>NC_139345.1:1348257-1948257 GCF_055883805.1 Amblyomma maculatum | reverse complement strand
CGCATGCCAAAATTAATTTCAGACCTCTGGCTAATACAGCATGCAAGGAAAAAACATATTATAGAAGTTTCGCTCAGTAGGACAATATACAAATGCCTTTAAAACTATAAAAGCACAATTTGCACTTCAGTTGAATCAGCCCTCGACAAACACAGTTTAACACAGTTTGGACCAAACGCTTTGAGCTCTTCAAGCTATAGGCACGTTAACTCCACAGTTTACGATGAGTGAGGTCGATGTGAAACTGGTCGGCAGCAAAAACGCTCATGCGCGCCATGTTGTTCGCGCATGCTGTTCGTGCAGGGTTCGTCAGGCTAGTCGCGAATACGGTCGTAATGCCAACACGTATCCCGTATCATACCCTTCTGCCGCCTTTGAACGCAGTCCCATGGTGACAGAGAATAAAGAGCTTGAACCAAAGTGAACATTCGTTGCGAAGTGCTTGTCTGACACAGCGTCCTTAATTTTTCCAACGCATTCATAAATCCACACACAGGTAAACAAATTTACGAGAACTGTAACAAATATAGATGCCTACGGTGAAATGAAATGACGTGGTTCGCGGCGGCTCGAGCTGTATATACGCGAGCGAATTATGGAAAGCAGTTGCTGGTAGTACGTACTCCAACGATGCCACCGACACGATTTGCGCGCAGTATGTCAAATTTATAACACACACACACACACACAAATCGTTTCACCCTATAAAAATACAGCCGCGCACAGATAGGGAAATAATTGCGGCCGCACTATTTGTGGTCTTCACGCTGGAGCATGGCGAAGTGTAGGAAGACCTGCTCCAGCGTGAGCTGCGCCACCGAGTAGTCGGCCACGTTGAAGACGCCCTTGGCCTGGTCCATGACGTCAAACACCTCAGCCCAGCTCATGTCGGGTGCCGAGAGGTGGTACTCAAGCAGGCCATTGTGTCCGCCGATGAGCTCGATGCCAGGCAACCGAGCTTGCATGTAGTTCTTGACGCCGTCCACCTCGGTGCTCAGGGACTGGTCCTTGCTGCTGTACGAGCTGTGCGACGTGATGGACGTAGCCGACGGTTTGGCGCCGCACACCTTGATCATGATGGAGTAGCCGCTGCCGAACTTGTTCTTGAGATGCTGCGGTGAGCCGATGCAGCACAGCCGCCCGTTCACCATGATCGCCAGCCGGTTGCACATGGCCTCGCACTCCTCCATGCTGCGTGGACCGCGTTCGTCATGCCCCACACTTTCTGGCAAAAAGGCTAAACAGCTAAAGGGCTAAACAGGAGTTCGCTCTTCGTTAATTGCGAGAAAAGCATCCGTGGATGTTCATTGCATGTTAATGCTTGCATAGTTTCATCAAGCAACATTTCTAAGGTGTGCAGAGCTTCTGCCGTCGCTGATGCCAAATGAAAATTGCTGCATGGCACGTACCAGTGAACCATGGTCCAAACTTTCAAAGCATTTCACACGGTGTTAGTGTTATTCTTCACTCCAACTGAATCTCTCTGATTTCAACGACTTGCGGCGATCTTCCTAATCCCAATCGGCGCGTTATACGGGCAGAAGGGAAAACCAACATGCCCAAACTGGTGTTCGGAATTTGCTAATATCTTCCCAACTGAGTAAGCTCAATAGCGCTCACTCATCATCACCTTCAGCCTGACTGCGTTTACTGCAGGGAAAGGTCTCTCCAGTTCGTCCCCTGCTGCGTCACCTTGCCTTTGCATTAAACGTCCTGAACATGCAGTTTTATTCCCTGATACAATCTGCTCACTTCCGGTCTCTTAACGTTGTTCCTTTTTTGTCTTACAGCTCTCTGCGTGGTCCTCAATTTAAATTGAACTCTTCCGACTCCGCGTGTTATCTGAGGAACGCAGGCACACTGTCATTTATGATCGGAGAGTTATATGCCGCTCAACATATTCCAGAAATTTCAGTGTCGTTGTCCACACATGTGATTGCTGTAAAAGGCAAAGACCTTGAGACAAAATACGTGTAAATAAGAAGTGTTATTAAAATAAATTCAAAACATAAGTGGTCCCAAAACAGAACCTCGAGGCTCTCCCGACATAACCGAGACAAGGTCAGAGCTGATGCCGTTGATTAATACATTTCGTTTCCTTGACTGCAAATAGCTCTCAATTCATCTGACTACTGTAGTGTTTATGTTTCTTTTATTTTCTCTATCAAATATGCATCCAGAAAAATGCTATCAATTGGAATATTTCGATCGCATCCGGAAGCTATATCATGGTAAAATTCAACAGTGGTGTACAAGACGACCTTTTTCTATATGTTGGTGATTACTGAAGAAAACTATAGAATTAACGTATATCTTTAACACTAACAGTGTTGAAAACAACAAATGTTCCAAGATTTTACAACAAACTAGAGCAAGAGGAATTGGCCTGTAGTTTGAAACGTTAGATTTTAAAAAAGAATAGGTGCAACGTCTGCAGTTTTATAATCGTAAGGTAGCTTACTCTCTGTAAGTTACGTATTGTATATTACGTGGAGGCTACATAGGCAGCACACTTTCTCAAAACTGTGGTTGAGATGCCATCAGGAAAGCAAGCTTTTGAATCGCCGATATTTTCTTGCAGTTTCGCTCCACAATTAAGAGTGAGGTTAATCTGATCCATTGAAACAGGTGCACATTTCCAGGCTGCAAGGTAGGATTGCCACAAGGTAAAAACACCGCCTCAAGAAATCGTTAAACAACGTAGCCGTTTCATAACTATCGTTGACTAACACGACCTTTGTACTGAACAGCGGGGAGTTCTCCCTTATCCTTTCTACAACGTTTCATGTATTTCCAGAATTTTTTTGTTACTGCTTGCAAAATCTTCCGGTAAGTGTGTGTGTATATATATATGTATACGTAAAGGAACATCGTGTTACTTAGTAGACCGTCGAAAACGACAAGAAGCTACAGCTGTAAGCCGCCGAGAGAAAAAGAAACAAAAGAAAACAAATGGTTATTTGAATCCAATCACATCACAGCTTCCCGCAAGAGCTTTCTTTCTAAAATACTGCGGAAAAGCTGCAGAAGGTCAAAATTTTCTGTTAGGTGAAACTCGTAGGAGAGGGCGAAACGAGACAGCGCTGGCTCAGCGAAGTAGGGCGTGCAAGGGCAACAGAACAGCGTTTTGATAACTCTTTTTATTGAGGGGACCAGCAGTTGTATCAAGGAGTGCGTGTTATGGCGCGAAAAAACAGTTCTCTTACACCTTCTGAGCGTCACTTTTTAGAAACCAGTCTGAAAGACAATTTCGTTTAATTTCGTATGGGTGCCGCCGAGGTCGTTTACTCGCAAGCACCGCGTGTGTTCCACGATGTCAATCACGCTTTTTCACAAAAACTTCCCAAACAGCGACACGGCAATAAAACACAAACAAGGAAAGAAAGCTTCTCATTAACTGACGCGCGCGAAATCTATCTAGCTACGCGACGTACTACGTACACTAGAGCCCATGCTGTAATCAATGTTCACACTGCACGAAAGCAGCGCAAATGACAGACACAAAGGACGGCTACACACGTACAGTCGCGAGCAAAAGTGGAGAGACCACGCTAACTGCTACGATTGCTTTTTGATGTATAAAAAGATGTGCCCGAGAAAATTGCTTGGGCAAGGAGGCAAGTACATTATGCACGGTACCTAATGCACTTCTCACGAATAAGTGTTTCACTTTCAGAAAAAGCTGGCGGGTAGTTTTCTCAAAGCGCATGGTCTCTTCACTTTTGCTCACGACTGTGCGTGTTGGCTTGTCCGAATAGCCTATGACAAATAGTGTGTGGAACGGGCAGTCGCAGTGACCGATACCGAATTACATACACTGGGAAGGAGCAAGCCGCAAAAGAACGAATTTCATCTTCTGCGTGGATAACTTCCCGCACACTGTACGCGTACTTGGCTGTGTACAATTTGCGGCTGCGCGACGAACTTTTTGTCAAGATATGCGTCAAAAATTTAAGGGGCCCAAAAGCCACAGACGAGCAGGCGCTGACGACCTTGGCCGGCTATTTTCTTTTCAGTTCATTGGACCGAGAGGGAGGGAAAAAAACGAGCAGTAGGGGTGCGGGGGTGGAGGACCGCGCGGGTGGTTTCAGAGGAAACCTTCAAAGCAATTCTGCCTCGAAAACCATGTCTTCTACGCGGCGCCTCGGGGTAGATCTTAAGATACGACCAGTGAGAGCGTGGTCTCCCACCCCGCGGAAGTTTTTTTTTCATTTTTTTTTTCAGGTGTAGCATTCCCTATGGCCTGTCATCTGCGCATTGCCTTTGGAAGCTAAATTAACAGACGCTTCCTTCATTTGTTTGTGTTTTTTTTATCGTCTTCCGTTCAAAATGAAACTTGAAATTTCTCCAACCATCACTTATTTTATTTTACAAAATCCGACGTTTCGTAGCCGGCTCGGCTCCTTCAACGGTGCAAGGAACGGGGCTTAAATGGTCCAGAGGGAGAAGAAGGGCGGGGGGAGGAGAAGGGGGGGGGGGGACGACAGACAAATCTGTCGAAATGTTTAGCTTCCATTCAAAGTGCCAGAAACGAAGCGCCGCCAGACGAAGCGCTCGCACGTGGAGGCTGGGACATGCCCGAGGCGCTGAAAAGCTCTCCCTTTTTGAAAACGAGTTGTGGTTCCTTGCTTTATTTTTATTTATTTTGCAACAAAAACATGGTGTATGCGTGTGTGCAGCGCAAGGTAGAAAATATACAAAAGTAAAACCCCTCAAAAAAACTAAAAGTAGCGCCATCTCCTCTCTCCTCCTCCGGCGGCGCCGCTCCTCCTCTCGCATTTCGACCGTGGCTCCACCTACGGGGTGCGCGACTAGCGCGCGCTCTCCGGAGCAGGCGCCGGTCACGGCCGTCTCGATCAGCGCGCGCGGCGGGCGCGCGCACAGGTAAAAGCCCTGGCGCCGGGTCTCACCAGAGCATTTCAGCTTGCATTTTGTCTCAATGTGTTCAGGTTCAAATATTGCTCACTGCTGAAACATAATTACCGAATGTTGACAGGAATTTCCCGCCAAAATAGTTTCCGCTGTGAGTGTCTTACACCACATGTACGCGATTTCGGCGTTGATTCAACTCGCCGTCATCTCAGTGTGTCCGTAGTTCGTTACCCTTGGCCTAACTCAGCGGCATGCTTTAAAAAATTTGTAACTAGGTGGCGGACAGGAACAATTTAGCAACAGTCTGTGCATGGTTTCTTTGCAGCGTTGACTGGTTTGCGAGCTGCCGGTAAACTTGAGAAGTATGGCAGCAGTTGTCTTCCATGTATTTTCAACTTCAGCCGCAGATCAAAATTAACTAGGCGGCGGAAGCTGCAGTCTGTCTGGTGTCGTTGCACCTTTGACTGATTTGTGAGCTACCGGTAAACTTTGGAAGGGTGGTAGCAGTTATTTTTTTTTATATTTTGCGCTGAGATGGTGCCGTTTTCAGCTGTCATGGTGTGTCACCATACGCACACGATTTCGGCGTCGGTTTAACTCGCCTTCACCTCTTTGAGTCCATCAGCCGTTGATAAAAGTTGGTTGGTTTGGTTGGTTTGTGGGGTTTAACGCCCCAAAGCGACTCAGGCTATGAGAGACGCCGTAGTGGAGGACTCCGGAAATTTCGACCACCTGGGGTTCTTTAACGTGCACTGACATCGCACAGCACACGGGTGTCTTGCTTTTGAAAAAATTTAACTAGGCGGCGGAAACTGCAGTCTGTGTGGTTTTCTTTGCAGGTTCTGCCGTTAAACTTGAGCAGCATGGTAGCAGTTGTTGTTTTTTTAATATTTTGCGCTGAAACTGTTTCGCTTTCAACTGTCAGTGTGTGACACCATTCGTACGCGATGTTTGCGTTGGTTGAACTCGCCTTCACCTCCGTGCTTCTATAAGCCGCCGCAAAAGTGCGTAACATGCTTAAAAAAAAAATAACTAGCCGGCGGAGAACAATTTAGCTAGCAGCAGTCCGCGTGGCAGCAAAACACACAGCGATATGTGCCGCGCGCGCGCGCGGCCCGCACCGCTGGAAAGGAGGAAGCTGCACGCCCAACAAAAAAAAAAAAAAAAAAAGCGCGCGAGCACGTGACTGCGCTCGGCCAATGAGAGGGTCGAACGACGAAGGAGAGCGCCGGAGAGGAGGCGGGCGGCAAACTTCACATGTTGGCGCTACTTTTAGTTTATTGAGGGGTTTTATACAAAAGCTGCGGCTCGCGCCATCTGTTGCGGCAGCATCGTACGATTGAAGGAATTTTCCAGTGAACGCCGCATCGCAGCTAAACAAAGCGGAAAAGTTCTTTCATACTCGCTTAGCTATTACTTCCGTAATTAATTTCTTTCTAATGACGCACCTAAAGATTAGCTGAATGTTATAAGGAAATGCATACATTAGGTCCACTTTCATTCGCTGAGAAGCAATGCGGTTCTGTGGCGGAGTGATAGCGTGCTCGCCTCGCACTGCGAAAGAACCGTGTTTGACTCAGCGGATGTTCGCGAAGCTTGTATTGCTTCATTATTTTTTCTGATTTTCGCGTTACGACCACAGCGCCGACCCTGACTTTTCTGCTACACTTGGTCCTTAAATCGAGTTCAAATTTTGCGGGTTATTCCGCTGCCTCCCACTAGAGGCGAATAAGCGCTTCTCGCGTGCGCGGCGCGTGAGGTGACGTCACTTGTTCGGGAACATCAGCGTAACAGTAGACGGCCAAATAGTGCCAAAAGTCGAACAAATTAGGATCCTGGGGCTGTTTCTACAAGCAGATGGGTACAACGATACAACGATAAAGAAACTGAACGCGTACGCCACGCAAGTCACGGGTCTGTTCAGGAGAATCGCACTCAAGGGTCGGGGCCTTAAGGAACGAAGCCTCCTGAAACTAATGCAGGCTTACATCACTAGCCTTATATGTTACGCCACACCATTCCTAAACATTAGATCAGACGAAAAGCAGAGAATAGACGCACTCATCAGACGATGCGCAAAGAGGGCTCTGGGACTACCCATCTCGACCTCGACTGAACGCCTCCTCGAAATGGAAAGTTGCGCGCGCCCCCTACGCGACCGCCGCAAAGCAGGCTGGGAATTGTGAGCGTGGCTTGCCGGGCAGGATCCGGCGCAGGAGTGGTTCGACATGGACGTCGCGCAAAAGCAGGTAAACAAAACTTTTTTTTTGGGATGCTAGCAATGCTTTTGTAGCATGCTTGCGCCGCGCAAGTGATCTTTGCATTGCCGTACAACTTTTTTTGTGGTTTTGCAGCCGACGCTACGAGCGCGAAGCGAGTATTTTCGCACGTGAGCGCTCGTGAAGCGCGCACATGTGCCAGTGTATAGTTTTAGCTATGCTTCAGAAGGCACGAGCGCGATCCTACGGCTAGCAGGCGTGCAGGCGTGTTTTGCTGGTAAGCGCGCGCTAACAGTGCATTTATTTACTGGTCGCCCGTCGCGAACCTTCAAAGTTTCTGCGGCTGTCCCGGCGGCAGGCGTAGTACGTAGCGTACGCATTCATGTTTGTTGCAACAGTGCGACATAGTCTTGTGAGAATGTACGCGCTATATTTTAGCAAAATACGTCGTTATCGCGCACTGCCCATTCAATCTTTTGGTTATAGCGTGCTATTTAGTCTACGGACGAGTCTGAAACAAGTATATCGTCGAAAGAAACGGACAGCGCATTCGTTCAATGAGTACATCTTGGAAGAAAGTAGTAGTTGAGTTGGTGCTTAGCTTGTGCGAGCGCATTTTCTTGCCTATAGTGTTGTTCGAATAGCACGCAGCAAGTGCGAAGCAGAACCAACAAGCACTGTTACATTGTGTGTAGCTGAGCATATTTTTGCGATACAAATAGTAGTTGCTGTCTGTGCCATATTCAACGAGTTTGACGGCTCGTACTATCTCGGTCGCGGTGTCCATTTGTTACTACCGTGGAGTGCAGATAGGCGCAGCCAAAATATGAACGTGCCTCGGTGGCTACAAGTAACGCGAACGCGGTCGAAAAAAACTGCGGCGGATATTTTGCTAACGTGAAAAACATGGACGCGCCAGTACCTTGTACTTGGGAGGCCTCGGAGTTTTAGTTAGCTGGTGGTTTACCGAGGCCGTCCTTGTGCAACATTCTTCACGACCGCGCGTAGTAAATGAAATGGGTTCAGCGTTGCTTTTCAAGCATGCTTGCCACAAGTAACCAAGACACAATGAATGAATACTTTATTTCAAGATCGCATTGGTGATGCCATGATCAGCTGTGTATGCTTCCATGCTCTGTTTATATGTGGAGTGCCAAAGAAAACATTTTGACACTTGCTTATACCCATGTTGCAGGTACCACTGCAAGCCATTCATAATGCACTTCCTCTCCAAGCAAGGCTACCGAAAGGGCCATGGACAAAACAGTTAAAAGACGTTCCAGATGGGTTCTCAGAGCAAGGAATCTTGGCACATCAGAATTCACGTGGTGCTCAGAAGCATACTGTAAGCGGATACAGGATGTTCAAAGCAGAGAAGGTGCACAATGTTCTTATTTGCAAGGCTGACAGATCCACTTTTCTTAAAGCAACAGTGGAGGCATCATTCTCTTTGGCAAAATTATATAACACTGCTGCTGTGCTCTCGTCAAATGGAACTGTGGACGAAGGAACCTGCAACTGCCGGGCTGGAGCTGCAGGTGTTTGTAAACATGTAGTAGCAATTCTATGGTTTGTATTAGACCTGAAGCGCTCTGGGGCAGCCTACGTGCAAGACACACAGTCGTGTACAGACAAACCCAGAGCATGGGGTACTGGGGCAAAGAAGGCCAACGTGCACACACGCGAGTTCTCAAAACTGCGTTTTGTGAAACATATGCCAATGAAAGCTGGCAGGTATGCAACTCAAGAAACCACAGTTTCTCTGACAGTAACAGAAGACCATATTAAGAGAATGTATCAGACACAGAAAAATATTCCAAACGCCATGCTATGCAAGACGCTGGAGGACAACCACTTTCAGCCCGTACAAGTGAAAAGAACACGTCAGGAGGAGGCTCTCAGCCAGATGCCAATCAGGTTGCCGGTGCAAGCCCTGTGGGTTGAGCATGTGCCAGCTGGGTACACGTTCGGCTCCTGTGAGCTTACTTTAGAAGACTCATGGGCCCTTGAGCAAGCGACTAGGATGCAGAGCGGCTCTACAACATGGAGCTTCGAGAGATCCAAGCGCCTGACTGCTTCACACTTTGGAGATGTGGTGTCACGGAAGAAGCCAGCTGATGAGAAGTTTTTTAAGAGGTTGTTCGGGTCTAGCCAGATGCAGACCAAATACATGGCTGATGGTTTAAGGAATGAAGATGCAGCCGTGCAGCGTTACATAGACAAGAAAAAGGTCCCAGTTAGGATTTACTGTTGTGGGTTGTGCGTCAACCCTGGTGTCCCTGTTCTTGGTGCAACGCCTGACCGTGTTGTAGAGCAGGGAGGAGATTTTGGTCTCCTTGAAGTTAAGACCCTCTCAGCTGCCAAGGAACGGGGTGAGGAATTAGAAAATGCTGTGAATACGGCACCCTACCTGAAGAATGGAGTTCTTAAACCAACGCACAAGTACTTTTACCAGGTCCAGGGGCAAATGGCTTTGACTGGACTCTCCTGGTGTGATTTTGTGGTTGATAATGGCACAGACTGCACTCTTCAGAGGATCACTTTTGACAGCTCGCTTTGGATTTCCAAAATGCTGCCACGTCTCCTGGAATGTCACAAGAACTACCAAGAGCACTGTGCTTGTGTGTGAATTTCAATGACTTATTTTATGTTACATTGGTCTGCAGGACAAAGATGCTCGGACTCGTAACATGCTTTGGCATGTGTTCATACTTATGTATATTTGTTTCTTAAATATCTTGTATTGCATTTTTTTCCATGAAGAAAGTGTTTTTCTGCGTAATATCGTTATGGCGATGTGCACGTTGTGCCACAACCCATTTAAATGTGTGTGCCACTAATCTGTGTGTAAAAAGTAAATGTCAAGCACCACACGTCTTGCTGCCTTGTCCTCCAAGTTCCTGTCTCTACATTTGTCGGCTACCTTCCTTGTGATTTTTCCCTTGTCCTTTGCCTGAATTTTTTTTTTTGAACCAACTTTTTTTCTCGTGTTGCTTGTCGATAAGAAAGTCGTGCTCTCTTGGCAGACAGAGGAAAGGTATTTTTTGGATTCCTTGTCCACTGTCGTTTCCTGCCACTTGATTTTCCCACCTCCATTTGCTAACCTAACCTAACTATGAAGGAGCATTTTCACATTTCAAATGTGTTTTGAATACCAGAGCATCACTCCTCATCGATAATTTTGTAATAAAAAGAAAGCGCTTAGGTTTAGCCAATAGGAGCAGTGCGACCTTTAAAGTTGAAAGTCAGGTTTGATGAAGGAGAAACACTGTGCAGCCTGATGAGGTTAAGGTTTGTGTTCATCTGTTTTGTCTTGGTATCAATGCTCATTAAGTCTGTTGGTCTGTCGGGTAAACTCCTAAGAAAAGAATGTAGCCACTGCGTAGCAACATCACGCACCTTCCTTACAGTCGTTGTAGCTTCTCCATCTGTTTTGCCAAGGTTTCATGCGACATCTGGAATTTAATTCATTTTCACTGCACGCAATTTTCTCTTGTAGCTTGACAGTTTGGTAATTGTTTTATCAACCTCACTTGTAAGGGTAAGGAGAAGCTGAACTCAGCATTGTCTGAAATGCCTTCAAGTAGTAGTGAGTTAAATTCTAAATGCTCTATTTTTTACTTCATCCAGTCATCACATTGTGAAAGCTGATTTGGTTCGACACACATCATTGCTATGTTTTGAGTCGAGCCTACGTTTTTCTGGTTTAACATCCTGTAGGCAACGAGGGACATGGGGATGGAGGGCTCCCAAACAGCTTTGACCATCGTGGATTTTTAATGTGCACATTATATTTTGCCTCCACCAAAATGGGACTTTCATGTCTGTGATTTCATCCCATGACATTGGGTCAAGCAGCCAAATTCCATAGTCGCAGAGCCATCGTGGTGGATGCTTAACTCTTTGCGGACGGAGATGACATTCCTTGGTGGTCTCGTGTCATGCCTAATAAAGACAAAACGGCAACTTCTAATGAACAGATCGGCCACTTTGATTCGGAAGATGTGGGGTCCTTCTGCTGAAGACAGATCAATTGATTTGGTACACAGGCGCTTTGATACATCTTGATCAAGGCAAGGTGCAGAAATGCTTGTATGTAAAAAGTTTTGTGCGTGATAATAGGCTTCACATGGTTTCATCTGGTCTGGAGCCCTTGACAACTGTGTGCCCATAGCGGAAGTATGGAATGTAAAAATCGTTTCTCACTTTGTGTGCTGCTGTGTCTAAAGAAAGGAGGACTGAGATTTGGACTGCTGAACCATGTTTACACTGACCCTGTGCTTCCTTTACCTTTTTTTTTTGTTACTTTCTATTGGCGGCATCCTTCTCCCCTTGTACTGAAAACCTAAATAGAAAGAAGGGAAAGCTGTCGAGGCTTTGGATTTAACGTCTAGAAATGCGAGTGTCAAAACCACTGCCAAACAATGTGCCCCTCTACTGTGGAGGTAGACGCATCTTGTCTGTCTGCGTTTTGGTGCGAGTCGTCCTATGCTTCATTTGTTTTGGTGTCCCCGACGCTTTTTTTCTTGTCATTTGTACGAGCTAGAATTCATGAGTGTGACTCTGTATAGGTTCTGCTACCTGATCCTATGAAGTTCATGTGCCTGCATGTTAAATCCTTCCTGCTACACTTTCTGGATGTCAGGACACACGCACTGATTGATGTGTTGCTGTCTAGCAGGTTCGCGTGTGGTTAATTTGGGCAAACTACCGACTTGATGATAGTCATTTATATTTGAAATATGATGTTTAATTCTGTTCACACCATGTTTTCTCATGGTTACTTTCATCTTCTATATAAAATCAAAGAAGAATTTGCAAATGCGGCGGTTAGTTGCTAGTTGGCATACACAGGTTCAGTATGTCTACTTGCTGTGTAGCTGTGATTGAGAGTTGTGTGCAAGTTCTTGCTTGTGTACTGCAATCATTGCTGTGCAAGCGAAATCTGTGAACATTTTGATTTTGTGTCTGGCGTAGTATTTGTACTTTTTAGGATGACTTGTTGCCGTAAGAAAGGTAATTCTTGTGCAAGGTTTTACTATGTACTTGCAAGCTGATGTATATGCTTCGATGCAAAATGAGTGTATTGAGATCATTAATTTAACAGTTTGTTTTTGCTTCATCATTATTGCTCATTTGGAACCAGCACTTCATTCGATGCAAAATGAGTGTATTGAGATCATTAATTTAACAGTTTGTTTTTGCTTCATCATTATTGCTCATTTGGAACCAGCACTTCAGAAACATATGAAAGTTCTTCTTTCTTCCTTGCAGAAATACGTTCTTTGGGAGGTGCACAGTTTATATGCTCATATTGGTTGCTTGGCTTTCTTCATTTCTGCACTTAAGGCGTCAAGACAGTTTTGCGTACTTCTTTTTTGTTATTGTATTTTGTAAGACTGCCACATTACATACTATATATTCTTGATTCAAAGCAACATTTTGTTTTTTAAACGTAATAGGTAGGAAAAAAACTCCCATGTGCGCATAAAAGTAGCCAAATTACAAGCGAGTGCTCGGTAGGTGCTGCATCTAAAATTTTACATTCAAAATGGAAGCAGTATCCTGGAAGATGCATGCACTCTTGTTCTCCAAACTGTCATTTAGCTGTGCATCCTCTTCTGTGATTAATGGACTCCACTACACTTTTGAACCAATTTCATTGACCCACCATCTAATTGTAGGGAATTCAAAGCACCAAAAAGAATGATCATGGCATAACCCAATAACCTCTCAAACCAAACCAGAGCTCAGCACCGTAGTGAGGCTAGTAGGAAAGCCTAACTACTAATTGTTAAGAACACAAATACCTCTTGCATAATGTCACGCATTGCAATGTTTTGTTCATTTTTTCACACCAACGGAGTTGCTTGAGATTTTGATAATTGAAGTTATTTATTTCGTTACACTTATGTTTGAACAAGACTGTATTAAAAAAATTTTTCTGCAACGTGCTTATACATAGAGATGCATTGCTTAGCATGCTTTTGTGTTATGCTCTTAAAATATATTGGCACAAGATGTTTAAGTGAGCTGTGCAATACAAGAGCCTTTCTTTGTAAGAAAGCCTTTTATTTATTTATTTATTTATTCATATACCCTCAGGGCCCGAAGGCATTAAAGAGGGGAGTGGGAAAGATACATTGGTACAGGGTACAGTGCAGCATAAAGCATCATAGGAGAAACAATAACACGGCGAAAAGTGATCAAAAAAAAAAAAAGTATTGGCGGAAAAAAAAAGAGAAAAGCAGGTGAGACAAAAAAAAATCATTTCCGACAGTCAACAATGTCACCGAAAACGAACAAAAACATTTGACTACCATTTATAAATATAGATTACATACGGCAGTCTTAAAAGAATTTGGGTCCGTAATATCAGCAATGTGCCTAGGAAGGTGGTTCCAACTGACAGAAGTGTTTGGAACGAAAGAACAAGAGGTGTGTTTAGTACGACATGACGGAACACCTACTTTGTGAAGATGATCAATGCGACCTGAAACATATGTGGGGGTAGTTAGTAGCCGGCTCTTAAGGGCAGGATTGTGGTAATAGATTTTGTGAAATAGACATAAGCGGGAAATATTTCTGCGTAGTGAAAGCGGTGGCAATGATAATGTTGTTTTCATAACGGTAACACTGGAGTTACGGTTATAGTTGGAAAGTATAAAACGTGACGCGCGGTTTTGAACAGATTCGATTTCAGATTCTAGAGATGCAAGGCCAGGGGACGAACAAGGGTTTTATAAAGAAGCAGTTTTATTGAACTAAAAGAAAGGTTAAAGTTTCGGCGCAGGTACCCCAACATGCGGTTAGCATTGTTAGTAATAGATTCCACATGCAGATTCCAAGAAAGATTAGAAGTTATGTGCACACCAAGGTATCTATACGAAGACACAGTTTCAAGAGGAGTATTATTGAGGTTGTAATTAGCTACTTCATTGTTACGACGAGAAATACGCATATGTTTGCACTTGTTAATGTTAAGCTTCATGTGCCATAATTTACACCACTCTGAAACTTGGTTAATATCAGACTGAAGAACAGAAATGTCAGAGTCACTGTTAATTTCACGGTAAATTACACAATCGTCAGCAAAGAGACACACAGAAGAAGCAATGGTGTTAGGCAAATCATTAATATAAATTAGAAAAAGTAGGGGCCCTGGTACGGAGCCCTGGGGAATGCCTGCGCCCACTGGAGAGGAACGAGAGTTCCATTTATTTGCTGTCACGTATTGAGAACGGTTAGTGAGGAAAGACTCAAGCCACGAAACGATGCTAGGGTCGAGTTTGAGGTTACTTAATTTGAAAAGTAGTAATTGGTGAGAAACTTTATCGAAAGCTTTGGAGAAATCGAGGAATATACAGCCTGCTATGGAACCCCGGTCAAGAATGAAATGAAGGTCTTGTGACAAGCATAGAAGCTGAGTCTCGCATGAGAATGTTTTACGAAACCCGTGGTGGGAATGACTGAAGAACGAATTTGATTCAAGAAAATTGGCGAGATGATAGCAGATGACATGTTCCATGATCTTACATGGGATGCTAGTAAGTGAAATGGGTCGGTAGTTATTAGGAGAATGTTTGTCCCCAGACTTGTGCAGGGGAACCACCTTGCCCACCTTCCAGTCACTAGGAACACAGCTACAGTCACAAGCACATGGGCAGCTACATACTTCACATTGGTCTCTGTAAGGAAACCGCAATGAAAGTTGCAAGCAAAATCTTTGCAAAGTGACAAGTGTGTTGTCCGTATTGTAGATACTCTTGCACTCGGTACGACTTGTAACATATGTGAAGTGAACCAATGAAGGCTTATGCTTTACAGTAAATCAATGTGCCGTCATAGACAGTGCCCAAGGTGCAGATTCAGCATACTTAATCTCTGCTTTGAGGGGTTAATGCACAAGTTTCGAGTAGCACTGAGCTCGCACTTCTTTGACGACAAGCTCAAATCTGTCGCATCTCGGGTATTGTAGCTGATATAAGTTCTTTCTGAAGGATTCCATGCAAGACATTACATGAGAGTTGGTAATAAAGCTTTCAAATTTCAGTGCCATGAAATACTCGCATACATGTACAAATTTTTTACATATACAGTACACATATATACAATACATATCACTTTTTTTTAAAATGAGTACATCACTAACACATGTAAAAATGACAAAGTGAAATTCACTTTACAGATTTCATTCCAAAAAGTTAGGAAAGACAATCTGTCGTAGAAAAGACAATGGCTGCAAACACCAACTTTCCATCTTGTCTGTGTAGATCAGCAATGAGACTGGTGATTTCGTTTCCAGTCATGACTTGGATATAGTACTGCCACAATCTATGCTCAAATCATTTGCACAACACCGACAGAGAAATAAGGCGTTGCAGCTCTATATAGCCTGTACATTGACTTCAGATTTACTTCAGCAGAGAAAGAAAGGCTCCTCTAGTCTGCTGTACATGAAATAGTGTAATTCAGTGCAAGTTCGATGCCTTGCACTGCAGCAGGGATTCTCAAACTGCATTTTGGGGAACTCTAGGGGTTCTTGGAACAGTTCCTAGAATCCCCAAGCACCTATGTTCATGCATGTCTTCATCCACTTTAGCCAGTTATTTTGGGACTAATGCTGTAGCTGCTTACAGCTATCTCACTATACAGTCAGTCATAACAGAATTTAAGTACTTGTTCATGTGCTGCGCAGCTTGCATACCCCTTTTACATATGTCGGCCAGCACCTTTTCAAGCCTCAGCCGCAGCGGTCGAATTTCGATGGAGGCAAAATTTTAGAGGCCAGTGTACAGTGCGATGTCAGTGCACGTTAAAGAACCTCAGGTGATCGAAATTTCCTGAGCCCTTCACTACGGCGTCTCTCATAGCCTGAGTCGCTTTCGGACGTTAATCCCCCATAAAACAAATATTTTCAAGACAGGCTCCGTGACCAAAGCTGGCCAGAACACAAATGAAACATGTTAGAAGCCGACTGCATTTTAGCGAAATGATTTGGTCTTCAAATGAGAAGGCTAAAGAGTTTGAGCACCCCTGCATTACAGTAGATCATGCATAACATACAAAACATTAAGAACACTACCATCGCTCATCGGTTTAGAATGGGCTCATGCATGAAATTATTGAGATAACAACAAATTTTCCATATCTTGTTCAGCTTCTCTGCCATAACATTAGGAAAGACAGCACGGAGTATTCTGAAGTTTTTAACTTCCCTGATGACACGCTCAACATGAATTCGCAAACTCGCTATCTGCTGTGTTGCTATCTCATCTGCCAGTGACAACTGCGAGCGGCCATTCAACATAGGTGGCATGTTTAATTCGACTCCAAGCTGACGGAGGTCATCTTCAATGAGGAATCCTCTATCCGCCATTACGCTGTCCCCTTCCTCGAGCAACTCATAGAGGCCACTGTGTCTCGTGATTTCTCGATCGGAAAGTCTCCCAGGTGCAAGATTTGACACGAAAGAAACGAAGCCGTTTGGAGTGATGCCAATGAGTCCTTTTGCAGTGTTGTGTCCTTTGTACGAGCTGAAAGTGTCGCTTTGCGTACTGTAATCAGACGGGTTCTCGATAAAAATTTCTGTGCAGTCCAGTACAATGCGTGTCGATGGGTACAATTCTTTAAAATTGTCTGGCATGAACATGTCCACTGTGTTACGGGATGGCCACATTGGTATCTGGATTAACATTTCAAACAAAAAATTTACCCAAAATGTGAACATTGCACTCACGGTTGACACAGACACTTTCAGGCGATATGCCAAATCCTGCTCCAGTAACCCAACCCGGAGCCTGCAAAGCACTGCAATGACCTGTTCTTTCATTTTCAGTGCTGGTGGCCTGCCAGCACCTGTTTTCAGTGTCTGGTACATGCCTTCAACATGTTCCAGAAACGCATCAAATTTTTCAAAGGAGTTAAACCCTGTATAAAACACTAGTCGCTTTTGATCTGAAACAAAACCGTGAACTTTTGAGACAAGGTTTTTTGTTTTTAGCTTCTCTTTAAGCGCCTCAACTTTCACATGGTGCAACTGAGCCTCCAGATCCTCAACCGTTTTCTGGAGCACAGATTTCTCTTTTCGAAGCAAGTTATTTTCATGCTCCAGTTTTCCACATACTTCGAGAAGGTGGTTGACTTTCCTTAGTGCGGCAGCAGATGCTGTGTCTGGAGGCCCCATGGAGTATGAATGCTCGGCACCTAGAAAATAAAAACTGTTTATTGATTTGCGAACAGTTAGGCCGTGCTTTAATACAGATTTCAGGGCTTGAAATAGTCACTTCAGCCCACAATGTGTGTTCTGAACCCTTGCTCTCAGCTTACACTGATATACAGACAACAAAGAACTAGGATGACAAAGCCATAGAGCCCAACTCTCTTTCACTCCACTGATCCACCTGTGCAAGCAGCTTACCAACCAGCATGGAACCATAGGTTTCATGCACCCAGCACATCAGCCAAATCTACACTGTATATGCATTTGGATAGCCTGACTTTTGTGTCATTTTTACAAGCTGTGGTGAAGGGAATAATGTCGCGGTGAAAGAAATGAAATGGGTAAGTTTCACAATGCGTGCACTGGTGGAAGAGGTACCGCGTTTATCAGAAAACTCGCTGAAGTAATAACACATGCACGGTACAAATCACTGATGACATGTCACAGAATACATGAGGTTATGCAACTCATAACATGTAGACTTCCCATGGCTAGCTGCAAAAGCTTGCGAAAAACTGGCTTCGCGGGAAAAAAGTTTGGTCCATTTATTAATATACCGGTCGCCACAGCACCCGTGGACCTCACAATGAGTGGGCGCGATAGGGGTCCGTTAAATGCGAAAAATAAGTTTTCATAGTGGAATGGAGAAAGTGAGAATTTTGAACCATCACTAACCTGTTTCCGTGCGAGACGAAGCCGGTGCACCGAAGGTCAGCTGGGTGGGCTCCTGGGAAACTACGTCGCTCTCTGCGTACAAACGCTTTGATGAAAATGCGAACACACAAAATCGAAGCCTCAGAAAAAAGATGGCACAGTTAAAGCGTCTCTTACGTTGATCGCATTGGGGCACGTCAACTACGTAGCCGATCTCCAACTCGTTCAGGACGAGCACAGGGCTGGCAGAGGCAGTTTGGGAGCTCGTCTTCTTGCGTTTCGCGACTGGAAGAGATTTGGCAGTAATGATAATATGCGATAACCGCCTGAATATATATATTTACCGGTATTAAAGGAAGGAGATAGTTGACTGATGACTTTATGAGGGAAAATTGTCGGCAACCGGTCCATATAGCCACGGCGTCCACTTGCGTTGAAGTGAGCTCCGCAGATCCGGTGGTGCTTAGAAGGTTGCCACAAAGAGAAGCGACCAGCACTTCCCTGGCGGTTGATTCTTCTCACCCACTCCTTTTTTTCTTTTTCATTTGCAGGGAACGCGTGAAATGAAACGTTCTTGTCTTTCAGCGTGTTGTTGTCGCAGCCAGGCACACAACAAGTCTGACCACCGCCTCGGCACTTCGACGACATCGCGCGCAGTAGTGGCAGCGGCCACTAAGTAACCCACAGGCACGTAACACTTTATATAACGCACCTGCAACCGCCCACCACCAAAAAATACACGAAATCTTAAAGCAATCGAAGCACGTACACACACACACCGCAGCTATGCGAACGCAGGAGGCAGGAAAGACGGGCGGTCGGTCGGCGTTCGCTCACTTTTCCCATAATGCGTCGCGCGCCCGCTAGGTTTTTTCGCGGCGCTGCGATTTCCGAAATGGTGCAATACTAGCGGAGGCTGTGCGCATGGCGCAACTAGAAAGATTGAGCAGAACCACCACGGGCAGAACCATCCTCGGCTGGGTGGGACTGCAGTCAGATAGAGGAACAAGCCACAAAGTAGACATTCCACGAAAGTGTCGCGAATATATAATAGTGCCCCCCCCCCCCCCCCCCCTACCTAAAAACATGCACCCTACGTACAAGGAGAGGAGACAAAAGAGGGCCGAGACTCTCGCAAAGAAAGCGGGGAAAATGAAGCCGGGGCCCGGGGGAGGTCGCCTACGTGGACGCGGTTAGCGGGAAGTCGGAGGCGGCGGTAGCTGCGGTCGTCAACGGCCGCGGCGTGCCCGCCGCCGCCGCGTCGGTTAGAAGCCGAAATGTAGACACGGCTGAAGAAGTTGCAATAGCGCTCGCTTGCGTTGGAACGGAAGCCAGCATAGTTATTAGTGACAGCAAAACAGCTGTCTGGAACTTTGGAAAAGGGAGGGTCTCGAAGGAGGCAGACAAAATTGTAGAGAAAGGAAAACTTGAAAGAAAGATTCGAATTATTTGGACCCCCGCGCACGAGTCCGTCCCCGGCAACGAGGCGGCGCACGAGCTAGCTCGAGCTCTCTACTTCCGGGCAGCCGTAGAGCCGCCTGATTGCGATGGGATGGACGAGAGGCTGCAAACTTATAAGGAAATTTTAGAACACTACAGACTTAGCAGAAGGCCCTGCCACCACCGGACCAAACGCTAACAAGGAGGTCGTCGCTTGGTGGCGCCTGCAAGGAATTTCCCAAGTCCCGTCTGGCTTTTCCACACGCAAGTGGAGGAAAAGGCGGACGATAAATGCGAAACCTGCGGAGGAAGGGGTACTCTGGATCACATAATCTGGCAATGCCTTGATTCCCCTGGCGCCAAGGAAAACATAAATAGTAGAGAAGCCTGGGAACTGCTACTGCGGAGCGAGCCCCCGCCAACCAGCAGCAAGCTATTCGCCTGGCGGCTGAAGCCGCGAAGAAACACTGTCGCTTCGCCTGTCTTTAGTCGCGGAGGCCCCGGCCTCCAGGCCTGCGTGCCGGGGGCGGGGAGTAGGGATGCTCCTACATCGGTGGAAAAATAAAGTTCATAACAACAACAACAACAGTGGACATGCACATGACATGGATATGAGGGCGCAGCGGCGGCACAAGAGACGGCAGAGCCTCATCCAGTCCGGCTGACGTGGGTATTCAATCTACCTGTGAGACAACATTTCAAAAATGCAGTGTTTAGCGTCGCGCGACCATTTTCAGGTTATAGTAAACCGATTCTGCGGGGAGCCTCCTGTTCATTCGCAGCTGGCTTCGAGGAGGGCACACCTGCCATAGCGCAGGTACAGCTGGGTCCCCGTGGAAGCAGAAATTTTTTTAGGCGGCACGTGTCGGGGAGTGGCGACACCTTATGACAAGAGTTGTACCTGTGCGAAGCCCAACCTGTGTGAGGTGAGTATGATGCTGCAGCCGTGGACGATAAGCTCCTGCAGGGTGCGCCAGACGCAGCGCTTAGCCACGGGGTCCATGCCCGTAGACGGCTCGTCCAGAATCACCAGCAGCGGGCTGCCCATGAACGCCACGGCCGTGCTCACCTTGCGCTTGGTGCCGCCACTGCACGGACCGTAGCAATCAATTACGCGCTTGTCAGGCGAGCACATCTTGGTTGCTTACCTGTATGTGTCCAGCGTGCTGTCCAGATGGGGCGCGAAGTAGAAGAGCTGCGACAGGGCACGGCACACGTCATTGATGCGGTGCTCGGGTACGCCCCGGATGCGCGCGTACAGCGTCAGCACCTCGCGACCCGTCAGGTAGTCCGGAAGAGCGTCCTGCTGCGGGCAGTAGCCGATGCGCCGGCGAACCTGCGTCAAGGTGCACAGCTCCCATTTATCCAAAGGTTAGGCTCTTTTAGTTCACGAGAAAAGTTAACACGGTCTTTCAAGGGCTTTCACGCATCCTCCTCGGTTGTGTACGCCACACGCACCCACATGATGCTCCCGAGGGCCACCCACTGTTTCGTAACAAGTGTATTGATAAATCTCGTGCTCACAATCCCATTACGTAGCCCAGCCAGTCAGACAGCTTAATGATGCGGCTGTGTCTCAAACAAGAAGTAAAGTATAAATGCGAACACGAGGACGAAAATTTTAGCTGACGGTGACAAAACTAATTAGATAGTTATTTCAAAGAACCAATCAGAGAGCTCCAGCATACATTTTTATTCACCCACTAAGATCTCGCCTAGCACGACAGAAACCATACCATATATATTTCGGGCGATGCATTACCTTGGGCGTCTGGTGGGTGACCGAGTAGCCGTCGACGAAGCCGTCGCCGGCGGTGGCTGTGATGGTTCCGGTGAGCATATTGAAGGTGGTCGTCTTGCCGGCCCCGTTGATGCCCAGCAGGCCGAAGCACTCGCCCTTATGCACGCCGAACGAGAGCTCGTGCACGGCGAAGAAAGAGCCATAGATGCGCGACAGCCGCCGAAGCACCAGCAGGTCTTGCCGTGCCAGCTCCGGCACGCTCGAGGAGAGCACGCGGCCACGCTCCTCCACCACGTCGTCGTCCTCCGGCAACAACTGTTGGTGGGGGCGAGCGCTGAACTACCATGTGCTGCGGCCATCAACGCACACGTACGCATCTCACCTGACGCTACACGACGCAGGCATGTTCGTGCGGCTTCATTAATGCGCGAATGTATAATGTGGCACATTACGACTGTATATGCGAGAGATACAAATTAAGGAAATTAGGGATCACTCGTTCACTTTACTCGAATTCATTTTATGCATTTCACGGTCCCTGTTAAGTCGGAGTTTGAGTGTACTCCCAATTGTTATTCTGTTAGCGTCTCGTGCGAAAACACGCCACGAAGCATAGCAGAGTCGAGGTTGCGTTGGCCTTTTTTCGTGTGGTACAATCACTAATGTCGCAGTGCATAAATTAGAAGGATAGGTGGCGTTAACACAATCTACTATGAAGCGAGCAAAGAGGAGAAGAAGATCGGAACTGGAATAGGTAACATTCCCTCCGTGGTGATTCTGAAAATGCGCGTCACTCATTAGGAAATAATTTACGAATCTATTTTCACCAGGAGTCGTGGTAGAAAAGCAGCTTTAAATACTCGTAATATTATAAATTGCTTGAATTACACATCAGAATGTCTCTTGACAGCTCTTTGAAGTCCGTGGTGAAAGCAGCCATATAGCCTTAGTTTGTAACAAAATATATATAATCTCTCTGGGACTCGCATGTATTGAAATTCTTCCATGTGCTGAATGGCATGAGAAAATGCTCACTTTCTAATATCTAACGTAGGCAGGCGTGTTCTTCGATAACATTCCAGAAATTGTCAAGTCATAGAGATCGTGAATTTCAAAGACAAATGCAGAGCGTATTGCCCCGCCGGGGTGGCGCAGTGGTTACGGCGCTCGACTACTGTTCCCAAGGATGCGGGATCGAATCCCGGCCTCGGCGGCCGCTTTTCGATGGAGGCGAAAAGCACGGCGCCCGTGTGCTGTGCGATGTCAGTGCACGTTAAAGAACCCCAGGTGGTCGAAATTTCCGGAGTCCTTCACTACAGCGTCTCTCATAGCCTGAGTCGCTTTGGGACGTTAAACCCTAAAAACCAAAACCAAACCAAATGCAGAGCGTATCACCGCACTGCGATTGCATAAGAATTCTTTCCAATCTGAAATCTCTTGGAGTACGCATTAGCCTAGGGTCATTTGTTAATAGCTGTCGTATCTGAATAATGTATGGTACGAAGTACTGACCCCGAGACCGCGACGCATCGGATCCTGAGGATCGGAACTGAAGAACATCGTAAGCTTCGTAGACGAAACGGGAGAAACCAGAACCTAAATTAACTAGGAGAGAGGCAGTTTTGACTAAGAAGAAGAAATATTGAGTGGAACCGCAGTGGTAATTTGATTGAAACTTGCATAATTTGAGTTTCCATCATGCGCGAAGTCTCGTCAACAAAACATGTCATATTACGTGTCGATATTACGTGTACGTGTACTTTACATCGCATAACCGAACACTGTTTTCAATTTGTATCTAACCCCTGTATAACACTAGAAATTCGTCTTGTAGTATTGTCATATTTCAATGTGAAAATATAGATAAGGTCTGGCTTCGTTGATTTCGAGCTTGTAATTCCAACAAATTTGCTGTCCCTTTCGATTTCGAATTATCGAAATTTGCAAGTGGTGGCGAAGTGATAGTTTTCACTGCATGCCAGACTAGAGGAAAACAGGGGTAACTATTACGAAAAGTTATTCTACCAAATTTTTTTAAATTATTCGATATATTTGTCTTTTAAAACCTGTGGACGATACGCTGTGGTGCGGCCTACTAGGTGTTTTAATGGAAACGTGGACCATATGTTGTCAGGTGGGAATTGTTCAGATTTAAAAACAAAAACTGAACTCGCTTTCGACGTTAACGGCCTTTAGAGTTGCAAAAGAACATGAAAGCGGTGCTAAGGAGTTAATTACAGCAATTAATAAATCGGCTTTAAACTGAGACGTGCCACTAACGCATATCATGTGCGCAAGTAGCCGCAAACTCGATCTGCACCTACAATATTACGTATCGTTTTTGAAAATATGTCTAGAAATCTGCAATTTGGTTTGGTTTGGTTTGTTTGTGGGTTTAACGTCCCAAAGCGACTCAGGTTATGAGAAACGCCATAGTGGAGGACTCTGGAAAATTCGGCCACCTGGGGTTCTTTAATGTGAACTGACATCGCACAGCACACGGGCGCCTAGCTTTTCGCTTCCAGCGAAAAGCGGCCGCCGAGGCTGGGATTCGATCCCGCGTCCTTGGGCGCAGTAGTCGAGCGCCCTAACCACTGCGCCACCCCGGCGGGGTTCTGCGGTTTGCTATAATATATATCAATAAAATAGGAACTAAATGCGCACGTAAAAAAACGATTACTTTATTCCGACATTTAGGCCGGACCCCGACACACACACACACACACACACAACACACACACACACACACACACACACACACACACACACACACACACACACACACACACACACACACACACACACACACACACACACACACACACACACACACACACACACACACACACACACACACACACACGCACGCACGCACGCACGCACGCACGCACGCCGGGGTGGCGCAGTGGTAGGGCGCTCGACTATTGTGCCCAAGGACGCGGGATCGAATCCCGGCCTCGGCGGCCGCTTTTCGATGGAGGCGAAAAGCTGGGCGCCCGTGGGCTGTGCAATGTCAGTTCACGTTAAAGAACTCCAGGTAGTCGAAATTTCCGGAGTCCTCCACTACGGCGTCTCTCATAGCCCGAGTCGTTTTGGGACGTTAAACCCCAAAACGAAACAAAACCAAACACACACAGTGTGCAGACAACTGACCTCTTCGCGCGGTTGCGGTTGCGAGTTTCGCCGCTGCCGCACCGTGCCGCTGGCGCCGCTGACGGCGAGCCTCTCGGTGAAGAAGCGGGCGTGCGTCTCGCAGGCCCAAAGCGCGGCCAGGCCCAGCGCCGAATGCAGCGTGAACGAGACCAGGGCGCGCGCAATGCCCGGAGAGCCCCAGGCCAGCAGGTCTGGCTGCCAGTCGATGCACTCGTTGGTGTGGCAGTAGTCTGCATAGCCGCACACAATGCCGCTGCTCGTACGAAACGTATAACTTCAACTTCTCATTTATGCGGATTAACATTTCGGTGACAGATCCGAAAGGGCAGGATTCTAGCTCCCGTTCGCGCTCGGCCGTCGCCAAAGACCGACTCACCTTTGCAGCAGTAGCGTGCCCTGTTGGGCGCGATCTCGCAGAGGACGCTCTGCGTGTAGAAGTCGTTGCACACGATGTTGAAGTGCGCGTTGCGATACAGGCGGCAGAAGGAGCGGCCCAGGGCGTACACGGGCATGGCGAAGGTGAACACCGCGTCCACGGTCTTCACCATGTCGGCCAGCTTCGCAGCGCCCTGCCACTCGAGCATAGCAACGCACACCAGGCCGCACACGCCTTGGAGAGAGGGGAGACAATTGCCGGTGCTTCTTCGCTTCGCTAACCATAAGTATCTATAGTCTCCACCAAAGTAGCCAGGCTCTAGTACTTGCTCCTCAGCCATATATATAACAATGTCCTTAACTCTACCCGAAAAGGCAAAGAAGGCTTAACAGATATAAACTTTTCATACAAGTGATTTAGAAGTTGAGAGGTGCCGTAAACGTCCATACAGAAAGCAAACCTTGCGGCCTGGTTACTCTTGGCAGAGACGGTCTAGACATATACCCTTCGCACTCTGCACTTATACAGTACTCCACGTGCGCATACCTGCTGCAAAGAAGACGGTGCCGATTCGGACGTAGGCGGCCGTGTGGGTGCGGAAGCAGAACGACAAGGCAGCGATCGCAGGCAGCCGCGATAAGCCGAAGTAGAAGAATAGCAGGAACATGACCGCTGGAAGGAGAAAAAAAGACACGTCGTTTGAATTAACAGGATGATAACGTCGGACAGAAAACACCAGCGGTGGTCTGAACGCCTGTACAGAGGGGGTTCGGGAGTTCATTTCAGCAGAACGTTTTAAATCATGCGTTTTATGAAGTTTGACAATTGAACGAAATTATATAGGGGTTGAATGTATGAAAGCTTATTTTAAGACGTCCCAAGTCGTTTTGTGCTATTCTTTAAAATGAAGATATGCTGACTTGAGCTATTTCGGTATTTAGGCTTCTCTGCAGCGACGGAAGCAAGGGGGAGTGGGGTGATGATGACTTTATCTACAGATGAGGTATACTTCAAACGCATACAACGTTAACTAGATTCACCAAAATTAAAACGGAGCGCGGTTTTCTGGAAAAAGTCTCAAGAATCAAGGAAACTTGATTCTTGAGGCTAGCCTACATTTTATAAGCACGCTAGTTTTGAAGTGCAGATTCCAAACTGGGAGAAACAATGGTCCTTTTCACAACATTACAGCACTAATGAGTCGTATCCTAATAAGCTTTTCTTGGCACAGGGGTATAATACAGCAAATGTGGCTGCAGCAGCAGATAAGCGTTAGGTCAAACAACCTTAACTTTATATTAAAGGATAATTTTTCTAGTTTGCTAAACACCTATTGACTTAAGGCAATAAATGTGATTTCAAAAGTTGGAGCAATCTTTCAGAAACCGCTATTCAAATATTTACGGCAAAGAAAGTCTCACGTGCACATTTTTTCTCAGCTCGAAAGACCACGTGCATGTGCGCCACGATTTTGCTGCTCTCAATCGTGGTTTGAGCGAACAAACTCGGCTGCGACATTGAGTGGATGGTCCCGTTGCAGCGGTAGGCTGATTGCTGGCGATTGTTGTGGCGAGCTTGCTAGAATTTGAGCCCTCACGTGCACCGGCTTCCTGGCGCGGAAGACACCATGGCAGAAGCATCCGCCTGCCGTTGCAACGGGGCCATGCAGCCACGGCCGCAAAATGATTTCGTTCACTCAGACCAGGAGCAGGATAACCGGTGCGCGCAAATGCTAGTCATGTGATTTTTGTGCGTGTTTTGCAGGCGTTCTTTCGAGCTCTAAAAACACATGAGAGGTTTCTCTTATCGCGAATAATGGAATGGCAGTTTCTGACGGTGCTCACCAAATCTGCAAATTCTAAATTCATTATTTAGCCATTCAAAAAAAAAAAGAAAAAGAAAAATATAGCAGGTGGTGCGCAAGACGGTCGGCAGCTGTATGCAACTGCATGGTTTCCCTGGTCTACCTCAAATAGATAATTTTTATCCCTTGGATAATGTTAGCTGGGACACCTAGCGTCATCAAAAGCAAGGGCTGCGAATTGTTCGATGGCATCGGATGGCCAGTAGGTAAGCTTAACTCGTTTTAGCACGCCCTGAAGCTTATGCATGGTTGAAGTCTAAAAAAATGTTTCAAGCTCCCCTTTAAAGCATGTGCGTTAACGATTTCTTTAACGCGATGGTTTTAAAGGCACCGTTCGCCTGAATTTCGGTGTCGGCGTAGGCGGCCTTCCCCCGGCAGTGGCATTGTCAGCGAAAAACCGAGCGTGACGCTGGCAGGCGGTAGATGGCAGCCGACATGGCCGAGACAAACTGGACGTAGGGTTGCCGGACATTTTTGGCGGGAGCTGCCAACTGGAGCCTATCCGTTCATACAGGTAGTATTATGAGAATCTGGTACGACCCATTCACGTTATCCCTAGACCACGCAGGCACGTTCGTACGGCTTGGTTGAAGCGGGGCTTTATATGTGTGCTGGTAGCATATATAAGTTATAGCGCCATGCCCTTAAAGGCGCAGCTTAAATGTGCCCCATAATTTTTTTTCGCCCTCCTTACGTTTTGTTGTCAACTGAATTGCAAGGTTGTGACATGCATGGTCTTAGTGCAGCTGTTTTAGTGCAAATAGGCAAGGAACAAGAAAAACAATATCGAAAGAGATGAGGTATATGGTTTAAGTAGACCTGAGGAACCTGTCCATAATCAGACTAGCCATCACTCGCACGCACCCTGCTCTCCTATGGCGGTGAAACCCTGCGTGTTGAAGAGGCGGAAGGTGGACATGACGAGCAGGCAGGAGACGCAGTAGAGCAGCGTCGACCAGACGGCGTAGGCAAGCCAGTAGGCGGCCATGTTGAGGCCCGAGACGCGCTGCAGGTGGCGCGAGTTGCTCACGTGGTCCAGCACCAGGAACACCGAGAAGCTGGCGATCATGAACGAGGTGCCGAAAATGGCCTGTTGACCGATTTGGAAGCTCTCGCGGTGCATCGTGATTAGCTTGTTGGCCTGCAAACGGAGCAGCGCGATGATCGCGCTGGTCATGCACGCCTGAGATCCTCATAGCCCTCCTCACTTCGCGTGTTCACGGTTCAGAAGCATGGAGGACATTGGGAAACGGACTGTGGCCATTTTCGATTCGAGTCAGCGAGCTGCAGGTGGCCGTGCTTATTGAATTGTGTACATGGCGTTGATGGAATGAGTTTATTGCAAACAGAGAAGGCGCGGGCACAGTGAGTTACTGAAGCCAAACGCGAGGTGTATCAGTTCAGTTGCTGACAATAGAGAAGAATGGATAGAACTCAAAATGTATAAAAAGTCCTGGAGGCGCATTGGGATGTCTAGCGGCCGCCTTAATTGAGGCCTATAAAATGCACATGTTTCTTAGTGGCATTATGCCTATGCCGTACATTTTTTTTTTTACTATGGCTTCTGATTTCTTGTCTAACTGTAAACTCTATTGCAGAGGCAGGTCGTGTGCGGCTACGCGATCACAGACTCCCGCACCTTCTCCTCGACCACCCTGGGGAACGGGTGGTTGACCACGGTGAGCTTGAGCGACCTGTTGCGGAAGATCTCGTGCAGCAGAGCCCGCTGTAATGCGGCCAGAGCCAGCGCCGGGGTGTGGTACACCTGGTTGTTGAAAAGAAGCCGCGCCAAGCGGCCACCATCCTGCCGGTCCTCGAAGGAGGCCGCGATCAGGGTGCTCGTGAGGAAGCTGTTGCCCTCCAGTACGGAAGCGTTTACCAGATAGCTCTCCACACTTCCCGCTTCCACTGGGATCGGGTTCACCTACGAGGTGGTGTGTAGCAATACCAAGGTCATGTGGTTTGCCACTGGGGACGCCACATGCCACCATAAGAATTAAGGTCATCTCTGGGACGGTATTGGGAGGCCTCGCACCGTCTGCCTCAAGGGTGCCTGCAGCGAGCTTAGGGTTGCTTAAATAGATTCCCTGCTCATCACTGAGATCTATACGTGCTTATAGACAAAGAACAAATTAAAGGATATGGGTTGAGGGACGAAGATTCCTGAAGTCTGTCGAAATCACCACTGCGATGTACTTCTCTGGCTAAACATGCATGCTCTTTCGTTTTCCTGAACCAGTATGTTTCTGAAATGTGAAGACAACGTGCCTGCTTTCAAACCCCCCAAAGCATCCCGGATTTCACGCTGTCCTCCTGTAATGGACGAGATATGGTATTTTAGATGGTTATACGCGCAAGCGTCTTCCTGTCTTTCGTGCATTATCAGGACACATCTAAACGATTTCAGCAGTGGCTAGGCTGTGGCTCCTCGCGCGTCCAAATGTGGCTAGCGACTATTGAACAGCCATTGCGAGCTGGCGCTACGTATGCATATACATATTGCGGCATTGCGAGTGAACACTATTCTCAACAATGGAATAGGCAAAGTAAAAAAAAAAAAAAAGGTGCAACATGTAACCGAGCTGCTCCGGACTGCTACCGCGTCATTCGAGTCAAACTTTCAAGATGCTTGCTTTACGACTCGGGCAACACTGCAGAATGCATGAGTGACATTCACTCTCACCACAGGCCAAGTTGGACGAAATAGAAATACATTTCATGACCCTTTTCTACTGCGCCTCTTGAGAAAGTTATTTTTTCTTGTGGTTCTTTGCATATATGTCTGCTTGAAATTTTTGTTGCCAAGATTTCGTCCTCATCTGTTCCACCTAGCATTTCCGTTTAATGCGTTTGAAGTATAGAATATTCTATTTTAATTTTAGTCAACTGGAATAAAAATTTACACATTACGTCATTAATGTAACATATATGAACGGGATAAAGGAAGAAGATTTAACAACACAAAATCAGAAACTTTATACTCGCCAGCCACAAAACGCGCCGTTAAACATTTTCTGAGCTCAGTTCGCGAAGCCTATAGTACGGGTCAGCTATGCCGCCACGGGTTGCCGTCGTATACCTTGCTTGCGAACTGCTTGGTGAAGCACTTTGCGAGCGACGCCGATGCGCCACCGTGGAAGGCGTACGGCACATCGCTGGCGTACACAAGGTTGATGTCGAGTTCGCGGGGCGCCGGCTTGTGCACCTTGGGCAGGCTGTCAATCCAGGTAAGCGTGAAGGCGACCACGAACACCGGCACCAGCAGCTGGGACAGCGTGAAGGCCCAGTTGCGCACGCTGTGCAGTGCCTGAAGCACCAGAAGTGCCCACGTCTGCTGGAGCAGGAGCTGCAAGCCGCGATTGCGCCGCGGACGGCGGCCGCCCTCCACTGGTGGACTGGTGTGGCGTAGTGGGTCGGCGAAGCTCAGCATGCCCATCAGGGAGGCTGCGGAGGAATCGCGTTTCGATGACACGGGTGAAATTAAAAACTAGGTCAAAGTGGTCGAAATTACCCCCCTCCCATGAATACAGCGGATTCCACCAGCAGCTTCCATCTAACTACACTTCTGTAATCGAGGGCGTACTCAATGCTATATCAAGAGCGTCGTTTTTGTCAACAATTCGGCAAGCGTCAGCTGTTATTAGCGGTGGCCTACTTTGGTCATCTGATGAGAAGAGAGGAGTCGCTGGAGAAAGATTTGATGTTGGGAAAGGTTGAGGGTCGCCGGAGAAGGGGTAGGCAGCGAACGCGATGGTTAGATGGCATCCTCGAGGCACTACAGATGAAGTTATGTGATGTTAGGAAGATAGTGAGAGACCGGAAAGCGTGGCGTGATATGGTCCATAGGGTCACGAAGAGTCGGACACGACTGAACGACTGAACTGAACTGAACTGCCTATTTACTCTCTTGCGGGTATAGAACATCGCAAGTTGTGCTATAACGCCCTTTCAACCCTCCTGTCTGCCCGATCCTGTCCGTCATTGCAAAACAGCTGCCACACCAGCATTGGGAAGATTTGCATATTTTATAATCCCACCCCACAAAAGCAAGCGAGTCCGAGAAAAGATCTGGACAAAGACCCAAATACAGGTGAGCGACTTGCAACTGTTACAATTTTATTGCACTGATTTCTCAATTGATTGAAAAACAACGGTATTTATGCCGCTTAATGAGTTAGCGAGACATACCGTATACGAACGAGAGCGAGAAATATATGGTGCATCCACCATGCTTTGTCCTGGTCTCGGCAGAAAGCCTTTTACAGCATTCACATAGAGTTTTATTATAGTCATAAATTATAAACTTTATCGTAATTAATTTTTTCTTAAGTGTCAGACTCGCAGAGCTCCGTCCGCTGAGCGCGAGTCTCGTAGCGAGCAGCAGCAGCACACTCTTTGCACGCGTTCAGAGCCATAGTCTCGCATCGAGCGGTGCTCACCGGCCTCGGTGTCCTGCAGCTGGTCAGACTCCGGCAGTCGCAGTTTGGACATTGCTGTGGCCGCATAGTCGCCAACTCTGTGGGGAGAAAAGACATCTTAGAATTGAACCCTGTATGGTTTGCGTGGCAAGAACGTTTCCTTATAGAGGTTCGTGAATAGTTAGTTTTTACAATCGAATCAATCACAAAATAGTGCAGCTTCGCTCACGTATCGAATTCAAGTAGTTAAACTGAAAAGCGAATATAATTCGAATTGAGTAGTGTTTCGAATATTCGTCACTTGTGCGAGTATATTCAATAAATAGTCGTGCGGAGCAATGACGCTATTATGCGGCTGTGATATCAGCGAGCGGCAACACGAAGTCGGTATATGAAGCGCACAGGAAAACTACCTAATGCTGCTTACAACAGAAAGCAACTAGCACCATATCTTAGTACGCTAGTAAGCAACACGGGCGAGAGCTACGTCTGAGTGGTTTCCGAGATCAGGTTTGACCAGGTTTGCTGAACATGCCTGTGCCCTGGGACATCATCTGAATCCTGAGGATTCGGATGATTCGAACATTTAGACCCTGGCAGCATGGAACGCGGCGTGTGTGGTTCTTGCTCTTTGGAATGATCTTCGTTAGGAAGGAGTGGTGCTCAAAAGTCGGTTTCCCTGAAAGATTACCTCACTCAACCTCAAAACTCACAAATGAGGTAAAGATCCGATTCTCCGAACTCCCTCAAAAATGTTCACCTGTGGCAACAACCTGTGGCCTACCTCACCTCAACCTCACCCCACATCATGAGGTTAAGGTCACTACGAGAGATTGATATCGACCTCCTGAGGTTTCCCATCTCTGGTGCTACCCACGTAGGGACACAAGAAACGGTGCTCTAATTTGTCTTTCCTGCACATCTCACTCTCCCTGCTTGCTCCATCCCTAGTCTTCATCAAAAGTGGCCGAGGTTCATTCAGGATGAAAGATTCATCGCATCTCTTCATTCCTATCGAGAGAGGCCGCGGCACAACATCCCTTACAAAAATATCGAGCCTTACCGAAGGAACACTTCCTCGAGTGTGGTGACTGAGACACCGAAGCTGGCGATGCCCAGCTTGTCCTTTTTCTCTTCCAAATGGCTGAAGAGGTGCTTGAAGGCCGGCTGGTCTGTGCGCCCAATGCGCAGCGCCATTTCGGCGCCCACGTTGCTCTCCAGCTCAGCCGACGGGGCGAATGCCATCACCACGTCCAGGATGGCGCGCGTGTCGCATTTTGGCTGCTTCACGATCACCATGTGGTAACCGGCGCCTGCACCATACCGCATTCCGATTGACCCAGGTACAGACTATTACGTGTGCTTTCTTAAGGGCTATCATAGGAAGGGAGCCGACAGCCACTAACAAAGGAAAGAATAAGTGATTTTTAGTCGGTGTTGATCAAAGTGGAGTGAAATTAATATAGGAGATAATTGACACGAGAGTAGAAAGGAACCCCCAGATATGGAGGAGGGTGGCGTTGGCGAACAGCCGTAGCCGTAGCTCGGTGGTAGAGCACCGGACGCGAAATTCGAAGGTCGTGAATACGAATCCTATGGTAGCATGTGGTTTTATTCTAATCTCCTATTTTCCAGTGAATTGCCTTCAGTAATAATTTCTTTTTCACATTGATCACCCCCCCAACACACACACAAATTCCCCATTCTTTCCTTTGTGTAGATTGCTGTTGGCTTCCTTCTCATGTCATACGAAGCCCTTCATTTTCCCTGTGTTTGTCTGCGATTTTTTCGTAGCGAGAGCTACATTGGCCACAGCTTCGCCATTTCGCCGTGCCTGACCGTGCTTCTCCGAAGAGCGGAGAAAGAATAAGAAAAAGAAGGAAAACAAGAAGAAGAAAAAAAGAAAAAGGAGGAAGGAGAAGAAGAGGAAGAAGGAAAAGACGAAGAAGAAGAAGAAAAAGAAGACATAACTCGGTAGTTATGTCTTCGAACGGTAGTTATGTCGAACGACAACAGCGAGTTGCTATAGGACAGAAGGTTCGAACGTTGTGGCGGCGGTGTGCCCCGGAGTTCGACGTAAAGTCTTCTACACCCGAATGAGAATGGCCAACGACGAGAGGGAAGGGGTGCTCATACGTGAATTGATTCCCGTATGGCACAAAGCTGAAACCATTGAGTAAATTACTATGTGCAAAAGCCTTGTCATTACTTTCAAGGCGAACATAAGCGTAGCCATGCAGATAGCTCTCGCGTAACTCCAGGTTTAACCACTAGCTAAACCACAGCTAATTTTTTAAAGGATATCGTTGCACATCTTCATCGTCCCCTAGCCCGACGGTATATAGCTTTGAGTTTGCATTTTCGAGACAGAATTATCCACTTCCACACCTCTAAAGTTACAAACGTCGCGATAAAAGAATGCTATGCGTGACTGTTATCTCGCGGTCATGGTTCCGGTAAGCGTTGTGCGTCCTTTATTTTGGGTGCCTAAGTAAAAACTGGCGTGATCAAAAGCCGCGAAACAAAAACGTTTGATTAGCGCACATATCAGCGAAGCCACACATGTGAGCATCCTGTGCCATGCAATATCAAGAGGCTTGTCGAAAGCATCTGTGCTGGAGCCAACGAGGGGATAATAGTGATACAAAACTATCGATACTTGAGTCACTATCAAACTATCGATGGTAAAAACTGTCGATAGCACTATCGATAGCGATATCAATAGTATACGACCGCTAGTAATTTTGATAGTGCTACCGATAGTATGAAATCAATCGCGTTAACTCATTGCATCATAACCTTGGTTGCCTGAGTTGGTGCTTTGGTAATGGTGGCGGCTATGAGAAGACTCTCCGTTATCGCAGTCTACGCGTCACCGAGACCTGCAGATGCCCGTAGGCAGAGTTGCTGGATAAAGTGTTCAGTGTCGAAAATATCCAATTTGTGCTAGCAACAGCGGCCAGAGTCGCACCGTTTGGCGCGTCTACTTCTGAGCCGCAATAAGTTGGAATTAACACCTCAGCGGGTACGCTTGCCGAGATCTATGCTGTCTGTATTATAGCTGCTGCTTTCAAAACTGTAGGAACGGCCGGTTGTTCCGGGTAAACTCGTACAAAACGTTTATCGTCATGACGCAGATTATGTAGGTCACGGCAGTCTAATAATTTAGAAATGCTTGGAACTCGAAATAGCAGTACTGTTCAAAACCGGCTCTAGTTTCTTAACAGACATTTTAGCCTGTGTTGTTCTTTTAATGTTTTAACCTCACGAGCTTCCCCAACAAGAAGTTATCAATATTCCGAATGCACTTTCGAGTAATTTTATCGTTGGATGTGGTTGGCGGCAAGCTAACGCATGTCACTTCGATTCGGGTGAAGTAAGAAAAAAATTACAAGGGTTCAACGCTGCTGAACCAAATATTGAGCGAAAGCATTAGCTGCGGGTGACCGAGCGTTCTTCTCTTTTTCTTATTCCTTAGCCCACATATAAAGCCCCGCTTTAATCAACCAATATGAACGTGCCTTAGTGGCCTATAGGGGTAACGTGAATGCAGGGTCCTAGCAGGCTGATTCTGACATAACTGTCCCATGTGAAACGAGAGACCAAAGTTGGCAGCTCCTGTCAGCCCGTGTCACGGGAGGTGTGACATCACAGCATCACGTGGGTAAGACGTAACTGCGGCCGGGTCATGCGAAGGCTTGAAAGTGCGAGTAGTATTGCTTTCGCAATAAAAACACATGGATAGGAATATTTTGGTACTATACGGGTGTGGTGCGGGGTAAGTCATATTTCTTTTTATTTCTTCTTGGAGCCTCAGTGCATTGTCATTATGTTCATCGATACATAGGTGGCGCGGGAGAGACCTCTTTCTGACTCTGTCTATGTGTAGAGACGTCATGTGAAGCATATGCACACTAAAAGGGTGACACCGCTGTCGCCTTCCTTCGTGAAATCAAAAATTTCATTGCGGACTCCATTTCATTCGCCAAACTTTGTTCATAGATTGCACGAACTGAGTAGTGCTGCTAGTAAGTTATCTTAAATGTTTCGGCAATATCGCCGTCCCAAAACCTGCATAATTATTCACGGCGCTGTCGGTAGTAAAACTACAAATCATATAACTTATTTATTTCGTTATTTACAATACTGCCGTTCTTCTTCCAAGACCATATCAGAGGTAAATTAATAGGTACAAAAACAAATAGGTATATTTTATGGACAGTAAAATTGGACCTAAACGTACACGTATGCGAAAGTAAAAAAAAAAAAATTGCTGCGTTAAGAAGAGAAACAAAACACATAATTGATTTTTTAATAGTCTGCTCAAGGGTTTAATTGGTTTATCCGTCCACTTTTTCTAAGCCATACACTATCAGATTTGACCTTCTGCTTAGATTTTCTAAATCGTCAATCCGCTTTTCTAACTTGTCAATAACTTTATTCTCTCGGAAAATTTTCTCATAAAATGCCGAAAGGGCATCCATGTTTTTTGTCTATGCCTGTAAGTCATTTTTTCTTTATACCCCTTATGTCACAAGCAATCTCCTTTAGATGTTTCGCAACCTGAGTTCTGGGTCAGGGTTAATTTCACCCCCCCCCCCCCCCCTCTAAAAGCAACAACTTTCGAGAAACACTGTGACATCATACACTGAATTCTCGATTATACTATCAATAGTAGCACTATCGATTGCACTGTTGATAGTTCATCGATAGCAGTACAATCAATAGTTTAAAGAACAATCGATAGTCGGTTTACCGAGAATTTTGCATCACTATCGGATAACCTCGTCAGCACTCGCAGCATAAGCAGAAATCGCTCATAATCGCCCAAGGGCCTCAGGCAGAAAGGGGTGGCAGTGCAACCGAGATAGAGTGCAAATTGCAAAGGTTGCGGACCGAGGTTCTTCTTGAGAAAGAAGGACGAGCCGCAGCACTGGACGATGCCGTTGGCCATGATGGCGATGCGGTCGCCAATGGCGTCCGCCTCTTCCATCGAGTGCGTGGTGAGCAGCACGGTGCGCTGCGCCTTCTCCGACAGCAGCAGGTCCCACATATCGCGCCTAGCAGCCGGGTCCATGCCCGCCGTCGGCTCGTCTAAGATGACAACCTGCATAAAGGCCACAGGCTCATTAGCCGAGTTTTCTATAATGAACGGATGTGTATGCACACACGCCAGGGCCTTCAGTCTCTGCGCAACCTGTCCAATTTTGTTTTCGAAGTCAAGTGATTATGCATGATAAAGTGGCAATATTTTCCCAACATCTTTGAAACTTTGTGTACGCCTGATTACAGTTGCACGAAATTAGGGCACTTAAAGATGTCGCACCAGGAATGCCCGTTAATGCGTCATTCACTGTTGCCATTACAGCTTCAGTTTCAGTCCACATTGCTACCATGCTTTAGCCAGTTTAATAAAAACGTCCTGGAAATCAAAATGAAAAAGCTTTCGAGGTTACAGGTGTAAATGCAACATGATCGCCACCCAAGAAGAGCTTTCTCGAAACGAGGAAATGTCATTTACCAACTAGCCACTGAAAATGAAATCTTGATCTTTGTGCAGCATATAAGAGTTCCCAAGGAAACAACCAGTGGAGACACCTACGTACCTTGGAGTGCCCAATAAGCGCCACTGCTATGGACAGCTTCCGCTTCATGCCTCCGGATAGGTGCTTGGCGAATGTGTCCGTTTTGGAGACCATGTTGAGCAGTACGAGCAGGTTGAAAGCTTGCTCGTGGGCGTCACCGTGCGTTACCTTCTTCAGCTGCAGATTAACAGAAAAGGTTAAGCATGCGTGTTTCGAGCATCGCAACATTTTCGTATTTTCATGTGCACACACAAGATGAACACGCAGACCTCGGGCCGAATGACAAAAGGCCGCCTGAAACAACTAGCAGTTCTTTAAAAGATATAGCAGTGCAAAGACTGGATAAACCACTAAAAACAGGCCATAAACACGAGAGGGGGGAGTACAGGAACGTGCTGGCAGGTGAGCGCCCAGCACTGTACAGGCATCGGTGCATATTTAGGCACCCGAAGAGCCTAGAACTGAGAGGAGCACTGTTCACACAGTAAAAAATAACGGCAAATATTAATCGGCAATTCGTAGCAGTGGAAAAATTGTTCCAATGGGCGGTTTGGATTCGTACCCTGAGCTCTGATTGGACTGTCGCAGCAACGCATCTACACTCCTTCGCTGAATTCCGGATCTCCGACTGGAATTCTCCATAACATAAGAAGCGGGGGTCCACCAGCTTCCTCTCTCGTTCTTGCTGCTTCTTCGGCTCACCCGATGTGAGATTCTAAGCAGCCAATCTGTTCTCAGGGAGGATAGAGCTTTTTAAATCTTTTTGCGACATCTGGATTGGTAATATTCTGGCATGTCAAAGAGCAATGATAGGTAAATAGTGCAGTTTATTCTTATCAGATTATTTTATCAATATACTCCGCCACGATTAAAATTATCACGTTAGCACTTCAGGGTACAGAAAGGCGTAATAAAAAATCTGCAAACAGGTTGCTACGAGCTGCCTCTTAATGCTTTTGTATAATATCTAAGCTATAATTTAGGAACAATGTCCAGACATGAGGAGCAATATATGGCTGCAGCCTAGGCAAAATTATGCTTATCTTGTACTCGTGCGCTGGAAAAATCGGGAAAAAGATAAACGCAAGATCCCAAAGCAAAGGTTGTTACTGGTGTGACGGAAGTAACCTATCCCGCGGTTAGCCTTGAATCTCCCCTATACTGCCACGAGCCGTTCAAAACTTCATTTGTTACTTTCGAAAAGTCGCTAGCATGCGGCCTTATCACCCAGCTCACGGAGCAATTTTGCACTCTTTGTTCACGATCGTTTTTGCAAGACGGGATGTTATAATTTTCTTTGTTGCGCAAGATGCACTGAGATTTATCGCGTACCTTCCCAGCCACGCGCGTCTGTTTCTACAATGTTCTCGGTTGTACTAGTCACATTTCGCATCTTTATCTAGATATTTCTGTGAAAACTTTAAATTGAGCCCTTACAAGTGCACCAGGCATTCTGATAGTGACATCCGCCGAACACTTTTGTTATCACCGCCGCCGAACTGCTTAGTTCTTTAGCGGGCGTAAGTCAGCCCAACATCTCCAATGAATTTCAGGCCTCCTCGAGTGTGCCTACGGCCTTGTCACTAATACGAACCACCTTTCGATTTCGCCCAGTATAGGTTATCTAGCAGCGTAGGATGATACCCTAGAGAAAAAGTAGAGGTGCTCGAAGACGGTCATCTCTCTGAAGTGGATGTCGTTCTGCGGACAGACGCCCAGACTCTCGTGCGCCGCTCGGGCGTTCGCGTTGACGTCCTCGCCATCGATGAACACTGATCCACTGGAAGGGGCCAGCTGCCCTGTACGCACAGGAGGCAAATAACCGCTCAAGCTCAGGTCCCTTATATTGGTTGCGAACAATCACGCATCAAGTCAACGTGGTGTTATTTGCTTCGTGCATTTTCCTTAGGCTCAAATGCTATTCATCCACAAAACTGTTGAAAAGTATCGGTAATGTGAAATAGTTAAACTTAAAAGTATCAAATTATTAGATCTGTAAGCGACTGCAAGCCTACGCGATGAATGCGCGCTTCTAGACATGAGAGAATATGTCGTTCAGTTAATTTGATACAAATTTCATACTGAAACTACGGTTATAAGACATAATACTTAGCAGAGTTATCAGCGCTCATGTGTCCGCTGATCTTAGTCCTTGTCTGTGTGTGCTGATTATTTACAAAATGAATTGCATCGAATTATCCCAACTCTCTATTCTTTTATCACATTAGCATTTCGACGCACCTGTTATCATACGCATGGTCGTTGTCTTGCCAGCGCCGTTGTGGCCAAGAAGCACGGTAATGTACCCTTTGGCAGCCTCCAAATTCATGTTGTTCACTACCGTGGTCTTGCCATACACCTGTAGGAAAAACGTGCGTGGGCTTAAACGCTTGAACCAAATGCTAGATCGAAAGCTGCGAGTGCTGCAGTGATAACTCCTGTAACACCGCCCTTTCAATCCACGGTTCTTATTCATAGTTTTCCTGAATAATAATAATAATAATAATAATAATAATAATAATAATAATAATAATAATAATAATAATAATAATAATAATAATAATAATAATAATAATAATAATAATAATAATAATAATAATAATAATAATAATAATAATAATAATAATACGTTCAAGGGAGGGAAAGGCGCAGTATCTGTCACACTTGTTTCTGTGGACACCTAAATCGCGCCTTGAGGGGAGAAGGAGGTGGAAGTGAAAATAGAAAGAGAGAAAGGGAAGCCACAGTGAAGGGCACTGGAGTAATTTTGACCATCTTGGGATCTTTAACGCGCGCTGACATCACACAGCACACGGACGCCTCTCCGTTTCGCCTCCATCGAAACGCAGCCGCCGGCGATCGAAATCCAACCCGGGAACTCCGGCATAATTTTTCTGCAAGTTGTAGTTTTGGGAAAAGGCAGGCTCTTTATACTTTTGGGTAGACACCACGGAATGGCGGACACCTGCACCCAATCAAACCAAGACCATATTTTCACATTTTTTGTCGTATATTGTAAATTGATTTATAAAGAAAGCTTTGGCTGCGGGCGACCGAGCGTTGCATCGGACACAACCAGTGTTCCACTGAACGCATCAAAGTTCACCGCCGTCCAAGGCGGAATCCAATTTCATGCCCTGCGCATGCGATGCCGGCGGACGCTTCCTGCTCCACTCGGCCAGGCGCGCATCTGCTGGTATGCCGTTACCCACCTCCTCCGCTCCTCAGAGCGCAGCGGCAGAACACCTCTTAACATAGTTACCGCGTATGCACAGTAGTGGCTTGAGCCGTGTACGGCGACCTCGGCTTGGTGTAGTGAAGCTTTTTGCTTCATAAGGGGCAAGTCACAGCAAGGTCAGCTGGCGACAGCTATATATACATTGCTGCATTTCTGGCATTATATTGATATACAGCCAGATACCATCTACTAAATAGTACAGTTCATTCTGCAGCTGGGAAAAACACCTCACTAGGCACGATGCAATTTTCCCCACTCACCTTGGTTAGGTTGACGAGCCGGATTCCCGCGGGGCCCTTGCAAGAGAATTCTTCGAAGTACACTGACGCTGCTTTCTTTTGGGCATCCGCGTGCTTCTGGGTCTCAGAAGGAGACTTGACGTGGTCCTCTGGCTGAACACAAAATTGACGCAGTGAGCTCGCAGCGTTGCGCAGTCTTTTGTATTAATCGGCGCATAATCAGTAAGAAACATGTGATGGCTGAACACATGTACCAGCTCGGACCATGAAGTCTTCAACGCATACCAGTATATTCTCAGTCGGCTTGCGCCGAGAAAAAAATTCATCGCAGGCTTGTGTTACACATCCCAGGCGAAAGTAACAATCGTGGCAGTAAGCACTTTCATGGTGGCGGCCCGACGTGCCCCCGTACCTTGATAAGAGACCTCCTCCAGCTAATCCTTGGCTGACTGGCAGCAAGCACCTCGACGTACCACAGGACGACGATGTACATGATACTGTCGAAGAAGAGCAGGATTATGACTGACAGCATTGAGAGGCCCTGGCCGGGGCTGGGGTTCACACCAATATTGTGCCACTGGACACCGTCACCTGGCGAAGGACAGAGCGAAAAAAAAAAGGCTTAATAACGTCGCGATGACATATTCGTCTGAGCGCAAAACACTCAGGGTTGTGGCTAAAATCCGCCTGAGCGCCGTCTGACATCGTACACTCCGAGGCTCAAGACCACGCATTTGCACAAGGCTTGAGTGGACTGAATGAAATGGCAAAATCTTTTTCGCCACGCGCCTTGAACGACCAGCAGGTCCGAACTGGATGAAGAATGAGGTTAATGTCCACAAATCTGATTTCTCCGTTTTCAGGCCGCTCAAGTGTTATTTCAAGTGACCTAAAATGTTAACGAAAATATGTGAGCACATGAAAAGCGCAATTAAAGAAGGCACAGTGATCAATGTTCAAGTTAACGCTTTTGAGTGTTTTCTCTCTGCCGCAGCCTTGGTTCGCTGCACAATTTCATTGTATCGTGTGTATTAACAAGCCCCTGTGTCTGTATACCCTCTTCATACAGCGACGAACAAGCTTCGCTCACCACTGGCCTCGAGGATGGTGGCCATGGTGATTCCAACGGGCAGGGCAGTGTTGCACAGCAAGCACGCCGCCACCAGGGTGGGCAGCGTGTGGTCGTTGTTCAGCGAGAAGAAGAACAGGAACGGCGAGAAGGTGGTGATGTATGCCACAGCCAGCGCCGCCACCGAGGAGTTGGCTGCACCAGACGGATCATGTAGCTCAATAACCAGTGCTTTTTAGCGCATGTGCATATGACAACCTTGATTTGTTGGGTCAATTAAAGGGAAGCTGAAACGGTTTTCAAGTTGCACGAAATTCAGTGGTTAGAAAGAAGGGATCAATTTGTTTCCGATTTCCGTCGATAAGTAAAACTGAAATCGCTTGTTCAAAACGCGCCGTGGCCCTCGTCGACGCCGGGAGGGGCCGAAACAGGCAGATGTGACGTCAATCTCGGAATGCCGGCCGGCCGCGCGATTTGCGCGCTTGCTCAGTTTCATCCCGCGCTTTGGTGGGTGCCGTTAGGTATCTCTAGTTCGGTCGTTCTGGGCTTAATATTCCGTGTGTTCGAATGTTCCACGAGGTCGACCAGCAGACACGCAGCTATTGCGGAGTAGCGCATCCCGCGCTTCGACGCCCTCCGGATACCTCTCTTACTCGCATGTAAAAAACGTCGACTGTTGTTCGAAAGGTATTTTCCTTGTGCCATTAAAAAAATTGCCGACGATTACGTTACTTCCTAATGCGAAATTTGAGCGCAGCAAATAAGCTGTTTCACCTTTTCGATAGATTGAGGCAAAGAAATCGAGCAACACATGTATGCGCTATCACAGAATTTTTTTTTTATTTTTCACACGTATTCCTTTAACAAAGACTCCACTAACAGATCTTGACAGTCATGAAGGAAGCTTTGTGGTCGGAGAAATAGACTGATATATGTTCGACTTGGTACACCAACGCTTGATTCTCAAAGACGAGATCTATACAAGTGCCTCGCGAGGTTGTCACAGCCGTGGGACGCGTTACGAGCGAGATGAACGGGATACGAAGAGGCGTCCGTGTGCTGTGCGATGTCAGCGCACGTTAAAGATCCCCAGGTGGTCGAAATTACTCCGTAGCCCTCCACTACGACTCCTCTTTCTCTCTTTCCACTTTCACTCTCGCCTTCTTCCCTTCGCTTACGGCTTGGTTGCGGTGTCCACAGAAAACAAGTGAGACAGTTACCGCGCCTTTCCCTTCCTATAAAAAAAATTAATCAGTTTTTCTACGCGGTCATGCCCCGCCGGGGTGGTACAGTGGTAAGACGCCCGACTACTGTCCGGAATACCCGGGTTCGAACCCGACCTCGGCGGCTGCGTTTCGATGGAGGCGAAACGAAGAGGCGTCCGTGTTCTGTGCGATGTCAGCGCACGTTAAAGATCCCCAAGTGGTCGAAATTACTCCGTAGCCCTCCACTACGACTCCTCTTTCTCTCTTTACACTTTAACTCCCACCTTCCTCCCTTCCCTTACGGCGCGGTTCAGGTGTCCACAAACTCGTGTGACAGATACTGCGCCTTTCCCTTCCTGTGAACCAATTATTATTATCTACGCGGTCACGTTGTCTTGACTCGCTAGCGGCGGCAGCGGCATCATACAGTCGCTGCTAGCGCTTCCTCCGGCGACCCCTCCCCCCCCCCCCCCCCCCCCCCCCAAACCCCCTTCCCTTCCTTGTGTTCTCCGGCTGCTCCGCGCGGGGTGGTGCAGTGGTAAGACGCCCGACTACTGTGCCGGAGTACCCGGGTTCGAACCCGACCTCGGCGGCTGCGTTTCGATGGAGGCGAAACGAAGAGGCGTCGTGTTCTGTGCTGTGCGTAGCGCACGTTAAAGATCCCCAGGTGGTCGAAATTACTCCGTAGCCCTCCACTACGGCTCCTCTTTCTCTCTTTCCACTTTCACTCCCACCTTCCTCCCTTCCCTTAACGCGCGGTTGCGGTGTCCACAGAAAAACAAGTGAGACAGTTACCGCGCCTTTCCCTTCCTATAAATAAATCAGTTCTTCCTGCGAGGCTTCGGTTGCCAAGCGCCGGCTCGAACTGGGGGGATGAAAGTGGGGAGGCGCTGATTACGGGGCCGACGCCGACGCAGACGCGAAACCCAGGAACGAGCGCCAAAGAGCTGCGCTCTAAAACAAACATTCTGTGCGAGTGCGTGAAGCGACTAGTAACTACCAGCACGGCTTTCGGTTGTGCTAACATTGGTGGATCAGGCGACATGGTGGTTTATAGCTTCCCAATGGATAAGAAAATTTCAACGCAGTGGATCTCTTTCATTGAAAGGAAAAGAAATATTGCCTTTTGAAATCGGCTGTGCAGTGATGATTTTCGTGCCGATGACGATAATGGAGTCTTGGCAGCGATTGCGCCCGCACTTGTCAAATCAACTGAAGTCCATTGCCGTTCTGTCATTGTTCTCGCACCTAATTAGGATAATACCCTTGTTGCACGACTGGCTTTACCGTCGTTGCGCCTAACCGACGTTATCGAACTTAAAACCTGAGTCGCGGCTCACTGTTGTTACACAACTCGCCGCCGTTCTTGGCAACAATTACGAATTAGGTACCGCAAATGCGGTGATCGGCAGAACGAAAGTGCACTTGCAATAGTCATTTACAATGCACTGTCTGGAATGCCGTGCGGCTCAAGCATCGTCCAAAGGCAGTAATGCATGCCTCCACATGCCTCGCTGGCCGCGTCTCCTACAAGTCGTACGTGGATCCCTTGCCCAGGAAAGTGTGCTAAGATTTATTGTTATCTTAATAAGCCCAGGAATAAAGGATGTCAGAAGTTAACTCTTACGCTGACCCGTACCGTGATGCTTGTAGGAGTGATAACTGCGATACAAGCAAGGTTCTATTCATAGCTGTGGAGCAGCAGCCATCGTGGCTCATTCGATATTCATGTATACATCAGCTCCTCTGCTAAAGCGGCGCCGTAATTAATCATATCTCCATTTCATTGTGAGTCAAGAGGATTGACAGTGAGGCATGAGTTTACTACAGCGCTGCTAGATACTAAAGCGTTGTCTGCCGTGACGTCGATGCGAAGCAATAAAGGCATAAGACGACCGTGGAGTATACAGCGCTATAAGAATCAAGATTCTTCAGCGCTATAAGAATCAAGACCATTTACCAACTAACCCGTCAAAAAGTCCTGCTGCAGCATATTTCTTCTAGTGCGGGTTGCGCTTCTGTCCTTTTGTGTCTTTCTTCCTGTGGTGTTTCTTCAACGCTATAAGAATCAAGATGGAGTATACAGGGTGTCCAAGCTAACTTTGCCCCCCCCCCCCCCCGCCTCAAGGGTTAAAGAATAAAACATTCGCAGTGGGCCAGGGAAACTAGTTGCATAGACCTGACAGACGCTTTGTGCCCCCCAAGCAAGTCTTTTTCGCAAACAAGTAATTACTTAATCAGTTGATTTTTTTAATTTCCTAACTTTGACTTGAGACAATAAATGTGGTCTTTGAAGTTGAACAGCACCTTCAGAAACCCCCAACCTACTTATTTTCGATAAATAAAGCTCATGTGTATCTTTTTTTTCCGATCTTCAAAGAATGCCCGCGGAAAAAAAATAATAAACCGGTGCGGACAAAAGTAAATGAAGCACGCTATTTCCTTTTTAAATTTTAACGCGTTGCATTATTTAAGCTGCCAGTCGTGATATGTGCGAACCGGTAGTTGATGCCAGTGCCTTTTCACTCGGACAAATGTTTTCTTAACTTCTGTGCAGGAGGCGTGATTTTAATTTGCAGGAAAAAGCGTGCTCCGTTTACTTATGTCCGCACCTACCTGGCCTACCGGCTACTGCAAAACAGCTCGTACGCAGGAAGTCCATCCTGCCGCTTAGTCTGGGCTCCGGCCCATTCGAGGCTAGGAGAAAACGAGGCAGCAGATGCCGCCGCCCGCGCGCTCTCTCTAACCGCGGGCAACCTCGTCAGAAGAAGAATTAACACCGGCCTAAGCTTTCAGGCAGTAGCAAAGAAGTTTTTTGCTTTTTTTTTATCGTACCAGGTGCCAGCTTTGGCTGGTAAAAAAAAACAAAAACAACACTTTACGTAATTGTTCGTTTGATGGAAACAACCTAGCTAGCCTTTTTTCGAGATCTGCAACTTTTGCATTCACACTTTCTCTGAAGCCAATAATTAAAAAATTAGCTAATTAGTAATTGCTAGGTAATTAACTTTGGTGAACGAAAAATAGTGCACTTGAGCACATGCGCGACTCTGAGCAGCTCTTAACAGGCATGACTGCGCTATGGCACACAGTATTTTTTTAAAACCTTGTTTATACTTAGCTGCGGCACCGTACACAGAAAGTCGGCTTTCAAGAAAGCGAACGACGCATTGATTCAGAAGCAGATATATATAGGAGTCTCATTACGAGTGGTGGCGTTATCCTCAGTAGGGAATGAACGCTTTATTTCCAGAGTCAAATGTTCACGAGACATGGACTTTCGGGCGCGAATTTCTTGCAAGTCGCTGCATGTTGCCTAAAATCGAAACCTGCTGCTTGCCTAAATATTTTCCGATATCACTGCAGGATCTGCACTGGCCAAATGCGTAAGCCTAGGCGTTGCTATGTTGTCCGCGATGTATGTATCAGCGGGACTCCGCTAGTGATAGATACTGGATCTTTCCTTTCCTGCATACCACTTGCCTCTAACCCACACCAACATATTTTGTCACTTGGACATCTTTCTTTGATGTTCTATCTGATGGTATACATTCTTTTTCGATATACCAACTAATTCCTCTTCAGCCAGTGACAGATACTGGGCCCTTCCTGTCCACTTGACTGTGGTGGTGGTAAAACTTTAATCTCCAACAGATACAGGATAGGTATCAACCTATTCGCCTACACGACGGCCTGGAGTCCTTGGACCCGGGCGGCGCATTCGGCCAGTCGGATTACACCTAGCTGTGTCTCAAGAGTGTGAGCTCCTTCAAAAAAAGTCTCCCAAAATTCTTTTGTTTTTGACTGCTCATTTATATTTTTTATTTCTGGACACGTTCGTATCATATGTACCAGATCCGCCTTATCCACAAAATGTTGCGAAATCTGGACGACGGCTCATCGCTGTCCTCACTTAACTGTTCCTAAGTTTTGATGGAGGCGAAACAAAGAGCCACCCGCGTGCTAGTTAGTGCACGTTAAATATAATAATAATAATAATAATAATAATAATAATAATAATAATAATAATAATAATAATAATAATAATAATAATAATAATAATAATAATAATAATAATAATAATAATTGGTTCACAGGGAAGGAAAGGCGCAGTATCTGTCACACTTGTTATGTGGACACCTGAACCGCGCCGTAAGGGAAGAAAGGAAGGTGGGAGTGAAAGTGGAAGGAGAGAAAGGAGAGTCGTAGTGGAGGGCTACGGAGTAATTTCGACCACCTGGGGATCTTTAACATGCGCTGACATCGCACAGCACACGGACGCCACTTCGTTTCGCCTCCATCGAAACGCAGCCGCCGTGGTCGGGTTCGAACCCGGGAACTCCGGATTAAAGATTAAAAATTATTAAATTAAATTGGTTCACAGGAAGGGAAAGGCGCAGTAACTGTCACACTTGCTCTGTGGACACCCGAACCGCGCCGTAAGGGAAGGGAGGAAGGTGGGAGTGAAAGTGGAAAGAGAGAAAGGGGAGCCGTAGTGGAGGGCTACGGAGTAATTTCGACCACCTGGGGATCTTTAACGTGCGCTGACATCGCACAGCACACGGACGCCACTTCGTTTCGCCTCCATCGAAACGCAGCCGCCGTGGTCGGGTTCGATTAAAGATGCCCAGGTGGTCGAAATTACTACGGAGCCCTCCACTACGGCACCCCTTTCACTCTTTCCGCTTTCACTCCCATCTTTACGGCGCGGTTAAGGTGTGAAAGACATTGCGCCTTTCCTTTCCTGTCACCCAATATTTATTGTTGACTAATTAATTACCTAATTAAACCACATCAATAATTTTGTCACACACATTTCTTTGACGCTCTATCCTATGGAAGCATTCTTTTTCCGATATCCCAAACAGTTAATCTTTTACAGCGCTGACAAAGTCATGCCCATGCGAAACCCGTCTGTATAGCCGTACAATGCTTGCGCATTAATAACCCGAGTTTCTTTGGGACGTTAAACTCCAGGCTATGTACCTAGGACACACGAGTTTCTCTTTTGGCGATAGATGTGCCTCGTAAATTTTTGGATGTCGAAAATACCCTGTTGAAGATTAAAACCATACGGTCCAACTAGCTACGGTGACGTACCGTTGTTGAAAAAGGACCCAACCAGGAAGGAGAAGGAGGTAGTGCTCGCTGAGTACATGACGAGCAGTAAGAACATGAGCAACGGGTTACAATGGCGCAGCACGGGCCCGTTGCTCGAAAGCGGCACCTTGATGACCAGCACTAGCAGAGCGGAGCTGGCAGTCATCACGGCCAGCGTTGTCAGAAACCAAGCCGCGTAGTTGAGCCGTGGATTGACGCCCATCATCTCCAGCAGGTCCTGGTGGCACAGCGTCGCGTTCGCTTTCGCGTCTTGTTTGGATGGGGGAGCTGTCTTGCTACAGGAAATGTTTCGCATTTCCTAGGGCCAAGGTAATGTCTAGAACCAGTTCGTGAGTAAGTGTACTGCGTTCCATGCATACCTGGTTACGATGACAGCATGACGTATTTGGGTTATTTGGTGCTTACTGGTGCGGGCACAACGACGGTAGTTTTGCTTATACTCTTTACTCTGTACGCACTGTGTTCTCAAAAGAAGCTTATCGATTTGAAAATCTGAACATTGATTTCAATGTAACCTAAGCAGACAAGATACGCATCTTAAGCCAGCAGCACATGTTTCGGATAACTGGGGCCCTTTACAAATTCAAAAGTTCGGAATAAATTTGTCAGGCAGTTTGAATTATGTGGCCTGTTGGCTAGAGAGAGGTAATTTGGCACAAAAGGAGAAGAATTGCTTAACGTCATCGTAGCTCAGGGACAGGGAACTTTCATCTCTGTTCTTAATACCAGGCTATTAGTGCGTGGTCCAGAAGGACCGTTGAGTGCAGCTACTTCTTCCGCATGGTTAAATTTCGGCAGAAACATATGCCAATATCCCATTGCTTGCAAGAACTGTTCGATCAATGAATTTTATTGCACTTCACTAATTGCAGCTGTAAGCCTTGCAATGTTGATATTTTACATGCTCGCTCTAGTCTGCTTCGAAAAGACCTTTTAATATAGAGAACATACTCGTCAAAATAATCAGGTTCAGATCATTCGACTTCACAAAAGTTATTGTAATCGGGGAAAGAAAAGCAGCTATCTGCGCTACAGAGAATGCTACTTTCTATTTATACTTGTACTTTCCTAACAACGATACTCATGCAGAAATTGGCTGGCGGCCATCATAAACGTCAAAACCCCCCGTAGTCAAGCGTAGCAGGCAGCTTCGTATGCTCACCGTAGCGTGACAAGCGCCACAGCAAGATAAGAACGAAGGTTGAAAGGAATAGCTTCAGTACAGTGAACACCGTAAGCCTTTAATGCGGCCACCAAATAGCGCGTACAAGCGTCTTACGTAATTGTTTACAATAGAAAAGGATGACGTTTCCCGAGGCTGTGAACACAAAAATTCTTATTGTTGCATCCACCCGAAGCCCACGTACTTCTCGATCGCATACTGAGAAATTTTGGAGCCTCCAGCCCAAGTAATATTATTATTAATTTAATGAAAATAACTAAATCTTAACAAAAACCACAAATTGATTCAAATTTCACACTGGCAATATAGTCAATCGGCAAAGCTTTTCTCAGGAGGAAGCACTGTCTTCGCCACCGTGTGAAGAGCTATGCGCACAGCGGGAGAAAGTGAAGGCATCCAAACGGACCTTCATGCCGGATTCCTTTTCGTAGCCAACCTGTCGTACAGCGGACAGCGAAGGAAAGATGAAGCTGACCAGAACGATGATGGGCAGGAAGTAATGGACGACGAAGTAGAAGGAGTCCACCGAGTGGGGCGGCAGCGGGAACCGTTGCAGCTCCAGATAGGTGGGCGGCGGATGCTCATGTGGATAGTGCATCTCCTGCGCCATCAGGAACTGGATGATCTGCTGGAACAGCTGCCACTGCAGGTACAGGAAGCCCTCGGCGACGTATCCTGCACGACGTCGCTTCAGCTGAGCGAACGGTCGCTAGGAGGGATAAGAAGACTCAAATAATCGTCGAACCACGATTAGTTAGTGGCCCCGTGTGATCTAATGTGATTTTATGGTCCACAATTTATCAGTGTGAGAACTATGGCGCTGGAGAGAGACGTCGTATTACCTGGACTGCCGTCAAATTTGGACTCCGAGTGCCGCGGGGAGAACAGAGGCAGCATGGGAAAATTGCTGTCAGTGCTCCACGACTGGAAAGGCTCTGCCTGCGAGAGCTTCATGCGAGGAGCCGCCTTGAGCCGGATCTGCAGTCAGTACAGTGTGCCTCGATTAATTGGCAGATCAAGCGGGATCGTTGCATGAACCATAGAACCTCCGTGGCTGGCCCGTGCAGTTTCTCGTCTTCTCTCACAGACCCCAGCCTAGTCGTTAATGCTGTAAAGGTCGCTTAAAGACGACTTCGAGACGCACAGAGTGTCGCAGAGCTCCTCAAAAGTAGGCCCACAAACTACTTTAACGGGCGGATATGTGAAACGCAGTGTTTCGAAAAAGAAAAACCTACTTTTCCAAGGCATGTCTGTGTGTATATATTGTGAGCCCTCCACGGATCTTCTTTTATTTGTACATACCATGATCTTATTCTTCCCCTTGTACATACCATCATCATCGTCCCGCGGCGCCGGCTCCGGCACGCGCTTGGGTTTTTGTCCATCGGAATAAACGCCAGACACGGCATCCCTGGCATTGCCGTCTCGACCTGGCCTTCTTCCACAGTATATATATATATATATATATATATATATATATATATATATATATATATATATATATATATATATATATATATATATATATATATATATATATATATATATATATATATATATATAGTTTGTTAAATCAAAATCCCCTCTTCTGTAATGTTTTACTTTGCCTTTCGTTATAAATTCCTGCAACATGTTTTTAATGCTGCATGGAAACTCCTGGCTTTTAGTGCTGCAGCACTCCAACCCGTATTTTCGCGAAACTACAGTGCCTATATTCTAGGCACTATAGCGAAACCCCGACGTCTGAAGCTGATTTGACCTTTGACCATTGCTAGCGCGGACAGGTGAGATGAGGAGAAGGAAAAACAGCTCCGTGACGGAAAGCCTGTACGTGTTTGCGGTCGAGGAAAGGCTGCGACGCTACCATAACGCAACTGAAGGCGGTGGGGGAACGCTCGAAGTCTGCAAAACCGGTTCAGAAACGAAGCGAAAAGGCTGCTGCCACAAAGCTGCTGCACTTTGCATTAACTGATAGGCGCACTTGACTATTTTCTGCCATGGCTCTGCTTCTCGCTTTAGCATGGAGGGTAACACGGGACCGTCCTGGTACTCTGACGAAGAGTGTCGTCGCGTGTTATGACGGGAACAACAGCCGCAGTAGGAATCTACGGAGGTCGATGTCTTGGCAAAGAGACAGAATCATGGGGATGCACAGAGGCAGTACGCACAGAAAAAACGCCAGCAAGGAACCCGACCACGGCGGTTGCGACCCGACCTCCACCGCCCCGTAAGGGAAGGGAGGAAGGTGGGAGTGAAAGTGGAAAGAGAGAATGAGGAGCTGTAGTGGAGGCCAAGGAGTAATTTAGACCACCTGGGGATCTTTACCGTGCGCTGACATCGCACAGCACACAGACGCCTCTTCGTTTCGCCTCCATCGAAACGCAGCCCATCAGGAGGATTGCGAGCGGGCAAAACGAGCTGTTGTGGCTGTAGGAAGAAAGAAAAGGAAATGCACGGGCCTGCTACTGGCTCTGTACTCCGGCACAGTAGTCGGGCGTCTTACCACTGCGCCACCCCGGCGGGCACGATGTTAAGGAAAGACAAGAAGAGAGAAAGAGGTGCCGTAGTGGAGAGCAGTGGAGTAATTTCGACTACCTGGGGACCTGTAACGTCCACTAACATCGGGTGGCTGCTCCTGGCCCTACGAAGCTGGAACTGGTTGGTCACTGCCGCTTGCGGCGGGGGCTAGCCTGCCAGCGCATTTTTATCTATTGTAGGCTGTCATTGCACCCGCTATCGTTTCGATGGAGGACGACGGCTGTGCGACGCGCGTCTTTCTCTTCCTCTTCTTTTCATCCTGTCCGCTCGAAGTAGCGGAAGTGGCTCAGCTACAGCGCCAGTAGCAGGCCCGTGCATTTTCTTTTCCTCCTTCCTTCAGTCGCAACCGCAACACACACTCACTAACATCGCACAGCACACGGGAACCTCTTCATTTCTACTTAACTGTAAATAAAAATTGGTTAATAGGAAGTGTAAATGTAAACTGGTTTATAGAAAAGGAAAAGCGCACTATCTGTCACTCTCGATGGACATCTGTACCACATTGTAAGAGAAGCCTCGAGGGAACGTGGAAGTAAAATAGATAAAGAGGTGTAGTGTAGAGCTCTGGAATGATTTCGTTCACTTGGGGGATCTTTGATGTGCGCTGATATCGCACAACAAATGGACGGCTTTGCGTTTCGCCTCCATCGAAAAGTGGCCGCCGTGATCAGGTTCGAACCCGGGTACTTCGATGCAGTAGCCGAGAACCACATGAGCTACCACGCGCAGTGTTGCCACTTGTCCACGCTCACGCCACGCATAAGGCTAAGACAGAAAAGGTCGAATAGTTTTACTTGCCTTGAAATGGATATCTAAGGGTAGGCTTCCGGACGCGTTTGGGTGCAGTCCGACGAATACCACACCACCGAGGATGGAGTCACGGTGCGCCATGTCGGACAAGTAATGCTCCACCATATCCTCTTCCGTTTGGAAACCTTGAACTGCGAACAAGGCCACTTGTGCTGCTCATGTCAGGCGCAACAACATCGCCACATGAACGCTAATTTAAGTATTTACCCTGGATTATCAGAAATAAATAGCGAACCAACTTTCAGGGGAGATAACTGTTATTACAACTGACACGGGCAAGCATCTATTTTTTTTTTTAATAACTGATTTTTGAAGCAAACGAATAGAAAACCAGTTTCGCGTGGTAGCCCTTACGGGCCATGCACATGAGTGTGAAAAACACGAACGTATTCTGTATAAATTTGGGAGTAAATTTTTCCCGGAATAAATTTAACGAATTTTTGTTTAATTTATTCAGGCAGGAATTTTTCAGGTTTACGCGGTCCGCTCCTGCAGTTGCCTTCATACGTTATGACACTCCCTTCTCATTTACGTACGAATGGACGAACCTTACGCGACTAACGAAATGCTTCAGCGGATGGCAGCAGGAGACCATCCTCTATTAGACATCTGAAAGCTTCCGTCAGAATAGAGCTGAATACCTTTGCATTGGACGAGCAAGAATGTCAAAACGTTTCTTATATGAACTACCGCAGTCCGCTTCATCTGCTTCCTCTCCCGACGCTAGCACCAGGCGCTCACAAGAAGCCAGAGATCAAAGTGGAGGGGCCTCGAAATACTTTATTGCAAGTGTTTAATTGGAACCTAAATGCCCGAGTGACTTTAGTAATATACTGAAAGCAGCATACAAATGGTCATAGTTAAGACCTAATTGGCTAGAGATTCTTGAGACCTTTCTCCATAGATAAAATTAGTACATTTGTCTCACTAGTATAGAAGTCTATACAAAAGCTCCGCTTTCTTCCGGCTCGATGGCCCGAGACAGCACATGTCATGTAACAGCTGAAACCTTTGTAGAAATGCAAGGCAGCTTGGATCTCTTACCCATGAGCGGAGGTAGGGAAGTCTCGGCGAGCGCCCCCAACACGGCCGCAGTGGCGTTAGTGATGGGCGCAAAGAGTAGCAGCCAGCGAGGCGCACTTGGCGGTGGTACATGGAAGCGCGTCGGCAGAATCTGAACGTTGAACGGCTCGTAGTGGGTAACGTTGTTGACGCTGGAGAAGTCCATGTTGTGGCGCGCGAATACTAGCGTCAGGGAGACCACGGCGGGCGCCAGCAGCTCCAGCACGAAGGCGAGCCAGTGACGCTTCACCACGATCACGTAGCACTTCCACAGGAGCAGCCACAGGTGCGTCCACCACACTGCCATGGTGTACTTGCGCGCGTTTGTTGTCGATGGCTGCAGAACGGAGGAAGCGCTTTGCAATAACATTACTCGCTCAAGAAGCGATTCCCCCCCCCCCCCCCCAAAAAAAAAAAAAAAAAAGTCTCTGTGAAAGTGACACTAATAAAAACTCCATCTACTTTATTTAAAACATTGCGATACGCCTGTGCTGCGAAGTGCTAACGTTTTTCAATTTAGGTATGCATTGTATCGTAGCGAGGGTCGAGTATGGGCTGAAAGAAGGAATAAACGCTGGTCTACTTCATGGAGGTCTACGTACAAAGACGTCTTGACGTCACACTAATAAAAGATGCTAGTAGCAAACAAGGTGTCAGGAATGCTTTTGTATATCAGCGAATCCATAAGCCCCGTAATTTGTTTATTACTGTGTTATAGACTGATGATAGTAAGCCCACCAAGCCCATGACTGACCTTGATGGCGTACATTAAGTGATCTTATGAGGATGTACCCTTTAACCACGTTACGGTCCGGTAAACTTTCAGAACACACGGCGTATCTATGTTAAAACGCAAGTAAATAAATGTGCGCGGGCGCACCGAGAAAACGTAGTAGTTTTGCAAAACACATTCATTGCCCGTGGATATGACCCAGTGAACTTTTGCAGCCACCGCTTGGCCGCCACGTAAAGTTCGCCGTTGATCAACATTGCGTTTTTACGAAAATAATTGCTTGTCAGTCAAAAATAAGCCTTGTATTAAGACTAAGAAAACCAGGTATTTATGTCCTTCTAAACAAATACTTGGCTGGTTTAGTTTGAGTTTATGGGATTTAACTTCCCAAATCTATCCAGGCTATGAGGGACTCCATAGTGCAGGAATCATTTTTGACACCTGGGGCTCTAATATGCACTGAAATAATATACAGTACACCGGTGCCTTGTGTTTCACTTCCATGGAAACAGCGCCACTGCGGCCAGGATCGAACCTCTGTCTTCCAGCTCAATAGTCTCAACGTCGGATGCTTAACTAAGGCGAAGCAATCGCGGTCTAATGCAGTCCGGGGACCTTTTGCATATACACGTTGCATCAGGTGGGTTTGAGCTCGGCGGCATTACGGAGTTCGTACAAGCTGAAATTCTCGCACGAGGTGCAATCAGTCCTACGCAGAAAAAGAAGCTAGGCCTTATCGGCGAGGCGAACCGAGAAGAGCCATCGTTAGGACACCACTTCGAAACAGGCGAGGCCGCTCGATGATCCGCTGGATTATTCTCGCGTCAATGCGAGCCTGTCCCGCGGATGCAAAAATGAGCTGTGTCTTACCTAGACAGGCTTGACGTCTTATTCCTTGTCAGCTCAAGCAGTTCAGCGATGTGTACTTGCATCCAATCGCTTGCGCGAGAACAGAACGTCGCGAGGGAACAGAACGTGTGCCGCGAGGCAGCTGCTTTTATCTTCTTTCTTTTTTTTTTTCCTTACCCGCGCAACCATTGATACTGCACGCAACCATTGGCCTGAATTTAATTAACTCTTTTTTTTTTTTTTAAATGAAAAACTTACCCCGACAATAGCTCGTGACAGTGGAATCGGGTTCCAAAGAGCAGCCTTTTTCAAGTCCATGCGTAATGAAATGAAGGGAAAGATATGTGGTTTGAGCCAAACCATGAAAATTCTGATCTACATTTTATTGATCCTTTGATGCGGTTCAATAATCCGAAATGTATAAGCAGAGGTTTAGAAACGCTATTTCACCGTTTGCGTTTGGGAACGGCTTACTCGAAGCACTTTCTTCACAGAATTGGCCACGTATAGCTCATGGTGTGTGTGTGTGTGTGTGTGTGTGTGGCCAGAAAATGAGGATGTGGCTCATCTATTATGGGATTGCCGGGTGCATGACAACATCAGGTCGCGATTGAGGAGATACTTGAGCGCTCTTGACAAACGACCTTCAAGTCTGCATGACCAACGTATGCACTGCAGAAACGACACTTGTGGCGTTTATATTGTCACGGACGAAGAAGAAGCGGGCAATGGCGCGGGCAGGAGCGCTCGCGCGCTGGCTTACCAACATTCATTAAAATCGTCTTAACGTCATCGGTCATTTTTTGTCTGTTCTCTGGCTTGCCGCCCTGTAACATTTTGGTTGGACGTGCGGGGTACATCATTTTATCCTGGCCTTGGAGCTTCACCGCCTCGCGTCTGCTTCCGCCGCTGGCAGAGGGTTCTTGGCAAGCATCGCCTGATTTTTCCCCACCCCTCCAAACTTGATACGACCTAGCCATTCCGCCGCCCCACCCGTCCCCCTCCCCGACTAGAAGACACGACGAAAGAGAGATAACAAGAGGACCCTACCGACCGGAGACGACCGATACGACAGACACGGTCACAAGACACGACGAGGAACAAGACCACAGGATGCAACCGGCCCGAAATGCCGTCCCATATAACACATAGCCCCTGCCCATGCCGTCGGATGCGATCCTTGGGCTCGGGCGTCGGATGTTGGCGACCTATGGCCCGCATGCTTCCTGGGCCAAGCTTCATTCGAGGATCATCGTAGCGGCAAGCCGTTATTTTCCTTCTCTTCTGTCTTCACTCATCTAGTCACGCCTGTTGTTATGTCATGCGTCTCTTCATCTTTATCATTCTTTTTTGTTCAAGATCAGGACGATTTCTCGGCGGCCATCTTACAAGCCAGGTAATGCGACTGGCCACAACCAAGACTGATCGCAGGGTCTTAGAAAATTTGAACATTTGCTTTCCACGACATGTGGCTGAGGGACAAGATATACCTCAAAAGTGGAAGAACAAATTCCTTACGCTTCCGCTCCCCAAAAATATGCACCGGAGCATCATCATGCTAGACGCGTGGCGAGAAGCAAGAAGATGAACGAATCTTATTTAAGAGAAGAAGGAGCCTTCTTTGTGGACGCTGCGGGTCCTGTAGCGGGGATATCAACAATATCAGTGGTGCACCAAATGCAGGTCGTGGACGGGCTTTCAGTTCGTAACGGGGATACGCAGGCTATGGAGGAAGTGGCGATAGCCCTAGCCGCAACGCACTCCGCATCGATACATAGTTACAGATTCCCAGGCAGCTTATAGAAACTATATGCGTGGCAGAATCACGCCGCTAGCCTGCAAAATTCTGAGTCAATGTAGGACTTCAGCTGCACAGAAGGAGCTAATATTGGTGCCAGGTCACCAGGGAGTTGAAAGAAACGAGCGCGCACACGCTTCGGCCCGAGCTTTTCTTCCCCGGAATCCTTCTACGTCGTCCTCTGCTGATTTAGGCTCCACCTCTCCGTTGACAACATATTCAGAGATATTACAGCATTTGCGCCTTGAAAGGCAGACATTCCCGAAGCCTGCTAAGGGTCTTAGTAAATCAGAAGAGTTGTCACCTACTATGTCATTTAATATTCCAGCAACACTTCACGCCATTGAGCCCGAATCCTTTTCGGCGCAGTGCAAATTTTGTGGTCAGAAGGCAAACTTATATGGTATGGGCTTGTCAACAAAATACCAGTATTGATATAATAAATCAACCAACGTGGGAATGCTAAGAGGCGGCCCTGTCCAGCTCGGACCTCGAGGAACAACGAGCCCTCGTCGAAAGAGCACGGGCAGCGGCTTTTACCAACGGTGTCCCGGACTAGGGACCAATGTCAATAAATGTTTTCATCATCATCATCATCATCATCATCATCATCATCATCATCATCATCATCATCATCGGCGGCCCCCGAATTATAGTGAACTAGAATATTCTGGTTCACTATACCCGGGTAGAGTCACGGACGAAAAAGAAGCGGGAAGTAATGCAGGCATGAACGCTCGCGCTAGGCCCGCCAGAATTAAAATCGTCTCATTATCGGTCATCTTTTGTCTGTTCTTTGGCTTGCCGCCCTGTAACCATATCCTCTCTTGAGGACAGTGTCATCCTTAGGAACTACTAATTTAGCAGATCTGGCCTAGTCAATGCCAGAGCTCCTATTTTTGTTTTGCTATTTACTTTGATGTGCTTACCGCAAATAACCTTTTTTTTTTGTTCTTCTGTCCTTGTTAACACATATCTCTTATGTATATTGTATTGTGTACTGTTCTGTACAGAGTTACATATTTGCGCACACCTGCACACATTTACAGAGTTTATATCGCTCATCAATGCTATTTCTCCCGACGCTTGTATTTTAAGAGGACAAGCTGTCGGGCTGGTTGGCTTTCCATCGTTTTTTACAGCGCGTAGCAGTACGAGGACAAAGCCCGGATGAACATACAGGGCAAATAAGCGCTGATATATTCTTTTTCTTTTGTCAGCGTCTGTTTGCTTTACTTATTGCTCCGTGCTTTGTCCTCGTCCTGCTACGCGCTAGCACTTTGTTTTATATGTTGTGTACTGTTTGTGTAATGTTATATGGTAGTGTATATCTTACGTTAAACTGTACATCGTCTGACCATGTGGCTCCTCTGAATTGGCGAAAAGGAGTAGCCGGAGCCTCTGTGCGGCACCAACCTCTCCTTTATTGTTCATATAGATAAATAAACAAAATAAATAAAGAAATAAAAAGCGCTCTTGCGATGTTTCAGCTACCTAAATGACGTCTATACGAAGACTGCTATCAAGTGCCATACTGTTAGTCAAAAGCGGTAGCTTACCTTTTGAAACTTTCGTTTTCGGATTGTATCAAATGATATTGAGCATAACGTTAATAATCGATAAAATCTGTGAATTTTCATCGATAACTTGACAAAATTCGCAAATAACAAACACAAGGTGCACCGCTCATCAATATCAGTTCGCTTTGTCGTTACACATGCAACATTACGTTTCTAACGCGCCAAAGTTAAAGGCATTGTTCTTGAGAAACTCCGGTGCCGATAGTGGGATGCAAACTCACGAGCGCTCCTCTCGAACATGGCAGATGGCAGGCGACACTGCAGGCCACTGATTGGTCGGCGGGTGGTGTGACGTCATGAGACTACATGACATGGCAGAACTGCCAGCGCCTCCTACTAGGTCTGCCAGCTTGATTTTAAATCGTGAGAGTGGATACAAACCCTCCGGGGACCTTGGATCATGAGTAAGACACACTGCTCTCACGCCCCTCAGGCACACTTGGCTTTGTACAAGGCTGGTCTTGCGTCTACATCATCACCCACTGCGGGGCGAAGGCCAATCCCATACTCCGCCCTAATCCAATTTGTTACTCTAAGCAACCATCGGTTGTCCTCTCTACGCACTACATGCCCTGTCCATGCCCATTTCTTCTTCTTCATTTCCGCTAGAATGTAATTAACTCAAGTTAATTCCCTGACCCACTATGCGTTCTTCCCATCTCTTAACGTTGCAACTACCATTTTTCGTTCCATAGCCCTCTGCGTTGTCTTCAACTTAATTAGAACCTTTTTCGTTAGCCCCTACGCTTCAGCCCTATAGGTGAGTAGGTAAGATGCAACTGTTGTATACTTTCCTCGAGCGATACCGGTAAGCTGCTAGTCATAATCTGCGAGTGCTTGCCAAATGCGCCCCGTCCTAATCTTATTCTCCTAGTTATTTCTCTTTTGTGATCTAGTTCTGCGGTCACTACCTGTCTTAAGTAGACATATTCGCCTACCACTTCTAGTGCTTCGCTGCCTGTTGTGAACTGCCGTTCCTTCCCGAGGCTGTTGAACATAACCTTAACCTTCTGTATATTGGTTTTCAAGCCTACCTTCCTGCTATTCCTGTCATGGTCATCAATCACTTTTGACAGATCATCCCCTGAGTTACTTAGGAAATCAATGTCATCAGCGAAACAAAAATTTCTGAGGTATTCAGCATCGACCCTTATCCCTAACTGCTCCCATTCAAAGTCTCTGAATACTTCCCCTAAGCAAGCTGTGAATAGTACTATGCAGATCGTGGCTTCCTTTCTTTATAAAATTTTTGTTACTTTCTTTATGCAGAACTATAGTTGCAGTGCAGCCACTATATATATCTTCCAGTTCTTTTACATACGGCTCGTCTGCACCCTGATTGCGCAATGCCTGTATGACTGCCTAGGTTTCTACTGAGTCAAATGCTTTTTCGTAATCAATGAATGCTACGTATAAGGGCTGGTTATATTACGAGCATTTTTCTATCACCTGGTTGATGGTATGGATATTATAGATAGTAGAGTACCCTTTCCGAAAACCTAGTTGATGTTTTGCCTAATTGAAGTCTAAGATTGTCCTGATTCTGTTAGCGATTATTTCAGTAACCACCTTATAAGTAACAGATAGTAAGCTGATTAGTCCTGTAATTTTTCAAGTCCTTAGCGTTCCGTTTATTACGAATTAGGATAACGTTAGCATTCTTCCATGACTCCGGTACCGTCGATTACACCAGGCATTGCGTATACAAGACGTCCAGTTTTTCTAACACGGTATCCCCCTGTCCTTATATAGTTACCTGATCTTCCCAAGCTGCTTTCTCCCTTTTTATTATTTCTAAAGCTTTATTAACCTCGTCCTTCGTCACTGGCCGAATGTCTGTCTGCTTTTCTCTACTGCCTAGCTCATTATTGTCCTGACTACTTCGGCTATTATATGGATCAGCACAGAACTCGTCGACTATTTTGACTATCCTGTACATATTCGTGATGACATTGCCCGCCTTGTCCCTTGGCGCATACATCTGATTTTTGCCTATGCCCAATTTTTTCTTGACCGCTTTAAGGCTGCCCCGTTCTTTAGAGTATGCTCAATTTTCACCATGTTATACTACCTTATGTCGACCACTTTACGCTTATTGATTAGCTTTGATCTCTGCCAGTTCTATCCTGTCTGTTTGTTTGGAATAAATAAATCAATTACCTTTTATTTCCAAACAGAAATACACATAAAGGTATGCTGGTCAACCTAAGCACGCAGTGCTTGTGAAAAGACCAGGCAGCCAGTGTTGCATGGTTTAGAGGAAATAAATCATTACAAATTCAGAAAAGATTCATCATGAAAGAAAATGAAAAATAAAGCAAACACGAACACACAAACACTAAAATAAGACCAAGTTTCCAACTAGGCAAAAAAAAAAAATATGTGAAAATTCACATATTATAGACAAAGTTAAACACCACTTCCTTACGTCTTTCAGCATTTTAGTTCGTGATTTTGATCCATACAGTGTTTCATTTAGTTCATTAAATGTTTCCGGTACGTAATAATTTCTGACTTTCTATCGACAGCTAGCGAATACCCTCGGTTTTATGTATCTCTCAGTTTTTCACAATGATACGTCTTTTTTTCTTTTCTAATATCTTAAATGCGTTTGAATATTAATAGATTGTCAGCACAGTATATTAAAATAGCTCGTGCACTGAAAGTATTCCTAGAATGCGGTATTCTTCTTTCGTCTCTACTTGTTTCCATTCTGTTCCATATGTTATGCTGTTGACAATTCTTTTAACTACGTAATTAATAGCTTGTTTACACAGTTCTAATGGTGACAGAACGTTTCCCTCGCAGGCGATACATCATAGCCGCAAAAGCCATCAGCTTTCCGCAAACATACGCGACATGATTGCTCCAGGAAAAATGCTGGTCAAACAGGATTCCTTAGTACTTAACAACTGGCTCTAACTGTAATGGGTGGTAAAAGCATATGTTACAGTTAGATGCTATATGCAAATATATGTTCATATTTAACAAAAGCGTCTTATGAAGATTCTTGTAGCACATTAGGTTTTCTTTTTTTTCGTGTTTATGAAAATTGCATTCTGCGAGAACAATTCTCTGGCCGCTGATATATCCTCTTGGAAGCTTTGATGTTCCGTGTGAAAAACCTGAATTTCAAGCTCAATTGCTAGTCACTGCAAAAAAATGCTTCCAGCTATCGTGCTTTGAAAGCTAAACTGCAAAGCTTCCAGCTATCGTGCTGGAAGCTTTCATACTTTGGCGTTTCTTAATAAAATCTTTCGTATCCTCGGATAGTTTACTGGTATCCTCTCTACCTACCCCACCGTCTATTTTTACCGCCCACTCAGTAACGATATCTCTGAAATTATTGTTCATTGCTTCAACGCTAAGGTCATCATCCTCGGTTAAAGCTGAATATCTATTCTGTAGCGAGATCCTGAATTGCTCTGTCCTCTCCATCACCGCTAATTTGTTGATAGGCTTCTTTCTTACAAATCTGTTGCGTTCCTTCTTCAGATTTAGGCTAATTCGGCACCTTACCATCCTGTGGTCACTGCATCGCACCTTTCCGATTACCTTTACATTCTGCATAATGCCGAGGTTAGAACACAGTATGAAGTCAATTTCATTTTTAGTCTCCCCGTTAGGGCTTTTCCATGTCCACTTCCGGTTCTTCCGTTTTCTGAAGAAGGTATTCATGATTCTTAAGTAAATTGCACTCTGAAAACTTAACTATTAACTCCCCCTGCTATAGAACCAATGCCGTAGTCACCCTGATCTCCTGCCTACGTTTTCCCTACCTTGGAATTGAAATCCCCCATTAGCAAAGTATGCTGCGCTTTTACTTTCCGCATTGCCACTTCTACATCTTCGTAGAAGCTTTCGACTGCCTGAACATCACTACATGTAGACGCTTAGGCCTGCACAACCGCTTATACGATGCCTGGCACGCTCTAATTGATGCTGTAGAATTCCTCTATATTACCATCTGTATCCTTATTGACGAAGAGCACTACCCCTAGTTCTCGTCTCTTCGGTAGACCTTGATAACACAATACATGTCCGCCTTCAGTATAGTATATGCCTCATTTGGCCTCCTGACCTCGCTATGCCCTATCACATCCCATTTCATACCCTCTAATGCTTCTAATAAACTAACTAAATTACTACTAAATTAACCTCACTAAGCTCTATCCCATCCCATTTCACGCCCTCTAATTCCTCTAATATTACTGCTAAACTACCCTTCCTAGCTAGGGTTATAGCGTTAGGCATTGCCAGGGTCAGTTTCCAATGGCGGCCTGTCCGCCAGAGATTCTTAGACCCTTTGCTATGTTGCAGGTCTGACCACCGCCTTTTTCAGTTGCTTCGCAGACGCTGGGGACTGAGGGCCGGGGATGTATAGGAGTATTCATGGGAGGTTTCGGCAAAATACTACACCAGGGTGGCCAAATCCTGTTCTGACGAGGGAGTACACTTCCGAAGGTGTTAACCGGATAGGTTGCACCCCAAACCTGTTTATGCAACTCTATCACTGCGCGGATATTCTTTTCCATTTTTTCTAAACCGGTGTGGAATTGCGTGGCACCGGGATTCGAACCACGGTCCTCTTGCACGCGATGCGGATGTTCTACATCTATGCCGCCGCAGCACAATGCGTATAAATGCGCATAAAGTCTTGCGTATAATGTAGCTTACTCCTGCGCGTGCTAATGATTGTGTGTGGGATAATAGGGGCGCACATTAAAGGATTAGTGATTAGGGGGGATGTACGTGATCGAGGATCTGCTTGGGGTGCCGGAACACGGGAGGCTTCAAATTTCGATGTGAAACCACTACTTCACTAGGCCTAACCGGGTCACCATTCCCTGCGTCGTCACGAGCCGCATATTATGACCAAGCCTGAAGGCGCTGTCAGCTCAGGCTTTCGAATTTAAATATTAGGGTGAGATCAGAATCAAGCCTTCCAGGACACTTGGACCCCAAAGACAGACAAGCTGCCCATCGCAGGCACGTTCGTACGGTGTGATTAAAGCGAGGCTATATATCTAACTTAAGCAACGTCGTCCACTTTCAGAGTGAACACTCGATTTCAGGCGTCATTGCGCCCGACACGGCCGCGCATCCAAGAAAAATGCCGCATGCACAGAGGGACCTGAAGGCGGTGTTACGCATGTCCTAACCCATGGCTTCTAAGCGCGGCCAGGTTAGACGTATTGGCGCTACAGAGTTGCTACACGCGTGCGCGTGTTCACCCTAAGAGTATACGACTCGGTGCATCACGGGCGTGCCTCTGGCGAGTGTAGTTGACAGGTGACACTGATTTGCCCACACTTTCTTTGACGTCACTTGCCTTGAACTTATATGCCTTTATGTTTGTTTGCCCTGAACGTGCAGGCGACGTTAACAATGATTTATGCGTCACGTGCTTTAACGTGGTGATGAGACAGGTGATTCAGTATACTTGGAAGTGGACAGGCAGTTGTCAAAGACTGAAATACACGTCGCCAAGTGGCGCGAAACAGCACGCGAGAAGATAGTATCAGCGACATCTACATGTACCACGACGCATTACTTCAAACTAGCTCTTTCGCACGTCATGCTAGATTTATCTACTTAAAACCTGTGCAGTGTTTTTCAAAGCAAAGTTAATGCAACATCATTATTTTGCCTGCTTCTGAGATCCCCGATATTTGCAGCAAAAAAAAAACAAACAAACAAAATTACAGAGCATTGCAGTCGAAGAGCCGCACTCGTTCATTTTGGTCCTGCGTGCAGTTCTTGCTATACGGATTTCCTCTCCCCGGTCCTACTATGTTGTAAGCATATTTAGGTTGTCTTCCAACCACTCTGATGCAGGTAGTAAATAAAATTTACTTAAAAAAAAGCGTATCTTCCAAAATGATTGCAGAAAGGGGACATTATTGTAATCTCCCAGCTGGGATAATTTTGTTTCATCGAAACATATTTTCTAGCTTTCACTGGCAGAATTTTTACTGGCAGAATTATCTCACGCCACCGATGATGTAAGGAGTCAGAGGTGGGCCAGATTCGGCTCAAGGTTGCGGGGACAAGAATAAAAGCTACCTTAAAAGAAAAGAAACACGCAAGAAGTAGCACACAGCGGCGCCGATGAAAGTAAGCTTGAAAAAGGAAGGCCGAGATTCGGTTCTCCCACAGACATTAAGCAGTTAATCGGCCTACATGCATATGCACATGGTACAGTTTCTGTCAAAAGTGTAGAGTCCAGTAGGTCTGCTTCTGAGCCATGTAGTGGCGCTGATGTAGCATTAGCGTGGGTCATGCCCATTGGAGAGGGTCCATCAAGACATTGGGAACACCGGAAATGCATTACAAGCAGCACGAAGTCGCTCAGAAGCAGACCCTTGGGCTCTACACTTTTGGCCTCATGCACAGCATTGGCCAAACGTTCCCAGGCCACAAGACCTATGTTTTCCAGCTGTGGGGCACTTGCGACAATCTGCATAATGCCAAACATATTTAGGCGCTCAGAAGTACACAACTTACTATTCAGAGAGAGACGCAGAGAGAGAGAGTATCCATTAAGGCACTGCGATATCACTCTTATCATTACACCCAAATTCACAGCAAGAAAAATTGCTCATTAACGTGTTGAGATGTGTACCTCTGTGATTTGACGCACAGACGAACTGTGCGGTACGCGTGTTTTTTGATAAGCATTCGGCATCACCTGGCCCCTAGTTGCCTCTCTCTCCGTGTTTTTCCGCGAGCCAATCGGCAGCAATCTCGCCGACCGCATATCTCGCGAAAGCCGCCGGAAGCACTTACCGAGGCCGCTTGTTACTCGCGTGATAACGGTCCGATGTCGAAGAGACTCAAAACACAGCAAAGCTGAGAAGACAGAACATGGTTCGCTTTATTTGTCCGAAAGCAATGTCTCATCGGGAGCCAACCCCGTGGGCTTCGCAGTCACGTTGCCTCGCTCGGGAATCTCCCACAACGCTCACGTCGAACGAGGCGTCACGCGTGGAATGGGAAGCGATTAAAACATGACATGTGATGACGTGTGTCGAATGAGAAAGAGGAACAGATATGATTCAAAGTCACGACCATTGGGTTGCCACGTAACGCACGCCTCCGGAAGCATATATCGCGTGGCTTATGCACTTCGCAGCAGAACTCACGGGGCGACATTTATTCATAGCACTCAAGCAGTCATAAGTGCCATCCACAAACCGTTCATTTATGGAGCGATTGCAAACAAATTCATTTTAACTACTGTAGCGGTTGTTTAGTGAGCGTACTCTGGTGCTGGGAAACACGTCGCGACTTCGACTCCTTGAGCGACAGCAGGGCAACGGCGTTCAAAGGGCCGCTGTTGCTGTTCGCACATTAGGGTGTGCTCAAAAGAATGGGTGAAATTAACCAGGCGCCATACTTAAATCGGTCTATGCAAAGGGACACTACCAGATTGATCGGCGTAACAGCCAGCGTCAATTAAGACAAAAGACGGGATTACATGTGTCGCGGTAATGCAGCGCCATGGCTGCCTGGATCGAACGCGCCACAGCTGTGGCTGTGCAATGTCAGGGCACGTTGTTGAACGCCAGGTGGTCTACGCTGACCCGCAGCTTGTATTTTGTAGTCCACTTTCTTGTTATACGCGTAAACATCAATAAACCGCTATAACCTGCATGCCCTACATGAAAGGTGGAGTCCAAGGACGACAAGCACTTTAGCAACTGGGGCCTTGTAAATTAGGCGCCATTAACTATATCCTGTGGCTTAAAAGCAGTGCTTGTTTGCTTTGGAACGTGAGCTCCTACTGTTTTGAAGGTTGGCTAGCGTTCGTAGTTGCCCTATTTGCAACATGTACGAGGCTTTCTGGAAAACGAAAAAGTAAGCACGAACAGGAGGCTTTTGTCCTCTTTCCGAAAACCTATAAACTCAGCCACAATCGGAGGTGCACCATGGCTAGTGTGCGTGTTCGGCTGCGGGGCGCTAGTACAGCAATGCCCGCTTCTCCGCTTGTTTCGTCATTGACGGCGAAGAAGATTAACGCCGCTTCGCATCCTGTTTGCCTCCGTAAGCGCGCCGATGATCGGACAAAGCGTGACTCTCCACGAACGGCATACGACGGTGACGTTTTCAGGTAGCCGAAAAATAGGCTGGTGCAGGTAAGCACGGAGGAAGGTCGTGGTTTCAGGAAAAGTGAGCTTACATATACGTCAAACGTGCGCTTCTGTTCGCGTTGAAATGAGCGTATCATATTTGAAGGAAACACTGAAAGTGATACCCTGCATAACGAGGCTCGCTATGCGTGACAATACACGGAGCACTCTAAGCTGATTTCTGAAATTCTCGAACTTAATACTGAAGAAGACGTCGTACGGTCTTAGCTGACGATGATGATGAAAACGTTTAACCGCGGAGGTGATGAGGAGTCCGCCTAGTAATTGTGAGCCTCAAACTTCCTTTCTGTAATTCATTCAAAATAGTTTTTCAGACAAACCTACATATATTATGCTGAGGCATGCAAAAGGAAAGAAAAATAAAGAGCCTCTGCCTACAGAGGAACAGGAACGCAACGATTTTAGCTACTAAAAAAAGAGTGCACGCGAGCAAGGCCCACTAACACTTCCACCCACCTCTCTCCGCGCCACAAAAATTAGCCAGGGTTTAACTGCGCTTATAGCAATTAACAGGTGCGAAATCACTTTTGGCGTGGTTTTTCTTGGCGGTTCAGCATTGAGAGAGATAAATTTTACATTTTGAAGAATTATTACTGGATCTTCCTAGCAGAAGAGCTAAATGGCAGTCAGCTGGTGGCTTGCGGTGACTTTTTAAGCGCAGTTTACTGCGCCAAATTATACGGCCGGGTTGGGTACGGGATTGAAGCTTCTATAAGGCCCTTTGGAGCATTCCCGTGGTAAGGTTGGCTGTTTCTTCGCACAAGATGAGCTTACGCAGACGAGGGAAATGCAAGTTTAGCCCCGAGAAACTGGCACGGCGATGCCAGTGTACAGAAACGTATGGATGGATGGATGGTAAAAATTCTAGAGGGCACTTTGGACCACTAAAGTGCGATGAGGCGAAAGCCATTATAATGTGGTGGATCGTAGCCCGCAACTACAGCACCTCTATCTCCCTCTCTTCTTTCACTCTCACCTTCCTCTCTTCCTTTACGGCGCGGTGCATGTGTCCGCGGAGAGGAGTACCCGGGTTCGAGCCCGACCTCGGTGGCTGCGTTTCGATGGAGGTGAAAACGAAGAGGCGTCCGTGTGCTGTGCGATGTCAGCGCACGGTAAAGATCCTCCGAAATTACTCCGTAGCCCTCCGCTATGGCTCCTCTTTCGCTCTCTCCACTTTCACTCCCACCTTCCTCCCTTCCCTTACGGTGCGGTTGAGGTGTCCACAGAAAACAAGTGAGACAGTTACCGCGCCTTTCCCTTCCTATAAATCAATCAGTCCGCGAAGAGCTGTGACAGATACTGCGCCTTTTCTATCCTGTAAAGCAATTTGAAATGCCTCTGATGCCTGCTCTACTAACGCCTCCTAGACATCTGTGTCTGTTTCTGTTTGCTGTGTATTGCGGCGTTCGAGCTAGGAAGCGCATGATGAAAGGCGCCGCACGGACGCCTGGATCGGACGCCCGGCGGGGTGAGCTTCGTATATGCGTGAATCGCCTGGTGACGTCATGACCAGTCGTGACGGTGCATGGTGCGCCCCTTGTGTGGGTCCTGGTCCTGATGGGGCTGGAACAGGTAGGTCAACGCCGCTTGCGGCGGGGGCTAGCCTGTCACCGAATGTTTGTCTGTTGTAGGCCATCATTGCACCTGCCACCGCTTAGGTGGTGGACGACGGCTGTTTCAGCGCGTGTCTTTCTCTCCCTCTTCCTTTTCTTTCTTTTCTACTTTTTCTCTTCTATCGCGCGAGACAGCGGAGGGGGCTCAGCTACAGAGCCAGTAGCAGGTCCGTGCATTTTCTTTTCCTTATTCTACAGCCATAACAACAACACAACGAACACAACCAGCATACCATTGAACGCATCAAAGTTTCCCGGCGTTCTGTAATTCGTTTACAGGAATTAAAGGCGCAGTATTTGTCACTCGAAGAATCCCGCTATTCTCATTGTAGACAAGGGGAATTATGATGAACGTTTCACGATCTGGAGCAATTAAATCTGTTTGGCTAGAGGCTGATTACTTTGCAAATAATGTATATAGCTCTCTTATCTATGTTAACGCGTGTAACAAGTACCATGCTTATAAATTAAAAATGTCTGGGGCGAGGCGCAGTTGGTAAAGCGCTCTGCTGGGGATCCAAGAGATGGGGGTTCGATTCCCGGTGGAGACAAGGTTTATCTATTTATTTTCAACTAGCTCTCCCGAAATTGTGACATCCTCTGTAAAAAATTGGTCTGGCTTAGCTTATGGTTAAGCCTAGGATGCGAAGCATACTAGCCTAAAAAATTAAACATTACCTGGCTATACCTGGTTAGCCATTCATAGACAAGACATTACCTGGCTATACCTGGTTAGCCATTTCATAGACAAGAACAACTCATGTGTTACTCTGCTTCTTCCTTTATTTTTCTCAAACCAATAAATATACTATGATGATCAGTAAAGTAATGGCTCTTTGTTTGAACATCGCTTATATCATATTTTCTTGACAAATTTCGATGCAGGATCCAGTTCAAGCTGCTACCCCAGTGGGTTGTAGACTTCGGCTGCAATGAGCACAAGTCAAGGTGTCACAAGCTGCCTCACCTATTATACAGCGGAAGATGCGGGAGCTTATGGCTGGAATATAGAGCGAAATTCACGGGACTCCGTCGCTCCTCTGGACAAGATTCGACAAGCCGATGGGGCAGCGACCGCCTGTCCTTGACGCGGCTGCTGCATAGTCGGCCGAGGGTATAAAATAACCGACAGCAGCACGCCCTCACCAGTGCGTTTGGGAAGATTCAAACTTCCGGCCACTCCGCGGTGCTCCGAAAGCGTATTGTGTTCTTCGGGCCCGCGATCGACGCATCGTCCTCTGCACCTGTACGGCCGCCGCTACCGAGCAACACAGCCTTCGACGCCTCAGCAAACAAGGAGACGTGAGAATTTCATTCGCCACGGACTGTTGTTCAATCGAACATTATTTTCGCTTTGTTAACTTTTGACCTGACTTAGTAGTATTTTACGCTGTGTTCTTATGTAACTTTTGCTCATACTTATAATATCTGAAATACCTGCTTTATTATCTTTATAGTCTTCATATTTTTATCACAGTGTTTTGTTCATTGTCGGGTTAATTTTTTTTTTCTCTTATCATTTATTTCTTCGTCTTTATCAATATCTTGTCGTGGCGTTGTATTCTCTTTCATTGTACTCTATTATTATCAGTGTAATTTTGGTCTGCTATTTATAAACCTTCAATTGTTTGTAAAAGAAAGCGACCTATTTGTACTTATTCCTCAATCACACACCGACACACGTGCTTCACGGGTTGACCGGCCTAACTTTTAAATGTGTTCACAACCCTCATAGAGGAACGACGAGTAATCGTAAAGGGGATCCCGCACCTCTTTTGACCGTAAAGGCGGGGGTTTGTGACATAATTGGCGTCCGACGACAGGACTGGTCAACCAAGTGTCGGTGGGGGAGAGAGGAGTAGGTGCAATTTTTTTAGTGTTGTATCCTAGCACTGCATAACGCTTTCCACCTAACATGGCTGATGCAGAGTTAGAACGGCTTGTTGAGTATGGCCGAACTTTCGGCTTTGAGGGTCAAGAGCTGCTCAAATGGGTAGATCAGGAGCGAGCTCGTCGCAGAGAAGAACGCAATGAGGAACGTACGCGGCGGAAAGAGGAGGCAGAACTAGAATCTAAACTCCGGATGGCGGAGATGGAGAAAGAAAAGGAAATAGAGTCGCAGAAAGCCCAACTCCGGATAGCGGAGATGGAAAAAGAAAAGGAGTTACTGATGCTCCGACGAGACCTACCTAATAATCCGGCAACTGACGCTAACAGCACCGGAGAGACAAGGTCAGAAACGGGGGAGAGTCACGCTGCTCGGCCCGAACGCATAAGCCCGCATAAGCTGATGCCGGTTTTTAATGAGGGCAGGGACGACCTTGACGCTTACCTCATGCGTTTCGAGCGCGTCGCTGAGAGTCAGAATTGGCCTCGCGACCAGTGGGCTACAGCCCTTAGTCTATGTTTAAGCGGCGAAGCGCTCAGCGTTTTTAGTCGCATGTCTGCGTCCGAGTGCTTGGACTACAACAAGCTCCGGCAGGCACTCATGATTCGCTTCCGTATGACAGAGGAAGGGTTCAGAGAAAAATTCAGGTCTGCTAGTCCCCGGAACGAGGAAACGTGTTCACAGTTCGTGACGCGTCTTCAGAACTTCCTAGACAGATGGATAGAACTGTCGGACACAAAGAAAGAGTACGCAGATCTCTTTGACCTGATTCTAAAGGAACAGTTCCTTTCTAACTGCGCCACTCCGCTACAAATGTTTTTGAAAGAAAAGAAGGACACATCCTTCTCTGAAACAGTAGCAAGGGCAGAAAAGTATGTGGAGGCCCATGGCTGGTCAAACTTCGGAAAGCGAAGCACCCCGAAGAATAAGGCAGAAAACGCCGTCTCCAAGACGACCGAGAGAAGGGAAACTTTGCTTCAATCATCGGATGCGAAGAGCAGCGATGAAAAGAAATGTTTTATTTGTTCATGCATGGGACCGCCCAAGAAATGCCACAAATGCGGAAAACCAGGTCATCCAAGCTGGAGATGCTGGACAAATGGGGCCCCGAAACAGAGAGAAGAAAATCGGGAGTCCGCTGCAGTATGTGTTGAGAACGGATACCTCGAACTTAAGGATGGAGGGAAGATCCCCGTCATCAACGCTGGGTTCACCAGTAAAGAATGCGCCGTCAGGGAATGCTTACCTGTCGTAGCCGGCATGATCGGAGGCCAGACAGTCCGAGTCCTGAGAGACACAGGCTGCAACACGGTGGTGGTAAGAAAGGACTTAGTACGGAAAGAAGATATCACCGATACGAAGTCTCCAGTTTACCTACTTGACCGCTCAGTCCTAATGCTCCCAGAAGCTTGGGTCGATGTCGACACCCCGTACTTTCAGGGACGACTTCTCGCTAAGTGTATGGAGAATCCCTTGTACGATTTGGTGCTGGGAAATGTGGAAGGTGCTAGGCCAGCAGACGACCCCGATCCGAACTGGCACAAGACAACAGAAAGCGAGACTACGAAGTCCACTGCAGTAAAAGTTGAAGACCTAGCGCCTGACCCCGAGAGCCCCGCACCCATTTCGGATGCCGCTGAAGCTTGTCCGGTAGTGACTAGAGCGCAGGCGTGCAAGGATAAAACGCTGAAAAAGCTTAAAGTCCTGCAAGGCCTCCCTAGTGTATGCCGCGAAGAGTTGGTTCAAGAGCAAGAGAATGACGCGACCCTACGCTCGTGTTTCGATCGCGTAGGCCCGCCGCAAGCGAAGAAAGGAAAGGGTAGCCACCAGTTTTTCATTGCTAACGGCGTCCTTCAAAGGAAATACGTCGCCGAGTCGGGCGGGGAGTACACTCAAGTTGTTGTGCCCCAAAAGTACAGATCAGCTATTCTCAAGCTGGCACATGATGGGTTGATGGGAGGCCACCAAGGCGCGAAGAAAACCCTACTGAAGCTTCAGACAGAATTCTTCTGGCCAGCAATGCAGGCTGACGCTAAGCGGTTCGTTGCCTCTTGCGATCTGTGCCAACGCACAACTCCGAAGGGTCACACCACACGAGCGCCTTTGGTTCGAGTGCCCGTCATTGAGACACCGTTTCAGAGGGTGGCGATCGACATCGTTGGTCCACTCAACCTGAAGTCCGCTCAAGGCAATCGGTACATCCTGACCATGGTGGACTATGCCACTCGGTACCCTGATGCAATCGCACTTCCTAGCGTCGAGACCGAAAGGGTAGCCGAAGCACTTGTCGAAATGTTTTCCCGTGTAGGAGTGCCCAGAGAGGTCCTCAGTGACAGGGGCACGAATTTTACGTCCGAAGTAATGAAGGAGGTTAGCCGTCTGTTGTCAGTAAAACAGCTGCATACCTCTCCCTACCACCCGATAGCGAACGGCCTAGTCGAACGGTTTAACGGCACGCTTAAACAAATGCTCAAGCGCATGTGTCAAGAGAGACCAACCGATTGGGATCGCTACCTGGCTCCACTTTTGTTTGCATACAGGGAAGTGCCCCAAGAAAGCCTCGGCTTTTCCCCATTCGAACTGTTATATGGGCGAAATGTGCGTGGACCCCTGGCTGTACTTAGAGAGCTTTGGACGAATGCAACCATCCCTAACGAGTTGCGAACGACGTACGAGTATGTGCTTGCTCTACGGGACAGACTGGAAAATGCCTGTAAACTTGCCCACGAAGAGCTAGAGCGCGCAGGAGAGCGTTACAGCCGCTACTACAACATCAAGAGCCGCAAACGCTCACTCAAACCGGGAGAGAAGGTTCTTATTCTTCTTCCCACAGAACACAATAAGCTGCTCATGCAATGGAAGGGTCCCTTTTCGGTCATCAGCCGCAGGGGCGATGTCGACTATGAAGTGGATTTGGGCCATGCCACAAAAATATTCCACATCAATATGCTGAAGAGATACCAGCAAAGGAAATACGACACCATTGTTGCAGCTGTCGGTGCAGTAATATCGGCAGAAGAAGACACAGACGCTGGAGAGATTGAGCTTCCTAAGCCCTCCCAGACACAGTCTATCGGGGATGTACACATTTCCGAGAGATTGAGCCACGTACAGCAGAATGAAGCCAAGAAACTTCTGCAACAGTTCGAAGGTATATTTTCGGACCTTCCGGGAAAGACCACGCTAATCGAGTGCCAACTGAAGTTACAGAGCGACCGGCCGATAAATGTAAAACAATATCCGCTACCGTACGCTTTGAGACAGGCAATTGCATCAGAAGTGGACGACTTGCTCCGATTAGACATCATTGAGCCATCGGAGTCGCCCTACAATTCCCCTGTGATCGCCGTACGCAAGCCCGACGGGACGCATCGGCTATGCATTGACTTTCGGAAGTTAAACGAAGTCATCGCAGACGACGCCGAGCCCTTACCACGTGCGGACGACCTTATCGCCTCGGTAGGCCGCAAGAAATTCTTTTCCAAGCTGGACTTATCCAAGGGATATTGGCAAGTACCGTTGTCACCCGATTCAAAGGCGATGACTGCTTTCACGGTTGGCACGGGGCGCTTTCAATTCCGATATATGCCCTTCGGTATTAAGACGGCGCCAGCCATTTTTACGAAGCTGATGCGGAACATCTTGGCCGATATTCCCGACGTGGCGTACTACTTCGACGATGTTCTCATTGCCAGTGCGACATGGGAACAGCATCTCCAAACATTGTACGAGGTGTTTGCTCGAATTGAAGCGGCTGGTCTCACCATCAAACCGCTGAAATGCGAGATCGGAATGGAAACCGTCGCATTCCTGGGCCACCAAATTGCGTCCGGAGAATTGTCACCCCTCACCAAGACCCTACAGAAGATACAAGAAGCTTCACGGCCGACAACAAAGAAGCACGTCCGATCCTTCTTAGGACTCACGGGTTACTACCGTGATTTCATCCCGAACTATGCTGACCTAACCTGTCCTCTGTCGGATCTAACACGGAAAGGTCAACCTTCAGTCGTGAGCTGGGGCCCCGAGCAAGAACGGGCTTTCAAGAACTTGCGGGAAAAACTGGCTGAGGCACCAATTCTGAAATTGCCAGACTTTGACCGGGAATTCGTCCTGCGAACAGATGCTTCTGATAGAGGTGTTGGAGCCGTTCTGCTTCAATCGCATGACGGAATCCTGCACCCAGTTGCCTATGCGAGCCGCAAGTTGCTCCCTCGAGAGGTAGCCTATTCAACCACTGAGAAAGAGGCTTTAGCGCTCGTTTGGGGAATCGAGAAATTTCAAGTCTTCCTCTACGGGAGAAGGTTTCTCGTTCAGACGGATCACCAGCCTTTGAAGTTCATAAAAGAAACAAAATCTGCAAACAGCCGCGTTCTTCGCTGGAGTATTAAGCTTCAGGAATACAACTTCCGTGTCGAGTATATTAAAAGCAGCGAGAACGTGGGAGCAGATTACATGAGCCGGCTGGAATAGTTGTTAAGCTTGCACTACTGCATAGCTGCATTGTGTTGATTGTGTAATGAAAATCGTACACGATGTGCCTGTATATATGTGCACTTGATTGTTATCAGTGAGCCGTGACTTGTGACATGTGCGCAAGACATGACTGAAGAACTACAGTGTTGTGGTGTGTGCGGGTTCAGATCAGTGCGTATATGGTGCGCGTCATGAACGGTAGTGAGTGACGAACGATCTTCAGTGCACTGAACGGACCCAATCTACTGCACCCCTCTATAGGGGCGTAATAACATCGTTCTCGGCGCTTGTGGAGTTCTAGAATATTCCGAGGCAATATTCTTCAGTTGGGGGGGGGGGGGGGGGGGGGGGCAGTGTCACAAGCTGCCTCACCTATTATACAGCGGAAGATGCGGGAGCTTATGGCTGGAATATTCGCCGCGAGATCGACCTAGAGGTGGCGCCACCGTCAGTCCGGTAGTGTGGATCGGCAGCTGGCGGCGCTCGTATAGAAACGCACGCTGCGTAGGTCTGCTTCCGAGTTTACGGCGGGTTTGTTGGCGATGAAAACGTGTCTTGTGCAGTATTTCTGCAATATTGCAGAAAAAGATCCAAGGATTTCGCCAATGCAGCAGAAGAAGAGCGGATTTTAGGAAAACAAAGCACGCAACCACCAGACTTCCAGACTTACTTTGCCCGTTTCTTGCGCTGTACCGCGCTCACGCGCCTAATGCTTGGGCCTGCCTAATGACAGCTTTGTTTTTCTTATCGACTTTTAAACAGTTTGTGCGTGTCTCATGCGAGTGAGACCGGCGAATTTAGTCTCAAGCCCACGCAGATACCTGCAATACTTTAGATTGAATCGAGAAAGCCTGGTTCATTATATCGTACTTGACTAGAGGATTAAGCAGGTTAAATGTAGCACTGGCAGCGCACTGCATGGCGAGTTGCTTTATACTGAGTGCACATCAACTCTGGCCCAGACAACCACGCACAAGTATTCCCTAAAAATGAGATCACGCCGACAATATACAGGAAACCACGCCGCACAGGAAAGCTGTTTGGTCACGTATACAGCGCTGAGTGGATTGAATTTGCCGAGATGCTTTTTGCAGCCACTGTCATAGAATGTGATAGCGTATTACTGCGTGCGCCACTAACTGTAAATGATATCCTGAAACCGAGGAAAGTATAAGGGATTTCTTATGTGTGTGATGTTAATATATAACGGTAAATTAGTAGTGTAATTATTTTGTTTTGCAATGCCAATAAATTTCCCCGCGTGAGATAACTTTTACACACTTGACAAAAGTTACAATAATCAGTGATTAATTTTCAGTAACGTTAAAGTGCAAGCTACGAATTACTCGCTGCGAAGACATCGTTATAAACTGCGCATGGGCACTGTCATGTTCTGGGAAGCAATTTTACAGGCTGAAAATTTCTTTATCACTAATAATTTAGCAGTGACTAAATCTTATGCGAAGTGAAATATTAGGGTTGCTTCCAAAACAGATTCCGGATATAAAACTATTCCGAAAGAAATGGAGGTCATCTTATCATGCGACTATAAATATGTATTTATTCCCGAACTAAACACTGATATTTAAGCCCGCATGAAGCTGTTTTACTCCCCTCGTCAGTAACGACGAGTTTGCTCGGAAGACAGCACTTGGACCAAAAGGGATGATAATGATTATAATAAGCTACCAGTAAAGTACATTAATCTAGGTGTATTATGTAATATTTAGGGTAACAATTAGGAGCAGAGAATATGCTTCTCAAACATTCGAGCATTTGTCTAATGTGCTCACTAAAACTTTTACGGATGCAAGCCTTCGACAATAAAAAAAAAATAATAAAGAAAAGAAATGCATATTGGCCCGGGTTTAACGCAAGAAAGCGGCATCGGTTATGACGGATGATTGCAGAGGCTGGTTTTGGTGTCGTTTTTTTTTTTTTCATTATTAACACCACATTTACCACGTGGGATTGTTTATTGTGCAGTCAAATCCCACAGCAGAGGAGCGCCTTTCGAAACGGTTGTGATTGAATCCCCGTTCTCGAAACCAGCAGTCGAGCGCCCTTACCATTGAGACACCGCGACAGAGGTTTAAAAGTTAAAAAAAAAATAAAAAATAAAAAATAAAAAAACAAACAAACACGTACTCACACAACTCTATCGTGAATACAGAAGGCATAGTAGGCATAGAGTGGTCTGTTCAAACTGCATTCTGCTATATGAAGCAGTCCGCGGTGGCATATGTTTCAGTAGCTGCGGTATTCCAAACAGAAACGGGAATATGCGATTTCTGAGCGTATGCATTAACTTTTATTGACGGCAGAGACCTGTTTTGCTTTGACACGGCGGTAACGGCAGTACCACTTCGTTTGAGACATTGCATGTCAAAGGATCTCAAGCGCCGAAGTCCGCGATGGATGACGTCCTTATCCAAGCATGACATGCTCGATACGGACAAGTATATTTTTTAATGAAGCGTGGGGTTATAGACTGTTCATATTTATTTTGCAAGAGGCATATAGGTAAGCAAAAGCTCACAGGAACCGCGAAACAAACAAAAACACTCCTGTACACGCCGCACGCGCGCGTAAATCACTGCAGGCTGGCACGCGACGCGAAAACGCATCCACACTGAGTAGGTTTCGCCGCTGAGCCGCAAGGTGGCGACTCTGCTCGATCTCGAGGCCAATAGAGCGAAATTCACGGGACTCCGTCGCTCCTCTGGACAAGATTCGACAAGCCGATGGGGCAGCGACCGCCTGTCCTTGACGCGGCTGCTGCATAGTCGGCCGAGGGTATAAAATAACCGACAGCAGCACGCCCTCACCAGTGCGTTTGGGAAGATTCAAACTTCCGGCCACTCCGCGGTGCTCCGAAAGCGTATTGTGTTCTTCGGGCCCGCGATCGACGCATCGTCCTCTGCACCTGTACGGCCGCCGCTACCGAGCAACACAGCCTTCGACGCCTCAGCAAACAAGAAGACGTGAGAATTTCATTCGCCACGGACTGTTGTTCAATCGAACATTATTTTCGCTTTGTTAACTTTTGACCTGACTTAGTAGTATTTTACGCTGTGTTCTTATGTAACTTTTGCTCATACTTATAATATCTGAAATACCTGCTTTATTATCTTTATAGTCTTCACATTTTTATCACAGTGTTTTGTTCATTGTCGGGTTAATTTTTTTTTCTCTTATCATTTATTTCTTCGTCTTTATCAATATCTTGTCGTGGCGTTGTATTCTCTTTCATTGTACTCTATTATTATCAGTGTAATTTTGGTCTGCTATTTATAAACCTTCAATTGTTTGTAAAAGAAAGCGACCTATTTGTACTTATTCCTCAATCACACACCGACACACGTGCTTCACGGGTTGACCGGCCTAACTTTTAAATGTGTTCACAACCCTCATAGAGGAACGACGAGTAATCGTAAAGGGGATCCCGCACCTCTTTTGACCGTAAAGGCGGGGGTTTGTGACACAAGGGAATATCTGGCTTCCAGAGCTTCCACAAATGTAGGATCTCTCTTTGGATCTTTGTTGAAATCCCCGGTGCAAATAAGCATTCTCTTGTCAGTCCGTTCAGGCAATCCATTTGCAAGTACATTGATGGAATCTTCATTGCTGGTCTGCGGTGATATATGCACTCCGGCTACAGCCAACTCCAGAGCCCGTATCTCTATACACAATGCCTCTCCTTGTTCCATTGGCACTGGAGGTGTAACGACTGATGCTTGAAGAGGTTTTCTCACATAAATTGCCACTCCGGCATTCCTAGTTTGGTCAAGGCGACTAGCTGAGCCGACATGATGAAACCCATCTATAATCACGGGAGTGTGCAGTAAAACCATTTCTTCTGCGCGCTGCTCCTCACTTTGCTTCTTCCGGTAAGCACGCTCCTTTACAAGGCGCTGTTCCCGCTGTTCAGGAGTTTCTTCAGCACGCATTTTCCGTTTGGTAGCATTTCGTCGCTCGAGCCGAGTAGAAGTACTCGAAGCTTCATCCTTCACCTCGGCATCGGTTGTCGAACGCTGCCGTCTAGCTGCATACTGTGCACGTCGCTTGGCAAGCCGTACATCTCGTTCTCCCGTTTCCGCGGCTGTTTGCCGTTGTCAGATGGGGAGGGGGATTGACACCCGGAGGTGCCGTGCCCCAGAGTCACACATAACTCATCAGCCCATCATCACCCATTCAACACCTCCGGCAAAGTTAGTAATTTGCGCTTTGCGGTCTGGCGAGCCGCCCTCTCCCTGGCCGACATCTCGCTGCTCAACTGACTGAACGAGTGCGTCGCCTTTTATACAATATCATGACGTCAGTATCTCCTAGCGGTAGGAGCGGGAGTTAGGCCGCAGGCGGAGGCTGCGCGTCCGCAAGCGAGCGTACGAGTTGAGCCCCAGCTTTCACAGCTGTTGTGACGTCATATCACGTGGTGCGCCGATGTAGGTCAAGTGGTAGCTACGCGTCCGCGCGCGGCGCAGCAAGGAAGAGCTCGGTTGTGCGGCTAGTATGCTTCGCATAAAAGCCTCTGCCGACAGCTCCTGCTGACGATGAGGCATTAAAGGCTTTCGCCTTAAAACTTTTATTTTCATCGGCTTTGAGAGGGTTTAGTGGGATTGTTGGCAGTGCCAGATGGCCGCCCCTTGCGTCCTGGCGGCAATCTCTTCAGCCCATTCAGTGACCCGAGCCTGGATGTCCGGGTCTTAGAAGCGCAGCATGGCCGCTCACTCCTCTAGAGATAAAGCTGGCAGTAAATCGGCGCGTGGCGGATAGGCCGCGCAGCCCCATGTAATGTGGTCTAAATGGTTTCGACGCCACACTCTTTGTAGTCAACCTGCTCTTTGAAACGAATATATTTTGGGGCAGGTAAAGGAGCGAGTTTGTAATTGGCGCTAGGTATCTCCAGGTTCTGCTCTCCTGACAATGCTCGCTAATCTAGGTCCCGTTGTGTAGCGAGATGATTGAGGCATATAGCTGGAGGTAGTCTTTTTCAAAAGTGCGGAGCCCAGGGGATCTGCTTCTGAGTCACTTCGTGTGACTTGTAATGCATTTCTGCTGTTCTGAATCTCTTGATGGTAGGATGTTTTGTCCTATACTATCTCGAATGAGAAAGACCTCCATTAGTGTTAAATCAGCGCCACTACACGTCTCAGAAGCAGACCCCCGGGCTCTACACTTGAAAAAGGCTGTACATATATGGTTAGTTTGAATCCCTATATTGCAAACTAGAGTACCCCGCTGCGTCGGTGCAGTGGTTAAAATGCGCGACTGCTGTGCCGGAGTTCCCGGATTCGATCCCAACCGTCGGCGGCTGCGTTTCGGTGGAGGCGAAACGAAAAGGCGTCCGTGTGCTGTGCGATGTCAGCGCTCGTTAAAGATATCCCCAGCGAAAATAGGAGGACTTACGCATCCCCTGCCCCGAATATCACAATAACACAAGCTGCCCATTGGCGCAAGCTACAAACGCGCAGAGCCCCATACCTTCTTCTTCTTCTTCTTCTTCTCCCTCGGTATAATGGCCCATCCTTCTCCACGCTCGATTTCCTGACCAGTTTCTTCTTCCTGCAAGCTCTGTGGCAAACCCGGCGACACCTGCCCCTCATTCCCTCATCCTCCTTCACCAGAGGTGGCCCTAGATTACTGGGAGAAACTACTCACCAGTACCTCCTATAAAGACCAGCGCAAGATCATTACATGCGCTCTCGCTCGGGTAGTTTTCCAAGGGCTTTATTTTTAAGAGGGTACACCATACATGTTGTTGTGGCTGTAGGAAGAAGGAAATGAAAATGCACGGGCCTGCTACTGGCTCTGTAGCTGAGCCACCTCCGCTGCCTCGTGCGGACAGAAGGAAAAATAGAGAACGAAGAAAAAGAAGAGGGAGAAAAAGACGCGCGCTGCAACAATAGCCGTCGTGCACGACCTAAGCGGTGCCGGGTGCAATGACGGCCTACAACAGATAAAAATTCGGTGGCTGACTAGCCACCGGAAGTCGTGGGGGTGGTGGTGTAAACTTAATTTGCCTTAAAAAATGTAGGTGGGGGAAGGGCCCTATTCATGGTCTATGGGAGGGGCCCGTGCACTGGGTCCTTTAAAGTGGCGTGGCAGCCCCTGGAGTGGCACCGCGGTGATAGTGAGCCGCCGATCTTGTAGTGATGAGCTCGACTTGAGCTGTTCCCAGTGAGTGCCATCTCTGGTGAGAGAGAATGGGGATAAGTGGAACAGGTGAGTAATAAATGAAGGAAATCGGCTGGTTTGCCGCATAGTCGACAGGAGGCGAAGAAAAGGTCAAGGAAACGTCAGTGCATGACTTTCGGCTACCGGAGCGTACGAGTTTGTAGCCACCGCCATAAAGTTGATTGCATGTTGGACAGCTAGGAGTGAGGAGGTGCGTATATCTGTCTAAAGGAGCGATAGTATTCAAGAATGTCTCTGAAGGTTATCAGACACTCCGCGTCGACGTAATCGACGTGGTACTCTCCCGCTCGGAGGGCAAGATCTCGCGCGAGGTTGTGTGCCTCCTCGTTTCCGGGTAGTCCCGCATGGACTGGCGTCCGGGTGAGCGTTACGTTTCTGGTTGGGGTCCAGCGCCTGATTATAGTGCTGGATTGCTGAGAGATGCGCCCAGAGCTAAAATTTAGGATGTCTGTTTGAGATTCAGATATAATTTTGATGGCGACCGAGGAAGAGATGGCTAGAGCGATAGCAGCCTCCTCAGCCGTTATTATAGATGAGGTGTATATGGTCCTGCCGTGACCGGGCAGCTGTCGCTGCGAACGGCCACTACCACTGCTTGTGCGCCTGATGCATATAGCGATCCATCAGTGTGTACCACATTGAGATCATCTTCATATATAGTCTGTGCAGTACTAGATCCCGGACCTTCCCGCGTTTTTGATTGCGTTGTGGATTCATGCGTTTTGGGAGGGGGTATCTGGGGTGCAGTTCGTGCGGGAGTAGAAATTGGGACAGTTCCAGGTATTCCACCGACGAGTGACTGGTAAAGCGACTGCATAAAAGCTCGTCCCGCAGGGTTGGTGCGAGTCTGGCTAGTTTTGCCATTTTGGTCGCTTCACATAGTTTCTCGAAAGTGTTATGCATTCATAGTCGAAGGAGGCACTCTGTGGCAGCGCTCGGAGGAAGGCGTAAAGCGGTAGCGTGCTGATTCTAATCAGGCCGTCTAAACATTCCCTTTCTTTCGCTAAAGTGGGGAAGGCATGGCAGTGCGTATGTGATTCTGCTAGTAATGTAAGCCTGTGTAAGTCGACGCGTGTTTGATTCCCGTAAGCGCGTTTTCATGGGTACCGCACGTTTGATAAGCCTGATTGTTTGTATAGAAACAAGTAATTTGGGTAGCCCCATCATGGCTATATTAAAGAGAGTCGGGGAAAAGGCCGCTCCCTTTGGAGTGCCTCGTGCACCGAGATAAATGTCGCTGAGGGAGTACGGGCCGAATGAGAGATGAGCGATGCGGTGACTGAAAAAATTACGAACGTAGTACATTCGTGTTCCAACACCAAGTCATTGAAGGCTCGTTAAGAAAGCCGCATGAATAACTTAATCAAATGACGTATTGAGGTTCACCCCAATATGGCTTTGGTGTCTTCGTATATGTCCTGTTCAGCAAGGCTGGTCTGAAACCGAACACATTGGTAGGCAGGAGCTCATTATCCTCCAAGTAGTTTCTCAGTAGCCTCTGAGTGAGTGAGTGAGTGAAAACTTTATTGAATATTTTAAGGGTTTCGCGGTTGTGAAGTCTCCGTCGTCTTCTCTGGCGCTGGCGACTTGAGACTTCTCGTCAGCAAGGGTGGGCCGCTATTCCAAGGCTCCACTGAGTCGTGCTGCATCAGTCGCGTGCTGCACTAAGGCCCTTTGGGTCGCGAGCTCGCCGCTGGTGAGCCGACTCTCCCATTGCTCCGCACTCGGGTCTTCGTGTTGGTGGAATGCTTTGTTGCGTTCGCATTCCCACGTGATATGATAAAGTGTAGGTGTGGCATCGCACCAAGGGCAGGTGGCTCTGTATTGTGTCGGGAACATGAACAACATGCTCGAAGAGTGACTACGCATGAGGGGAGATAGGCCGAAGACAAGTCTGGTGGAACAGCTTGCCTGGCTTTGGATTAAAATTAGCTTGGCTTGAAGGAGATCAAACACATGACGGCGTAAGAACTGGCGTCTGCAAGCCAATGCATCGAGGTATCCAGTTTTAGAAGTATGAAAACGCATTAGAAGACCTCACTGAGGTGAACGCGATAGCGTGCGGGGATCTCTGTGCTTGAAACCTTTTGTAAAATTTATCTGGCTGCTGTAAGGCGCCCTGGCTGCCGCTACTTGCACCATAGAGCCCCTGAGTATCACTTGTCGAGAAGGATCTATAGTAATCCACTACTTTCGGCAGCTATGGCGCAGTGCTAAAGCAAAGAAACGTCCAAACATCTATCATTATCATGACTTCAGGTGCTTTCCCGCCGCGGTGGCTCAGTGGTTAGGGCTCTCGACTGCTGCACTCAAGGATGCGGGATTGAATCCAGGCCGCGGCGACCGCTTTTCGATGGAGGTGGAATGCAAGGTGCCTATGTGCTGTGCAATGTTAATGCACGTTAAAGAGCCCCAGGTGGCCAATATTTACGGAGCCCTCCACTACGGCGGCTTACGGAGCCCTCCACTACGGCGGCTCTGGTAGCCTCAGTCGCTTTGGGACGTTAAACCCCATGAACCAACCCAACTCAGGCCAACCTCGCTGTTCTCCCTTTATCACTGTGGAACGCAGGTAGAGCTCTGGGTTCGCGACACAGGGAACATAATATCGATCGCCACTTATCCTTAATTAAGCGACTGTATTTATAGAGGAATTAATTAATTTCGTTGCTCACATGTTCCTGGAACTTTTGATGCGATATCAAACCCCACGAGGCTAGCATTCTGGCCTAAATCTAGGGAAGTGTTTTTATAAATGTGCCAAGTGAAAGAGCCCCCTTACGGAATTTAGTCTGTTTCAAGACTAGCAGCATACGTATATATACGTGGCCTTGGCGGTAAAAGACGGAGAAGAAAGCAAAGGGGATGTAAAATTGTGCTGGATTTTTGACCCATTTAATTCGATCTTCGCGTAAACTGCCAAGGCGCTGTTTCTGCCTCGGCGGTATTTATGTAAGGGGACGCGCTGTTATTCATTGTCGAATTGTCGGTATTTTTTCGAATATTCGGAAATTCTCTAAAAATTTGTGCACCCGTAGAAGCACTAACCCGGCTAATCTTACCGAAGGATGCGTAATTGAATGCACAACTTCGTTACGTGCTCGTCGCCAACATTGTTGCAGTGCTTACTGACCGAGCGAAGTCACAAGGCTAGTTTCCATTCTGCCATATCCCATATATGCATCGCCATATATACGCCCTTGATCATACTTTCTGAGAACGCGTGCTGGCGGTGTTGACTCAAACCGCGGAGTGGTAGTTTCGTATTCAAGGGGCACTGCTGTCTTTTCGTCGGCCGATACGACTATCGATAGAATGTCTCGTGGTAAAGAGTTTAAAAGATGCCTTGCCAGAGCCCGCCATAACCTTGAATTCTCCTGTGAACGTCTTAAACCTTAAAGAGCGCCCAGAAGCAAGCCCTCTGGAGCCAATGCAGGGCCCTATTTTTACCGCGACATTGGAGGGGAATAGAGAGAGAGAGTAAACTTTAATTGTTTAACGGAATAGCGTGGGTGGTTTCCTCAGTCCAGGATACCATTTTCCTGGGCTGTATCCCAGGCCCTGGTGAGCAGTCTGCGCTGCTCAGAGAGACCCGTGTGGGCCAGCTCTGCCTCCCACTCCGCCTGGTTGAGCGCTCGAGATTTAGAGTTCTCTAATTGCTCTTTGCAGTTTCATATCATGTGAAGGATGTCCGAGACTTCACCGCATGCATGTGCATGTGTTATTTTTGAATTTCTCGGGCCAGATTTTGTGGTACTTTGCTAGGTTTGGGAATGTTCTAGCCTGTATGTTCCTTCAGATTACTGCCTCCTGTATTCTATTAGAAGTATTCTATTAGTTCCCCGTATGTGAGAGGGGTTGAAGGCTCTGGGGCAGCTGGCGCAGGTGCCCGGAAAGTATGCCCTCGGGCTACCCTGTCGGCAGCCTTGTTGCCGTCGATTCCATCGTGTGCCGGTATCCACAGGATTGTGTGCTTCATGTTGCCCGTCTTTTTTTCCTGCTGCATTATTTGGTGTGCCTGTTTGCATACGCGCCCCAGGAGGAAGGCACGGCAGGCTTTTTGGGAATCGCTCAGTATTACGTGTTTTCTACCTTGGCTGCTGGCGTGTTTAACTGCAAGGGCGATTGCAACTTCCTCTGCATCTTCTATGTAGTCTATTGGTCTTGATCGATGAGCTGGGCACCTGTTGTTCAGGCAGCGACTGTCACTACGGGAGAGGTGTTACTACGACTAGTAGCGATGAGTATCCTCTCTTTTCCTTCTCCCTATTCTCTTTGGTTTGCACGCGGAATGGACAGTGGCTCACCTAAAAGCGTTTGTCGACTGCTTTCAGTCGACAAACGAGTGCATTTGCCTCTTCATTCTTCCTTCAGTCACAACAACCGTCGCGGCATTGTGTGAGCGACTCGCAGAGCGAAAACAATGTCCTATGACAAAGACCAGAAGCGAGGAAAAGGCGACAGCTAATTCCTCGACGCCAGGAGCCCGTGAAGTTGCAAAACACACAGGAGTGAACAGCGTTGCAAACAGGCGTATAGGAATGTACTGCGCCACGTCTGCTGACTTCGGGTAAGCCGTGTGTCACTTCTGGAGCCATATTGCTTACGTGAGAAAGTAAGAAATGGCATTTGGCAAGACGCTTTCATATGAGAGCGTCTTGTGACGGATTTGACAGCGCACTGATGGCGCCGGCTTCTCATAAGCCTCTTTCTCAGGGAAACATATTCCTTGGCGAATTATATCCGCGATTTGCTGATTACGGCATTGCAGCTTTCACAGTGCTGAATACTTTTCTCTAGAAATCAAGCACTCGTCAGGTAGTGATGGGAGGGCTCGAAAAAATATGTAAGAAATGATGGCATTACCTAGTAGCCCTTAACCAGCAAAATAAGCAATTATTCCTGTCAACATTGAGAGTGCGGCAAAGTGCAAAAGAAAGAAAAAAGGAAGAAAAAAGCTGAAAAAGGGCATTTCATTTATTGTTCAGCAGAATGGAAAGTTGGGCTAGTTGAAAGCTGTTCATGATGAATAAAAGGGCGCAGACGGAACGTGGACACAGAGACGGCGCTTGTCTTGTATTCTTCTCTGTGTCCACGTTTCGTCTGCGCCCTTTTATTCATCATTTATTGTTCAGATTATTTCAGAAAAAATACAGTATTTACAATGACGTCACGATTATTTGTCATTTCAGGCTTAAGCAACTCCTGCTGTACTCTTGTCTGTCCGTATCTTGCTGAACCAAGACGGTATCAACAGCGCTCTGCGCACTTGTTCTGCATAAGAAGCCACTTGGTCATGGTAAGAAAAAAAGTTAACTATGATTTTTAAGCTAGCTTGCGTTCCTTGCAAACAGCTCATCTATGCATCAAAATTTGTTCCCCCCCCCCCCCAAAAAAAAAAATATATATATATATATATATACCGCGCATTATTTTCTGGTCCCGGAAATATCAGGGCACTTCTTTTTTTTTTCTTTTTTTTTTATAAATAGTAGCTACTGACTAGAAAGCCCGTCAAGTAGAAGAACGTAATAACACTCACGTGCATTGCAGAGTCAGCAGACATTAAATGAGCTAAGTATGTATTTTATTTCTAATTTTACCTTTTTTGCTTATTGCAACGCCACTTGCTGTATACGTTTAGGCAAAACAAGTTAAGTGCGTGGGCGCAGTTAACTGGCCTTTGATGTGCATTAACGATGCCTGATAATCGTCCTTTTTCCATATTGCCCAAAACTGTATGGAAAAACCTTTAAGGCGAAAGCCTTTCTAGGCTCATGGAACGAAATCCCGTGAGCGAGAGTTATGCGCGAGAAGTGTGTGCGAAATCTGTACGCTAGATCTGTCAACGCCGGGGTGGCTCAGTGGTAAGACGCCCGACTACTGTGCCGGAGTACCCGGGTTCGAACCCGACCACGGCGGCTGCGTTTCGATGGAGGCGAAACGAAGTGGCGTCCGTGTGCTGTGCGATGTCAGCGCACGGTAAAGATCGCCAGGTGGTCGAAATTACTCCGTAGCCCTCCACTACGGCTCCCCTTTCTCTCATGCCACTTTCACTGCCACCTTCCTCCCTTCCCTTACGGCGCGGTTCAGGTGTCCACAGAGCAAGTGTGACAGATACTGCGCCTTTTCCTTCCTGTGAACCAACCAACCAACCAACCAACCTCCTATTCTGAGGCGTTGGATCTGTGCACGAGATTCCGTGAGGTGTTCTCCTTGTCTAGCGTTCTTGTCATCTACAATCCCACACTTGAATGCACGCCAATGGTGTACGTGCAAACTCGCACTTTATAGCATTTGATGGAGAAAGTGTGACAGATACTGAGGGTTGGAGGTGGCGAAGGGTTGCTGTTCCTAGCCCTACGGGGCTGCGACTGGTAGCTGCTGACAAGTCAGTTAGCAGCTATATGGAGTTCGATCAGCGTGGCGATGCGGCCACAACGATTTCAGCGGTCATAAATAGACTGATTACCTATAGTTCCTGCTTTTAATTCAGGATTTGCAGCTCGTAAGGTATCATGTGTTAACGACGATCCTCTGCAGCCTTCGTAAGACAAACTTGATCTTGGTTTGATTTCCGAGCTGTCTCCTAGAACTGCTTTTAAATATAAACTTGCACACCACTACCCCCAAGGAGAGCGATTTCGTACAACCTCCACCTCCTTTTCGCCTTTTCTCGCAGTTCCTTTTTCTTTTTCTGTCGCGCAGTCGCCGGTAGACACGTGCGAAGATTTACGACAATAAGGCGCTGGCGCGTGACGCAGTGGGACATACACGTGCCCGCAGCGTCGCCTGCAGTGGCGGGCAGCACTCAGATCCCGCCTACACACCAGAAGGTACTTCGACTCCTGTTCATTTGAATACTGTGTCATGGCACGACGAGGCCACAGTCGGCGTTCATTCTTTGTTGAACGTTTCACGTTCACGCTTCTGACTCCAAAATAAAAAACGGAATCGTGAAGAGGGCGCTGCTTGATGGGTTGCAAAACGTTTTTATACTCCAGCGGTCTTTTCCTTGCGGTTTTACTACTTATGCCGGCTGCCTCATGGTTAAGAGCTTGCTGTCAACGTTGTCATATCAATATTATTTCCATAGAGATCTGTGCTGTTCTTGAAGGGGCCCGACTGCATCACATTCCGTTCTTAGCAAAAGTTTGTACAGTGGCTCTTTTCGGCTATGTTCCCGGTTTTCCGGCAGCTAAATACGCATGTCTTGCAGATCATATCAACTCAGCACGATTTAATTTTCTGGTGCGAAGACCAAAAAACCACGCGGTAAACTGTCTTGACGCACTATATAGCTTACTTGCGAATCGTCCGGGTATGGCGGCACCTACCTCTAATTCTTGTTTCTTTTTTTTTTTTTTTTTTGTAGCGGAAGCTTCACTATGCCATGCCATCCAGCTCGAGCCTTCTGAAAGAGCATCAATTTGTGTTTCTCCTTTCATGTGTGAGGGTGACATTAAAATCAGCCTGCCCTGTCATTTGAATTCACGTTACCACTATGCAACGGGCAGGAGCTGCCAATTCGAGTCGCTCCTTTCATACGGGAGGGTGGTATCACAATCAGTCTGCCAGATGCCAGAATCCTTTGCATACGCGTTACCCCTAGGGCATGCAGGCACGTCCATACGGTTTGTTTAAAGCGGGACTTTATACGCTAGCTGGTAGCTTACGCTCACGCATCACACCCTTAAAGGATGAGTTTAAATGTCTTCAATAATGTAGCACATTGCACTGATAGTGCGTGATAGGGGAATAATGTAGAAGGCAAAAAAAAGCTTCCGATTCCATCCAGGTTTAAACAGAGCAACACCACAGCTTATGCTTTTAAAGCTTGGTGGCTTATACAAACTCCGTTTTCAGTGCAAGTATATGTTTTTATTGCTCCAGCTTTAGAAATCTCATCGGGGAAGAATAAGCGCGGTCGTTCCCACATTTTGCAAGAGCGGAAGTGACAGCTGTGCGTTTGGCTGTATCTTCACTGCATCCGTGCCACCATCATCTCAAGATACCTGCCTGGAAACGCATAGTCATCAGCTAGGTGACTCGGAGAGACGTCTGGCTGTGTGCTGACAGACGTGCAGGGGTCCGCAGAAGCACTAGCGATAGAATTGCATAGCACTCCATGCAGAGACATCAAGGGCTTCTAATCTCATCGCATTGCCAGCATACAGTGTAATTAGACGTTTCTGTTAACCTTTGTAATGAAAATGCAGCAACATTCCAATACAGCTTGCCAACTTCAATTTGTCCTCAGTGCCCCTTTGGCAACTCCATTGAATTCTCGTTCCCGGTATGTTGTTGTTGATGTGGCTGTAGGAAGAAGGAAACGAAAATGCACGGGCCTGCTACTGGCTCTGTAGCTGAGCCACCTCCGCTGCCTCGTGCAGACAGAAGAGAAAATAGAGGAGAAAGAAAAGGAAGAGGGAGAGAAAGACGCGCGCCGCAACAACAGCCGTCGTCCACCACCAAAGCGGCGGCGGGTGCAATGACGGCTTACAAGAGATAAAAAAATGATTATCCGGTTCATTATGACCAACATCATGTTTGCAAATACATGGGGTGCTCGCAGACGCCGTAGCTGGCCGTGGGTGTAAACTATATGATTAGCGCCTATAGGGATACATGTGAACAAACGCCTTCAAACCAGATTTCTGATTTCTCAGTGCGTGTACGACATTGCCCCTACGAAACTCCATTTCGAAGGCAGTTCATTTTATTACACCCTGCTACAGGCCTGTAGGAATCATACCCCTAATCCCTCCCACTCGCCGTGGGAACGAATCAAGAGGGCGACTCATGAAAACACACGTAAGCAAAATTTCTCGAAAAATGTTTCGGTTTTCACATAGTACTCCTTGAGGCTGCTGCCTGTTAACAACTCCAAAGAGCATGCTGTTTGATTAGTTGGTTTTGCTATTAAGCTAAAGTACTTAGACGGTGTAGACAAAGACAAAGAAGGGACACATGTAAGAAGAGCGCTCGTACGTGTCTCTTTATTATCTTTGTCTAAGTAGGTACTTGCACTAACTTCTTAATCGTTAACAGTTCATGCTTGCATTCAAGAACAATTTGACAAGGTATACCTACGTCATATAAAAAATACACACCATTAAACATGCGTGGTGAAGGCGGGTATCATCTCGAACAGCGGCACTATCTTGTATAGTTGTTTTTCCGGTGGGTGTTTCACCGACATGGGCAATCTTTTCGTAGAGTGCCTAAATGCCGCTCCGGGCCCTGCAGTTGAGACGAATTAACGAATAGACTTGTTTGCTTTCAGCTATTATGATAATCTCATTTAGCGCAAGACACAAAATTAGAAAAAAAGAAGGAATACACAGGACGAAAAGCACAGACCCTGGCCTGTGTTCTGTCTTGTGGCTTCGTTTCTTTTGTGCGGGGTGTATTTTAGGCTAAACGAGAGTAATATAATGATCCTATATTTGCTAGAACAGGGGTTCTAAATGTCCTTTGCCTCATGGCACCCTGACATGTATCAATCCCACATATCAATCAAAAATAGGGTTTTACGTACGTCACCACGGTTTTCTAGTGAAAATGACTGCTGGCGGGGTACCTGTCTTTTAGTACTGGGTTTTTCCTCTTTTAAATCTTCCGTTTGCAGTTAAAGTAGCCTCTTCATGATTCGACAATCAATCGACAGAGGCCAGCTTCAGTGTGTCCTCAGCGCCCTTTTCTGGTAACCTTTTCTTTAGCGCCGAAACTTCAACCCGTATGTGAGTGTAGACGTAACTGAACTATGAAATTATTTCTTTCTGAGCGGCATCAGTAAGCTGCAGTTCATGACTACAAAGCCTAAGGGTGTAAAACTGCAGGCGTCTGAATTCAATGCCCTTTAGAAAATCGTTCGGTCCTTGACATACCGTCGACGAAGGCACGAAAGAATTTACGATGCCCAGAATAATTTATATGAACGCAGTGGCCTTACTGGGATCTCGACCTTTCAGAATTGTTGTAATGCTTTCATGCACCTTTTAAGGAGTTCATATGCATGACAACGTGCACTGTTTTGAACGGTAGTAGTCAGTGCGCTCTGCAATGTCGTGTCCAGGGTCGACGCTATGCAGCGTGTCCCGTTTGATTGCGTGCACTTTATTTGTTGTTGTTCACTCTTACTTATTGCAGTGGTTGAAGGGACGACACGCCACTGGAATTGCTGGGCTTGAACCAGTGCAAAGGAGTGAACGAAGGGATTCGCATCGACTGAGCTGGTCACAAAGCCCCCCCCCCCCCCCCCCCCCCCCTTTCCCTGAAACAAAAAATGAAATGGATTCAAAATGCAAAAGTTATGCTAAAACCATCCCAGTATAGAATGTACCTCACATAATTCACTCACTCACTCGCATAAACTCATTCATTTTTGTAGCGCTTACACAACCACGTTGTGAGGTGACCTTTCAAGCAGGAGTATTCGTACGGGTGCTTCAAACCTTAAACGATTTCACAAGCCAAGGGCGGAGTTAACAATGGATGCGTCGTGATAGAGGAAACTGAAAGAGCGAAGAGAGAGAGAGAGAGAGAGAATGACGACTAGAACACGAACCCCCGACGGCAACGTGGAAGTGAATTCCTGAAGAGAGCGAATGCAGCCTCTCATCGGGAGCCGTGCTCCCTTTCGTTTTCGAACGAGTTTTTTTCAAATCGGAGGAACCGTCGACCGTTGATTGCACTGCTAGTAGCCGAACGCAACAAAATGGTACCATTCTGAGAGGGAAATATCAAAAAAAGGAAGAAGTAAATAAATAATTGTCGCAGGAAAGTAGGCGAGGGAATCCCGGGCCAAATAAGTGTGACGTGAGGCGGGAAGCAACGCGTCCGCGCCTGTCATTACTTTCAGAAATGTAGGGAGCGAAACCGACGGTTTCAGGGTACAAATGTCGCTGTCGCATGCATGCCTTCACGGGCAGGCATTTTGATGAACTTAGTGTCCTCAAGAAAGCGCGACTAAGCGAGAGCCTGCACGGAAGGTGCGCGCACGTACCACGCCTTCCCCAGAACGAGAATCCCTCTGGAAGCGAAGGATTTGGGAGAGGGTTGCGGAAAGAGCGCAGTGCTCAGGGCGGCATCGGCGGCAACACCTGACTGCGCTTCTCCACGTGCAAGGTCTCCCGGCGGAGGAGAAATGCCGACAGTGAGACCTGTTGGCTTCTCTCCCTCTTCGTGTCTCGCGTTGCCGGCGGCTGACGGGGGATGCCGGCAATGTTGCTGCGGGAAGCCCAGCAGCAGCAAGTCGAGCGTCACTAGCTGCTCGCCGCGTGGCCGAGTCAGATGCACCGTGGGTCGCCGATATTATCATCGGCGTCGCTCTGAACCGGTGCGAGTTGCGAGCACAGCGGTGAAGCCCAGTGGATAGCGCCAGTTCCGCGTGCCAACTAGCCGGAGGTGGCGAGCCGCTCGTTCTCGTGAGAAATAGTTACACGACACACCGGAGAATGTGAGTGCACACTGCGATTACGCATTACTTTTGTTTAGCGTTTTTGTGAACAGCGGCGTTGGATGCGGGTTAGATGTTGCTGGTTGCTCTTAAGCGACTTCGATTCGCTGTGCTCATTTGTCGTCTTCGTCCTTCGTGTTTCATCCTGTAACCCCTAGATATATGCTGTCATACTGGACTTCAAATGCGAAGTCCATAGATCACTCACACGAGCGACTTGCAATACGTATGTTATTTCAACACAATCTCGTTTCAATGATTCCATACAATATATATATATAATCTAACCCTTTATGTACTGCGAAGTGAATGGTCGCGTGATACGGACTCCAGGGTCCGCACGCAAACTTCAGTGTGGGCGCGCACAATTTATTTGCGAAGTCGGCCGATGGTGACAGCACCTGTATCTCAATTTTTTTATTCTTTTCTATCTTACTAAAGCATCGTTATCGAGCAGATTGTGTTTTTTTTTTCTCTTTAGAATGCTGTGGAGTACCGATATAAACCAACTCCACTTATATTCTGGGCCACCTAAAAGCGAATCTGCTGATGCGTTTTCAGAGCCGTACACGAACTGCGCTAAGACTTATCTTTATTTGTTGTAGCAGGTGGTAAACTAACAATGACGCCTCTCTCACTGCACTGCCCTCGCCCTCCGTTGAGGATTAACAAGAGCACCAGTACGATAGTGGCGTTCTTGAAAAACCTTAGTACGGAGGCCATCCGACTATTGCCCAAGTTATCATTTAATAGAAACGTCTTATTTTTTTTTTTAAGTGAAAGGGCATCGACTGTTGCAACCCTAAAGTAAAAAAAAAAAACACTAAGAAGAAAGTGGATACCCCTTTGCAGTTTTTGTATATGGCGACGCTCATTCGAAGTGAATGGCAGTACGAAATAACCTCGAATATTCAGCGCACAAAAAATCAGCTTCTGAAAGGGCTTTAGCGGGGATTGCCTTGTATTTGCTCAATGCCGTATAGTCGCACAATATAGGTGATAAAGCCAGCTCCCGTGCGTATTGCAGAATCATTCTTCTTGCGGTCACTTAATAAAAGTCTCATGCGTTGCGATGTGCTCTTGGTCCCAGCAAGCCTCGCTACAGCGCTCAATGCTATTGCACTCAACAGCTTCTTAGCTTTGGACGTGTACTCAAGCATCGTTACAAGTTCTGTTCGCTAAGTTACACTTCCCTTTATGCTATTACAATTTTGTTTTACTCAGTGATAATGTCCTGACGCGAAGAATAATAATGATTAATTGATTATTGGCTGCACAGGTTCGCATAAGTCAGCACCAACTGAACCACGGTGACAAGCATATAAATACGCCTGACTACTCGTCGATATTAAAAGACGAATTGCCAGAATGAAGCCGTATAAGCATGCTCGTTTTTCTGTTCTTTCTGCTCACTAATATGCCGCTGTGTTCCTTTAGCGGTGCAGCGAAGGACATTTGAGCGTAACGGGTTATTTCCCTCTGCGCTACTGCTCGCAAGCGACACACCGTTGAGCCCTGGGCAAGGGCTTTTTAGCTCGCGCATGACATTTCGCGCGGCGCGCTCACGACATTTCGTGGCTTTCCGAGAACCTATTGCAACGGTCTACGCACAAAAGCGACAAGGCCGGAAAAAGATGGAAGAACGAACAAAACCAGATGGCCTTTTTTTTAGGGCGAAAAGAAATGAGTTTATTTTTTTATACAAAGAGAGTTTGTTCTGCGTAGTTCAAGCTACTGCCCTTGTAGAGCTACGTGATTGCCCTATGTAAGAGTGAGAGAAGGTACATTGCCTTTTCACAACTTACACTAGCCGCACAAACACTATCCTATAGTGCGATGACCAATATTGACATATAGCGTGCTATTGTATAATGCCATTGCGTGGTATGGTATGGTATAGTATGGTATGGTATGGTATGGTATGGTATGGTATGGTATGGTATGGTATGGTATGGTATGGTATGGTATGGTATGGTATGGTATGGTATGGTATGGTATGGTATGGTATGGTATGGTATGGCATTGGAGAGTAAAGAAAAGGCACAGTATCTGTCACTCGCAGACAAATCTCTGACACTTCGCAGACACCAAAAGCGGACACCTCGAGGACAAATATCACCGACGCGAGATTTTCACTATACGTGGCGGGCTTGGTTAGCCTCTGACCAGCTGCAAGTTCAGTTGGCCTTGGTGACCCTGGCCCAGGACATTCTTAACGCTTAATGCAATGCGTTAAATAAAGTTGTTTCCTCCTCCTCCTATAAGCCTAGAAAGGTTCTCGCTTTAAAGCTATTCCCCATTCCTTCCATCACTTTTACAGTACGCCTACCACAAGTAAAGCTATAGCGCATATTCTCTGCCATAAGCGATAAACCGACTGCAGACCACAGGTGGTGTTACAGGCACTTCCGAAGATCATAAGGCGCTCAGCAAATTGCAATGGGGGATGTTACTCCCGCAATTCAGGGCTGAGGAAAGCGGGGATCTCCACATAAGGCGCGAAAGACATGCACACAGTTAGAGAGAGCTCCGTAATGCAGGTGCTTCAGTCGGTGTGCAACTCTTCCTAGGAGACAAGGAGACTGGCGAGGATGACGGTGTTAGAGAAGAGTACAGTCATTTAGATCGGTGAAGCAGCAAGTTTTAAAAGGTTTTCATGACAGGTGCCAGAAGTAGAAAGGACAACAGCAGCTTCAAACCATGTGCATGTGAGCGCTTTAATTTTTAATCGGTAACTTAATTACTCTCTTGTATGCATAAGCTGAATTCAATGCAGTTTATACTGAACCATAATTATCACAGTGTTATTTTCGCTGTTGGCATGTTGACAGCGGTGCCTTGCAGCTTTATTTTCTGTTTGACAAGTACCTTATACTTAGCAGTTATAGTTCTAGAAATGCAGCGAACTTAACAGCTGCTTTCTGAGAGCATAGAGAGAAATAGCATTGGAGGAGGCGTCGAAAGGTCAATGCAGGCGCAAACCCTGACGTCATGCCAATAAAACGAAGCCACCCAATTCATCAAAGAGTTCACAGAAAGGAAGAAAGTAGCCAAAACAGTTAACTCACTATCGCAAGTCGTGCTCTTCTTGATTAGGCGCTTTACCTTGCTCGGCAGCTGCACGACGCGAAGTAGTTGTCAGATCGCAAGATCGATGCGATTCATTAGGACGGAATGTATACTCCCTTGACTGCAAGCTTTCGTAGCTTAATTGTTTGCAAAAATATTCTACCTCATTTCCCGCATTTTTTTTTTTTTCGAAGGTGCTTGTCGCGGGATTCCTTTTAGAATACTCATTGCTAGCTGCAACAGAGAAATAGCGTCGTAGGTTGTCGTCCAGGAGGACTGGTCTCTACTCCGCATTGCAGAAGTTGAAAGGAGGGGAGAGTGCCAAGAAGTGGGGAATGAATGAATGAATGAATGAATGAATGAATGAATGAATGAATGAAAACTTTATTGGTTCTTTAAGAAGTAGCAGCGGTAGAGGACGGAGTCTTCGTCTTGAAGTCTGTGTTCTCCTTGGCCGTGGGCGGGCCCCTAGTCCAGGGCTCCACTGAGTCGAGCCACCTCGCTTACGTGTGCCATGAGTGCCCTTTGGGCCTCTAGTTCGCAGCTGGTGAGCCGGCTCTTCCATTGCTCCGCACTTGGGGTTTTCCCAGTCGAAAAAACTATAGAACTATGTCAAAAATACGACGAAATATCCTGTAGTTCTATCGTACCCATCAGGTTTTTCTGTAGTTCTGTAGTACTTTTCTGTAGTTTTGTAGTTTTTCTGTAGTATATTTCTGTTGTCTGTAGTTCTGTAGCACTTTTCTTTTGCAACTACAGATATTTCTGTTGTCGCAACAGATTTCTCGTCAAGAACCGCACAGAAATTCTGTCGTAACATCAGAACATTGTCTGTAGTTTTTTCCGACTGGGTTGTGTTTGTGAAATGCTTGATTCTTTCCGCACTCCCATGTGACATGGTATAGTGTTGGTTTTGCTCCGCACCACGGACAGTTGGCGCTATACTGTGTTGGGAACATCTTATTTAATATATATAAATTTGGGAAGGAGCCTGTTTGCAGTCTTCGCCATCCTGGGGCTTCCTCCTTAGATAAATGTTTATGTGGTGGGGGGTACTGGAATCTTAGCCCCTTATATAGGTTTAGTAATTCCGAATAGCTGTCCCCGCAGTTAATCTGGGGTTCCTCCAGGGCACCCTCGACACGGCTAGAACGTGGCAGATACTCAGAAAACTCATGGATCCGAGCAAAAGCAAGGCGTAAAGCAACAAATCTATCCAAAGGCTAATTCATCAGTACGAAGGTACAGAAGAACAGCTACTTCAGGCAGTACGAGAGAAATGCTACGGGAAAGACCAGGCAGAGGGCTACCAAGGCCACTACCAGGGCGAAGAAAACCCAACCACCGACAGACCTATCACAAAAGAAGAGGTCGTCGAGGCCATAAGGGCAACAACGAAAAATACGGCAGCAGGGGCGGACAAGATCCAAAATTCGTTAATCCGAAACCTAAGCGACGAAGCAATCAACCACCTCACTCTCTACCTAAACAAACAATGGGAAGAAGGGACAGTCCCAGCGGAGTGGAAACACGCCGTAGTCGTAATGATCCCCAAGCCCGGCAAGAAACTCCAAATTGAAAACCTCAGACCGATTTCGCTAACATCATGTCTAGGCAAACTGTACGAGAGGATAGTTACCCGACGAATTCAAACGCATCTAGAAGACAGAGAGTGGTACCCCAACACCATGTTGGGATTCAGGGCAAACTTATCAACTCAAGACATATTGCTACAACTAAAAGACGAGGTACTCGAAACAATGCCAAGGAACGGGGAGAACGTGGTCATGGCCATCGACATTAAACGTATCCCACGCCGCCATCATGGAGGGACTCGACACCACCAACTGCGGAAAGAATATCCACGACTACGTTAGAAGCTTCCTCATGGACAGACGTGGTCAACGTATCCCACGCCGCCATCATGGAGGGACTCAACACCACCAACTGCGGAAAGAAGATCCACGACTACATTAGAAGCTTCCTCACGGACAGAACAGCGACATTAGGCCTAGGAGACCTGCGGAGTGACACCTTTCAGACGCCATGCAAGGGCACTCCGCAGGGCTCAGTAATCTCGCCAATACTCTTTAACATAGCGATGATCAACCTTGCCAAGAAGTGGGGAACATGATTTCATAATACAATGCGCTGTATGCGGCGTTCATAACATGTTTATGTGCGCGCGCCCACGCATATAAAGGAGCCCGCACCTGATACAAAAACCTAATATTTCTTTTATGTGCTACCTCTGAGACATGTATGTCTTGCTTAAGAGCAGATATGAAATTAGCTTTTTTTCTTTGCCTCGTCACGACGGCGCAGTAGTCAGCAGCGACTCAGGAAAGACATACTTTGAAGACGCGTACTTATTAAGCATCGCTTGTCGTTGAAATGTTTTCACGTTAATTGAATAGCAGCCGCTTTTGCTGTGGCACACACGACGCTGTCGACAAATGGTAGTGTTTTTTGCCGCTAGATCTACTAATGACGTAAATATTTTTTTAACGCACACACACACACACACACACACACACACACACACACACACACACACACACACACACACACACACACACACACACACACACACACACACACACACACACACACACACACACACACACACACACACACACACACACACACACACACACACACACACACACACACACACACACACACACACACACACACACACACACACACACACACACACACACACACACACACACACACACACACACACACACACACACACACACACACACACACACACACACACACACACACACACACACACACACACACACACACACACACACACACACACACACACACACACACACACACACACACACACACACACACACACACACACACACACACACACACACACACACACACACACACACACACACACACACACACACACACACACTCTCTCTCTCTCTCTCTCTCTCTCTCTCTACGACGGCACCCGAGAGCATCGTTGGGCGTCCATGTGACTACTGTTTTTCTTGTTAGCAAAACATGTTACCTTAAGCCTAGGTAGTGATATGCTTCGTTCCGCATTTGGGCGGTTCTGTCTGCTCGTATAACGCACTTATAATTGCATATGAGCATAAGTTTGAGCTTATTAAGGCGAAAGTTTTTCAGGCTTATTGTGAAAATCTCACGTCGGCAAAATTTGTCCGCGAGACGTGTTAGCGAGATGTGTCAGCGAGATTCCGCGAGTGACAGATACTGCTCCTTTCCTTCCTGTAAACCAATTATGAAATGCCGGTGAACTTCGATGCGTTCAACGGAACGCTGGATGTTTGACAAGGGGCACGCGATGTACCGTGTGCAGCAGCAACACTCAGGCTATAGGCACTATACTCAGGTTTTTGCATTTCTCAACTGCAGATTCCGCAGTGCTCTCCGAATTTTCCATTGTCCTTAACCATCCATCGCTACTTGGTGTGTGCCAGGAAAATCAATCATATTTATTGCATCCAGATTTGTAGGGTATATCTCCGTTTTTTTAACGTGCGCTGGCGGCCAACGGAACAAACCGCATTCAAGAGTAAATGTTTTGGACAAGTTCACAACGCAGATTGGAGAAATATATGCATCTTATATAAAAATAGCGGGGGTATAGTGAGCATGATATTTCATTACTTCGCTTTTCTCCACTCAGATAACTTCGCCACTAATCCTAATCCTAAAGAAAAAAAAAGCCTTTGGTAATGACAATAACTCTGCGTATCGAAACTCAAAAGTATTGGAGTTGGCCGCGTATACATGACAGATAATGCGTTCATCATCATCATCCTCAGCATGACTATACCCACTGCAGGGCGAATGCCTCTCCCATATTTCTCCAATTAACCCGGTCCTGTGCGAGCTGCATCCACTTGACCCCTGTGAACTTCTTAACCTTATCCTCCCGTCCCCAGTATTGGCTCCCAAAGCATATTCGTTCATGTTAGACGCTTAAAGCAGTGTTCTAGTGCACTTTAAGCATTTTGCTGCAAGCCTGAATAATATATGTCAGCGCATCCACCGGGCAATACGAGTGTGGCAACCTTACAAAGAACGCGTGCTGCTTTCGAGGGTGACTCTCGTGTTTTGAAACTGTTAGTGTTACTTGTGACAAGTGCACTGGCGTCTCAACAGGGCACTTTAATATGACGCGCAGTTGACTTCGATGAAACACTTCGTTTCTACACTTGATGGCCTGTCCGTCAGAGCGTTGAAACGTGGTCAATTGCATAGAGCAAGCGGAAGGACGTGTGTTACAATGGGGCTATGCGGTGGTTAATTGCAGCCGCGGCCCGCTACACGAGAGATGAAGCAACCGGTAATGATAAGGTTAGGAAACAACTCCGCAGCTGCAACGCAATTTGCAACATGTGCCTATATTGCTTTTTTTTTTTTTTTTTTTTGCTTTCTCTTCGGTGTAGTGCTCTTGTGGGTGCCTGGTTTGCACCTCGGCAAAGCGTCGAGGCCTTGAAGGGGTCCGCAGCGCGGGCCACCGACCTGTGATTACAGTGATTGGGCGAGACGCTGGCACATATTATGCGTATATTATGCATACCTTCCAGCAGCCCGGTCTCTCAACATGCACAGTATAAACATCGAACGTCAAACTTACCAATCAATCGCGCGCAAACTTCTTCGCTGCACAGCGCTTGATACAGTAAATAGAAGATTTGTTTTCATGGGGAAACCATGAAACGAAAATTGAGCAGACGTGTTTAATTACTCTCAGCAGGCCTTCTCACCTTATCACCGTCTATATTCTGGCACATCAAGAATGTGCAGGACGAGGAAATGTGGGTCATGGAACACAGGGCTCATATCGTAGAAAGATTTACCTGTCCTTTATCTTTTATGTGCTGCTGTTGGGAACATGAACCAACGAGCCCTAGTTTCGACGTTACTACTAGATGATGCTTACATTTTCCTTAAAAACTTTCCGTGATTTACAGGCTCTTTAAACACTCCGCAAACTAAAGAGCTTAAAAAAAAAAGCGGATAAAAAGAGGAAGGGAATTGCCTAGTGTCATCCTAAACACAGTCATAGGAAGAAAACGGAGAGGACAGGAAGAACTCAACGGGGAATTTTACATTCAACAACAGGAAATTTACACAGGCCCCTGTATCGCCCGATCCTGCGTAATATATTCTTAGCTGCTATTAACCACGCCCTGAACCATGAGTGCACTAACCAGATTGTACTTAAGGCTTTTAACTACGTTGACAAATTTTTTAAAATTTAAACCTTTAGACAATTTTAACTCTTTTTAGCCAATATGAAAATAGTTTGGCATTAACTTCTACCTAACGGTTCGTTGCAGGTTTTAGATTTCGAACTGCAGTTTTAGCATGAATCATATATCTGCTGGCACTATGCTCCGCGAGCGCAGAAAGAGCTGCTTTGTGATTCTGCGCACACGAAAATAGCTAAGAGGTATATAGCTAGCTCGTTAGCTCGTGCCTGGAATCTGCTCTGAAAAGTCATGCCTATATACAATGCACACCAGCTTCAATCATCAAGTTGATATTCTTCTCTCAGTCGGCTTCCCCAATGTGGTCATATCAGTTATAGCTGCGAACCTTCGAAAGAAAGTAAAAGATGGAAAAGGTGGAAAAAGTGGCCATAAAAATGAGCACATGCTCAGAAAGGAAGGCCACGGTGGTACTGTATATGCACAAAGTCACCCACAACATGAAGAAAGTGGCAAACAGGCGTGGAGTCCCGTAATTTATTTAGCGCCACTTGTAGGGTTATAACCGAGGATCAGCGGGGGATTAGAAACGAAAGAGTTGTAATATAGAATATGCCAAAACTTTAGTGGAATGTGCCACGGGCGTAGTTTACAAGTTTACAAAATTCCGCTGAGGCGCGGATGCGTGTATGTTGACCATGCAGGGCACTGCGTGAATGAACTCGCTCGGTCAGTTCGGAGAAGGAACGAACTTACCTGCTCATTTCATTGTAACTGAAGGTTGGCTCAAGCTTATTAATATTTGGTGAAGGAGCAAATACAAAGTAGTCAGTGAGTTTTTAAAAGGAAAAAGCCGATCAATGCATCAGTGACAATCCTGTGATGATGTACATGCAATGCGGAAAAGAACTTCCTGTGCGGTTTTTGTCGACATGTTCGGATTTGAAATCTCAGGCACAGACCCCCCTTCCCGACCACGTAAACGCACACACGCACGCAGAGATACCAAATTTTTTTTTTCTCCTAAAAAGGAGAGTGTACTGCTGACCCAATAAAAGTGAGACAGTGAGGATAATAAATCTTGGAGAGGGTATCACTAGCTTCGACGGCTGCAAGTCGAATGTAAAGAGACAAAGTCAGTAGTTCTGCTTCTCTGACTTCGCCGTCAAGAGAATGAAAGACCTGTCGTGGTCAATGACGTTCAGCCAGGCTATTTAACCTTTGCATCGTCGCATCCTGCTTGGTTTCGCGTATGCCTTTGACGTGCATGCCATGGACCTGACGAGCAGGTCCCTGACCGCATAGTTGCAAATAAGGCCGGAAACCGGCAAGGCGAGGCGCCGGGATGTGTGTAAGCGAATTTAGTGAGTTCTGTCCTTTTTGCTTAGTTCGCGTGAAAACCTAGCTGCAAAAGGTGCTGAATTATAAGGCGCGACATATTTTTGAGGGTAAGGTGGAGATAGAGTAACGCTAGTCAAGCGTATAAAGTCTTACTGCATAAGACAGCCGGCGTTAACTACAACGCACGCAGTCTCGAGTTCAAGGTTATACAGTCCGAAAATGTAGTCCGACAGGAGCATATCCCAGACGCATTTTCATTTATTACTCCCTCGGCTGAAGTTTGGGCGATCTGCTTTCTTCACCGCACAGAAGTCCATTGTAGACCTAACATGCTCCGCAGAAGCAAATCCGCACGGTCTTATGCACGTAGAGAGCAAACGAATGTGGCTCTGGTGCAGTGCGCGCACAGCGTAGGCGTCAGCAGGCATTTACTTGGTAAGTGAGATTGCGAAGCGCGTTATCGCGACACAGCTTCCTAGCTCTTCGTCGGCACAGCATCTTTGCTTGTTTCAGGTTATTTGGTTATCGGATAGTCTTATGCTCATCGCAGGCGAGTGCTCTGGATTGTATTAGCGTGATCCGGAACCTTAATACGTTTATGCATTTCACCTCCATCGAAATGCAATCTGGTTGCAACGAGAAAACTCGTGCTCAGCAGCCGAGAAATGTAGCATGCACTGTTCCAGGCATATTTTCCCGAAATAATGGCTAGTCAGATATGTTGCCGAACAAGTTCAGCAATATCTATAAGATGGAGATGAGTGATTATTGAGGTGGTTGGTTGCTTCCATGCTGGTCGCAGAACGGCGTTAGAACACTAAAACGGGAGAAGGAGGATGAAGATTACACTCATTTCGAAATATTACTTGTTTTTCCTCCTCCTCCTTCTCCTGCAGCGTTAGTCATTTGTTCCCTTCGCGCGCCCTATGGTTACGTACACTCGTGTGCCAAAGGTCTCTACGCGAAGGCTAGTGAAACCAGCTACGTCGACAAAACAGAGCTTACTTACATTGCTTTGTATACAGGCTTCTCTGAGCGTTTGCGCATATGCTACCTTAGTCAAGGCTCAGCGAAGCGGTGCATTGTGCGCGAATACCAGGCGGCCGGAGGAAGCCGAATCGCGATCAGAAATGTAGTTCACGGACGACGTTAGGATGGTCCCTTCTTCATAAAATGCAGCTCCTGTAGTTGCTTTTGTGAAGATTTAGTGAATGAACGAATTTTTATTCACAAACAGGGGAGGTTTTTTTTATGCGCTTAAACAGCTATGAGCCTATGAGCCTAACAGCCTAACAAATGGTACACGAAGACGCTCTGTGCTTTCGATAGCGCCACTGAGACAACCTGTGGATTCCGTATTTATTGCGACCACCCGATACCATTACATAGCTCCTAAACGTACTTACATGGCTTATTCGCCCAAGAGTGACCCCTTGAAATTGCAGCCCCAGGCGTGGCAACACGTGACGTATACCGATCCATAATATACGATATCGAAGACAGCTGAACAGTTTAGTTTTATTTCATACTGCGTAGCCATCTTCTTCCTCTCCTTGTACCCCGGATATTAAAATGCGATGAATGACATTTAATAAAGAATATAGAACAAATAACACCAAAAATGACAAATATTCTCTGACCACTGGCGGTAATCCAAGCAGTGTCCCCTTTTCCGGTCCGGGCGAAGTATGTCGTCAAGCGCACTAACCAGCCAGCTGTTGCTCCCCCATTTCCCCCCTTTGCGCAAGTGGATATGTTTGAGAAAACTAGGTCACATTACGGCAAACTTGTCAACCTGTGGAGATGCGGAGTATATCTGTACGTGTTGCGATTACGTACAGCGCAGAACTCCAAGAAAAGAGCATTTATCCAGGAGTATAGTAAATATTCAACGCTCGTACATAAAGATAGAATCGGAATGATTAAAAACTGCCTGTTGTAGAACAAAAGTACTTGATCAGGAACTTAGAGTAATGCTAACACACATCGTCAACAAATGCGCTTCTACTCATCGATCTTTAATAATTATGCGCAGAATATACCTGGGCGAGTTGGTACTCTGGCCTATTGCGGATCAGGCGGCGCGAAAAAAGGGGCCGAATGGAATTCTAAGCATTCCGACCACACATAGTTGTAAAGAGGTCGGAATTGACAACTTGACGCCAGTGTTGCTCTTTGAGGTACTAAAAATTAAAAAAAAAAAAAGGTATTGAAGGATTGCGCTGAAGTCTGCTTAGTGCGGAAATGCCGAAAGCCACTTTACAGGGATATTTTCACTGACTGCATCGTCATTGTCATCCCTAATATCATCATCGATATCGCTGCTATCATCATTATCAACTAAATGCACCGTTATTGTCATCGCTACTACTATCATTTTCATTATCACTAGTTGCAGCTTCGCTACCGCTTCGCTACCATCATCATTATCGTTATCGCTAACTGCATCGTCACTGTCATCTCTTCTATCATTCTCACGCTAGGCAAGGATAATTACTATCGGTTTCTCACGAGCCCAGCATAGAGTAGGGGTTTGCGCGTTCGGTTGGGAATCGGAGGGATATAGTAGTTGTATTTCCCGTGGAGACAGATATTTTTCTTAACGGCCAATTCGTGCGAATATTTCCGTAGCCCATGAGCCTAGAAAGGCTTTCTCCTAACGCATTTAGTCGCAATCTGAAGTGAGCCCAGAGAAAAGATACGTTACGCTCGCGGGATATATGCAGACCACAGAGTAGCGTTAACACCCGCACATGCAGCATGGCGGCCCATGTATGAAATGCGAGTTCAGGATAATAGCTTTAGGTAAGCGAAGCGTGAGAAAATATTTAACTGTATCGGACAGCAATGCTGCAATGCTGCAATGATTGGCCACCTACGTGACCGCCACAATCATCATCACCATTCGATTTGGGAACGTGCACCCGTTTGCAGCTATACGAGATGAAGAAGACGCACTGAGCTCGGTCGAAGCAAAGTTGAGGTCAGCAACAACAACAACAAAGCTTCGCTCTGATGTCATTTTGCTTCGCATCTACGAAAGAAGACGGAGCCGTAGTGCATTTTCGCTGCCTGGCGTCGGGCGCGGACATGGCGCCAACGAGAGTTCGCAGTCAGCGGCGCCGCAGGTACGTTGTTTCCTGCATGAGGATAATATAGCGGCGACTGATCGCGAATCCGCTGCAACAGCGACGCGGATTTGTTTCCAAATCTGCGCTAGGCCATTCGAGAGTTAGAACATGCTGCTCGAAGATTGAATAAGGGATGCTTAAATACCTAGATTACATCTCTGCCATCTATTACTGTAGTATATGATCGTACGCACACAGCTTAAGGGGTATATCGAACTATCGTGAGATCCTCTAGACTCCCAAAGACTTCGCAGCATGTCAGATGGCGCATTCGAAGAGATGTTAGCTCGTCAGAGCAACGTGGAGGGAAATGAAACGTGCAAGCTAAGGGGCGGATGAAAGCTAGGTGTAAATATGATACCAGGAGGTCTGTTGGGACACGCTAGCTAGAGCTAACACAACGCCGCCCAGCCTTGCTAGTTCTAGAGTTACTGGTGCGTCTAATACTGAACTCTCAAGTGTGCTCGTCCATCCTGTCTCTTCTTCCAGCATCTTAAAAATCGCCGCTGTCTATCTCTACATGGTACACACAAAACACAGCGGCCTTCTGTGGAATACCTCGCTTGCGAGCCTTGTTCCTGCGTAAGGACGTTCATGGCTGCCGATAAAAAGAAATTATTACTTCGGGCCGGTGTAATGGGTCGTTTCCCTTGTTTACACCACCTCGGCTGAATGCGTGTCAGATACGGGACTTTCGCACGGCTCTCTTAGCGCAATGTCTCTAGCCATGGAACGCAATCGTTGTTGCAAGAACGCGCGAGCATAGTACGCGTAGCGAGATGCGGGGATAACATAACACAATTGTCGGTCTTGGTTTCCGGAACTGTAACAGTGGACCGCGAGCCAATCCCAGGCAACCGCGCGCTTTACGCTTGGGGATAAGCAAGCCTGTGGGTGGCGCTGTAACAGACTGCCTATATTGTTTCATCTATAGTTTGAACACAACTGCAATTTGTCGTTACGGTCACAGACTACTGCACACAGCTGCATGTGTTACGTTACTCTGGCCTCAGACATCAATCTTCAATGGCAAGATAATTGCGAGACAGCAATAATCTTTGCATGCATAAAAAGGGGCTATTTATCATGGCGCCTGCAGAACGTCCTTCTGAAAATGCACTAGTCTTGAGGAGCGCTTCCTCGTGTTATCGCGAGAGGGATTGTTAGGTACCGTGGTTATAAGGAGAACAAGCGGGCATGGGTTTGGAGAACAATGATGTTTAGTCGCCATTTCGCTGTTCTGCTTTGCTCTGAAGCATACCGAAATGTTAAGGGTTGCACTGTTGACAGGACATCTGGGAAAACATATCGAATAACACGCATTTCATTGACTCACGGTGAAGAAAGGGTGTCGGCATATGCAGAGATGAACCAAAGAGAACATTGTTAACGTTATCTAAGTACTGACAAGTATGTGTTTTTCTTTCATTCCACCTACTTGATCAGTAGATACTGTTAAGAAATTGAATTGCTAAATATGGCTGTAATAAACGTTCAGTTGAGAAAAGGAGACTTGTCAAGACCGACAAAAATAGTTTAACCTACGTACATCCAAGGTCTTAACGTAGGTATTTTATTAGGCAGAAACGAAATCCCGCGAAGTTTAAACTCGACCACTAGCGTGCTCTGGGCGCCCAAAACTACCGCAGTTTAACCGCTCATCCGCAACATGGTTAACACCGGCGAATGTGCGCCTTCTGCACTGTCCGCAACGACGTTTTGCGTTATTGCTGGCTTCGAGCAATAGCCTCCTATATTATCCATTCCAAATGAGCCGAGATGAAAGGAAGTCGACCGTCGAGTTAAAGGTGGTGGTGGAAGAAAGGATAGTGCTGCGTTGGTGCGTCTTTGCCAGTTAGCAGCCACTCGTGTGCGCCGCTAGTGGAAGCACATTGCTTTGGGAGCTGTAGTTTCCGCTGATTGTGTTGGCGTTTCTATGAAGAATTGGCCTATGAACTGAAATTGCCTGACCTGTGAAAGTATTGAAACACTGAAACATTGAAATACATCTCTTTTACCTAGTTAAACGTCTAATTCTAGACAAGGAAGAACACAAAGACATGAGTCGTCTGCTCGAGCAGCGATACAGTCGGTACCACATGAGACTTCAGAAAGTAGGTTCTGACAAAGAACATTTCAGTAATTTTATGTCTTCAAGAATAATCTTGTGTTTGCACAATCGTCAACTTAGCTGACAAAGGCGTAGTATGTGCAGGATCGACCCGCGCATTCTCTATTGAAACTGCATATTAATACCGTGATCCGCTGTCTTGAATGTTTGAAGCATTTGGCTACGGCAAGAAAAGCATAATTGTGCACCTACTGGGCAGAAGTTACTTTTGCGTTGCTGCAGTCGCGGCTACCCTACAAGAAGGTATCGTTTTCCAGCAATCATGAATACGGAAATCGAAGCAATAGGTATACGTGCCTAAAAGAAGTCATTCAAAACACTCCAAATGCTGCTCCTTGCGGCCGCGCCGTGCGTAGAAAGCTGACTGAATGAGCCTCGCGGAGCTATGGATCGCTTCTTCCACCGAGCGTTAGGCAGCCCGAGCGGGTATGTGGGTGGCCAGGTTGCAAGCACTACTTTCCATCGAGCTACAAAACTAGATGCTCGCTGCAATGAATAAACTTTATTAAGGCGTTTCTCCGCGACGAGGCAGACGCATCACATGTCAAGAGTCGCAAGCGCATATTACCACGCTGGTAGAATCGCAGCGCATGAAACGGGAGTCTTGCGATGCGAGCGCTTCTTTGCAGGAAAATCACTTCATTGCGGCGAGCTCTATAGTTTCTGTCGTGTCTCGAAACCAGGACATTTTTTAGATAACAATTTTTAACTACCGCGCAGGAATTAATGACCGGGGCATGGAAAACATACGAAGCTCCGAGCCAATCATCACCGGCTGCAGTCAACGCGGCGAAAAAGCGAGATGTCAGCAGCCTTTGGCGCCTAATTATCTTGTAACTATCAGGAAAGCGAAGTTGTGTTCAGGCATCACCACTGGAGCAGCACTAGTGCTGGACTTTTTGCTACGGTGGCGCTTGGCACCAGCGCTTAATTTCGACGCATATATCGTGTTCGAGTGTTTTTTTTTTAATTTTATTCTTCTAGGCTTGAAGCAAGTCCGTTTATAACCCTGAATTTCGAAATCAGTCTTCAAGGGCGCTTAAAAACAGTACCTTCCCCTCCAGGTGCGTAGCCGCGACTGCAGCGACGGAGAAAGCACTTCTTAGTGAGCACATAATTATGCTCTTCTTGTTGTATCGAAATGCGAAAATATTCAAGAAAGCGGATAGAGACAATCATCTGCAGTTTCAATTGAAGAGAATGCGCCTGTCGACCATCGGAAATGAAGTGATTTGGACGGTAAGAACCGGCGCGAAATGTTTTACTTGCTTAGAATTAGACGCCTAACTTAATAAAAGAGGCTCACTTCAATGCTACTGCGCTTTATTGCTGACAAAGGTAGCGTGGTTTCTGCGCGCGTTATGGTTAGGAACGCCAGCATAATCAACGGAAAGTATGGCGCCTTCCTGCCACTAACTGCGTCAGGAGTGGCTGCATCTCCCCGCAGCGCGGTCGGCCAATGGGGCACTATTCTTTCTTTCTTTGTGGCCTTGACGCGGCGATTGTTATCCTTCGATCTCGGCGCCAATTACCGGCTACAGATAACATACGAGGAAATGATTTTGGGCAGCGAGGCAGGCAGGATTTTTCTGACATTTTACCAAGTTTTACTTATCTTTACTCGTTTCCTTGTGACTACCTTTGTTCGGTTTTAATATGGCGACAAACTCGCAGCCGTCTGTGAGCATATATTCTTAATTTTTTTTTTAGTTCATGAGATTTCTATAGCAAAAAAATTAATTTTAAAGTTTCGTAATCTGTAAGCGCATCGCAGTCTAAACGCTTCCTTTCCTGAACTCTGTATTTTAGCCGCTAGCAGAAATGTAGGCGGAATTTTTGAGCAGCTTAACTTTGTATAAACTTTCAACTAAATAAGCATACACGTGTGGTCATACTATAGCATTTCAACTTTCGTTATTAACGTCCTAAACAGTTTCCAAAATAAAAAAGTTTTTCAAAAGACGGCTAAGAGTGCAAGATGCCGGGCTAGTTGGTACTGCATAATGAAATAAAACAGCGCAACGAACGGGACGAAACACGAAGAAAGGGAGCGCCTGTGTCTTTGTCTCCCTTTCTTCGTGTTTCGTCCCGTTCGTTGCGCTGTTTTATTTCACGGCTAAGAGCTCGGCTGCTGCGATAGATTAAAAAAAAAAGGGGGACAAAATTTCATGCCTCAAATATAGTCGTTGGAATCAGCTTCGTGTGATTGTTGAACTACAATCCTTCGTCGTAGATTCCAGACTAGCCCACAACTAGATCAAAAAGTGAGCTCGAGCCCATTGAGGCAACCTAATACCTTGCGCCCCTTCCGAAAAAGCACTTAGAGCATTGATCGCATAATTTCACTTCGCTTGCAAGGTATTGGGAAAAGCAAGTTATTTGCAACAGCTCGACAACGGAGTATACGAAAGAGTTTCTACTGCTAGCATGTTTAGCGACTCCGCCGATCTCTCTGATCATGCGAGTGTCACTGGGTAGGTATAGGTATTATGACATTTCTACGTTTTTTTTTTTTTTTTTTTTTTTTTTTTTTTTTTTTTTTTACCGGCGCTAAGAACTTGCCAGCGTACTGTCTTCACAGAAACATGAACATTAGGGAAGACAGAAAACAACGCGAAAAAACAAGTGTGACCCCCAAAAATCCATGCACGCGAGCTGCTGTCAAATGTTTCCGAAGTCCGAGCCGAGAACATTTTCCTCGTCTTAAATACGCTTTGCTTTAAAAATAACTGAAACAAGCAAGCTGTTATAGTTATCGGTAACGATAAACATCCTTTATGTCCTGCCCTATCATTTACAAGGAAGCGATGGTGTTCATAATCCAAATTCAGCCATGAAGTATTATATGAACAGTAGAACTCCGTCTGTGTTGTTAAGTGGACAGTGAAACACATGCGTAGGCACCATTACGAGTCAATTTCAGGATCCCGAATCAAACTCTTTACTGTGTCTCATGGAGTTCCGTGTATGCGCTGTGGGAGTCTGGATGATATCGGCGCTTTCCTATCGTATCCGCGATTGCACCGTTCGGAAGTTTTTTTTTTTTTTAAGACACTAAGGTAACAGCGTGTTTTTGAAAACGCGATAAGAGCGCGAGCCCCTGCAGCCCATCGATGAAGTCATTTTTGTTTTCTTCTTTTTATTTTTCTTGCCACGCAGCACTGCGCCTAGCTAGGCGGCACAACCAGTTCCTGCTGGTGGTCACAGCACCAGTAAAAGACAACATAATCTCTGGACATTTTTCGAAACGCACTTGACATGCATGTCAAGTGCGTTTCGAAAAATGTCCAGAGAAATGTGCCGCATGCGGCACAAGCAGTGCAGAAGCGGTTCGCAGCTCAGAGGCTCGAAATGATGACAGTTCTAATGATGCCACTTGTGCGCAAATGAACTGTTGTCTGCAGCGCGCTTTGAATTTCGCTTCCATCGAAGCGCTGACTGCGCAGTCGAGACTGCACCCGCATCCTTGGTATCAGTAGTGAAGAGTGTTAGCCACTGCGCCACGGCGACAAAACACTCACGTCATGTCGTTTTTTGATGCGCAAGCATTAAGTGGGCATGTTTTCAAGGTCGTGTCGCAAGAAGTTTGTCGGCAGGATTACGTTCGAACAAAACGAGTGATAATAAAACGAATGGTTGCATTAGATAGAAGATGAAAAATATCATTAGGAAAGAAAAAACATTGTTGTATGCAGAACAATTAATTAATTACAGCCAATTAAGTCGATCAAACGTCGGGTATGTCGCGCAACCAGCGGCAGGACTACTTTCGAACGAAATGAGTGATAAGAAAACAATGGGTGCACTAGATGGATGATGAAAAATCTCGCTGGGTAAAAAATGTGGTGCATGCAGAACGATTAGTTAATTAGAGCCAGTTAAGTCAATCAGACGTCTGGCATTCACGTTTTCTATTGTTCATGTTTCGCTACCTTTCTCGGACATGCAAACGTTAGATGTTCTTGCTAGGCTTTGAAGCTCTGAATTAGTGCTATCGCACTGAAATGCCCCATACAAGTGTATGATTTACTTAATTCCCATTCGAAATACTCCCTCATCATTCCGTCGGTTTTGCCATACTTTTACACTTGCTTACTCGTGTGCACAAATATGTCATCACTAATAAAAAAATCTTGTGGGCACCTTTTGTGCAACATTGGGCTTTGCACAACATATGCTTCACAACTTCAGACGTTTATATCGCTCTGTTTTTTTTTTTTTTTTTTTTTTTTTTTATCCTCTTGCTTATTGATGTTCTCTACGTCCTGGGGCTTCGCAGCATGTCATCCGATGGGGCACCTTCGCACCTGATCAGCCGGTTCACGGTGTGGGACTACCTGGTGTTCGGGGGCATGCTGTGCGTCTCCGCGTCCATCGGCATCTACTATGCCGTCATGGGTGTCCGCAAGCGCGCCACCACCGACGACTTCCTCATGGGCGGCCGTAGCATGAGCGTGTTCCCTGTGGCCCTGTCTATCTTGGCCAGCTTCATGTCGGCCATCACGCTCCTCGGCACGGCCTCCGAGATGTATATCTACGGGACGCAGTACCTGTTCATCATCTTCTCCTACTGCCTCGTCATCCCCGCCACGGCCTACCTGTACATGCCTGTCTTCTACAGCCTGCAGGTCACGAGCGCATACGAGGTGAGACAACCCATAAGTGCATGCCCTTTCTTCAGCGCTTTGTCAACTGAGACCATTCGGAACTGCTCTCCTGCTTATAGCAAGAATCACAGAAAAACGTTCAGTACATGTAGGACTTGCGTGCATATTCTGTCGAGGGAAGAATACCGATGTAAACATTCCTTTCGTATACAGAAGAACAGCAGTGTTCATCTTTTAAAACAGAGCTTCAATACTTATTTGTGCTTCACGTTGTGTACTCCATCCCAGTAGTTCCTCTCAACCCTACCAAAGCTACGATGAGTGCAGAGGCTACGTTGTTACGCTGCGGAATGTAGTGCAGCTACAAGATGGCCATACGAGCATATGGGATGACATGTGCGCAAGCGCGCATTTGTGAAGCGTTATTTCAAATTGGTTTTTAGCGTATGTTTATGTTACATAGGGTACTTCTTCAGTTTAGTGTTCGCAACTTACGCGTACGATTCGCTTTTTTTTTTCAATATGGCGGCGCGCTTCGAAGCAGGACGTCTCGCTTCATAGTGTATACCCGTCGTACTTACTGAATGTTTCAGCACGTTCTTTGATCACAAACGGCGCATGGGGCTTCGGTTTGGTCTTATATCTCAGAGCAGCATACATTAGCATGTTTTTTTATTTGAGTCATGATTCTGTTTTTCTATGCCTAAGTAGTCGGCCTGCTGAAGAAATAATTGTTTGTCCGGGAAACCAGGTACACGCAGGTGCCGACACTAGGCTAAAGCTATCTCCATGACCTCGTTTGCATACGGATGTGACAAACAGCGTAATGTCAACAATATGTTATACTAAACTTCCGAACGGCTTGGCAGGTAGATAACGTCTATTTGTACTATTTTACAGCCATATATGTGTATACTGCGAGAAGACGACTTGAGGACGACGCGGCAATGAGAAACACGCTCAATGCACTCTCGCGGTCAGCTGAAAAGGTCTCCTACCTTCCGTACTGCTGAAAGTTAGTTATGGGATGGAGTACAGTGCATGAGTTATCCAAAAAGCGCAGACAGCGTGTATTTGTTCTTGAATGAAAATGGGGACACTGTTACTTGGGTAGAACGTACAGAGAAGACTGCGATGATTGGCACTTATAATTATGTGAGAATTTGCAAGTTCTATGCTTTTTTTTTTATGGTGCAATGCAATACTTTCCGCCTTCTGGTTATGATACTGTCAACGTAAAGTGAATATACGATGGAAGAAATTGTTTACAGCCCGTAGTGTTGGGTGAATTTTCCCAAAATGAGTGTTCAATATTGCTTGCTCCATGACAGTATGAAGCTTTATTCTCCAATAAAATCTCTCATGCCTGCTATCCGGTGACGAAGGTTATACGCTCTACGCGTAAGTACCCCGGCAGATTCCTTAAGCTGCTAGGAAGCGGTAACTCTAGAGCGGAGAGTTTCCCGTTTACTCTTCTGCATCATGCCTAGGCGACAGCTAGCAAAGCAAAGCATATCACGTTGCAGACGTGCTTCCACCGCGAGGCAATTCTCTAATGACGTCAAAGCCTGCCTTGAGCTGTCAGAATTCCGTTTTGAATTCTCTTATATATTTTTTTTTACCTGTACAATGGAAATGAAAACTGAGCTCTAAGCACGACCAGTGTTAAGCATTAAATGCAAGGTCTATTGTGCGATGCTGAGTTTTGTCAGCGTGCGCTTCTTCCCAGCCCTTGCATCACGGGTCGGTAGCATTAACACCGAATAAGAGCGCTGTCCCAAGCAGCGCCAGCGTTCGCGTAACCTCTGAGAGATGAGATACCGCTTCCGTCGGTCTGACGCGTGCATTCACTGGCAGCTTGCAGGCGGGGCCCAGCTTACTATGCACGGATGCTCTCTTTTCAGATGGGGTCACCTTTGCCCCCTTTGCCGGAACAAGTAATAACGCAAACCGAAAGAGCTTTCCTTGCTTGGTGCTACCGTGTATTGCTGGCCCTTCGCGACGAAAAGCTTTGTCTTTGACCCTGACACGGCTAATGGAAATTCCATAGGTGAACACGGGAGGGATTACAACAGAATATGGCGGAAAACTGCAATTTGTTTGCGGCGCTCTGGCTTGTTCTTTCATTTGTGCTGATTTTTAGCTGCAAAACGGGACATATGTGCACCAACTAGCTCAGCATAATACCGCATTATAGCGTTCCGTAGTCTTAGAGAAATATTTACTATGCGAATGCAGCGTAGAAAGGGGATTATATATTTAGACGCATTAATAAGGGGTTAATATGGCAGCTTTCTGGCATAAGCCAAAGTTGCAGTACGCAAAGATTTCGGTTCTTGAACCGCTGTCGGAATATTGTTGCCGTGGCTGAGTGTCCAACTTGGGACCTCGTGCCTAGCAATGATAAGCCATAGCTGCTCAGCCGCTAACGTTCACTACCTGTCAAGCGAAAGGCAGTAAGCGGCGGTGAGCCACAAAACGAGCGCAAGTGGCTCCCGCACGCCACAGGCATAGGTGGCTTGCGAAACAAGGTCGTTCGTTAGATCCGCCGCGTCAAACACGATCCCGCTGCGTGCTGAAGAACTGCGTTGAACGTTTCCGTTCGGCCCACTTCTATGCGCTCGCGACGGCGTGCCTCCACTTCCAGTGGAACGCGCGATGAATATGAAGTGACGCACTTCCGCTCGCGCACTCTTTCGGAAACAAAAGCTGTCCGAAAGTGTTTCTTTTCTTTTTCTACTAACGAACGACAGTCACATGGTGCGCGCAGGTGTCTGCGCTTCCGAGTACGGGGAGGAATGCAACGTTATGCTCAAAGCTTGGCGCAAACGGGATCGATGCATCACAAGGCACACAAGCACCTGGCAGCCTTAGTTTTTAGCAGTTTTCAAAGGAAGCGCCGATTATTATAGTCCGAAAGCAACGTTGCTTTGTTAAAGGCCCAATAACACAAAATCTAGCAAAGGGATGTACATCCACCATATCATCTGACCCACGAAAACACCTTGTTGAGCTGTGTACATTTGCGTATGAGGAACTCTTCTGCGCAATTTCCCTTAGAATTGAATTACCGCGTGTGCCATTGGACGACCGTTCGCGGATGCTAATGGTAATGCATCACATAAATCAAATGCGTCAACAAGAAAAAGAAAAGGTGATCGTTGAGCTGCCGACTGAATGGACATTTTGTTTTCCGTGGGGTCGCAGAAGAATGCGCGATAACATATATGTGCTGTATAAGCGCCCGAGGAAGCTGAGTGTCTTCGTTGTTGATTGTTAGCTTTGTTATGACAGCGTGCAACGTTAGTAAAACTGGCAATCATAATCTGTTTACCAGTGAAGGGTGAAATAATGCGCCTCCTTGGTGTAGAGCACACTGTTCTCTTGCAAGTAGTCACTTCGTCAACGGCAGTACACTCGAGGGGGCGTAAAAAGCTGCATCGCTCGTGCACAACGGCAAAAAAAGAAAAAAAAAGAAAAGAAAAACTTCATATGCTGCCTCTCTTCTCTGTTGCGTCATTTTCACCGTCTCAAGTGCAATTAGTACACACCTTAAACTGTAAATTGTGAAGCTTGGCGTGCCGAGCTGACAATGGGCTTCGTGGGACATCGTAGTGAACAGGTGCGGATAATACCTGCAGCCCCCCCACGTTAGTTTCTCCTTTAAAAACAAAGATTCTAACCTGAACATGAGAATTACAATGAAGTTTTGGTATTATGCAAGTAAAAGAAACTACTCGAAAGAAAGTGCGAGCCACACATTACTGTTTCTGAAATATTTTTTGTGTCGGACCATTAAGCTTCATTCTATTTCTCAAGCTCAGATTTAAAAATTTGTTCTTGAGAGGTAAATAAATGCGATGTGAAGAATTCAGTGAGCAATCTGGGCAACGGACGAAAGAGAGGACACATAAGCCTTTCATTTACGCTAAGGAAAGAGATACTCTAGGCCGGCAGCATGTCCCGCCTCCTGAACTGCGTGTCTAGTGCAGTAAGTTTATCTTAATGCGTGTATTCCGCTTAGCGCTACTCAACGTCCTATGTGTCCCATCTTACTTCCGTTTTCCAATATTTGCACTGAATTCTACATATCACGTAACGCCAAATAGCCCGACAGCATGCACGCCTGAAATAAACAAGACCCGTATTGCCTGGAGCTCTCCATCCCTACCATGTTCCTCAAAGCGGCATCAAACACCACGGTTTAAAATATTTACTAGTTTTCTTCAGATGCCGAAAGTGGTTCCCAAGAGCTAGCATGTGAATAATTTTCTTATGCACGACCCAAGCAGTTCGTTCTTTTCATTGCGTGCACATCCTTTGGCGATCCCAAGCGAGCTGTGACCGCTGCATACTAGAGGGATACTATTTCCCCCTTAGGGATAGTGAAAAAAAATTCACTCTGATATTTTCATCATTGCACAAGCGCAGAAAAAATTACTACAAAACTACTTGGATGCATCGATACCGTCTTTCTTTATTCTGTTTCGGCGCTCGGTATAATGATGAAAAAACGAAGACTCCCACATTACATCCGCACGTGTTCAACAAATATGTTATAGATGACTTTTTTGCGCCTCAGAAAAAATAAATGGTCATTTTCTCAAAATAACAGCTTGTGGAGCCAGCTCCGATTGTTCCGGATGTCATTTCTTTAGTACAATTTCTAGCTAAGCAATCATTTCTTGGTCTTCCTTTTGCATTTCTTCATGTGACGCCTTGCCATTAGCAATCGAAAATGGTGATCGACTCTTCAACGAACCCTCTGCGCATGTGGTAATTAGCTTTTATCGTAATTACGGGCGTCGCAGACAGCCAGCGCGGTGATCGGCCATTGAGCAACCGTGCGCAGCCAGCCGTCGTGCCAATCAAACTAACTGAATGTCAACGAGAGTTGCTGCATGATAATTCCTTGCTCTCGTGGCATGCCTCACTTTGGACTGTGAGGAGTTAGGATGCACCGGCAGCTTGGTTAATTTGTTGCCTGAGAAACTGTATTAGTTAAATAAATGTGCTCGCAGTTATGTTTTCTACGGTCTGTGCTGTCCAGGCCTGTGCTTTCTTTTCTTTTTTCGCTTCGTGGATATGAAGTAGTTGGACCTCTATGTGTAGACCCACATGGCGGGCCTTTCTCACGCAGAAGGTTCTCTGTCCAGCTGGCTCATAAATGGACCCAACATGCTCTTTATTCTTGCTGCAGATGTAATTTTGCTGAACTCTTGGTGGAATGAATAAGGCGAACCAGAAACTGCGCTCCTTCACACAGTTGGCAGAAAAATGGAACAAAGAAAGTTACAGATAGCGATGGAGCCTAAACATGCATTAGTTGGCCACATATGTTTCGACAGTCCCTTTCGTTGGCGTAATGCAGCTTTTTCAGTGAGTCATACGTTGGGGCTCAGATGATGTAGCACCAGTTTCTAGGCCAAAACAAAAATGACAAAGAAGTGAGAAGGAACAGATTAAGGACGCTTGCATTAAAACAAAAGGGAAAAAGAAAGGCACGCGCGCGTCATAACGGTAAATGGGTGGCCGGAACAGCCAAGAACGATCTCGCTGTTATAAACCGTGGCAAGGCCACGTTAGGCGCGTGCTAACGCACCCGTGCCGGATGCCATTCCGTTCTTCTCGCTAACAAGGGGAGGATCGGTGCAGTATCCACCACTCAAAGTTAGGCCTTATATCATGTGTCTCTTCTGGTCCATTGCGTCTCACGACGGAATTCACTTCTGCTAGAACAGTAGCCGTAAGCTGCACGTAGCTGCCTCTATCTTGCCGCCACTAGAGAAGGGGGACTACACTGACATCAGCAGGCCGACAAAGTCGTCTGCGTAGCTTCCTGACACACCGTTTGTTATCGTCGGTGGCGACCATTTGCTGTGATAGGCTTGATGTGACTTCCTGCCGCTTTTTTTTTTTACGTAATAACAATGACGAAAATCGCCCAAACAAGAAATCTGGCTGAAGGCATCCGAGACGATGAGACTTCCCAACAAAGCCAATCCAGTCGGTGGCCGCAACATTATAATTGGCCCGAGCTCGCTGGCTGCATGCCAATCTAGCCGCGTCTGGCCGACGGTCGTCGTCGTCTCTGGATTGGAGCACGTGCGCTGAACCGGTTGTACGCTGAATGCGCATGGGGGCGCGGAAGCATACGGGAGAAGGGTGCACTAGTCGCGTAAAGAAATAAAACCGGTCACACGCGTGGTACGCAAGAACGAAGACGCTTGAAATAACAAAGCAGATACGAAAGCCACGAGAGTTAACTCCTGAGGCCGGCGGCACTGGAGACCTTGCACCGCCAGATCCGGCCTCTTGTTTTCTTCAGTTTCGCTAGCTTGCTCACGCGCGTGTCGGGTCGAGTGCCTGGGCCACTCCGCACATTGCCAGCAAGGCTGAAATGGGCCTTTTTGCGCGCGAATAAGCGAGTCCGCGACGTTCTTGCGCGCTGTCTTCTATATATAAAGAAGCTTGCCGGATGTCACTCCTTGCTGAAATACATAAGTGATTTCCTTCAATCCGTACTCCCGCGTGCATGACGACACTACGCCCCCCCCCCCCCCCCCCCCCCCCCCCCCGTGAATTCTGAGACACAATCATTCTTAGCGGCTCTAAGTCTGTGTCAAAGAGGAGACGCAGTGACGTCCAGTAGTCGCCTCAATGCACTATCAGCAGTCAGCCTTGCTAAAGTACGGGACAACTCGACATTGCGGCAGTGTGCCTCCAGCTGCTTGATGCATATTTAATTTATTTATAGGCTTGCCCAGGACCTGGCCTTGGCAGTATATAGATAGTCAAAAGCCACTTCAAGATCTGCACCGCTTATCTCCTAGGGTACATCAATGCAGTTTGTTCGTACAGGTAGAAATGTGCATTCAAAGTAATGCTGCTTAATGTCACAAACTTGATCAAGCGTACTATTCCCCATAATTTCAGTTCTCAGCAGATTGATATTGAAGGATGTTTTAGTGAAAAAATACAAACAATAGTTTCAGTTTCAATTTGATTGCATTATTGACATTGGTGCTTCAGATCATTCTGAGGATTGTTTGCATCGCATTTTCACGCAATGAGAGCATTCTAAGTCCCATTATTGCTCAATTTTGAACTACATCACATTGCGTTCAGATATTCTCCGCCGTCTTCGTCATAGCCAGAGAAAGCTGGTTGTGGCCGTATGCCAGACCAGAAATGGCGAGACAAATCAGTATGAGGGCAGTACGTGCCCTAGGCTTTCTACAAATTTTTTCATCATTTGAGATCAGTGTTTGCATGAATCTGCTCAAATACAAGGGACGAGGATGCTATAAAAATGAGTCGAATGCATGTTACGAACCACTTACGAAGTTAGTAGTTGTGTGAACGGTGGTTTGGTTTTGTAAATACTTTTTAATTATTTTGTAGTACGCTCAAATTACGCTTACAAACAGTTTTAAGATATGCTCTGCAGCACTAGGATACAGTCGGCCAAGCAGAACGTGACGTTTGCGGGTCAGAACGTTTCCTTGCTTTACGGGCTTACCGTAACATTATGCCATTTTTGCGCGAGGTTAACTAATTGCCTATTTTGTTCTTTATTAATGCAGTATCTGGAATTGCGCTTCAACCATGTTATCCGAGCCTTGGGGTGCATAACATTCTCAATTCAAATGGTGAGTACATGGTATTGTCTCTTTGTAGTTCAGAGCGCGTCTACTGAAAGACACCTCGCACTTGAATTAAGTTGCCCCATTTATTGTCTCATTTCCCGCAGTTAATCTACATGGCCATCGTGCTTTACGCGCCAGCACTGGCGCTTTCCCAAGGTAAGTTTCGTTAGAATAACAAGAACGAGTATATGGGCAGTTACGCAGGAAAGCGGCAAACAAGTTTTTAGAGAAAGTGCTTGAGCGGCCTGATTTTTCTTTTTGCTGAGGTGCCATGAAGTACAGCACGCAGACATTCTTTCTAGCTTTTATGCATATGCCGTTACAAAAATAAAAAGGATCGAGGCTTTCTTTTCAAGCTTCCTGCGAAAGCACTGGACCGCGATCAGTTGCGTGCATTAGGTCGTACACAGCTTTCCGTTCTGTCATACCACAGTCTTTGTCCTTTGTGCCATGTCGATTGCATTCGTTCGCCTTGAGGACTCGTTTACCCGAGACTTTCCTCGATACATGCAACCAGAGCGATAAAGATCTGGAACCGGATTCCGAACGACGCTCGCAGCTCGTTCATTCCCGAGCGGCTGATTGATACCTGTCACGCGAGCCGCGGTCAACATCGTGACAGATGAGCTTAACGGTGCATCCCCAAATAGCTTGATTCAGCGATGGAGTAGCCGCGTACAGGATGTTTGAGCGCAGCGCTTGGTCAGCTGTGTCGCAGCAGCCGCTTTACTTACGACCGTGAACTAGACCTTGCTCGCTTGACGAATCGTCTCTTTTTCCATTTTCAGTGACGGGCATTACCGTGTGGACGTCGGTACTTTCCATAGGCATTGTCTGCACTTTTTATACGAGCCTTGTGAGTATTGCTACCGAGGTAATTCGCGTGCGATGAAAGGCTTGCGCGCGAGCCTTGAGAGAGCGCTTCACAAACACACACACACACACACACACACACACACACACACACACACACACACACACACACACACACACACACACACACACACACACACACACACACACACACACACACACACACACACACACACACACACACACACACACACACACACACACACACACACGCACGCACGCACGCACGCACGCACGCACGCACGCACGCACGCACGCACGCACGCACACACACACACACACACACACACACACACACACACACACACACACACACACACACACACACACACACACACACACACACACACACACACACACACACACACACACACACACACACACACACACACACACACACACACACACACACACACACACACACACACACACACACACACACACACACACACACACACACACACACACACACACACACACACACACACACACACACACACACACACACACACACACACACACACACACACACACACACACACACACACACACACACACACACAAAGACAAGAAAAGGTGCATATTTTTGTCTAGATGTCTGTCGCGGAGATCTTAGGCTAGTCTATCACAGCTTGCATCATGGCTAGTTACAGGAACGTGGCATGTCTCCTTTCTCCGGAATAATTGGAATAGGGTGCCTCACAGGGCGACACACGTGTCCAGAGCGCGCGAGTACCTGACACTGGCGTTTGATGACGCATGATGGCCTTTGTTGTTTATATGCCATAAAACGCAGCAAAATACTACACAAGCTATCTGATACTATGAAAATGCATCTAGCCGGTATGCAAGTTCTGTTGATGTATAGTCGAGAGCAAAAGTGGTATCCAGTCGGTGGCGAAGCTCGGGAAAACCAGAGCTTTTTGATCAGACCAGTTGGGAAACTTCGTTAAAAAGTGACTGTCTTCAGTATGCATTTTCGTGTGCCTATGGGATGCCGCGAAGGCCAACGCCACATTGAGGTACCCTAGGTGCCTAGAATTGTAGCGCCACCTAGAAGAGGCAAAAAAAAAAAAAAAAAACTAATTGCCGTCATTGCCTTAATCGCTTGAATTCTATTTTCCTTCTTAATTATCTCTTCGGCTGTTAGGTTTAATAACTTTTGCTATACTGCATTTCTTCTGTGGATTTGAATTGCCAGATGGGTATGCATTTGTGAACAATCTGGAAATTTGCATCTTAAACGCAGTTTTCTTTAATGGCCGCAGGTGCCGCCACTAGCCATAAACACTCAAATTTTGACCGATCACAATCACCGTTTATTGATACATGGGTCCTATGGGAAGTTTCGAAACTGGTCGTATTGAAGAGTTTTGGGGGAAACTACATCGAAACACCGTCTGCCTATCGACAGGGGCAGCAACAGCGGCGCATGCATGCCCATAAAATGGGGCACCACGACGATTTTCTCGATTACAATTAGCTGTTTGCTAGATAGTGCTGCAATGCAGTTTTCCCGAGCTCTGCCGCCGGCTGCTTGATGTACACCATTTTTGCTCGCCAGTGTACATTATGGAAGAGCGTTTACGGGGTGCGAAGTTGCGGGGAGACATTATTTCTGCGCTATCTGGTACAAAAGTCACTTAATTTTTGTTCCAGCGTATGCAGGGCGCAAGTGTCTGCATGTCCCTAGGCTTTTAATTTGCCTCTACACGCAGGTATTTTTTTTTTCTGCGAATTTGCATTCCACAAATTATTGTGCACGATTGTACTCTTAAGTTAGCTTCCTTCTGACATTATAAGGTTGCGCGAAAGAATACACACAAAACGACTGTGCTCATCAGATACACCGTTCCCTATACGTATGTCATTTCGCACCAAGTCACCACATCTAAAGAGTTACACCAAATAGCCTTTTGACATGCTATGGATAAGCTTTCTCCACTTTTCTAATGACCTTAGCTACCGCACGCTTTTTGCCGATGGCTTAACTAGAGACGTTTTTCGGATTAAAAAATCTAAAGTTTAGGAGAAAGAGCCTTAAGTCCCATTATTATCTACCCAAAACTCTGTGCCGTAGGCTTTCTGTAATATTTTGATGGCATTATGAGATTCAATGCTTGCATTGTTGCGTTTTTCTTGTGTGTGTGTGGGGGGGTCACAATCATGCAAAGTAACCGTTAATTACTACGAGGAAAGAGTTATCAAGCTGGGAGATGAACGAACACATTTAACTAATTACGCTAACTGATTTTGGATTGTGTTACTAAGAGTTTAAAAGCGTAAAACCTCATAAGAAAAGAGCATTTTTTAAACGAAGGTATATTTTCACCACTTTTATGACTGGGTTTTATAAAAGAAAAAGTAGGTGGGTTTTAGTGCGTTTTATAGAAGAAAAAAGTGTATGCTCTCATTTAGTTAATTTATCCTTCGTGGCATAAGAGTATACACTGTTATCATCTTTGAAAAAGTACTCCGACATCGTAGCATAGAGCAATACAGAAGGTTCCTTTTTCTAGGCTGTGGCTGCATTAGCATACCTATATTTGGCTTCACCTGGGCAAGCAATCTATCACTTGTAAATCCATGTCTACACAGCTCTGTAAAAGGTTAATGCGTTCGTAAAAACTACTGCCTAACAGCTTTGACGGCGCGTTGTATACTACGTCAAATCTAAAATCCGATAATGAAACGGTTCCCACTATCGTCTGTGCATTATCGGGAGCCTTTATAAGAGGTAGCCACATCGCACACACCTAAAGGCCGCACAACTACCATTCGCAGGGCGGTATGAAGGCTGTTATCTGGACGGACGTGTTCCAAATAATCCTCATGTTCGGCTCCATGCTGATGATCGCCATCCGCGGAGCATACGACATCGGTGGCATGAAGGTGGTGTTCAAGAGGGCCTACGACGGCGACAGAGTCGAGTTCTTCAAGTGAGACGGCGTTCAGCCCAATATTCCTTAAAGAGGCACGGAGGGCAAATCTGAAGTTCGACTTTGTCAATAACTGTCGCTTTCTTATAGCAGAGTATAATATTACTGAATAAATAGACCAATACATTAATTACGCGGGTGTCGCCAACCTAGACTGATTCGCAAGCGTACTTCGATGACGGCGGAGGGTTATCAGCGCGCACCCCTGAATCCGCTTTACATCGCCGCCCACCTCAACCGCCGATCACCGAGTTCCTTATGGTCCTCGGTTCAAATGTGCATTTTGCGACCGTTAACAGAGATCGCTACAGTCAGAAAGAAACAAAACCATCTTTGCTGAAATTTATATTCGGATGGAGTCATCTTCAGTGTACATTTAATTGAACCCTTTGCTCAATTTGATTCAGGGTAACTTTGTAGGCTCCCATATACAGTAACTTTAGATGTGGCTCACTATGGACTTCGAGTGAAATGCCCTTTTCGGAATTAGTCATCTTGTCAAATTGTAGTTTTACTCCCCATTTGAGCACAATTATAGCTTTATTCGGTTCTCTTTAGCATTTCTTTATTTCGAACCTCTGCACACCGAGAAAGCTTCATGATATGAAAGAAGTCTTTGAATGTGTTCCGTTCCATAAAGGCTTAGTGCGATATCTCGTATGGATGTAATAAGCTTGAAAGCGAAAGAACATACAAGTACATGTACGTTTTACACATTTTTTAGAACAGACCAATTAATTCGCAATTATTTGAGCAGAGAAAAGAATGCTCGATTAAACGTTCTTCCACTAGCAGCACTTGAAACCGCAACCCGTTTTTTAAACCGTCAACAACGACAGTGAAATCTTGAGGCAGCTGACTCGGCATCTAACAAGCCTTCTCAACAGGCTTCTAGCTTGCTGCGGAACTCACGGTTCATGCATTAATGAAGGGTAACTAATGCTTAATACTATATCTAAATACAGCTGCTTCGATAAATTAATTGTTTTCTGTACTTTTTCCCTTTGCCTTAGCTTCGACCTGGACCCGACCGAGAGGCACACCGTGTGGGGTCTCATCATAGGCTGTTTCTTCACGTGGATGTCGATCTATGCAGTGAGCCAAGCGATGGTCCAGCGATATCTCACGGTTTCCAACATTAAGGGCGCTCGAATGTGAGTCCCAGTAATTACTACGCAAGCATTGATTACTTGCGCCTATATATGTCTCTTTCACTATGCACATTTCCTGGTTGTGCGCTCTTTTTTTATTGCTTATCTTTTTGAGTACTATAAGACAGCCACGTGGTTTTTCTCTTACCACAAGGCGGGCGGTGACGCAGGTTGACCTCTGTATGGAAGAACAAACAACGAGACAAATAAACATGTGTATCAACCTACATTTATTGAGAGAAGCACATGCTACGGAAGCAAAAATCAGCACAAGACACAGTCACAGTTACTGCATTATGCTATTTGCGGGCTTATTTCCATTGTAATTGCAAATGTTAAAAAAAAAAAAAAGTGTTGCGACATTGACGGCCTTCTAAAATGAATGTACTAGAAAAGTTACCTGCCCTAGAATAAAAGTATAAAAAGTGTGGAGCGTATTTAGTAGGTTTTGCAAATGCTGGTCGCTCGTTTTTAGACGGGAAAACAACTGAAGAAAGAAACGATGCATCACTGATAGAAGCTAAATGCACTATTTCCGCTAGTCGCCTACTTTCATGACTGTCTGTTATAAAAGAAGAAAGAAAACATGAACAAAACTATTCTCACAGTCACTAAACATTTAAAAATTCCGAACCCCAAATTCATGTGTTTTTAGTAAACATGGCAATTACACATTTTTTTTTCATTTTTTCATTTTATTTCCTTAAAGGCCCCAGGAAGGGGTGTTACATAAGGGGTGGGAAACATTATAAAAACATTGTTATTGTACATAATTTTTGACACTTTCAAGGAACTTGGATGAGCAGGTGATAACAGCGATGTCACCTGGAAGGCCGTTCCAGTCCGCAGCTGCGCGGGGAAAAAAGGAATTTTCTGGAATACAAGCTGGAAACTTGCCTAGCAGACTCATGGGAAAGCCGACCGCATGCAGCCTGTGTACGCGTACTATACGGATATTTTTAACTTGCCGATTCTTGTTGCAGTGCTATCTGGATGAATCTTCCCGGCCTGACGTTTCTTATGTTGATTTGTGCTCTGGCTGGACTTGTCATGTATGCACGGTACCAAGACTGCGACCCACTGCTAACAAAGAAGGCAACTGCCCCTGACCAGGTAAGCGTAGCGCTATCACGTAAAAGAACCCCAGGTGGTCGAAATTTCCGAAATCCTCCACTACAGCGTCTTTCATAGCCTGAGTCGCTTTATGACGTTAAACTCCTAAAACCAACCAACCAATGTCAAGCTCACTATAGAGGTCAAGCTCTAAAGCCTACGTTTGCACCGCTGCATCAAAATGCTCAGCTCTCACGCCAGTGTTCGCACAACGATGACATTGGTCTGTCGATACCCTGATAGGACAGTCGACACAAGTTCGCGATAATTGATCACGAAATGCAGCGCAAAAACAAGAGCCGCTGGCGCAACTGCCGCATGCAGTCTTCCCACAGTCGCTGACTTACATTCTCCACGCGTATTTAATTCAGCCTTACAGTGTCCCACTCAGAGCCACATGGCTAGTGCAAGTTAAAACTCGCTGTGCAGCCGCTTGACGTATGAAGTACTGCGAGTATAGTGACATCTTGCTATTCAGTACGAGTCATCTGCCTGCATACTCCTCTTTATGAGGACGTGTTTCGGCTAAGTTGTCGCTGCTAGCTCAATTATTTCAGTCGTGGAAAACGAAAATGGCTCCACCTATTGGCAACATGTTATTCGTCTCTCTGTCGCAGCTGCTCCCACTGTACGTAATGGACATCTTGGGAAGCTTGCATGGAATTCCTGGCCTCTTTGTGTCCGGGATATTCAGCGGCGCCTTGAGGTAAGGCAATTATAGTCTTTAGCGCGTTCGTGTAAACATTCAGAGACAGGATGCTTTTGGTCGCTTCGTCTCCTATCCTCTAACTGAGCTGTATGAGCGTTCAACAGGGGACAGTAAACGGAAGCGGATTCATAGTTACTACTGTCAGAAGATTCAGGCGACGAAAGCATCAAGGTCATCATGCACACACCGTCATATTATGGCGAAATAATTTCTTGGTTCATGGGTGGCGTGGACGGAAGTGTCGGCCAAATATGTGTCGGCAAGCGTGTCCACACGAACTATAGTTAGTTTTAGATATAGTGATGTAAGCACAGTAACATAACGACATACACAAACAGATATATATATATATATATATATATATATATATATATATATATATATATATATATATATATATATATATATATATATATATATATATATATATATATATATATATATATATATATATATATAAAGAAAGAAGGCAACTGATCTGCTTGTAGCATACGGGGGTCTCGCTTCTGGCAGTATTGCAGCCATAGGTAGCGTAAGAGGGTTCTAGCACAGCTTTCGCCCTCGCTCTTGATCACGTTCTATGTGACGATGGCGGTAACAAAGGACGTTCCACGTCCGCCGCTATGGCTGAGGGTGGCGCTGGTGAACACTCTGAAGGTTCGTATACAGACAACATAAATACCCAAGCAAGTAGCAGGGGGGACAGCGGCCGATGTAGATCAGTTGGAAGAGCACCGGACGCGATATTCGGAGGTCGTGGGTTCGGTTCCCACCATCGGCACGTTGTTTTTTCTTCTACTTTGTGTTTATTATCTTTCCCCTAAACATATTACATTACTAATTTCTGTGATTGTCCAAGTAAACATTAAAAAAAAAAAGACATAAAGTACCATCCCCAACGCTTTCCTTGGCCTCGCCGACTGTTGCCTTCTTTCCATCATGTATTCATGTATTATAACAAGCACCCTCATTTCCCCCATATATATATATATATATATATATATATATATATATATATATATATATATATATATATATATATATATACCCGTGGTAAGGATCGGAAGCGCAAAATGCGAGAAAAAGGCAGAAGAAAAGGAAGAAGCGGAAGCTGTTGAGCCTTGGACTGCCGGCTCCTGCAACCGAAAATAAACGCTTTGTTACGTACTCTGGACGTAACCATTTTGTGGAGCGTGCGAGGTAGCCTAAGACGGATCCCTCTGACCTTCAATGCAGCTGCCGACGCGCTGGCTTACCTCTGCTCTTTAGTATTGCTCAAGAAGGCAATGCTCAGCTAACGCTACTAACGATGAGCAACTGGCAGCATCATCGCGAGCCGCGGACGTTCACTGGGAAATCGGAAGAAGATGTCGATGAGTGGTTCACACATTACGATGGATGGCGCCCCCACTGTGAAACTATCTAATGTTGTATTCTTTCTGAAAGCCACATCACTAATTTGGTTCGGCAGCCATGAAGACACACTGACTAGCTGGGATAGTTCCACGGATGAAGTAAAGAAGTGCTTGGCGATGGAGCTGCAAAAAAGAAACGCGCAGAGCAAACGTTGCTTCAGCGAGCCCGAGTATCTGGTAAGACTTGCACCACGTACACTGAGGAAGTGTTGAAGCTTTGCAAAGTAGTGGACTCAAGAATGTCTGAAGAAGATGAAGCCGGGCATTTGCTGAAAGGCATCGCTGAAGATAAATATACATTCCTAATCAGCAAAGATCATTTGAACCCTACCGCTGACGTGATCAGGCACTGCTGTACTTTCGAAACCCTTAAGATTCGTCGTATCGCCCCTAAATTTGGTCGATTGGCCAACGCCACTTCCGTGGCAAGTGCAGATGTTGGTGCTCTCGAGTCAATGACTGAGTGGACACACCGGATCGTCCGAGAAGAACTGCTTCGAAACTAGGACACTTTCTTCCGAGATGAAAACCAATATGAGGGTTACGCGCTGCGTCAAGATTTTGTGACCCCATCTGCTTCTTTGACTCCAGCTCGCACTGCACCCAACTTCGACAACAGCAAACACTATGGTACTCTTTCTTCCCAGCAGCGACTTGGACGAGGGACCACCGACACAGATGGAGTCGTTCGCCAGCAACGCAGGCCTGACTACAATTGCCGCCCTAATCAAGTTTTTATGCAATTTACCGCTGACCGGAGGCGCCCGCTGCCTGTGTGCTACAGCAGTGGAATGACCGGACACACACACACACACACACACACACACACACACACACACACACACACACACACACACACACACACACACACACACACACACACACACACACACACACACACACACACACACGCACACGCACACGCACACGCACACACACACACACACACACACACACACACACACACACACACACACACACACACACACACACACACACACACACACACACACACACACACACATATATATATATATATATATATATATATATATCGCTACTGCCGTTGACGAGGCATGCGGCCGCAAGATCACCGCCCCTGGAACAACACTTTTAATCGGCTCGACACTGAAATTAATCACCCAAAGCCTTCGTCAACTTGGGGCGACTACTACCCAGTACAGTTGCGCAACGCCTCGCCTGCTTCTGACCGTAGTATGACACCATCACTCCAATGGCAGCGACGCTCACTATCTCCTCGGCGCCGTTCTCTACCCCTGGGAAACCAGTCGATGCGGCGGATGGAGGTGAGGCCGCCGGAGAGTCAGACTTGTCAATACCTCTGCCTATGTTTATGTTGAAGAACAGACTTGAAGTACTCATTGATGGCATTCGCAATATGGCTTTGATGGATACTGGGGCAACGGTTGCTGTTATGAGCTTAGCTTTTAAGAATCGCCAGGGACACAAAGTGACCTTCAGCGTGAATCAAGCGGTCGTATTTCGGGGTGTTGGCGGTGAATCTTTGGCGCTACTTGGTGTGCTGGGCGAACGTTGTTTGGTGGTCAAGTGTGTCGATCAGAGTTCATAGTGTTGTCTCGTTCTACAGATGAGGTAATTCTTGGCATAGACTTCTTGCAACGGTTTGGTGCACCTTTAGCTTGCCGAACTGGACAAATTTCACTACACTACGTTAATGGCAGCTCTTGTGGAGGGCTCGTCTTCTGATTTGGAGTATTTTCTGTATCGGCGGACACATTTGTGCCTGCGATGTCTGCTGAGTTCATCCAGGTTGTGTCATCTAAAAACTCGTGCTACGATTTGGCACCGTAATTGAACCTACTGCAATCAACTGCGCAAAGAAGAGTGTCGTGGTTCCCCGTTGCATCGTTTCAGTGACTAGAGGCCACACCTTGCTGTGGACAATAAACTATTCAGATGAGCCAGCCTTGTTACCTCGTGGCATGAAACTAGCCCATTTTGAGGAAGGTTTGTCGATTTCTGTCGCTACACTAAGTACCCGTGCTCATTAAGAGAAGGCCTCCCCGGTGCAGAGTCTCGTGTGTTAATTATCGTCGACTTGATGCTGTGACTAAAAAACGACGCGTATCCCATTCCACGCATAAACGATGCCATCGACTGCCTTCACGTAGCTTCATACTTCTCCTCGGATGATTTGAGATCAGGCTACTGGCGGATACCAAAGCACCTGACCGACAATGAAAAGACAGCATTTGTGACACCCGACGGTCTTTATGAGTTTAACGTAATGCCATTTGGATTATGCAATGCGCCTGCCATATTTGGACGTTTCATGGACACCATTTTGCGTGGACTAAAGTGGCAAATTTGTTTACGCTATCTGGATGATGTTGTGATATTTGGCAAGAAATTTCATAAGCATAACAACCACCAAGCCATCGTTCTTGATTGCACTGAAAGAGCCGGCCTCGTACTAAACTCGAAGAAATGCCAAGTGTCATTTCCGCGAACGTCAGCTACTTGTCCTTGGCCACTTGGTTGATAAGGATGGTGTTCGGCCGGATCCCCAGAAGATTGAGGCTGTAACCAGCTTCACAGCACCGAAATCAGTGAAGGAACTTCGGAGCTTTTTAGGACTATGTCCATATTTTCTCCGTATCTCCCAGTTCGCTGGTATTGCCTATATCCTCTTACATGCCTTTTGCACAAGGATACATCATTAAACTGGACTGCTGACTGTGACTGCCTTCCGCCGTCTAATGATGATGAAAACGTTTATTGACTTATTAGGTTTAGGACTTAGGTTAAGGGAAGGCTGATCGGATCCCTAGTCCGGGACACCGTTGGTAAAAGCCGCCGCCCGTGCTCTTTCGACGAGGGCTCGGTGGTCCTCGAGGTCCGAGCTGGACAGAGCCGCCTCCCTGTACTCCCACGTTGGCTGATTTATTATATCTAGACTGTTGTATTGCTGGCAAGCCCATACCATATGGTGTAAGTTTGCCTTCTGGCCACAAAATGTGCACTGCGCCGAAAAGGACTCGGGCTCAATGGCGTGAAGCGTAGCTGGATTATTGAATGGCATGGTTTGTAGCCTTTGAAGGCGACACTCTTCTGATTTATTAAGACCCTTAGCGTTCCTCGGTAGTGTCTTCCTTTTAAGGCGCAAATGCTGTAATATCTCTGAAGTTTCTTCTGGCGTCGGGCCCCGTGCTGCGCCACTTCGATGAGGGACATGTCCTGCAGAACACACTATAAAAAAAAAAAGTCAACAGAGAAAAAAGAACAAGGAACAGTCGTTACTACAACAACACAGAAATATACAGGCAATAACCAACCATGTCAAGTGCAATAATTATGTTGTACCACACATAGAAATTGGAAATATGTCAGATATAATCAAATACAATAAAAAATTACAATCGTACAATGCGGTAAAATCAAATACAAATACATATTTCAAAGTTAAATTATGAATAAAAACAGTCAAAAACAGTTAACAGACATAGAAAAAATTAAAGAGGAGAAAAAGCGTAATTGAAGTAAGGGAAGGCTTGAAAGTGGAGGCTATGTTCAGAATATGACGCCACGAACGTACAGTAAAAATGAAGAGTGCGAGCTTCGGAAGATATCAAGGTGGCAACAAACAGAATTAACCAACATTTGTATTTGGCCCAGATGGAAGTGGGAATATAAAAGCAGAAAAACTTGAAATGGTCTGAATTCTTCCATGCTCTTTCGCGAAGCTCGCAGTATGATGCACATACATGGCAGTAATTGAATTACAGTAATGGAATTACTGTAATTTAATTATTTTTCTCGGTAATTTTTAATGTAATGAATTCCTTTTTCGGGTTGGTAATTTAGTAATGTAATGATTATTTTTGGCAGTAATTTCGCAGCAAAAGTAATTAATTCCTTTCGAAATTACTTTTACTAAAATGCGCCACTACTCCTTCAATAGATGACGAAGTAGAGTGCCGCGAAAGCAGGAACGGCGTGCGGCAAGCGAAGCCAGCGTAACGGATCGGCAAAGGGGGACAGAGTTGAGCAGAACAGTGCGTCTGAGACCTCAACCATTCTCCAAGCAGCAGGATACAAGGCGTCAAGGGAATGCTGAAGGGAGAGATGGTGCCAGAAGGTTGGAGCTGAAAACTAGTTTGGAGCGCGGCGTAGCACTCCCTGTTGCGTCGGCTAGGGCACAGTGGTGCCTGGTTACACTCAACACCACGGGGCGAAGAAGGATTGGGGTTGGGGGAGATAGACAAGAAGGGTCCATGACGTGAGGCACCGGAGCTTGAACATTACTGAGCAGGGAGCACAAATGTGCCGACATCGATTCTTGGAACTGCGGAAGCAATAAATAAGCCAGCTTCTTCGGGCCCTTCAAATGGCGGAGACAGCTTCGGGCCAGCAAGACGCTGGGTTCGCCGATCATTTCAGAACCGTTCGACCGTGTTTTTCTTTTTTTTTTTTCGGTAGTCTTGCTTTTGTAATGGCACGTACTGTAGGAGAGAGAGAAGGAATAGCTCTCTGGCACGGAATTTGGCGGGAAGACGAAAGATTGTGTGTGCTTCGCGTCTGGAGAACACGTTGTTGTTTTGCTTACTAGCTTTGCTTAGTTTTTGCATGGATGGAAACAAGAAAGCAATTTAAAAGTAATTTAATTACTCAGTAGAGTAATTTAATAACTCAGCACCCAACGCGCATACACGGTGAAGCTGCATCTATTCTCGACCTCGTCTTTCTCAGCCAAGAAACAGAACGTTTTACTGTTTCAGTTGAAACTGGGTTATCTGATCACTGCATGGTGGTTTTTACTTGTCCCATTCAACAAAATGTCGATAGTGAACCAGCTAAAATTATTTCCGTGAAAAACTTCTCCAGAGCTAATGATGAAAGTGTGTTAGATTACTTCAGCTTACGCCTTGACATGTTTCGAGGAACTAATGTTGATGAACTCTGGAATAAACTTAAAGAAATCTGTACGTACTGCATTGATAACTACATTCCTAATAGAACAAAGAAAACGTGTAAAAACACTCCTTGGATCACGCGAGAAATAATACATTTGAAAAGAAAAATCAAACGGCTGAAGCGTGGGGGTGCCTGTCGAAACATAGTTAAAATACATCAGGCTAACTTCACAAGCGCTTTGCGGCAGGCTAAACAAAATTACTTTCAGTATAGCCTGCCAAATTTCCTTCGTGACTCACCACATAAGTTCTGGAAATTTTTATTGAAAAAGAAAAAAAAAAACAATTACGCGCATTTCATGTCAAGGTGTGCAGCTTGCTGATAAATCGCAAATCTCTGAGGCATTCAATAAGTATTTTCAGAGTGTGTTTTCCCATCATGGTTTATTTGTTCAACCCAGTACCATGTCTCCCAACTCGACCCCTGACATTGTTTCTTCATCTGGTGTATTCTCCATGCTACTCAACCTCAAAACTAAAGCGTCCGCTGGACCTGACGGGATACTAAATATTTTTTTGCGCCGTTATGCAGAAGCCATCACAGAGTTCCTGGTTGTTATTTTCCGCAAATCATTTGAAACAGGAAACATTCCCTCCGACTGGAGGAAAGCGCGGATTGTGCCCGTGCTGAAAAAGGGTGATCCTGCCTTGATTGCTAATTATCGTCCCATATCAATAACTTCCACATGTTGCAAACTTGCTGAGCATATCATAGCTAACTACATAACTACATTTCTAAACGATAATAAGGAGCTTACCCCCCATCAGCACGGGTTTCGAAAAGGTTTTTCCACTGTCACTCAGCTAACTTCTGTCATTCATACTTTTGCAAGTGTACTAAATAGCGCTGGTCAAATGGATGTTTTTTTGTTAGGCTTCATCAAAGCGTTTGATGTTATTTCTCATGCCAAACTAATTTACAAACTTGAACTTATTGGTCTTCCTAATTTCATAATTCGTTGGATTTCCTCATACCTTTCTCACCGCACACAATTTGTTTGTATTGATGATTGCTATTCAAACCACCTGCCGGTCACTTCAGGCGTCCCACAGGGAAGCGTCCTCGGACCTCTCCTCTTTTTGATATATATCAGTGACATTACTAACGTTATAACTACCCCTGTTCAAATTAGATTATTTGCAGATGACTGCGTTTTATTTCACCAAATTACTTGACAAGATGATCAAGTTTTACTAAACTCCAATCTTCAGAACATACATACATGGTGTAATAAATGGGACATGAAGCTAAATTTAGAGAAAACAGTATACATGAAGATAACTAACAAAAAAGCTTCCTTCTCATTTCCTTACAATATTTCATCTCACCTTCTGACCGAAGTCAGCGAGTACAAGTATCTAGGAGTTGCAATAACGAAAAACCTTAGCTGGAATAAACATGTATCAAACGTATGCTCCTCTGCCTTTGGTAAACTCTGCTTTCTTAGACATAAACTAAAACTTGCCCCACCTGAACTTAAAAAATTAACCTACTTTTCAATAATAAGGCCATCACTAGAATATGCGTGCACCGTCTGGGATCCCTACACTAAACGTAACATAGATACCCTTGAAATGATTCAACGCAAAGCCCTGCGTTTTATTTTTTCAATGTATCGTGTAACTGACTCACCAACGACCCTCATGAGAACTCACGGTATTGAAACATTACAGCTGCGCCGGAAAATTCAAAGACTGAAACTACTTTTCTTACTAAAACACCATAAACTGTCTATGAATGCAGACCCCTTCCTTAAACCTAACACTACGCGTCAAACACGAAATCATCATGCACAATCATTAACCCCTTACAGTGCTAGGATTAACGCCTTTAAATACTCATTTTTTCCACGCACCATTGAGGAGTGGAACAGGTGTCCGCCAGATCTTTTAACCAGAGCTGATTCTTTTGACTCAATGTTTTCTTCACAGCATTTAATTTGAGAGCCACTTATTTCTACGTTTACTTTTTGTATTTTGCATCTGAGCCTTGTATTTATTGTTGTATTTTGTGTTACAACTTGTATTTAACATTTTTCAATTTTGCTAATCCTGTTCTTTTTGCATGTATTATGTATTCGCCCCTCCTGCTTGGGCCTACTGTAGGCCTGCAGTATGTACTAAATAAAATAAAAATAAAATAAAAAACCTCTAGAGGTGTATATTTTTGACAAAGACTGTACATTTATAAGGAATTGCTTAAATATGTACTACTTGACTCATTTAACAGCATTAGATCTTCGTTTCTTGTGACCGTTATCGTCATCCTCTGAAGTCCTGTCTCTTTTATTCCAATCGGAATAGCACGGTATCATCTGGAGTCAATTCCCTGGCTGCCGTCACACTCGAAGACATCATCAAGAGGTATATAAAGAAAGACATGTCCGACCGCTACGCTACAAATCTCACAAAGATGATCGGTACGTGCCCTTTCACCGGCCGCACTGCGTGTAAAAGCATTGAGCTTTGCGTGTACTGTTTGTGCTGCCGCAACGGGTTTCACGCATTTGCGGCCCCTCGAGCTCACACCTTCTCCCATTGTTCTTCATTTTTCCATTTTCTTTTTCTGCGCAGCCATGGCCTTCGGCTTGGTCGCCATAGGCCTCGTCTACGGAGCCCAGAACATGGGGAACGTCCTTCAAGTAAGCCGTGCTCTTACATGGTGATTTTAGGAGCATAAATACTGGACAGGTTGGTTCACAATTGCTTACGAAGGTGGAGCAAGCGGAGCCATACGCAGGACAAGACAGAGGAGGTACACCAGCGGTGTGTTGTGTGTGTACCCCTCTGTCTTGTTCGGCTTCTGTTTTCGCTGGTTCCACCTTTGTAAGCATGGTGATTTCAGAAGACAGTGCATTAATTACAGCCCCTACCATTACCACTAACTGTCTGTGGCGTTTTAACGCAGTCATAGCTCCGGTATGCGGCCATATAGGTTGAATTTAGATGGAAGCACAATACGTCAAAAACGTCATGCGATTGAGATTTTAGCATTGCTTGAGGAACCTTTGATCGTCGAATTTAATCCGAAGCTCCCATGACAGCCTCAAAACCCTCATAACAGCCCAGCTCTATTATGCAAATTTAGAGTTTTCCTTAATTTAGCGTTTGGGATATGTGAAATTCTAGACAAGAAGTTGCCTCCATGTTAAGAAGGAACTCGCAACGTGGCTCGATAACTTCCCCCTTTCTTTTTGAGATATTGTGAAAACATAACTAGACTTTCAAGGAAAATATTTACCAATCTACTGAGTAGATCACTACCCAGTCATGCATACCTGTTATTTATATCTTTCGAAACTCGTGCGCCTAAGACGGCTAACTTATGCTTTTCAGGCTGCCCTTTCCATCTTCGGAATCGTCGGTGGACCGCTTCTGGGTGTCTTCACACTAGGAATGTTCTTCCCTTGTGCTAACAGCATTGTGAGTATGGGGTCTGTTTGTGTGGCGGCATGGAAGAAATTAAATACAAGCGACTTTCATGAACACGTTAAAAATTATATTGTTACTTATCGCAGTTAAGTTGGAGTTAACCTTTTAGACGCTTTTGACGAGATAATTTATCTGCAATTGAGGTTTACCTAACCTGCGGCAAGGCAAGCAAACTTGGCCGAAATACGTAGAAACGAAAAGACGGAATAAGTTACGTACGACATCGAAGTACATCTATGTATCGTATGTATTATTTGATCTGAAGGAAATGTGAACTGTTTGTAATTACGAGAACACGGATGATTTTGCGTTTAAGCTTCCACCCATCTCAGCATATGGGCCTACATCGTGTGGAGATGCGATAAACTACTGGCAATGCGTCTATACCCCACAACGTTGAAAATATAGCTTAGTTGGTGTGGGTTTAGGCTATTTGGGAAAACATAGCGAACACAATAGCGCTGAAGACACGAAAAAAAAAAAGAATAGAGACAAGCACTTGTCCGTGTTCTTTCTTGTCCTAGTATGCAGTGCTATTGTGTTCGCTATGTTGAGAACATATCCTTGTTTTTCTTTTCCTGGCTTCAATTTTGCTACCATCCAGGAGTAGGACTTCGAGCTAAAATTTATTCCAGACAAATTTCTTTGTCTATTTCTGAAATGATCAACTTAGCTTAGCTTTTATACCAATGAGAAAATGATTTTCCACAACACAGGGGTAGATATGTAGGCCAGTTGGAGATACATTTGGAAATTAAAAACCGCAGCAGACACAGGACAGAGCCCTGTGTCGCCGCCTCCCTCGGGCTTGTGTATGCTGCGGTTTTTAATTTCCAGTCGTAGGATGTCCAGGAAGCACCGTAAGTTTGAAATGAGAGATATTTCTTTGTACGAGCGTACACCTTCAAAACAGTTCGCTATTCAAGCTCGACGTAATCTGAGGTGAGCTCAGAAGATTAAGGATTAGAGACTTGTTAGCAAGATGAATACGACGAGCTGCTCACGCGAATGATCTAAAGGATGTGAGGAACTTATACGTGTTGCTCTATTCAGACTGAGCTATGGCGATGGCCGCCTTCTTTACAACTTTTCTGGGCATTCGTGCACTGTATGCCAGTACGTAACGTTGCCTCTGAAGTGTGGCTAGACGAGTCCTAGGTGTGATGGCGTATATGAGAGCTATTTGGCAATCGGTTATAAAAGATAGCGAAAGAGGTGTGCTCTTTCGCCGTTAAATGAGCTGCGGTAAGCTGACGACAAGGGGGTTTCTTGAATTATGAAAGAATTCTTTATAGTCTCACATCAAAGCAGAAAAGAATGAGGAGTCGCATGCGAAATAGTTCTCGGATTTACGTCCGGCAACGTAAACTTGGCAGCCTCTGTCTTAAACATCTGTGCAGCAATACTGGGCACGTGACCCAACCTTGACGAAATGGGCGACGCTCATCCCAGCACTCCTCGTGCGCAGGGCGCCGGTGTGGGCACCGTAACATCACTCGCAGCATGCTTCTGGATCGGCTTCGGTGCGTTCGCTTACAAGCCGGCTGTGCGCAAGGCCCCGGTTTCTGTGCAAGGATGCCTCCACGAATACCTCAACGCCACGGGCCAGGACTTGAGCAACATCACTTATCCCAGGCCCGTCGACATCGCTGACGCCAAGTAAGCCAGCTAAAAATAACCTACAGTAAAGCTAAAACGTAAATTAGTAAGCTAAAAATGATCCAGCAAGTAAGCCGGTTTGCCTCAGTCTGCGCACAACAGCTTTAGTAGGGGTTTTAGCAGCGTGAAGCTGCATCTCTTAAGGTTTAAAAGGACCTGCTGAGGCAAATAGTGAGGCAAGAAATATTACGGGGACACTTAGGTGTATGCCGCGATAGCGTATGCCACACACAAAGCTTCACTTTGACCAAGCTCTATGAACGTAACCTGAATGCAAGAGTTCTGGAAGGCTGAATCTGATATCATCCTCCAAAGGGAAGGGTGAGAGCCGGGTTGGCAGGTCCTACCAAATGTAATGTTAGGCAACCTTAATTTCCAGTCAGTGCTCGGCCATGTCGGCTGCCAGCTACCGCCTGCCATAGCCATGCTAGCCATATTTCGCTCACAACGCCAGCGCCGGTCCAGATTTTTGCTCTGGACGCGGCCTTCAACGCTACTGAGTTAAAATTAAGTCATGGAATGGTGTCAAGAACAGAAAAAAATTGTGGTGGTCACAAAGCGACCACAAAGACGCGTGGTTTCGTCAAAGCTACGTCAACTGTTAATTATGCGCCACTCGGAGGTTCATTGTGTGATGCGAGAGGAACATTCGAGTCGCAATACAGCCTTACCTAAACGGGATAGAAGGAGAAGCAGCTGCATTCCTTCGTTGAAACGATGGTACCACGCAATGTAGCCAAAAGCCCGTCACAAAAGCGCACCAGCACTCGATGCATTCGGTCAGCGAGTGTAAAGTTCGAGTCAACGTACTGCTGTCGCTATTGCAGCAGCGTTCGGGGTTCTTTCTTAGCTCATGCTGATTGATACACTAAGTCACCAATATTATATCTACCAGGTTTGCAGCGGTAGCTTCCCTACAGCAGCCAACTCAAGCCTTCAGAGTCAGTGTTGGTGGGTGCCTGAAACAGTGCCAACTAGACGCTCTCCTTTCATGTAGGTGGGTGACATTAAAATCAGCCTGCCCCGACATTTGAATTCACGTTACCCTTATGCCACGGGCAGGAGCTGCGAACTCGGGTTGCTCCTTTCATATGGGAGGGTGATATCATAATCAGCCTGCCAGAACCGCTTGCATTCTCGTTACCCCTACGGCACGCAGCAACGTCCATACGGCTTGCGTGACTTTATATGTGGGCTGCTAGCTTACGCTCTCGCGTCATACCCTTAAATGGTGAGCCTAAGTGTCCCCAATAATGTAGCGCCCTACCCTGATAGGGCGTGATAGGGGAATAATGCAGCAGGCAAAAGAAGCTTCCGCTTCTATCCATGTTTAACCAGAGCTAAACCCCATCTAATATTGAATACACACTTCGGTGTGCAGCTGTTTAAGCTTCTTTAAATATACTTAACTGGCGCAATATGATAACCTTAGTGGAACAACATGGTACTTATCGGGAGCGGCATCAGAGATGAGCAAGACATCGCTTATCAGGGCGTAAATATTTGTGTATCATTATGACTTGTGATACAATTTTAACTGCTTCTTTCACGATGACGACAAGCTAGAATAGCCCGATCTCTTCTTTTTTCTCCTCTTCTCTTCTCTTCTCTCTTCTTTCTTCTCTTTTGTTATCTTCCTCTCCTCTTACTCTTCTCTTCGCTTTCTTTCTCTTGTCTTCTTCTCTTCTCTCCTTCTCTTGTCTTCTCTGTTCTTCTCTGCTCTTCTTCAATCTTTGCGCAGTGACGGTTAAAATTATATATTTATACTTGTGCTACACTTCAAACGACTTGTCTCTACATTTTGTGTTTTGGGAGGGTAAACCCCCAAAGGCCACAGTCGGCTTGCGGCTTCTCTTTCCCGAAAAGAAAGAAAAAATATCACTCATCCCTCTCTCCCAGCAACGAGGAAACAATAGAAGTTGTGCCGCTGTCCTAATGCAGAAAAGAGGTGCCTATAGTTCTGGGAACGAATGCAATGCACGCGTTCTTTTCAACGCAAATGTATTTCATTTAATGAAGAAATTATTAATTTCATTAATTTTGGCGAAAGTTAAACGTTACACGCAGATATAGAGCAGAAATGTTTGTTTTGATATTCTGCCATGATCAAGAGCCACGAAAATAATTTGTGTTTCCAGTAACCCTTCCCTTTTTCCCTTTGTTTTTCAGTAAAGATATTTTCTTCGTCTACCGGATATCTTACGTCTGGTACAGCATGATCGGATGCGTCTTGGTCATTGTCATTGGTCTGATCGTGAGTCTATTTACAGGTAAGCTCAACAAAAAGTGCACAGACGATTAGTGCGATTCATGCTCTCCTTTATGCGTCAGCATTGCCCTTTCTGTCTCGCTCTGCCTGTCTCCACTTTTCCCATCTTTCGACTTTGACTGGTTACCGAAATTTCCTTATTTCTGCTCGTAGTCTCCGCATTTCCACCTCTTCACAAATGCGAGCGGGTAGTGTGGCCCAGTCCATCCACCTAGTGTGCCCCCGCCATCCCCTCTCAGATACGTTTATCCAAATCCTTCCTCACAGCGTGATAGGCCCCCTCGCATCACTATTTCGCTTTTCGGCTCCGCTTGACTGCCGGCCGCGAGTTATCTTGCTGCACTTGTCGCCTTCCACTGCCTTGCTGTCACTGACGTGTGTAAATCATACGAGTGGTCGGCATCATGCAGTTTCCCAATCAACTTGTGACACGGCATGCCCCCACTCCACTATTCAGATCAAACCCAGCAGTCAGCGAGACGCTCTGTGCCTCTTTTTTCACCCACTAGAAGACTCGCATTGCAAACGCAGTTTTCATCTCGCCATCTGCCACCTCAAACCCTCCTAATGTGGGAAGAGGAGATTTATTTCTCTCCATTTTGCCTCCCTCCACCGATGCTTCACACGGCGCCTGAAACGCCGACCACTGTTTGACATACTCTGTGTTCTAACCTTAATGGATTAAACAGACGCAGAAGTTTTTCAATGCTTCCCTTCTAATTTATTTTTCTCCAGAATTGTGGCTGAATTCGAACATGCAAACTATTTTGCTTCGCCCCTTTTTGTCAGAAAAATACTGTAATCGCCAGCTGCGTGGTGGTTATGTTTTAGGTTTACGGAGCAACAGTAAGTGCATGCCATGGTACGATGCAGCAGGCTGTTTCCATTTCGCACTGCAGTCATTGCAACTTACAATAAGCGGGCGTAGCGGGTGCACAGAGTTTCTTAATGATTCGTTCGAGTGGCCCCGCATTTGCACTACCACAGGATGCGTGCGAAAATAATTGCTAAACGCTCTTGTGCTCCTCCTTGTTCCAGGATGTACGAAGCCGTCCACTGTGAACCCTAAAGCGATCCACCCCATCTACAACTTTCTGTGCAGAGTGCTGCTGCCCTCCTCTCTGCATGACAAATTTATGGTGAAGAAGCAGGTGAGTTCACAGCATGTGGAGAATCGCGATTCGCTTTCAGCTCAGACACCAGAGGTACAGGTTATTGAAAGGAAAACAGTATGACAAAATTAGCCAATTTTTGTTGCGAGTGAGAAGAGATTATATTATAACTCTTTCTGGATGTGTTTTTATGAGGCAGCAAAAGACACGCATTATTAAAAACTGCATTTGTAAAATTTACCCCTCCTCGTTTCGAATTCGTGAAGTCTGCAGTGAACGATAATTGGGAGTTCACTGCAGACTTCACGAATTCGAAACGAGGAGGGGTAAATTTTACAAATGCAGTTTTTAATAATGCGTGTCTGCGCCAAGAAAATTCTGTTTACGCACTGCAGTTTACTGGCAAAATTCATTGGTGACGGTGGCAGTTTAATGGAATAAAAGCCTCTTTCTACTCTAGCTTTTTGAGCCATCAGCGTCACGGAGATTTTCACCTTCAAGTGTCCTTGACAGATACTGCGCCTTTCCTTATAAACCAATTTACAATGGACGCGAGAGCTTATTGTTGCTGTTGTTGCGGATGTAGGAGGATAGATTGATTGAATTTCCTTTATTGAATGGGAAGGCTCAAGGCCATGAATGGGGGTAAAGGGGAGTAGAAAGGAAAAGAAAGTGCACGGGCCTGCTACTGGCTCTGTAGCTGAGCCACTTCCGCTGCCTCGTGCGGACAGAAAAGAAAATAAAAAAGGGAGAGAAAGAAGAGGGAGACAGACGCACGTTGCAACAGCCATTGTCCACCACCGAAGTGGTGGCGGGTGCAATGACGGCCTACAACAAATACAAATCCAGTGGCAGGCTAGCTCCCGCCGCAAGTGGCAGTGACCTACCAGTCCCAGTCCCGTAAGGCCAGGAGCAGCAACCCACTCCCACCTGAAAGCTTCCCAAAATAATAATTGGTTCACAAAAAGAGAAAGGCGCAGTATCCGTCACACTTTTTTCTGTGGACACCTGAACCGCGCCGTAAAGGAAGGAAGGAAGGTGGGAAAGCATAGCAGGTCTTGTAACGCTAAATTTGCCATTCAAGTGACCTTGACCCATATATGTCTTCCGTTGTGTCCATCCAAATGTATACTGCGCCTTTTCCCAAAATCTAACTTGACTAAGAGCCCCGCAGCGGTGGTTAAGATGCCCGACTATTGTGCTGGAGTATACCCAGATTCGATCCCGACCGTCGGCGGCTGCGATGGAGGCGAAACGAAGAGGCGTCCGTGCGCTCTTTGATGTGAACGCACATTATTACGGCACCCCCCTTTCTCTTTCCTTCCTCCCTTCTCTTGCGGCAGGCGTCCACAGAACAAGTTCGACGTACTACGCCATCCCTTTCCTATAAACCAATTATTATTATTGCAAACAGCGTAATCATCATCAGTCATCGTGTCGTGGGAAGAAGACCAAGTGTTGATCAGCTGTGGCTAGTGGGTATTTTAATAAACCACGGCGCCCGTAATTCTGTGCGATGTCAGTGCACGTTAATGCTGCTCCTAGCCCTACGGGGCTGGGAGCATGGGACTGGTAGGTCGCCGCCGCTTGCGGAGGGGGTTAGCCTGCCACCGGATTATTATATATATTGTAGGCCGTCATTGCACCCGCCATCGCCTCGGTGGTTTACAACGGCTCTAAAGACGCGCGTCTTTCTCTCGCTCTCTTTTTTCTTTCTTCTCTACTTTCTCTCTTGTGTACGCACGAGGCAGCGGAGGTAGCTCAGCTTCAGAGCCAGTCGCAGTATCACTGCTACTGGCCAGTAACACTGCTTTCGCTCTATCAATAGGTTCAAGCCATGTTTAAACCCCACTTTTTTTCAATTAGTGGCATCTTCGTAGTCAAAATGCGGTAACGATACAGGCCGACATCAGCCTGCTCTCATTGTCCCTTTATGACGCTATTTGAAGATGTTTAACACAGCGGCACGTTTAATGAGCAAAATAAGTAGGCTTGGCAACACTGCGTGGTTGAGCTATTTGTAGTAATAATAATACTATAGTGCCTAGAAATAGTAAATTTCTAGGCACTATAATAATAAGGCACGTTGGCAGCGGGCAAAAGAAGGCACAGAGTACGAGGTGCTGACAGCGGCTTACTGTTTGTCCCAAACGGGGCCAATTTAGGGAAAGGCGGTGACGAGGGTAGGAACTATAGCGGTACTTTGTCGTGAAAACTCCTGAGCTATCATCCTCGGCTGTAAATTCACAACACAGCAGGATAGTACCACATATGTCTAGACTAAACTTGGCTTAGACTACAATGACCTTATTATGACCGAAAGAAGCAGGTCGGTATAAAAGCCTTATCGGAAAAAAAAAAAAGAATTAGTTTTGTTTTTGGAGATAACGCCGGAAACTATCGTCCCAGAGTAGGTGAAAATTAAAATTTTGAAACCGATACCATTATTGATGTTACCTTCCGAAGATGTAAACATCGAAGAAGTTCAATGGTACCTCATTTTTCTGTTTCGGTCAAGCTGAATTTAAGAAGGTTTAGATGGGTTTGTGAAGTTTCATGTGCCAAAGCGACTCAGGCTAGAAGAGACGCCATGGTGGAGCGCTCCACAAATTTCAACCCCCTGGTGTTCTGTAACGTCCACTGACCGCACAACACACGTGCGCCTTGTTTTTCCCCTTCTGCGTCATTTTAGGCACTAATGCCGCTCGCTAAATGCCGTCTGTACTATGCGCTCCTAATTTCCTAGCGCTTTTGCAATTTTGAGTTTTCTCTGTTTCTCCATTTACTTGCCAGGAACATCATTTTCGGCATAACAGCGGGAGGCAGTTTTGTTCTTAAAGGCGATATGAGCGCCTATATAGTATAACCGTGTTTGTTACATATGAAAATAAAAAGTTAGTTGTGGTTTAACGCTGGTTAACCCTAGTTGAATTTAGATAGCAACATTATTCCTATATCACACCCTATCAGTGTAAGCTGCTACATTATGGAGGACACTTAAGCTCATCCTTGAAGAGTATGACGCGAGAGCGTAAGCTACCAGCCCACGTATAAATGAGAAGGGTTCAATGCTGCTTTAACCGAATGTGGAGCGAAAGCATTAGCTGCGGGTGACCGAGAGTTCTTCGTCTTCTTCTTAGTCTTCTTCTCCTTCGTATTGTTCGTCTTCTTAGACTTCTTTTTCGTCTTCGACTTTTTCTTCGTCTTCTTAGTGTTCTCTTTCTTAGTCTTCTCTTTCTTCGTCTTAGTCTTCTTAGTCTTCCTCGTCTTCGTCTTCGCGGCTGTTCAAGGTCAAACGTGGCCCTTCCCGGGACTACGCGACGGGCCGAAAACTGGCGTAGTATTTCTACCGCAATAATACAAAACATTTTACCCTACAGCGTTAATGGTCCCGGTCTCCCCGAAATCCGGTGTTGGCGTTCTGAGCGGAAAAGTAGGAGAAATGGCTCTGGAGTTTGGCAGGTGACATGGCAGGGCACTGACTGTTTGTTAACTTGTGGGATGTAACAAGAACACATGACATGGTAGGCGCTACCAACTAGCGTAGTTCCTTTTGAGATGGAAATCGATGCATAGGCACCATAGGATCCCAAGTCAGACACGCTACTACGTACGCGAGAAGCAAAGTCTAGGCGGGCGAACGAGAATCCACAAAGGGGGCTGCAAACCGGCGTCAATAAGGCTGTCGCTGTATATCTTTAAATGCAGAGCTTTGCGCCCCACAATTTCTATGGGACATATTGCTAGCACAGCTATTGGCACACACGCTTGTATGAACGTTAGTGAGGTTTTAAGTGTTACATGGTCATTTTATTCACACGCATTTCCTAAATTCGCTTCGTTGGTCCGTAAATCGCTTTTTGCCTTTATAATAAGATGTATTCCGATTTTTCTTTATCCACTAATCTTCAGAGCGATTACGATCTCGAGCACATGATCGAACTTGGACGGTCAAAGATGCCCCGTGACTCTCCAACTGATGGGAACGTCAACGCCGGCTTCGTGTCTGGAGACGAGAAGCCCGCTGTGAACGGTGTCTATGCTGTGGCAGCTGAAAACCGAAAGGCGGTCGCGAACGGCTTCAGCCCCAGCCCGGTAGGAGTCAACTCTGTGGGCTCTCAGCAGGTCGACGCCAGACACAAACAGGTGGCTGTCGCAAAAGGCGAAGCCTCGTACGAGAACTCGGGGACAGCGGGAGGACTTCGCCTTGTTGACCAGAAGACACCTAATGCGGAGACACCGACACGCAGCGCTGAGGATGCCTCGAAAGAACCAACCAAAATGGACGCGGCAGGCGCATCGCCACAGTCGGCGAGTCGCGAAGCGCACAAAGGACGTGGGACAAAGGGCGAATCGGACGATCCGGACAAGAGTCCGTCCCACACGAGTAGGGAGATGGGGTCTTGTGATTCGCCCTCTGCCGTTCGCTCCGGCCGGAAGTCGCGGCGTTCTAAGTTCTTCAAGAGAGAGGAGCGTGCCCGGGGAAAGTCTTCCTCGCCAGCTGAAGTTAGGAAAAGGAGGTCGAGTAACGCGGCTGACGGCGAGGTAGCGACTGCACTCTGAACTCTTTTCAGAGCTGTCTTTTTCTTCGCAGGCGTCATAAATCGCTAGCCTTAGCCCCATCATCATACACCGGTGACTGCGAACTGCCTGCACGTTGTTATTTTGATGCTGAAATGATGAAAAAGGGGTGGACGACAGACTGTGAATCTCGCGCCTAGATAGTATCGTTACTGTGTGCGTGACTTCGACGTCCTCTCCAGTGGCTATTATGACGTTGTCGTGAATAGCATAAGTGTGCGGTGTGATTTTCACGAATGTATCAAGGATCTACAAAAGGACGGATATTGTGTAAACGCTTTACATCACATAACATTTTTTTCTTTACATGCGCCGCTGCATTTTGTCATGGCGCTGTTTTCGTTGTACTTAGATGGGCGGTGACAAGTACTGTCATGCACAATAGGCTGACAGGACAAGATTCGCGCTTAAGTAGCAGTTCTGTAGAATACTGTAGAGATTTTATGTGCGACACAATGTTCTGTACCATTCTCATTAGTGATAACTGTAGTGGAAACTAACTAGCATTATTTGCTTTTCTAACAACCTTTAATGGCACTGAATGCTCTTACGGGTCGATGTTGATGTTGCTGTCCATGTTTCGGACTACATTGTGCAGAATGCAGCGAATGTATTACTGGATGCACAATTTTCCTAGTACTTGATTTATTGTAGATAAGACTACCTCTTATTTTTATTGTTCCTTTACTTCTAAGCTTTGTTGCGGAATACACAATATCGTCCATAAATGTCACAACATAACGCTACACAAGTTATGTAAGTGTTGAAGATTTTCAATGAAGCCATTCATACCAAATTATTATTAAAGCGAATTATTCACGCTGTTTGTCTGTTATGAACGCCTTCTCTTCAATTTATATTCTTGCTGAACCCCCATGGCCTGGAGTCACTCAGAGCTGGATGCACAGTAAGCTGTCTGTAAAGGTGAAGACTTCTTCACTATATATTAGAGGTCATAGAAATTAAGCATCTAATTGAACCGTTCATATCATACTTGATGTTTGTCCACGTTGAACACCAAAACATTTAAATCTTGTTACATTTGAATTTGCTTCGTTTTTAATTTGTCGTTCATTACCAATTGGTAATGAACGACAAATGCATTCATTACGAATGCATTACCAGCCATACTATGTGGCTGGTAATGCATTCCAAGGTTTCCAAACTTACCGAGGCCAAAAAGTTTTTTTTTCCTGCCCCTCCATTGGCTAGGACGCGCACGATTTTTTATTTGTAAATACTGTTAGCCCTTCTGGGCTGTTACAGGATGGGCAAGGTACATTTAAACTTTTTTCTTTTTTTTGTACGCAAGCTTGCCATAAGGCATATTATAGAAACTCATGTAAATGATTTTCCGTGAGGAACCGGAGCAGGCTCCCGCTCATAGCGTTGTCGGTGAGCCATTTAGAAAAGTGCTCTTCCCTTGTTGTGGTTAGTCCCACTTCGCGCAGAATCTGTGTCCTTGATGCCCTTGTCCCTGCACAAGTCCATAGCAGGTGGCGAGCATCCACTTCTGCAGCTGGTGTGGAACACTTCGGGCATGTGGTTGGTCCGATGTCTGCTTGCGATTCCCATCGGCATGTTACCGACGGGGTAAGGGCCGCCCCAGCTCTTATCCTTTTAAGGGAAACCTCCTTCAATCTCGTTAAGTTACGAGGGAGTGGGAATGTACACGGGGGAATGAGGGCACGTGTACTTTTCCTTAAAGAGGATGCTAAGATGGGAACAGCGGAGCGGGCATCGAAAGGGAGCCTGGTGGGGGGCGCATTAGTGTGTGGAACTTCGTGTGTGAGATGGTCAACTTTTCTCTGCTCAGCGTTCTCAGCATCGTCTTGTGTCCAATGTATCTGGATGCTTATCTCTTTTTTATTTTTTTTATTGAGTGCGTGGATTTCCTGGGCAACACATAGCGTCTTCGTCACTTTCTTCAGATGTTTTATGGTGGCTAAGGAGTCTGTATAGATGTGGGCTTCTGTTATGGAATCTGTTTTATTTATGGCCTCCATAGCATCGCGGATTGCATAGAGAGTACATTTAAACAGTGCAACAAATTTCAAACTCTTTCTCAAAAGTTTCCGAGGAACAAGCTTTTTCAAATACGCGTCGGTCAAGGTTATTCCATTCAATGACTGTTTTAGGAAGAAACGAAAATTAAACACGTCAACTCTTGGCACATAGGCCGTCACTGCAAGGGGATGATTAGTACGAGATGACAGTCTCCTGGTTGGCCGCAACTACAAGCCCTAATCCAAATTGAATTTATTGTTATAAAGCTGGTAAAGGAACTTGAGCCTAGCAATTAACGAAGTCATAATATGCGGCTTAAAAACAAACCATCTGGACTCTAAACTTTTGACAAAGGCTGCACCTCTATTTGCGTACCTTAATCACCTTGCCACACCTCAACCTAGTGAACCGGGCGCCGTGAGAGGAGGAAGATGGGTGGAGAGGGCTCCGTCCGTGACTTCTAACGTCAAGCGACTTCTAATTTATATCCTCCTATGAATGTCAACTTCGGGAAGTGCACTAAGTTTTTGAGATAATAAGTAGTTCATTTCAGAGTTATCTCTGGTAATCGACCACGAGAATGAGAAAATGAAGCAATGCTTGTGCACATTCGCTCGAATTAACGATGATATACTGCCTGACTTAGTTTTCTCCCTACACGCAGAGAGACCAAACTTGAGCTTTACATATCTCTTGAAATTAAACGCTGAGAGTGCGCAAAATCTCCCCGTGCCAAAATTAAAGCTGCTAGGCAGACGCGGATTGAGGTGATAATTGCCACCGTCGGAAAACCAATTACCTAAATTCGAGTAATGAACTTTTTATCGACTGCCATTATCGGGCTTGTTCATATTAAATATTTAGATGCGGTCGCATCTCTACACAATATAATAGGGTTCTCCTAGCATACGTGCGTTTTGAAATTTTCGGTTCCAAATTTTCAACTTCATTTGTTATTGTGCATGCAAGGCAGTGGTATTAGGCGCGAGATTCAGCCTTATGAAGGGGCACTTCGTCGGCTAGCGGCATCGAGTGACCGACGAAACTCTTTGACTCCTTCCCTTTCACTTTCAGCTATCAGAATGAAAGAAAACAAAAAGTACGTATACACCCGACGCAACGTCCCGCGTGCTGATTGCCACCGCCTTGCATGCGTAATTACGCGAACGCAGTATAACGTTTGGAAGTTAATATGTGGAAACGCGCGCGCTCTATAGTCAAGCTAATGGGGCGGTCTATAAATGTGACCGCTTCGTATACGTTTCTGATATAAACATTCATGTTAGCTGCAATAGCTAAGAAGTTGTCAGTTTATGTAGTTAATGGGCTGCCTGTCGATGACAATGGTCATAGCATTTTGTCCTCCCGTGGCCGCATAGCTTATGGGCAGGGGCGAATTTCATTTGCATACCTATGATATGTTTTAAAAATCTGTTTCACTGAAGTTTACAGATTACAGAGAATCAATCTACATGTGGTGCGCCGTTCGCATCGTTCACCACCTTTTTTTTTTTTTTTTGCTTCGTTATTTACTGCGCCTCTTAAAAGGCAAGAAAGAAAGTAAGCGGTGATTTGGTTGGTTGGTTTGTGGGGTTGACGTCCCAAAGCAACTCAGGCTATGAGAGACGCCGTAGTGGAGGGCTCCAGAAATTTCAACCACCTGGGGTTCTTTAACGTGCACTGACATCGCACAGCACACGGGCGCCTTGCTTAGCTTGGCTAAGCACGGATAAACATGCGGAGGCAGTTATTTAGCACTCGTTTAACGAATGTTTGCTTCGCTCAGCTGTGCTTTGCCACGTCTTGCCACGTCCAGCCAAGCTTTGCAATTTGTTTAACTTTCTCTAACAGCTTTGTGGCCATCACAACCACCACCAGTAGTATAAGCAGCAGCATAGCGACGACGAAGTTTCTGGCTGCATGGGCGGGGAATACAACCAATCTTTACATAAAACCGTATCGCGTGGTGTTCCTGCAGCTCACTCAACCGTAATGTTCCTATGGCAAGACAAAAGATGAGGCTGTTTAGTCAGGACAGCAAGTCAAGGCAAAGCCAGAATTTAACGTCAGAAGTCACGTGACCATCACCCCTTCACGAGAAACCACGTGTAACCCCCCCCCCCCCCCCTTCAAAAAAAAAAAAAAAGTAGAAGTAGGCTTTACCGATGTAGGCTTGAGCATGCCTAACTATGCCCAAATCTTGCATTTGCACATGATTAGCCCTAATTATTTATTAGTAGGCCTAATTAGTCCTAACGTTTATTGTACGTTTTTAGATTTCACTCTAATTAGATTCGTTCTTGATGTTTATTGGGTTTAATAAGTCTATAATGAGGTCTATTTACTAATGCCTAATCTTACTTAGCCTTAAGTAGACAAGACAAGTTCTAATCAGTCATGGCTGTTTTAATTAATCTTGATTAGTTTTAATTATTGTCAAGTAGTCTCGCGTATCTTAATAATGAGTAATTTTAGTATAAACATGCGCAGCTATGCAATGTTGTTCTTAGCTGTGACCTCATAGCCAAGAGGTTGCTCGAAGGAGGCTTCACGCCATTCAGGCGATATGCAAGAAGACGGGTAGGAATGGTTGTGCATTAAAAAATGATAACTTACTACGCATGTGTCTGATAGCGTTGAAGACAAAGTGCAGATGTGTCATCGCTATCCACGCGTCTGTATGAAAACTACTGCCGGATAATTTGTTCTTGGGACAATATGACAATGTTTGCCTCAAGCAGGCGGAGAGGCCTGCGATCTTTCACAAATCCAGAAATTCAGCTCACTTGCCGACTGGTGTTATTTAAGTTCACTCAAAAACTATACGGCAGCCCATCTTTGAAAATACTTGCCCCAAAACTATGGCGTTTGCGTGAGTAAAATAGGGCCAGTTGTGGTGATATTAAATTTAAATAAAATAGAGAATATTCTCCTTCAGACTTAGTAACTTGCACTGAACAAGGGTTGAGGGCGAGCCTCAGTTCGCAAAGCTGAGCCGACGTTTCGACGAGATGGCTTGTCTTTGTGCGGGTAGCGCGATCATCACTGGGGCTTAAATACACTTTTGCTTACGAAGAAAAGTAGTGGGCAGGGTAAGGAGTGAAAATGTTTTCTAGGGTACGAATTTCTACCCCAAGGAAAAATTCATACCCAAGGAAACATTCGTTCACCCCTTTCCCCTGCTTCGTCCTTATTCCCACTCTGTCCCACCTCTCCCTGGCTTCGGAATCAAAAACGTATTTAAACCCTGCTAGTAATGATCGCGCTGCCCAGCTAGACGAAGACCAGTCCCCTTGTCGAAACGCTGGTTCGGCTTGCGAACTGAGGCTTCCCCTCTATCCTTGTTCAGTGCTCTTTCATACCGCGTAGCCACCTTCTTTCTCTCGTTCTACCCTGGATCCCCCAGACAGTTATTTATAGTTATTTATAGACTGCTATTATTTTTCTTGCGGAAAAAGGACCACTCTAAATCAAGGGCTTGCCTCCAAATGCGACACAGGGTAATACCGACATTAGGTGTCCCAAATTCACGGTCTCCAGGCTGTTCTGTTGCTGTTTCTCTCCACGTGAGAACAGATCTCTCGACCTTGATAACCAAACCACAGAAAACGAAGACTTCAAGTCTTCATTCTCTATGATAAGAAAAGGGTGACACAGACAGTAATAGAAAAAAAAAAAATCTTTCTTTTTTTCTCTCTTCCTGCACCTGAGTTATTTATACCATCGTCAGCGTTGGCGGGTGATTTCGTTTCTTGATTTCTTCAAACTGTGTGCGTCATTTTCATGCGCGCTGATTGTGGTTGCTCGCATTCTATATAATCGGCGTGGTGGCTTCTTCCAAAATCACGTTGCAAATTTTAGCGCTAATCCCGCCATCTGTGACGCGCTTCCGACTCTGGCGGTTTTCTAGACACATAAAAACAGCTAACCCAGTCAAGCTTCCGGCTCCGTTGTCCTGCCTATCCTGCCTTAAAAACCGGTTTACTCAGGTTTTCTGCCAGGTTGTATGCATAAACATTATGCAATAAATCCGGCGTCCGAGGTGCCAACGTTATATCGTCATCCCGCCCTTTTCTACGGCGTTGGATTCAGCCGCCCGAAATAATCAATTTTTCTTCGCTACATTTCGTACCTCATACCAGCTTTCTTATATCAGTTGTATTTCTTTTCTTTTTATTTATTCCTTGAACACCACTAATACGTCTAAGTATTTTATATCGCATTGTATGCGCTCCTTCCCTCCTTCCCCTTATGTCACTCTTGTCCCCATTACATTGACTATTATACTATGCTGCTCAATAGCGCTGACACCTTCCAGCGCTTTTTCAAGCTTGTCTTTACTCTTCACCACTAGAATCTTTATAATTAATATTCCTTCAGTAGTCGACCATAGTTTAATTTTGAAGGACGCTCAAATATTAATGAAAAATTCTGGGCACATCGATCGTCGTGCTTCCTGCTTCTGGTAATTATAGCTCCATATGGTCTACTTTTTTAGCATCGTAATTAAGGTTTTCGACGAAACTACAGCGTAACATCTGTAAACGAAGAGTTTGTTGAAAGCTTTCTCTCATTTGATTATATCGAGCACACTTCTTGATTCTATTTTTTTTTTTTTCAACAATTCTATTCGATACGGATCACTACTATTTTTCTTTCTTGAAGCCTTTATGGCAGTACATCTCACTTTGCAAACCTTGATTACTGAGATGTTTCCAAAATGAGTCCCTAATATACATCCTGGTTAAGGACTTATATAATGTGTGAATTCGTTTTGTTTCTTTTGCCTCAGCGTGTTTTGTCAATCACATGTTTTATATTTTTTTCGCTCCCCTCCCTTCCGCTTATTTTTCATTCTTCATTAATTCATATATTAATTCAACTAATCGTTATAGTTTTATAATGCTCAAACATACAATACTTCAGTGAAGCGCCGTCGTCGTAAGGTTTAAGCATTTAAAACTTTATGATTACTCTGTTTCTTGATGGCCGTTAAACACTTCACGGGCCAGCATGTATACAGTAGAGAAAAAGTAATATTCACTGTGAGAGGTCACACTCTCATGACTTAGTTAAATATTTCATATTTAATTATTGTCCATAGAATAAACGAATACAATTTTTAGTTATTTGCGAATGTAGCCTTTTTTATCTGTATTATTTTCGTATTACCAACCGTTCTCACAACGGCATCTCAAATAGTCTCAATTTCGCCTTGGCGTCCCCAAGTATTCAGTGTTTTCTAGCCTACCCTTGTTATATTTTCCTTTTCTCGTATTGTGTAATATATTTAAGCTCCTTTTTCCAGCACTGCTGGCTGCATTTGGATAAAAAGTCTTTAACTGTATTTTCGTTAACTTCCACATCATTTCCTTGAAATACACTATGTTAATCTTATATGCCACCGACTGACTTGCCTTCGAATATATGGCTTGCCCGCGGTAATTTTCTCTTCTTTATTTCGGCTAGAATGTCATTAACTCCTGTTTGTTCCCTGAAACACGTTACGCTCTTCCTGTCTCTTACTGTTACAGCTATAATTCCCAGCTCACTACCTCTTAGCGTTGACTGTGTGCTCAATACTCCACTAAATGCTCGGTATGTTGCATTCTTTCGGTTCTATGTGTTTACAGTAAAACGTATCTCTTGCGGTCAGTTCTAAGTGCTCCAGTTAAAAGAAGATAAATAAACCTGAGCCGTGCATTCTTTCAATAGTGCGAAGACCAGCCTGTCTATAAGAAGCTCGGAGGGAGAATCAACTCGCCGATACCTGTTGTAGATAAACTAATGGCTCTGCATTCATTGTTCTCAAGTTTGGTAATTAAATTATTTGTGTGCAGGAACCAGCATGCTATGTTGTACTCAGTGATTGATTGCACGAGGGATGTATATCCAAACAGTTTAGTTTCAAAAGAGGCGAACTGTAAGGAACGTTTTAGCGAGCAAAGAGCAGAAAAATACTTTTTACGTCACATATGAAACATGCTTGTCCCATTTTAAATCGGATGATATAATTATACCTAAATACAATTATCCATTAACAACATTTACTGTGTGGTCTGCAATTTTGTAGGGAAATATCAGCTGTTGTTGCACCAGGTTTCAGCCCGTCGCGTCGTCCCGGGAAGGGCCACGTTTGACCTTGAGCCGCTGAGCCGAGAACGGCTTTAACCAACCCGTATGAACGTGCCTTAGTGGCCTATAGGGGTAACGTGAATGTCAGGGTCCTGGCAGGCTGATTCTGACATAACCGCCCCAAACTAGAGGCCCAAGTATTGCTAACGCAATTCAACCCGGTTTAACCAGAGCTAAACCGAGCTAAACCGCAGCCAATTTTCTTTTTCCTTGATGCAGTCATTGCTGCTGTTTTGTCTAAATTAAGAGCGATCTGCCATTCTTAGCACCAATTTCATACCTATTCGAGTAGATTGTTCAACATGAGTTGACCTTGTTGGCTACTGATTTGTTTCTATGTTATGCAATTATTCGCAAATATACGAAAAGTGCCGATAATTATGTAATTGCGATAACCAAAGTGACAGCTAGACCATTCAAAAAATGTTTTTCTTCAATATCTCAGCATCGTAATTCTGTCAGGTACTTAGCTAAATACTTCCACTCTACAGGCGCTGCCATTTGACGTGATATTTAATATCATCTCTGTAATAAAATTCACGAGAATTTTTTTTTTTACGATATTTCATTTCTTTTGCTCCATTTTGAAAATTCAAGAATATCCACTAGATTACGTCATTTTAAAGCACTTTTCCTAGCTGTTCTTTACTTTCCTACCCTCCTACACAATCCGTTATTCTACATTTCGATATTTCATGCCATATTCATATCTTCGTTTGACGTGAAAGAACAGTCTTCCCTTTTTGCGAAGCAAAGGTACCCTAAACATGTAATTCCAAACATCACTATTGTGAATTTGGGATACTTTTGTAGGTGTGTAGACGCATATTCTAGGTTTCGGTATGGTTTACAGGGTTCAATACCATTAAGCGATTCAGGCTGGCTACGGGAGGCGCCGTAGTAGAGGGCTCCGGATTATCCGAACCCCTGGGGCTCAAACGTACACTGACATCGCACAGCACACTAGATGAAGTATCAGTTTTTACAGTTACTTGGTGCAGTCCTCATTTCTAGAACCACTGAGTGGTTCCTAACGAGGCGCTTGAGTATAATCCTATTTTCGCATACTTTCAGAAAGTTTTCCGGCACTCACCGTTTACATAGGATTGCCATTCATCGATCTCCTTTGAGAATATTACGCACTACGCTATAAACAAACACGCAAGGAAGCAAGTCAACTAACGCCCTGCTTCCTTGTTGGTCTATCTATAGCTTAGCGCGTAATTGTTTCGAAATATTTAACCATAACTAGCCACCATCGCGGTTTTGTTTTGAATTCATCGATGTGCTCTGCATTTTCCTTTTTTTTTATCATCCTCCAATTTTATTTTCACGTACTCTTTTTATTGCTTCACATCATATTTCTTCAAAGTATAAAGCAGGAGACAACCGCTTTTGATGACGTCTAGTTGTCATTGCTGTTTCAGCATCTGAAAGTTCAATATTGAGCTAGTCATTGGAGGTCTGCAGCGCACAGTTCTACTGTAATAGGTGTGGTCACCAGATATTGCAGTTCTTACTTTTACCCTATTGATATGTTTCGAAAACTCTTCTTTGTTATAGCATCATTTTTTTCCTCTTCTTAGCAAATTACTCTATATTTGGCATTCACTATGCTTTAAAGTTAATGAATTCAGCGCTTGCTTGGTCCCATTTACATGATTCCTCATTTATGTAGTGCTTTCATATATACATACAGTTTTCCATTATTGAGTGAAGTGACAAATAATCTTCTTAAACGAAGTTTTATATAGTCCACAACAATTAAGCTTCTTCTAACTTCATTATATAGGTATATTGTCGTAGATGTGCAGATATAGTTCTGAATTAAGCGTTACCATCATTTGGTCCGGTTCTCATGTTCGACGCTGAATAGAGATTCACAACGCTTATTTGTTGCAGGTAGCGTTTGTCCTATAAATTCTCTCGTCCCTCGTTTTCTGAGCGCTTCTAAATTTATTATGCTATACTAGCCATCCAAGCAAACAACTTCTTTAAACCAAAACGCTGGTATTTAGTGCTATTCTCAATTTCTTTCATTTAGCAAAATTGCAGTGATCACTTATCACCCTCACAACTGTTGTTGAAATATTCTAGGGACGGGACACTGAACACAGCTTATATCTACCATCTTGTGGCGGTGCCCTTAACGTCTAATGGGAAAAAGGAAGTTGGCAGTGGGCACCAAGAAAACCGCGCGAAAGAGACCGGCAGTGCATGCAGTGACTACATGACGGTAATCAAGCTAAGTACAAAGTTATGGGAGGGCCTCTGACTAATACGAGGGCTCAGTACAGGCGCATCGCTACGGCATATCCGATGGTAAGGCCTATCATGACGCGAAGGTGGCCGCCCGATGTCTGAGGAAGGGTGGGACAGCCTGTGAGCACAAGGCTTCCACGGTGGGGCGCAGGTGAATGAGGAGGCCACTGGAAACTACAGCGATTCAGCAGCGCGGCGGGTTACGCTGGCTACTGTCGTTACAAACGGCGAGCAGAATGCCCGGCCTTGCACCCAGAGGCGCACATGTAGAGCAGCAGGCCTTCTAGGAGCCCCAAGTGGTCCAGGAGATTGCTGCCCAAGTACCAAGGATACCGAATGGCATCGTCAACTACCGGGATGGCAAACAGGCGGTAGCATAACCGGAATGTCCTTGAAGCAACCGTCATGCGATGAAATATCATGCAGCACCTTTGGTGACCTCTGGTAGCTGTTGCCGTACGGCGTTACTTTGGGAACCTCGGTTAACGGCGGCACGTAGTGGGACCATATGCCCGGGAGCGCACGGGTCTACTGAGACCCCGTGATCCATGAGGCGGCCGCACGAGCGCAAGGGCCAGCGCACAAGCCACCGGAAGTTTCCGTCGCCAACCAGGTATGCTGCAGGACGGGCCTTGCAGACTCCACCATGTGACGAGGGATTGCGCGGCAGGTTAGGTGACCACTGGTAGCTACTGCGATGCAGCATTGCGTTGGGAACCACCGTTTCCAGCGGCGCGTAGACGCCCCATGCGCCAGGGTGTGCACGTGTCTAGGGAGCCCCCCGTGGTCCATGAGGCAGCCACATGCGTGCAAGGGTCAGCGCACAGGCGGCCGAAGGTTGCGTCGGGGATGCCGGATGTTTCCGTCGCCGACCGAGAAGGCTGCAGGACAGCCCTTGCAAACTCCACCGTTCGACAAGGGATCGAGCCGCAACTTAGGTGACCGCTGGTAGCTACTGCGATGCAGCATTGCGCTGGGAACCGCCGTTTCCGACGGCTCGTAGACGGTTCATGCGCCCATCAGGTGTGCACGGATCCGGGGAGCCCCCCGTGGTCCATGAGGCGGCCGCATGCGCGCAAGGGTCAGCACACAGGCGGCCGAAGGTTGCGTCGGGGATGCTGGATGTTTCCGTCGCCGACCGGGAAAGCTGCAGGACGACCCTTGCAGGTTCACCGTGCGACGAGGGATCTAGCGGAAACTGAGGTGACCGCTGGCAGCTACTGCGAGGCAGCACTGCGTTGGGAACCGCCAATCCCGGCGGCGCGTAGATGGCCCATGCGCCCATCAGGTGTGCACGGATCCGGGGAGCCCTCCGTGGTCCATGAGGCGGCCGCATGCGCGCAAGGGTCAGCACACAGGCGGCCGAAGGTTGCGTCGGGGATGCTGGATGTTTCCGTCGCCGACCGGGAAGGCTGCAGGACAACCCTTGCAGGTTCACCGTGCGACGAGGGATCTAGCGGCAACTGAGGTGACTGCTGGCAGCTACTGCGATGCAGCACTGCGTTGGGAACCGCCGTTTCCGGCGGCGCGTAGATGGCCCATGCGCCCATCAGGTGTGCACGGATCCGGGGAGCCCCCCGTGGTCCATGAGGCGGCCGCATGCGCGCAAGGGTCAGCCCACAGGCGGCCAAAGGTTGCGTCGGGGATGCTGGATGTTTCCGTCGCCGACCGGGAAGGCTGCAGGGCAACCCTTGCAGGTTCACCGTGCGACGAGGGATCTAGCGGCAACTGAGGTGACTGCTGGCAGCTACTGCGATGCAGCACTGAGTTGGGAACCGCCGTTTCCGGCGGCGCGTAGACGGCCCATGCGCCCATCAGGTGTGCGCGGATCCGGGGAGCCCCCCGTGGTCCATGAGGCGGCCGCATGCGCGCAAGGGTCAGCCCACAGGCGGCCGAAGGTTGCGTCGGAGATGCTGGATGTTTCCGTCGCCGACCGGGAAGCGTATTGCCAAACCATATCCCGTAGGCGCACTGTAGCTGGCGACGCTCTCAGCGAGTTAAACAGCGATTGTTGCTTAAAGGTCTCTCGGAACGCTACCTAAAGGTAACATAAATCACTGTAAACGGCGATTGTTGCTGAAAGATATCTCTGAACGCAACCTGAAGGTAGCATACACTCACTGACGCAGGAAATTATAATGGGGAAATGTAATTGCTTAGTGTAACTGCTGTCATGCCGATTGTTGCTGAACGTCTCTCTGAACGCAACCTAAAGGTAACAAAACTCACTGAAGACAGGATATAATTGTGGTAAAGGCAATTGCAAAAAAAAAAAAAATCAGAGAACAAATTACAACACAGGAGTCGAACAGATATGCTTCAATGGCATCAGTGCATAGATGGGTGATGTTGATCCATTGCGCCCACCAAAACAACGGGAACGGTGGCCTTGAAATGCGCTCTTATTTGGTTTAGGCAATATATACACTATTTGTCGCCAGGCGGCGCTTCTCAGAGGAATCACGCGTCATTAGGAGCCTAATATAAAAGATAGCCTAATCTCGTATAAAGAGGTTACAGAGCACTATAAACTAAGCAGAAGGGTCTATCCGCCGCCAGACCGTTCCCTCGAAAACGGGGAGGAAATTGCATGGAGGAGGCTACAAGGGGGCAATCATATTAGTCCCTTTTGGGTATATGCAACAATTTCAAAAGATGAAAAGGATCTACATTGCATAACATGTGGGAGATGGGGCACTCTAGATCATATTATTTGGGAATGTAACAACAGCCCAGGAGCTAAAGAAAATATAGATAGAGACGCCTGGGAGACCCTGCTGCGAAGCGAGGACCCCGCTCAGCAGCAGCAAGCCATCCGCCTGGCGGCTGAGGCCGTGAAGCAACAATGTATCTTCAACAGACCTTAGTTCACGAGGCTCCTGAGTAAGGCTCCATCAGGCCTGCGTGCCGGGGAGTCCGAAACGGAGCTTCTTCTCGGTGGAAATAAAAAGTTTTCAACAACAACAACAACCGACGACTTGGGTACACCACAATGGAGGTTAACAGGGATGTGTACGAGGTCGGCCTCCACCCGTTTGCACGAGAAGGCATCCACTACAGCCGGGCCACCGGTAGGAGGGTAGGTGGCAGGATAGGCCGCCAGGCAACAGCTTTTTTAGGAGGGCCCAGGGCCCTGAAGCCACCAATGTAAACAAAGGCGACCAAGGGGACGAACAAACATAGAAGCCATAGGAGAAGCAACAGGCATAAGCGCAAGAGCCAGATTAATTCAGACATAGGGTATATTAACATGCAAGGAGGCAGGAATAGGCTAAAATGGGAGGAAATAGAAGAGCAGCTTAGGCAGAAGTCAATGGTTTACGGATTTGTGGAGACTCATCTTTGGGACATGGAGCAACCACCCTGTAACCCTGATTATGCATGGGAATACTGCAACAGAACAGAGGGCAGCAGAAAGGGAGGGGGAATTGGGGCATTCATCCATAAAAGTACAAATTGGCAAAGAGTCAAACAGGAATGTAAGGAACATTTATGGCTAAAAGGAAAAGTGGCAGGGGAGCAAACACTCCTTGGCTTTGTATACCTGTGGACAGGAGCAACTGCCAAAGAGGAAAACAAAAAATGGTAGAACGTATAGTAGGTGACATTGATGAGCTAGGAAAAGGATGCGAAATAATTATAGTAGGGGACATGAATGCTCATATAGAAGATATATAGATGGATACACAGACTCGACAGGTGCCATGCTGCTGGATATGTGTGAAAGACACGACTTAGTTGTCTGTAACAGTACTGAGAAGTGTGACGGGGTCATAACGTGGGAGGTAGGGAGTCTGCATTCGACAATAGATTATGTGATAATGTCACACAGGATGTACGATAGGCTAAGGGTCATGAACATAGATGAACATGGTGCCAGGAGTCTAGGCAGTGATCATAAACGTATCAAGATGAGTTTTGGAATAAAAACTAATTCGGGAATGAAACATGATGACCAGCCAGATGGGATCTTTTACTCGGAGCAGCAAATAGAAACCGCAAGCACCCAAATTGAAGCAGTAATCTCTAAGGATAATAAAGCAGAGTGGACATACACAAAGTTAATGGGACTGTTTGGGCTAGAGTTGGCTAAGGTGCGAGTCAGGAAAAAAAGAACAAGACGAAAACCAAAGAGCTGGTGGGATGGAGAGGTGAAGAAGGCCATAGAGAAACGTCAGGAAGCCTCCAGGGAACACACATATTCTAAGCATAGGGGAGACCCAGATGCAGACGTTGAGAGAAAATGGGATAAATACATAAAATGTAGAAGGGAGGCATCCTACTTAATCAATGAGAAAATTAGAAGACAAGGGTCCCAGTGGCTGTCAGACGTAAACAAAAGGGATAAAAATGCAGCTAAGAAATTCTGGCAACACCTGAATTCCCTTAGTAATAAGACTAGCCTAGAGCAGAGGTCTATTGTTACAGATCAAGGTATTCGGCTAGAAGGGGAAAAGGCAATAGAGCATATACGACTAACGATGTCAGAAAAGTTTAAAGAACAAAGAAATGTCGTAGGTGCCTTAGTAGAGGACGATAGACCGGTTAGTGCAATTGTTCCAATTGGATAAAGAGAGTGGGAAAGGGCTGAGAAGAGAGTACCAAGTAGCACATCAGCAGGCCCAGATGGTATCCCTATTAGGTTAATAAAGATGTTGGGCCCAAAGTCTAAGGAAACGTTAAGAGAGGTGGTGAGCAAAATGTTAATGGATGGCAAAGTTCCTGATGAATGGAGACTAAGTAGAATGAGCATGATATATAAGGGAAAGGGGGACAAAGCTGACATAGGCAACTACCGTCACATAACAGAAACATCAGTGGTCTACAGGGTGGTGATGCAGATTATAAAGGACAGACTGCAGACATGGGTAGAGAGCAAGGGGGTGCTCGGAGAGCTGCAGAATGGCTTCCGGAAGCAAAGGAGGTTAGAGGACAATCTGTTCTCATTGACACAGTGTATCGAGGTAGCAGAAAAGGAACACAGACCCCTATGGTTCTAGATATCAAAGGAGCCTATGACAGTACTTCAAGCAGACTTATGGAGTATTCTGGATGTGGTGGGTGTGGAAAACGGAGTAACCAATCTTTTAAAAGATATTTATAAGGATAACCAGGTGCTAATAAAATGGGAAAAAAAGGTGTCGAAGCCTGTAGAGGTAAAGAAGGGGCTTAGACAAGGATGTCCCCTGTCACCTTTGTTGTTCATGCTGTACCTGCAAGGATTAGAGGCTAAACTAGCGGGGAGTGGACTCGGCTTCAACCATTCTTTATTCAAGCAAGGAGAATTTATTCCACAGTCATTACCAGGACTAATGTGTGCAGATGATATAGTACTGATGGCTGACAACAGGGTAGATTTGCAGGAGTTGACGGATATCTGCGGTACAGAGGGAGATAAGTTAGGTCTGCAGTTTAGCAAGGAAAAATCGGCAGTCATGATTTTTAATGTTAATGAGGCCGGCGAACATAGGATACAGGAGGACATGCTGGAAGTAGTGAATAAGTACATGTATCTTGGGGTGTGGATAAATACTGGAGCTGAATACCTAACGGAGCATGAAAAATATGTGGCAGCTAAGGGAAGTAGAAACGCAGCCGTCATGAAAAACAGGGCGCTGTGGAATTGGAAAGGGGTGATGGTTCCTAGTCTGACTTTTGCCAATGCAGTCCTGTGTATGAGATCAGAGGTCCGAGCACGGTTGGAAATTAAGCAGCGTGGGGTGGGTAGGCTTGCTTTAGGAGCTCATGGGAATACGCCAAACCAGGGTGCACGTGCAAGGTGACATGGGATGGTCTTCTTTTGAGAGCAGGGAAGCTGGCAGCAAGATAGCGTTTGAGCAACGATTGAGAAAAGTGGGAGAAAAGCGGTGGGCTAGGAAAGTCTTCAGCTACCTCTACATGAGGAATGTTGACACAAGATGGAGAAGGCGGACAAGAAAATTGGCAAGCAAATATTTGGACAGCAGTAGGAGGACCAGCCAGGAATTATCAATTAAGAAAAAGGTTAAGGAAACAGAGAGGGGTCTGTGGAAAACAGAGATGGAGACTAAATCAGCATTAGAAATGTACCGAACTTTCAAGCAGGAAATAGCCAAAGAAAACATTTACGATAATTCTAGGGGCAGCCCATTGTTGTTCGAGGCTAGGACAGGAGTATTGCGGACTAAGACGTACCAAGTCAAGTACCAAGATATAGACACGCTGTGCAGGGTGTGTGGGGAGGATGAGGAAACGCCTGAACACTTAACAATTTCCTGTAAAGGGCTCCGCCCTATAGTTCAAGGCAATGGGCCAGATTTAGCCAAAGCATTGGGGTTTAAGGATAATGAAGGGAAAATATACTTTAAAAGGGTAGAAATAACCAAACGAAGGTTAGCTGATTGGTGGAAGGAAGGCAAGAATAGGTCCACACTATATATTACTATTCACGGCTAGGCGGCCTGTGGCGCCGCCGCCCGATTCAAAGGGTTCAGCCTTATCCATCCATCCATCCATCCGCGCCAAAGCGTCGTCTGCTCGAGTGCTCCTACGGGATATGGTTTGCTAATACGCGACCGGGAAGGCTGCAGGACAACCCTTGCAGGTTCACCGTGCGACGAGGGATCTAGCGACAACTGAGGTGACCGCTGGTAGCTACTGCGATGCAGCACTGCGTTGGGAACCGCCGTTTCCGGCGGCGCGTAGGCGGCCCATGCGCCCATCAGGTGTGCACGGATCCGGAGAGGCCCCCTTGGTCCATGAGGCGGCCGCATGCGCGCATGGGTCAGCCCACAGGCGGCCGAAGGTTGCGTCGGAGATGCTGGATGTTTCCGTCGCCGACCGGGAAGGCTGCAGGACAACCCTTGCAGGTTCACCGTGCGACGAGGGATCTAGCGACAACTGAGGTGACCGCTGGTAGCTACTGCGATGCAGCACTGCGTTGGGAACCGCCGTTTCCGGCGGCGCGTAGGCGGCCCATGCGCCCATCAGGTGTGCACGGATCCGGAGAGCCCCCCTTGGTCCATGAGGCGGCCGCATGCGCGCAAGGGTCAGCCCACAGGCGGCCGAAGGTTGCGTCGGGGATGCTGGATGTTTCCGTCGCCGACCGGGAAGGCTGCAGGACAACCCTTGCAGGTTCACCGTGCGACGAGGGATCTAGCGACAACTGAGGTGACTGCTGGCAGCTACTGCGATGCAGCACTGCCTTGGGAACCGCCGTTTCCGGCGGCGCGTAGGCGGCCCATGCGCCCATCAGGTGTGCACGGATCCGGGGAGCCCCCCTTGGTCCATGAGGCGGCCGCATGCGCGGAAGGGTCAGCCCACAGGCGGCCGAAGGTTGCGTCGGAGATGCTGGATGTTTCCGTCGCCGACCGGGAAGGCTGCAGGACAACCCTTGCAGGTTCACCGTGCGACGAGGGATCTAGCGACAACTGAGGTGACCGCTGGTAGCTACTGCGATGCAGCACTGCGTTGGGAACCGCCGTTTCCGGCGGCGCGTAGGCGGCCCATGCGCCCATCAGGTGTGCACGGATCCGGGGAGCCCCCCTTGGTCCATGAGGCGGCCGCATGCGCGCAAGGGTCAGCCCACAGGCGGCCGAAGGTTGCGTCGGAGATGCTGGATGTTTCCGTCGCCGACCGGGAAGGCTGCAGGATGGCCCTTGCAGACTCCACCGTGCGACGAGGGATCTAGCGGCAACTTAGGTGACCGCTGGCAGCTACTGCGATGCAGCACTGCGTTGGGAACCGCCGTTTCTGGCGGCGCGTAGGCGGCCCATGCGCCCAGGTGTGCACGGATCCCGGGGAGCCACTCGCGGTCCATGAGGCGGCCGCATGCGCCCAAAGGTCAGCGCACGGGCGGCCGGAGGTTGCGTTAGGGATGCTGGATGTTTCCGTCGCCAACCTGGAAGGCTGCAGGATGGCCCTTGCAGACTCCACAGTACGACGAGGGATCGAGCGGCAGCTTGTTCGGTATGAACCGCTTGTTGTGCTTTCATACTCACCACTTTCATACAATTTTTGGTTTCATTCTTCTACTCTTTACTATATTCTGTTATTTGCATAGCTTCTTGCAAATTTCCTCTGATGTGTGAAATGATCTATAAATATTTTTATCAAGCTTAGCTCCTTTTAAAAACGTCAGCCGCCAAAAATAAATAAAAGAATAATACAATAGCGCTTGTACTGTGGCTTTCTTTTATCTTGTCCTGTGTCTTCGTATTCGCGCTATTTAAATTAGTAATGAATATTAATTATAGTCTTGCGCATGCGCAGAATAATGGTTCCACAATATTATGTGGTTTTGATGCAGCGCCTTTGCTTTACAAAATTACTTTATGCCGCGCCCTTTCTACCGAAGCCGCTGAGAGCTTCATAACACCGGTTTTTACAAAAGCAATGTTCTTGTTGTAGGACCTGTTCGTCAGAAAACGGAGTATGCACTTTAATTTCGTTTGCACAGTTTCGCCAATCGTTTACTTTTCCTCGGTGTTTGACTATTCATTACACTAACACTATTCATTATTGCACCATCAATTACTCTGTACGATATTCCTATTGTCATTTCAAAAGGAAGGGGGCTGACCTGTCTCTATTAAGCTGGGCGACTTTTAAAAACAGTAAAAAATTTCATTGTTGAGGATTGTCTTGAAGAGGCGCCGACTGGTATTTCCGGTGGTACTTCCACTTGATCGAAGTCGTTAGAACTGACATTGTTGATTAGTTCTGAAAACCTGATCCCAAAAAGGGTAATTTTTACATGACACCAGCAAAGCTGTCTACCCACCATTTATTTCGCTTTAATGTTCGCCAATTCCACTTTTTCCTTTCAGCGCTTCTCTTAATCACATCTACTGCTTCCTACCGATTTGCTGTGATGTTTGAAGTACACGTTCTTCGTTTAACGCCGTCGAGAAGCCACAACACATTCGTTTATACTCGTTTATTGTAGAATTTTGGTATTCTACTCCACTCCGCGCATTACTGTATACTCACCGATTAATTTGGTTTCATGTCTTCCGCACAACTTTTTTCGTTAGTGGCCTGTGATCTTCAAATATCGATTGCTGCACTTATATCTTATTCAAGCATCTATAGTTTAATTTCAAGTGAAGGCTCTGACTCTCTTCACGAAGCCTAGATATTTGTACCAATAAACAATTCACAAGAATCTTCTATATTGAGGTGCTTTTTGCAGTTGCGCAGGCACATAGCTCCCATCAAGAAATTAGTTCAATTGTTTGATGCAGTCCTTATTTCGCCACTAATGGGAGGATTCCAGGATCCCAACACAGACCTCGATTATGGCGATGTTTTGCACTAATGCAGAAAAATGCTCTAGATTCACCAAGTGCACTTCGATCTGAATTAATCAATTCTGCATTCTTTTTCGCCCTCTTCTTATCTTCCTTCCTTCTTTTGCCTCAATGCAATAATCCATATAATATTCCTTTGACAATTAAACAGATCTTTCATCAAATTGTTGTTGCCATGCGCAGGTACATGATCCTTCATTAGGCGCTGCCATTACTCGGTCAAATCCTAACCTATAGCTGTATAGAGGCTTATGACTCCGGTATTTGCCCTGATGCTCTTTTCATTTTCAAGTATTTGCTTTTGTTTCGCTTTCTACAATGTTGTTCTCACACCATCCTGCAATGTCCAATATTTTAAAGAAATTCTGAATTTTTTTCTTAATTCCGCTTCAATTCGAAGGCTTATCTGGACCTTTTACCGTGTCTGTGCTCGGGGACAGCGTCCCGTAGATTTGCACACAAGGCTACGGGAGTGGTGTGTTCTGATACGAAATAGTTCAGCCACATGTGGCCTTTGTTACGGTTTCGGATTTATAGTTCTGCCTTGACGCTGAAAAATCAATATTCGAGCTGCCAAATTCGAGATTGATCCAGTGTCAAGGCAAAGTACGATGCGAAATCAAGCGCGATTGCGAAAACGCACCGAAACCGGCGGGGAGACGCGGCCTGACTACGCTTCGCGGCATTGCAGACAGGCAGCCCAGCTGTCAATAAGCGCCCGACGGGTATTATAGCCATGCTGTACTGGCCAATACGGCAGTGTAAGCTTAATTCAATAACATGATAAGTTCAGCAATTCCAGACCAAGATCAGCGACATTTTTGGATCGACTATATTTTGTTGCGGAGGGGGCTGGCGGATTTCGGCTCTTTAGTTTTCGCCGAATAGCAACCGAAAATAGTTCCTGAAATAGGAACGTTAGAAGCTTCACGAACTTATGCACGACATTAGTTTTGGAGTTATTCCTTCCAGGAATAACACACAAACCCATATTTCACAAATAGCAGACATTCCCCTTACTTGATGCAGCCCTTATTGTTGACAGTTAAGGCTATTTAAAGATTGATTTTAATTATACTAATATTTTATAGTTCATTTAAATCTGCTCGTCCCTGTTCACCGTTTACCACGCCTTTGCACTCACCGATTCCGCATTAGTTTTTATCCCAATTATCTGCTCTACTGTTCTCATTGCTCAATACAATTGTCATTTAATGGTTATTGTGACAAAATGCTTTATGTAAAGTTATTACTAAGGCCGCAGCTAGAACTTCACTTCTTCTCTGCAGTTTGGAGGAGGCAGGCCGAAACCTATATACTAATGGGCGTTGCCATCAATTGATACGGTTCTTATAACACTATGTAGTAAATACGGCATAAATTCCTACTACACGGCATGTAGTAAATTCCACAACGTACACTTCGCTCTCGCATCATCACAGATTTGTTTGTATTGTTATTCTACCCTCCTCTACTCTCCATTAATGTGCTTCTGGTTATTCGATACAATCTTCCTTATCCTTCTTCAAATGAAAGGTCCTCTTCCGTTTGTACGAAGCCTAAATACCTAAAGAATTCACCCAAAAGTTCGCTACTGAAGCACTTCTTGCAGATGCGCAGACACGTATTTTCACATTGTCAGGTGATGCGGTATTCATTTATGAAACTGTTGAGAGGATCCCCAGTCTGATCTTAAATAACACCGATAAGTCCACATCACACCAGCATCTATAGCTCACTTAGTGATGTTTAACAGCCTGCATGCATTTTGTCTTGCTGGCCTTTCCTTTCAAACACTGTTTTTTATAGCTTCATGTTAAATTGTATTTGGTGCGTAGAGTGGCAGAGAAGCCCCCTTTATGTAAACCTTAGTTTCTTCGAAAACTTTCAAACCTTACTATTGTATCAGGCACGTGTATAAGCGTGCTTCTGTGTCACTGACATGCGCAGTGCGGCATCACTGTGGGCTATATACGCAACACGTTCCAATAAACCACTGTCTTCTTGCTCTGACCACCATGTTATTGTCACATACTTACCAGCACGGCCACAGCTATTGATACTCTTCTTGCAACTTTTTGCATAGGGGTTGGATTTGCTCGATTCAGTCCTTACGCTCGACGCTGTTGAGGGGTTAAACAAATTTTGTTTTTTGTAAATTGCAGAGTATTTATATTAATTTCGGTTTCATAAATTTAATAATATCTTTGAATATTAGTGCGCCAACACTAAAGCTTTCAATCTTAAAAAAACTCTATTGTTTGGGTGTCTGAAGCCTCGAACATTAGAAGGAACAAAATGAATATTGTAGCGACTGTGGTTCCATCACTCTACGAGGCAAAAAGATCAGCTTCACTAGCCCCTGCACAAAAGCGTTATGTTCCCGTCGCAACTGATCATCCCGCGTGTTTAAATGTCACTTTCCCGTGCTGTGCATTTATTTACTTTTTTTGTTTGCCGCCTTTGGCAACAGCTTCCACCTGAGCAAAATAGATTGAGAGCACAGATGTATCGCAGTGCCCTTTCAGGGTGTTTTCTTATGCTGATTTAGCGATCTCGAAATTTTATATCACGCAGCCATTTAGGCCCGCAGTCATCGATTTCATCGATCTGTGCCTGAAGCCTCATCTGGAAACCTAGCCCGGAGCTGAGAGCGAAGGTAAACACCCCGTGCCAGCGCACATACCTCACGTCATGTCTGAACAAACCATGTTAGTGGGCATATGGCCAACTAAGCTAAACTGGCTGTAATATTTTTATCTTTGTACTAACCTCCTCCCCTATCTGTTCATACATTTTCATTTCAATTTACAGGGCTCTTTTCTCTTACGAACTCCAGTTACAGTGGAGACCTTCATCCTAGTCGTTACAACTGAGATCTCCTTTCAGGTGCGGAGATACATTATTTGATGCTATCCTTATTTTTAGCAGGATCCCTTCAGCTATTTATACTACATAAAAGCATTATCAAATCATTCCAGTTTAGTCACCGCTCACTATGCTTTTATTTTGGCCAACTCGGAATTCGTTTTGTTCCCGGTTTTTTTTTTTGTTTGTTTTTAATTTACTGTCTTCACCGCCCTATTCAATTTTCCTTTGACGAATGATGTGGCAGACGTCTGTGAAATGTAGTTATCTTTAAAACCGCATTAGCTGGAACTCCACTACTGCAACACGTTTTTTCCTTAGACTTAGTTTCCCTATAATCTCAGCATCTTACACTTCACTACTCAGATAATTACTGTAGGTGCACAGGAATAGTTCTGTACTGGAAATTCCTTTTACATGATACAGACATCATACTTGTCGCTGCAGAAATGCTCAGAAGACTCGTCTTTATAACAGCGCTATTTACGCTTTACTATTTAAAAATCTCATAGTATTCATATTTACTCGCTTGCACCAATACATTTTATTATTTATTACTTTCCTATTCTCCCTCATTGGTTATATCACTTTAATTTGCTCCAAAGATTTTCTTTTTTTTTTTTTTTTCAATTCCGCGAAAAAAACTTAAAGTGTCATTTTTGCTCTTTAGGAAGCCTAGTTATCCTTATCAACTTCCTGAAACACAGTTTTTGAAGTGTATGTCCCTCGCATGCGCGAATTATTTTCAAGCAAAGGAGTGCAGCCATTACTTGATTCAATCCTTATTTTTGAGTCTTGAGGGGATCCTGACACTTATTTTGATTGTACCACAATATTTTCTTTACACCAGTCGAGCAAACTTCTATATTCATCGCTTACTGCGCTTTCAGGTTGCCCGATTCTGCACTCGTTTTGTTGCCGTTCTTCATTCTCCTTCAATACTGCTTACATTGCTCCGTACACTTTTTCTGTGATGTGTGCAATGATATTTAACGCTTTTTATGAAGTTTAGTTATCCTTCATAACGTCAGAAGACAGAATTACACTTGACACGCTTCTGCAGAGTACAAAGCGTCGCCTATACTTGATGTTGCCCTCATAACCTATGCTGCTGAGAGGTTCACAACACCGGTCTTTACAACGGCAAAATCTTTATTGTAGTCTACTTTGGAAAAACGAGACTGTTAGTATTCAATTAGGCTTTTATACCTTAAGACAGCCCTTATATTCTTTTATCGTAGCGTTATCCGTAACTTTCCTCTACAGTAAGTTTAAATACTTCATAATCATGTTCTTTTCAAGAGGCCCAATTGTACTCAATAACTACACCCGAAACTTCGCTATTGAAGTGGAACTACGCAGACACGTAGTTCCACAGTACTAAGTGTGGCCAATACTTAAAACAGTCGTTATTTTTGAGACCATGGAGAAGTTCCAGACCTTGATACCAAAGCTATTTCTTGATTGCCGCCCTTGTAAATTACTGATACTTTACAATTATTGTACTTATTGCGGGTGCGCACGCACATGTATGTACCGCATTAGATGCTGCAACAGTTTCATACAGTCTTTGTTTTTGTCGAGACTGAAAGTTAAAAGTTCCGCTTTTCGCTACATCCATATTATTTACTTTACCCCAATTCGCTAATTCCTGTCTATTTTCTTTCTGCACCTCTCAATAATAATTTATTACTATCTTATCTTTATTCTTAACATCGTGTGATCCGAAACTTCCCTGTTCCTGTGGTTCCTGTGGTTCCTGAAGTTTCACGGGCACATCGTTGCAATGTATAGTCATTACCATCACTTGCGCCATTTGGAATTTCGATACTGTTGAGATTAACTTTGATTTTAACCATGGAGTAGTATCACATTATTGTACTTTGAAATTTACATGGCTTTCACTGTCCATTCATTCATTCATTCATTCATTCATTCATTCATTCATTCATTCATTCATTCATTCATTCATTCATTCATTCATTCATTCATTCATTCATTCATTCCATTTCAATTTCAATTCTCCCATTTTATATTATCCAACTCTCAATGCCCATTTCCAGTTTTCATTATTGGTATATTTTCGTTATTTCCGCTTGAAATCGAGGGGTAATGCTGAACGCTAGTTATGCTTACAATTACGCCGTCGTAAACTTCGCTGCTGATAGGCTTCTTGCAAGTGCGCTGGAAGATGTCTAAATTCGAACAGGCGTTGCGATAAGTCTCTATAACACTTCTCAGGGGATTGCAACCGTAGTGTGAATTATAGTCATAGCTTAAATCATGTCTAAAACACGTAGGTTTTCCTTGTTTTATTTTCTTTAACATAGTTCACCGATTCCGCATTATTATTGTCCCACCCTGTCCTGCGCCCGTTATTGTGTCGCTTTTACAAGTTCATTCAGCTGCCTTAACATATCGGGTTTTGGCAAGGGCCCTTCTCTCTGTCCATGATGCTCTATTATCCTTAAAACTTTCGCTGTTTAGGTGCTTCTTGCAAGTGCGCAAAAGAAGGTGAGGCCATAAAATTTTTAAAGTCCTTCAATGCCTGACAGGCTGCAATATTACGAAGCACGTTTCTTCATTTGAAATTATTTCAGGCGTTCCGGAAAGAAGATATGGTGGTTTTCATGGTTAGCAGCGAGAGCATCAGTATTCACGTCGCTGGGGATCTTCACAATTGTATTAAATATGGTGGTGACATTACTTGATACTGACCTCGCTTTCTAGGCTGTTGAAGGTTCACAACGCTCATGGTAGCTATCGCGTATTCTGTACGTTATTCCATGCACAAAACTGCATGATATTTGCTGTTCTTTTTTTTTTTTCAGATTTGGAAATTATTTTTTATAATTGTTCGACCTTCCTCCACTATCCATCATTTTGATTCTTTTTTTTCGATTTCCGCTGCAACAGAGATTCCTTCTTTCTGTGTAGAATCATTTCAGTATAACCTTGTATGCAGACAAGCATTTCTAGGCTATTTATTGTTGCCGTAAATCGATGCAGTCATTTTTTGTTGCAATACCGATCTTTAGCAAAGTACTATTTTCACCATACTTTATTTAGGGAACTGCAAGGTTTTAACTTTTTTTTTTGTTTGGCTTTCACCAATACTTTATACTTAATTATTGTCCCACCCTCCTCCGCTATCCATTATTTTACTTTAAATTGATTCACAAAATTTCAATTTCTGCTTGAAGTGAATGTGTCACCTTTATTATTTGCGATGTCTAGCTATCCTTAACACTGCACTTATAACGTTACTTTTGAAGTATTTCCTCCAGGTGTACAAACACGCATTTCAAGGGTGCCAGGTATTGCCATTATTTTACAGTAGTTATTTTCACGTTTAGACAGCCTCCCAACATTTATCTTAATTATGGGTATTTTCACATCACTCCAGTAAATTATTCTGTAATTCCCCGTTTACTTCACTTTGCAGTTCACCGATTCCGCATTATATTTCGTCCCACCCTTGTTCATTTTCCTTTCTTCCATTGTTTTCAATGCTCAGTACAATTTTCCTTTGGTGTGCGAAGTGACAGGTAATACTTTATTGTTTAATTCAGTTAGACTTAAGATCCCAGAAGCTGTATCTTACGCATTCATCCTCAATACACCAGGAGCTTTCATTTCCTGGAGTCCCAACATACGACGCGGTTGAACTGTTCACAACACAGACGCTTTTTTTTTTCTTTTTTACTATCACAGCACTATGTTTACTTCACTTCTTATGGCAAACTCCAGAGTTTTCTCTCTAATTTTACTTTATATTTTTCACAAATTTTTTATGCGATCTGTTGGCCACCCTGCAGTTTCAATTATACTCTTAATTATTGCATGTACTTTTCCTATTTGTATTTCAACTAAAAAATCCCTTCTCCCTTTAAGAAGCCTAGTTACTCTTAAATCGTCACCGCAAATATCACTATTGAGCCGCCTCATCCAGGTGCGCAGACAGGCGTACTGAGATTATTAGTGTTGCCATTAGTTTATGCAGTCCATATTTTGAAGTATTAGGCACTCTGAAGAGAAAATGTGATAGTTTATAAGATTTACAGCGACAGCCTCAATGATCTCGAGCAAATATGTATAATGTACTTAATTTTCGATAAGTAACGCATTAGAACAATTTGATGGCCGGTGTGTGGAAAGTAATCACATGGTCGACAATGTACATAATTGCACTAAATTAAGTAATCACATTTCTTAATGTGTTTTATACTTTCGACGCGGTCGAAAGGATCACAAAACTCATCAATGCTTTACGTTATTTTTACTTTACTTTATGCAGAAAACTTCAAGACATTTACTGTTTATTTCGCTTTTGTGAACTTGGACAATACTTCTCTAGTTTCCCACCCTCCTCCATGATCCATCGTTTTGCAGTTTTTAGTGACCCATACGATTTTTCTATTTCCGTTTTAATTCAAAGTACCCTGAATTTCTTTGGAAGCCTCTCCTACATTTGAAAAATCTCCCCTAAACAATAAATACTGAACTGCTTCTTGTAGGTACGTAGACGCTCATTTCTAATAGGCGCTTCCATTATTTGAAGCTGTGCAGCACTTAGTTTTGACACTCTTCAGAAGATCTACACTCTGATGTTGATTATGTTTACATCAGTCCTAGAATGCATTCGTAGTTTACGCTACTTCGACGGTCACCAATATACAATCTATTTTATCTCACTCATCTATCATCTCAAATACTGTTTTCACAGTTTCATATTCAGTTTTTCTTTCGCTTACTTGCAGGGTGAGAAACAAGTCTATTGATCAGGCTCATATCTCTCATTGATAATCCATTTATAGGCGCACAGGCGATTAGTTTCAAAGTATTTTGCTTTGCCATTACTTGCATTCTGATTCTGTTGAGAAGTTCACAACACTCGTGTTTACTTAACACAATTTCCACTTTACTCTGCCCAGCAAATTCTGGAGGATTACTATTTATTTTGGTGTATATTATTTTTGTCCCATCCTCCACCACTATCCATTATTTCCTTTTAATTCACGACATTCATATTTCCTTTTAATTAAGTGCCATCTCTACTCTTTACGATACCTAATTTTCTTTCGACACTTCCCTCGTAACGTTACTTTTTAACTAGAGTTGCCGTCAAAGGTTTAGAGACCTGCAGGTGATTTGGGACACTGCGAATGCATTAAGAGGCATACGACGTATCTCAAGCAAAACCTGTTGGGCTCTAAACTTCTGAAAAAGACTACTTCTTGCAGGTGGGCTAACATATTTTAAGAGTTTTAGGTGGTCCCGTTATTTAATGCAGCACACATTGTTGTGTGTCGAAAGCATCCAAGGTTGTTTTGTAATGGTATATATTTTTGCATCATTCCGGCAAATTATTTTGTATTCGCCCCTTTAGACCGCTTTCACATTCAGTTCAATATTATTTTTCATCCCCTTGTCCTATTCTCATTGCGCCTTCAACGCATGATGTGAAAAGCACTACGTTTTTATGAAGTTTAATCTCCCTAAAACACTCAGCAGCTGAAATTTCTCTTTGGTCCTCTTGCACGACCACAGCCGCTGAGTTTAACAGTGTTAGGTATTGCCATTGCTTAATAGCATCCTTAGCTTTGATGCTGTTGAGAGGTGCACAACATGAGATTTTACTACAGATTTATGTTTATTTTATATCACTGTAGCATCCTTTTTTTTTTTAAAGTTATTCGAATCAATTGCCTATTTCCATTTCAGCACAAAGAGGCATCTAAGTTATTCCAATCATTTGCCTATTTCCATTTCAGCACAAAGGGACATCTTTTTTTGAAGCCTAGCTACTCTTAAAAACATGACCCGAAACCTTGCAGGTTCACACACACGTATTTTCAGAGCATTAGGCGTTGTCATTACTTGATGCAGCTCATATTTGTGAGTATTCAGAGGATTCGGACAGTTATCTTCAATATAGCACTAATTTTATCTGTCCAGTAAATGTTCTTGCATTCACCGCTCCCGACATTTTTACGATTTTCTTCCGGTATGTGTAGAGTCGAAGACAATTTTGTTTATTAAGCTTGTAGTTCATTATTATTTCGTTATCATACACTCCGCTATTATGGCGCTACTTCCATATGCGCAGGTGTATAATTGTACGCTTTTAGGTAGTGCCATTGCATGACGCACTCTTTATCTTTGATGCCTGAGAGGACCGCACCTGTAATCCTTAGTTTGATACAGTATTTTTCATCAGGCACGTACTTTTATTCGTATGAGGCTACACTTCCACGTGCGTCAACTCTAAATTATTTTGACTCAACACTTCTTCAGTTTTCTTTATTCTACTGTTTTAATTCTTCTACACAATTTTGATGTGTGGAGTGACAGGCAATACACTTTTGTGAACCTTATCCTTAAAAGCTCAAAATCAGAAACTCCACGCAACTTTCATTTGATGCGACAATTCACTCAAATATTTTTTTCTGAATCTTAATTATCCTTAATATTCTAGGAGCCGAGACGTCGTGCAACTTTCATGGCATGCGCGAAATACAAACAATTCTTTGCATGTAGCTTAGTTACAATTAAAATCTCGGCCATCCGACCTTTATTATCCCTCTTCCCTTCTAGCATGTGCGCAGGCGCATAGTTCCTCAGTATTAGGCATGAGAATTACTACATGGACTAATTACTTTTATTTCTCTTTCATGGCTCCCACCAAATGTTTATATTTTATTATTGTACCACACTTCCTTACTATGTGCTGAATATTAAAATTATCCCATATATCTTATTTTATATTTCCTGGAAAAGGTACTTTCCGTTTTTACGAATCTTAAGATCTTCATTCCAAGCTTCACTGTAGAGGTGCTTCTCGTGAATGCGCATAGACGTATTTCCAGGGATTTCTTTAGTGTTGCCCTTACATGATGTAGACCTAACTCCCAGTCGCGAGATAGTCTCAGCGCTCATTTGTCCGCACCACAATGTTTTACATCAGTCAAGTAAATGTTAATGCATTCACTATTTTCTGCTATTTGACGATCATTGCTGCATTTTCTTTTGTCGCATTTTTGTGCACCGTCTTCTTTAATTTCCCCCAGTTTGCTCATTTCATTGCACTGTACATATTTCGCATTTACTGATGCAAGCATTAATTTTGTCGCTGTTGACCAGTTCGCATACGTATTAGTACAGCGCTATATTAATTCATTCTACTTGTCACATCCCAGAGCAGTCAATTTTATTTCGCTTACACCAATCGTCTATATTTTAATGTTGTCCCATCCTCCATCCCTGCCCGTTATTGATCTTTTAATGAAACGGAAAAATTTCTTATTTCCGTTTCGATTCTAGGCGACTTCGCTCTTTATGAAGCCTATAGATATTTCCAGAGTAATTAGTGTTGCCATTCCTTGAACTGGTCCTAATTTTGGATCCAAGATATCCTAATATCGCCTTGATTGTGTCACTATTTTTTACATTATTCCAATGGATTGCTATTTCTACAACTTTTATTTCGCATTGACATATTGCAATTGTGCATTGTTTTCTCGTACTATTCTCCTTCCCTTTCATATAATATTCTACTGTTGTCAATGCACTATATCATTTTCATTTGTTTTACAAATAGAGAGAAAAATATTTATGAGGCTCTCCCTTAAGACCTTATGAGCCGAAATCTAAGTACCGAAGTACTTTTTAGTGGTGCACAGGTCATTATATAATGAAATCATTATTTCTGAGGCTGTTCAGAGCATGTGAACATTAATCTCAATTACAGGGATATTTTCAAATCACCCTATTGAATTGTTATGTGTTCAACGTTTACTTCGCACTGGCGTTCACCAACCTGGATTATATTCTGTCTTATTCTTATCAACTTTATATAATAGACTGATGCCTAAGGTGGCAGACAACCCTTTTGTAAAGAACAGTTTTTAAAGATGTCAGTATCCGAAGCTTCACTGTTAATGTGCTTCTTAAATCGGCGCCGGAATATTGTACTATAAGGTGTTGCCACTACTTGGTCCAAGAAGGTCGAAACGTTACTCTTCACTATACTTCTAATTTAACTTTACTCAATTCAGCAATTTCATCTCTAGTTGCTGTCTACCTTTATATTATGTGTGTCGCTAATCCACTGCTATATTAATGTCCCGCCCTCGTTCACTATCCTAATTTCACCCTTAACTTCTGCGTTCGTTTCAATTGTAAGGAATATCTTCACACACAAAAAAAGTATGTTACCTTCAGAAACTTCCCCTGAAGCATCACTACTGTGGTTTTTCTTACGGGTGCGCAGATTATTATTTGCAGAGTATTAGGCGTCGCCATTAGTTGACCCCTTTTTTTTTTCTTACCCTCTAGACAGGATTACAACATGCATCTTGACTGCTCTGCAATCTTACCAGTTCAATAATTTAAACCGTATTCGCCGCTTACTGCGCTTTAATGCTCACCAATCTTGCTGTTTTTGTTTTCCCCATTGTTTTTTACTTTCCTTTGTTCTGCTGTTAACCATTGCTTCATTGCAAGTTTTGTTTGCGTGAGGTGATAGATAACAGTTTTCCTAAAATCTCGGCATCCGAAACTTCCCTACTCAATTGATTCTCAATGTTCAGCAGGCTAGTAGGTCCACTGCACCAGGGCACTGCCATTACTTGATGCAGCTGTAATTTCAATTCCTTTGAGAGATTCACCAGATGGGCTTCACCAAGGGCCAAATTCACGTTGCAATATTGAATTAGAGAGTATTCGCGGTTTCTTTCTTTTTTATAGTACTCTACCTTCCTCTAATACTCATGCGTTCAGTTTTTAATCCTTCATATACTTTAGTTATTTTCAAATGAACTGGAAGGATTGCTTTCGCTTTTAGTAACCCTAAGTACGTCAATGTCTGAATGACGAATATTACGAGGCCGGCTTTGCTATTTAGGATTATTTTACGCATTCCGGAGAGACGATGTGATGACTACTAGGGCTCACAGCGATCGAACTAGCGGAATCTGCGAACATATCTATTCCCAATTTTCATTAAGACATGAGAAGAGGTCACTCAGTCCAGTGTGGTTTGCATTAATGTGGCCAAGAATACACACAATTGCACAATATTGGAGGTTGATATTTTTTAATGTAGTCTTCCTTTTCGACACTTTAAAAATCTTAACAACGTCTGTTACTGTTGCGTTATCTTTTAATCTATTCAGCGAATCCTAAGTTATTTACTGTTCATTTCACTTTTGAAAAGTTGGCATATTATTTTAAATGATTGCCCCACCCTCCACCACTATCCATATTTATTAAAAAAATTAATTATTCTGGTGTTAATCGACAGAATAATTATATTTCAGCCTGAAATAAAAGGGTACTCCACCTCACAAATATTGAATTAACATTAAAGTTTCAATCCTATGCATCATTAACTATTTATAGTATTTAGACAATTATCTAATTTTACTAGTTTTGCCATTGCTTAATGCAGCCCTAATTTTCGATGCTGCAAAGAGGTCTAAAACACCAGCCTTTACTTTGGAACTAGTTTTAGTGTACTCCAATTAATAAATACCTGGCAGAAAACTCTTTCATTTGCTTTCTTATATCTCGACAGTTCCTTAATTATTATTATTACACCCTCATTCACTGTTGTTTATTATTCTGGTTTTCATGTATTCATAGGTACAAGTGCTCTTATTCCATCCACAGCTCAAAGTGGTTCCTTCCCTGCCAAAGAACATCTTATTCTCCTTAAAACATAATCCCAAGCTTTATTACTGACATCTTTCTTGCACATGCAAAGACACACGTTTCCAGCCTGTTAGGTTTTGGCATTACACGATGCAGTATATATTTTTGACACCGCTGTGAGGCTTCCGCTCAGGACCTTAATCACACCGCTATATTTACGCGACTCCAGTAAATTATTTGTATTCTTCGTTGTGCTCTGCTGTGACATTCGCGAATTCTGCATTAATATTCTTCTATGCTTCTCCACTTTCCTTTTAACTACTGTTGTCACTGCTTCATAATATTTTCCTTTTATGTTCAAGGTGGCAGACAAGTTTTTCTTGCAAACTCAGTTGTCATTGGAATGAAGCGTCCGAAGCTTCCTGTTGAGATATTACAAGCAATTGAGGCGGTACATTGCTAGACAGCATTAGACCTGCCCCCATTTAATGGAGTCCTTGTATTAGACGCAGTTGAGAGGTGCACAACAGAGCCCTTTACCGTATCACTTATGCGATTTCTCTGCTTACTGTAAATTTATGCCTAATCATTATTTAGTCTGCTCAATTATTTTGCAAATCTTTTATGTTTTACTAACTTCCGTCATTGTCCGTTACTTTACATTTATCGCAGCAACCGCAACAGCGCCGATTGGGCTACATTTGAACTTCGAAACTATCAATCGGCGATGATCAATAACGAGAGTCAATTTATACTATTTCATTATTTACATTCCAACTGAAAGTGTCCTCTCTTTACGAAGCCTTGTTATCATTAAACTCTCATCCTAAGCAGATCAGTTCAGGTGTTCCTTACAGCTGTGCAGATATACAGTTCCATTACAAGAGCTTTTCCTACTGCCTATGCAGTCCTTATTTTCGGCACTTTTGAGAGGTTCGTAGAACTGGTGTTTACTACAGGCCCAACATAATTTAGGAAGTTCTTCTGGATGCATTGCGCTTTCGTTTTAAATCTGCCGCAGATTCCATATTTTTAAAATACAGGTCTACCCTTCTATACACTTTTGTATTATAATTTTCGTAACTTAATATGACTTTCTTACAGTCAGCAGAGCTGAAAGTCTTTTTTTCTCTTTATGAAGCCTAGTTACCATTACAACTCCGCATGAATCTTTATCGCTACAGTTTTTCTTGTCGGTGAGGAGGCGCGTTTCCACTGTATTATGTGACGTCAGTGCTACTTGATGTTCTGCAGTTCCGCACTGCCTGTCCCATTCGTCTTCACTTCTCTTTATTCTTTCTTAATTTCTGCACGCAAAGTTCTTTTCATGTGTGAAATAAGACAAAATGCTTTGATGTGCTTCTAACAGATACATAGGCACACAGTTCCATAGCCCCAACCATTACCATCACTTTCTTAAGTCTTTTTATGTTGTTGACAGTTTCCAAAACCCGATCATCTCTGCAGCGCTAACATTGTTTTCCTTCATTTAGCAATTCCCTGGTTTATTCACTGTTTATTTTGTTCTACACATTTACACTACATTAAGCATTCATTCATTCGTAATGAAGCCCTTATAATCAGTAATGATGAGAGGCTCACAATCATGGCGAATAATAAAATTCTATTTTTACTTTTCACCATTTAGCGAAGCCCTGGGCACTGATTGCTTATCTCGCTTTTGTATTTAGTTCATTTCGATATTATTTTCCCACCCTCCGCCACTATCGATTACTCCGGCATTTTCGTTCATACCTCCAATTTTACTCATTTATGCACTGGAGCTGCACCGGCCCTGTTTTCTGGTTAATAAACTTAGTTATAATTAAAACTTCATTCATTAAAACTGCATTGTTCTGGTGCTTCTTGCAAGTGCATATGTTCGCTACGCCGCCGACTTTACTGTTAACACTGTTGAGAACATGATAATTTGTTTTGTAATTTTCTTTTTATTTATTTCCATTTAGAGTATTTTCAAGAATGCAGCCTTCACTTGGCTTGTAAGTCATTCGAAAATTTATTCGTTTGGAACCCCACTCTTCAGCTCTTCCATTTGCTCTGTTTTCCTCACTTAGCCTTAACTATTCATTAGGTGGGTTGTTGTCGGTGGTCGAACATAGTTACTAATTTAGACGTCACCAGACAGACGCTTATCTAAAACAGTTAAAAACTATGGGAGCTGTTTTAGTATGAACTATAGAGAGGTTTAATAGAGTTTTACATAGCGTTCCGACACCGTTAAATATGCTGCACTTTGCATGGAGGCGAAATGTACTTTAACATTGATTGTTACTTCTTTCTTGACTGATATTAGTATCTTTTAGAGACGATTAATACAGCAACACTTATTTTCGCCACGAAACACCCAAGCAATGTGCCTTGTAAACTGAAATCATGTGCTACAAGAAACGTAAGCATAGTGGCGCCATACAGTTACAATTACAGGCAAATTACAGGCCGCTAGGGGTAGTATACTCGTTTTTATTTTCAGATGACATGCAGTGTTGGAAATATTTCCATTCATTCATCTTGACTGGCGTATTAAATTGTAGACATAAATAAAACAATGTTACAAAGCTCGACACCAATTTCTGTATTGTCCCTATCAGTTGTACACCGATCTGGTAAAACGCCTTGGATCTGGTCAATTGCAGATGGTAAAATAGATGGTAAACGGAGGCCCCACTTGTAGACTTTGTTGGGCCAGAATCGCGAATGCAGCGACAAAGCTTTAAAGAATAACAGCCTCATCTTGGTCTTCTGGCAGGAACAGAGTGAGCATCGATAAAAGTGTCAAACAGCACAGCAGTCATTTCTTATTCAATTGAGCAATTGAGCGAACGGCTCCCGCTTGAAGGGCGCCGTCATGGTCCGCGAGCACGTCGCGCGCGGTGCAGAAGAAGGGCGGATGAGTACACTATGAATCAGCTAGTTCCAGCGCTCGTTTTTCACGGCCTGCGTCGCAGCTCAGGTTCCAAATGATGGCTGCTTAGAGGCACTCACCCTCGATTATCACCTCAGCTTGTACTGCGTCCTACCTAGCTGAAACACATAATGGACGCTGCATTCTAGCCCTTCGATCCCCAACAACGCAACATTACTGAATTATTGTACGCTTGAATCTAGATGGCCCAAGGACAGCTTAAGCGATCAGTTTTTTTCATCTTGGTGTTTGTTACCGCAATGCGTCATACAAGTTTCTAAACTATATGAACAATCCAGCCCCCTTACAAGTTTGTTGAGCCCTAATGAAGGCGTATGATTTACATTAGACATTTTCGAATGCGAGATGTCCAAATGGCCGATATAGTGGGTACAAAAAAATGAGAGGGCGCTCAGAGGTTGGGGCACTCAGAGCAGTGTGAAGTGCTCATAGCCTTGACGCATTCAAAACTATGCGAAATCTCTGGTTACGCACAAGCCAGTATGATCAGAGAAAATGTAGAAGTTTATTCTTCATCTTTCGTTGCCCTTAGTCATGACCTCTCAGGAGACGATAAAGGGTAACTCGGTCTTCATGAGTCAAAAGCTAGTATTGCATATCAATGTGAGCAGAAGTGCGAGCCTCGAGCTTCTTGCAATTCTACGCTGCTTGCCAAGCAATGATCAGCGCAGTTACACCGCCCTTAAGGCTACACGATTAAACTTAGTACAGGAAAAGAAATGCCAGCTTTATTTTTGGTGATCTTTGATACAAATTTTCACAGCATCGTATTCATATCGTATTCTCTGGAGCTGCTCGGAGAACAGTGGTCCCTGAAGCGGACTATTAACACATTAAATCAAGATGGGCATGGGAGGCATTCTATGAGAGGAAGGGAAAGCAAAAGGGTCTGAACATGAGGAAAGGGCATTGAAAGTGCATTCATCAGCGGAATATAAGAGTACAAAGCAACACTTCCCGCTCAGACAATTCCCCCAACTCGACTTTCTTGGGATTTACCACCATAAACTGCACATCTACTTCGCTTTCTCACTAGCTTTCAATGGACGAGATGAGCATAAAAAAAAAAAACACAAAAATTCAAGCCTCGCGCTAACTGTAACATTCTACAAAACCACACAGGAAGTGCTCATTAGCAAACTAGAAACCAAAGTCATTTGGTGAGGTGTATCTTTACTTCACCAATGCTCTTTCGTCGCCTTGCTTCACTTGATAAAAAGATAAGTTGAAAACTGCAGCCAGCTCACTTCAGCCAAACCACGTTTCGCTCGGCAGTATTTCCGGGCGAAGAAAGCTAGTATGGTGCAAACAGCATCGGTAACGCTTGAAAACAGAAATCAATTTAACAGCCATTAGCTTTTCCTTTTCAAGCGTTACCGCTGCTTTTTGCAGCATTTTTGAGCCACTGAAGGAGCGGAACTCTTGCAATACTAAGCTCCATGCAGTGCAGCATAATTTAACGATGGGGTATTGTGTAGCAGCGTATGTTAACTTGCTAACACGGACTGGATCAATGTAAAAGAATACTATGCAAATTGTGTCTGGTGCTGTCTTTACCACTTCGAGGCTTCAAAAAATAAAAAGGCATTAACGTAAACTGTGAAGTGCAGAGCTGTTACTCTGTTTTGAACGTGACTTGGAAACACAAGCGCGCCCCTACAAACTCTTTTGACCTACAAAAATAAACCCAACCATAACAAATGAAATCTATGCCCTTTGATTTCGACGTCAACCTTTCTTTGTAGCCCCGTATGAGCAGAGTCGAGGCAGGAACCAAAATTATAACCCGTGATTTTTTTTTTTTTTTTTTAGCCGTTGTTGTTATTGAAGATAAACATACAGCTACACGGCCGCTTATTTCACTAATTCAGCCGGCCTGATGCGACGATCGCTCACCACTTACCAGATCAGATTTTAACCTCAAAGAAATCTAAGGTGTTTAAAGTAATGACGGCCCTATAACTAATAACGCTTCCGCTTGTCAGTATTTCCAGCCTCGCAATAAAACTAACAAATGTAAGCGCAGTATTTTTGAATTCCTTGGGACAGAGGTCTTCCCACAGACCTCCAAAGACTATATTTGTTTATCTTGCGTTTCTTAGCGAATGTATACATAATCGCGGGGAAAGTGCTGTCGGAACAAGCGTAAAGATAATTGTATTAATATGTTCTTTTCAAAAGAGATGCCACTAGACTTCGGTAAAACATAATCAACAATATTTGTGCTTGCGTTACTGTATACCAGCACCGCTGTTTCTTCAAGCAATATCGGCGTAAATTATATTACAGCTATTTTTCTTCGTGTTTAGTTTTGAACATATTTGCTATGACGAAATTGTACCAGTATGTTAAAAAGTAAACTGTGATTCGGAATCAGCAATGGAATCTGGCTTTACATATAAACGCTTACATAATGAATGCCGGAACAAATAGCCGACGCAATATTGAACAGCAGCATATCTCCTTAAAGTAGCCGATGTTCCTGGCTAATGTTGTGAAGAATTAATACTGCAAAAAAAGAACCACTGCAACTTAAGCGAAATACTTGCATTTTCGTTACAAATGACATCTCTTTAAAATATTGAGTAGTTTAACTTTAATGAATGAAACGCTAGGAAAAACCTATGCGCTTTCGCTTCGCACGAAAATATGGTACGCAAATATAACACTGCTATTATATTTGGCCGTTTAGAGCACAGCAGATATGTAACCATTTATGTGTCATTATTGGTTACATTACAGAAGAGCGTGTTACCTGTGTTTACGCAAGAGCAGCGGCGGATTGTGGAAATGTCAGGAAAGGAAATGTCACTGTAACCAGAAACACCTCATTTTCTGAATACTTTGGAGCCAAGTTAGAGAAGTGTTCAACGAGTTCTACAATTCGCTAGATAAAACGAACTAAGCCGACGTATATGTAAAACCCACTATCTCCCTTGAAATGAACAAATCAAAGGAAACGAATGAGAATGCAAGCTTTACGAGTGGGGCAATGGGCGTCGGTAAGGGGAGACAAGCTAAAAAGAAATAAAATATATAAAAGAGCTAAGCACTCATAAGCATGCAAGACAGCACCATAGAAAGGGAATGATCAGCATAATAGTTTTAAAACTAAATTTCAACTAAAATAACCCCAAAAGTACATATTTGAACATTCATTTTTTCCGATTATCCTCCAGTACCTTTCGGTAATTAACGTCTACCAGCAGTACTCTGTACGTTTTGCATAACACATAACCGCCTTTTTCGAAAACCAAGTACAGGGGGTCATCATATCACGTCTAGTGCGAACTGATGACATTGCACAGCATAACACAGTACTCGCTATCGGAGTTTACGGAGTATTGCGGTTGTGGGCGACATTCATGCGGGCTGGGGAAGTGCGGCAGAGAGGCGAACATAGAACTCAATGGACAGCGTGCTTAAAAAAAATTCAGGGGCGGGTCTGGTGTAACTCCATTAGAGTGCATGCTGGGGACGAGCAGGGAGTAAACGGGGGGATGTAATTAGCGCTATACACAGTTTGGTTCTCACTGTATCCGCAGCATCCTGGTGATGTCCTCGGTGGTGAGCCAGTTCACGGTGAGGGACTAACTGGCGTTCTTCGGCACGTTGCTGGTCTCAGCGTCCGTTGGCTCTTGTCAAGCCTTCTGCCGCACGCGCAAGAGTCCAGCGACGACGTCCTCAAGGACGGCCATATCATTACCGTGTTCTCCGATTCCTGTCCGTCCTGGCCAGCTTCATGTCGGCCATCACTGTGCCCGGCACGGACTCCGAGATGTTCATCTACGGCACGCAGTACGTCGTGAGCTGCGTCTCCTACTGCTTCGTCATCCTCGCCACGGCCTACTTCTACATGACCGTCTTCCGTCACTCGCAGCTGCCCAGCGCCTACGAGGTAAGCCGTACGCATTTGCATCTGGCCAATAAAAACGCATCGCGCAGTGAACTTGCGCCGATTGCGACGCTATGGACGTTACGAGTGCGCTACTGTTCTCTTACGCGCTGCGGCGGCCAGTATTTCTATCAGTCCTGATAATATCGTGAAAACATGCCGTCAAACTTTCTGTTAATGAACCGGTGTCCTCGCCCAATATTTACACGCCCCATGACGCAGGGTGTCTCAACATGTCATGATTTAATTATATGGGTTGCCAAGGATAGGGCTACATGACGAAGTGCTAAGTACTATAGTGAACGCCTCGATAGTAATGACGCGTTTTGAGGGTAAATTCAAATAAAGACCTATCGCATCATAGCACATTATGTACGTTAACAGTGCACATATTCTGATAGTCCAACGAAGCCACATCATTTGTCCACAGCGAAAACAGATTTACCCCAGTGTCCTTTAAACGTGCCTGTGCAGAGTTTTGAGAGTTACTTAAGCAACCTTCTAACAAACCTTTCCGCGTTCCATAACAATACAGTTAATGTCCATACGAGGACATCTGCACAAATGGTTGTCCTATTGATGCTCACATTTATCAGGGCCTAATTTCGTCTTAAGTTTGTTTCTAACGCAATATCTCGAAATACGGTTCAACCAGGTCACATGATCCATGAGAATTGTGATATTCGCATTGAAAACAGTTAAAAAAATTTGGCGTAGTGAACGACAGCTTCATGTAGCAATTCAATGTTTCGTTCTGCTTTGCAGTTGATATACATGGTAATCATGCTCATGCTCCAGCGCTGGCGCTGTCCCAATGCAACTGGATGCTTCACTTTACATATGTGGCTATTTTTACGTTTACAAATATATGAAAGCATTAAGCTCAAGAAGCCGAGCCCTTTCTATACGAAAAACGCCCATTGTGAAAAAGAAGAAAAAGGAAATACGAGTTAGAGGCAGTAACTAGCATGACGATGTTAACGAGCACTGGTATTACTCCTGCGAGGTCACTGACGTCAAACAATATAGACGCGCTTAGCGCCTTTTCTGAGTGCCCGGCCAGATAGGTATTGCATTGCTGACAGTAATCACTACACTGACAGAGACCGCATCTCCTACATTTGCCTTCATTTCCCTTAAGCAGCTCTGACTGTCAATCTGTTATTTAGTGCCGACACCATCCTCTTACATCTGCATAGCCTGTTGTCCCACCCTCCTCCGCTTCCTTCAATTGTGATGAGGTCAATGATTTGATTTTTTCGTTCTTTGAATTCTGCGGCGCCGAGCCTTATGGCTCTAGTTATAACTTGGCAGACGATTTGTGTTTTCTTTCATTTGGGCGACATTTTCGCATAAATGCAACCTTTTCATTACATCACAGCCTTATTTTCATTACAGTCGGATTCTAAGCACGTTTCACTCTTCTTATTGCGTTTAGATATTGCACTTTCATTGAATTCTGATCAAGCAATATTACTGGTTTTTACTAAAATATTTCTATAGTAAGAGCTACTTCCTGAATATATTCTTACTCATAGTCCGTAACAATACAATTATGAATAGTTGCTCTGATTTTGTTTTGCCTGCACACTTAGAGATTAATAATTCATCCTGTTTACGACTACGGAATAGAAATCAACACGCCCGATTAACTTAATATTTACATTAAAGGCACATAACATCCGTTTGTTCCGTTGGCTCTCCGTCTGCCCCTTCATATTTTACAGCTTTAATCTTTATCCTTAATATTTCTGACTGTCAAGTGGCAGTTGCAAAGCGAACAATGCTTTGTCTGTGTCACATTTTTTATCAAGATATTTTTGAACCCTATTGCCTCTTGCTTTGGACGATTTTTGACACCTGTTTAAAGCTCTTAATTTTATTATGCCAAAGACAACTACGTGAACCACATTACGCTGGGCTAGATCAGTTTTGATGAGGATTTTATTCTGAGCTCTTTCTCCGACTTGTACCCTGTTCCTTATATTTATTCATCCAATGTGTGCTGAATTACTTTTCGTCATATTTAAATACACAGTGATACTGCAAACATGTATTCGGCTTTACCTTTAGTACTGCATTTATTATGCTAAAATATCTACTACCACGTGTTATCTGGAATGTTCAAGACACTGATATATATATATATATATATATATATATATATATATATATATATATATATATATATAAACCTAAAGTAGGTGACACACGGTGGAAAAAACACTTTATTCCAATAAAGTGTTGTTTTTTCCACCGTGTGTCACCTACTTTAAGTTTATGCCCTACCGGACCCATTCGAGCTTCAACCCCCTCCCTATATATATATATATATATATATATATATATATATATGTATATATATATATATATATATATATATATATATATATATATATATATATATATATATATATATATATATATATATATATATATAGAGAGAGAGAGAGAGAGAGAGAGAGAGAGAGAGAGAGATTTATATAATTATGGACCTTGTGCAACGCGCTCCTGATTGAATTCTTGTCGTACTTGTCACAGTATATTTATATAGACGCAATTTGCAGAGCGGCTTCCTCACCTTTTTCATCTTCCCGATGACCTAATTGCTTGAATGCTTTGGTTCTCTTCATTGTAGCGTTCCAAATTAAGTCCATTCAGTCATGTAACATGTTCAGATAGGTGCAATAATTGCCCCGTCAAGAATTCCATGGACGATTCGCTTCAGCAATGTTGACATAGCTGTAATCAGAAATAAACCATTGCCTGACTTCGCTCATTCCGTTATGCAAATTTTCAAGACACGGTCATCATTGTTAGCTCCTATGGCGACAAGCCGTGCGAATAGTGCAGGCCACCATGGTAGATAACCGAAGCCACAGAAAAAAGTAAGCGTAGTCTGATCAGGACGAAAATTTGTGCCCGCTTTATACAATGCGTCAGCACCATACGGGCTGGATAGTCGTGCATAACAAAAATGCTGACAGATTTTGAGCTTCTGCAACAGTATCTGAAAAACTTGTCACAATTATGATTGCTGGCAGCATCACGGAAGCAATCGGTGTGTAGCCGATTATCTATCTAGTTTAGCGCAGGTTTACAAAGCAACAGCATATTTGTAGATACTAAAGATATTGTCGGTTAGAGCTTCGCTTACATGAAAAGGTTAGATAAATAGCCTATTTATGAAAAACGCACCGCGATTACTACTATCATTACCGCAACTAGAGGCCGCAAGTGGAAAGCACAAGGACCAAGACGTAACGTACGATTAATATCGCACCAAATCTTTCACCACAGTCTCAGCTTCCCTCGATTTTTCACTTTTTACAAGAAGTCATTTTAGTCCTATCCGCAGTTTTTGATTACCTACGATCATTGCATTCTTGTTGCAGGATCCTTTTAATTTTTTATTGGGGGCTTTCTTACCATGCTTTGTGCAGGCGACATAGAGGCTGTTGTGTGGGCAGATATGTTCCAAATCACGCTAATGTATGAATCCATGATCATTCTCGCCATCCGAGGAACCACAGGCCTCGGTGGGCTCGGCTACGTCTTTTGCCAGGACGTCCGAAGGTAGACGTCTAGAATTTTTCAAATGAGAAGCCGTCAATGTGCGCAAAAATCTATAAACGAAATAAAAATCACTCACATTCAAACACTGAGCAAAACGCTGCCTTTAACGTGTTCCGAGCATATAAGTTTACACGGCCGCTATTAAAAGCTTTGTCCTTTCAAAATACCAACATCGGTTTCACCTTGTGTTAACGTCGTCGTCCTCGAAGAAATTTTAAGCTGAAGCACAACTGAAGAAGGAGTTGCTCTCGAAGCATCTCTTGTTTGGAGGCCATTAAATATCCGTTTTAAGAAGACCTTACGTGTTTATTGGCCTTAAGTCGTACAGTAGCGCTATGGGTGCTGCTATTTACGGAGTCAACCTGATGTCAGCGGAATGCCAAGAGACCTCAGAAATATTGAGGCACGTGTAAGCGATTTCAGTTCATCTTAAAAACAACGTTCACTCTTACTGAAAGCTGTTTTAATCATAAAAGCAAGATATTTTTTCAGTTTATAGCCACCAACATAAGCACAGGGGGCTGGCTAAATGTATTTAGTGGCACGAACCTTTAGCGAGCGACTTAGCACACCTCGCCCAGCTTAACCTCCGCAGCAAGTAGCACCCAATAAAGAGTCAAGCATGGGCTCGTCTACGCATGCATTTCACTGTGCGTGCAGCATAAATCCGAGTCCGACCAAGCGCCACAAGGCACTCTGCATCAGCAATGGCTCCTTCTTCACTTCGATGTCAGCGTACGACGTGAACCAGAGCACGGTGCAGCGCCACATTATCATACCTACCATTCAAAGCGCACGAGATATGCGAGCTTCCGCCTTATCCACACCAGCACAGTCCATATCTCGTTAAAGTATTGCGACGCCAGTCGATCATCCTTTGAGAGACGATGCTTTCAAGGGCAAATTTATGGCAGGATCCTTGAGTGCAGGTGCTTCGTCGCAACAGGAACTCCAGGGAAACCTCCATACATGCAGTGCATTTTGTTTTCGTATTAAAGTTACTCCATTAGTTTTTGCATTCCCCTTAAAACAGTCACTTGACTAAGCAGGATGAAGTACGAGGAGCGGAAAATGAAGTTAATAGCGGGAAGTTTGAAAATCTATGCAAGTTCAAATGCGCAGGCCTTCAAAGGCTTCTTCAAAACACACTGAAAATGAGTAACTATGTGGAGCTCTCGTAAAATGAAAAATAAATGCACAAAGCAGTGCCCATCATATCCTTGATTTTTAAGATTCTTTAGGCGGTCTTGAGTAGGCTGCCTTAAATGAAGAATGCACAGAGAAGTAGTGCGATTGAGGTTAATAGCTACATGCTCTTCAAGATCATTATTAGCCGATGTAGGTGCGATCCGTACGATTGGAAAATCGGAGACGCAAGCTTTCGAGCGGCTATCTTGAAACGTAAGATGCATTTCAAGGGAATTAAAAGTGTAAATCTGTATCAACTTTTTAAAGAGCTGCAACTCTTATAATGTATGAGAAGCTCGAATGACAAAAATCTTTACAATTCAGTTACATAAATAGCTCCATAGTATATTCGCATCAAAGCATTTTTATATACATTCAAGGGTCCACATCCATAAAAGCATTGGGACACTCAGGCTTCACATTAAAGGTCTTTAACCACGGCGCCCTTTCTTATATATTTGTTTCAGTAGGGTTTGGGGAAGAATAGCGCAGTATCTGCTCACTCTTCGGTGGGCACTAACGCTTACAATTAACGCCATGCAATTGGAGGTACATTTGGAGGTAAACATGTCGTCGGATCGAATCCCTATCGCAAACACTAACCTCCAACTTGACCAATCGATGAATTCTAAATGGGGAGCGATGATAAGACACCACTCTGAATGCTGTGCAGAAAACTGTTGCGTCATAATATAGAAATGAAATCGCGTGTATTTAATAGGGTTTATTTTCGCGTCACAACCACCGCACTTCGCCAACGCCGCCTTCTTTACGACACGGGGACATCGCGCTATCGCGTAAAAACAAAGCTAAGGTACGGGAGAACGAAGGATATATGTCAAGCCGCATGCCTTAAGTCGGGAACCATTCAAGTACTACGCAAATTAAGAAGTGTCCGTCGGCCCTGACCGAAATGAAGTGGAGGGAAAGGATTTTGTCGGGACGTATATGCGCCGAAATTACCGCTCTAAAAATATTAGTGTTGGATGCAATAAAACATGACTGCAGGCTCTTGAAGGGCAGGTTGGGGCTTTAATTACAATTCGCTGATCAAGATACCCGCAGCTGGTTGCATATTGCGTACTGGAGTTCAGTGAGAGATGCCTAGATCGTACAGATGATGGTTTCTTCACTTATATTTTGGCAATAAAATCTAGAATATTTTGAGTATGAGGAAAGTTTTAACATATTTGTTCCAAAACTGTAACGGATGTATGCAGAATGCAGGTAGAATGGAAAAATTGCGTAGGCGTATTACTTGAAAGATGGTTGTCTTTCCGGCTAAAAGGAGACGTTCGTAGGACTGTGAATGGACCAGCTCTTATTTACACAACGTAAACAGCAGCTGACAGAGTGACCAGGATGAATACGGTACGGAATGATCACATAAGGGCCGCGGTTAGGGAGGCAAATACAGGAGCGAAGCCACTGAAAATATGACTGCGTTGGATCAGGTCGAAATGAAGATGTCAGTGGAAGGGCGTTTGAGGTGGGAACCTAAACGAAGAGGGTACGGGGAAAACCAGAAAGAAGACCAAGAGAACTGGCAGAGATTGATTTGGGGAGTAAGCGCCACAGGAGATCTATGAGAACAGCAAATGCACGACGCCCTATACAACTAGCTAAGTACCAAGCGAGTGGGATAGATGAAGCTGAAGATATTTCGCTCCGTCGCTGTCATTGATTTAGATGTGCCTTAATAAAGTCGAGTGCACAGGTCCCAGTGAGTTCTAATAATTACCATTATTGTCAATATTATCTTACCACAACAGAACATTATTAGGCTGCGAAGATGTTATATAATGCGGTATTCCATCGAAACCACACATACTACAGCTTCAATATGCCAGACATTATACTGGTTTATTTTTGCTGCCTACATCAGATGAAGCAACCATCTGGATCGTGTCACTATTGCTACCTACAGGACCGTTTATTGCCACCCCTAAAACATGACATATATGTTACTGGAAGTGTACAGTTTTAGGCGTGCCGACTGTAATGTAGCGTAAATTGATTTGAAAATTTTACACTAATGCATTTAAGTGATCGCAAGGCAGTGGTATGTTGCTTCTACTATTCCTGTTTATGCTGCCGACTATGACTTGGCTTAAAGCGCATCATATGATAGGCGTACTGCTTTACTGGCAAACGGAAAGTCATATCTCACACACACACACACACACACACACACACACACACACACACACACACACACACACACACACACACACACACACACACACACACACACACACACACACACACACACACACACACACACACACACACACACACACACACACACACACGCACACGCACACGCACGCACGCGCCCACACACGCACACGCACACGCACGCACGCACACGCACGCCCCCCCCCCCCCCCCCCACACACACACACAGACAAAGGGGTTCTGATATGTGCTATCAGCTGGCAGCACATGTAAAACGAGGCAGGGATATATGTTCTATTTGACTCTGGATAGCCTTGTTTGTAGGTTCTTCCTCCAGCACGAAGTTTTTCGAAACTATGGTGAATGTCTAAAATGCGATGAGATCAAATATAAACGGTCAAACCTTTATACATCAGACATTGTAAGCCCCATAACGCCAAGTCTCGTTCTATAAATATGGCAACTCTTGAATTGTTGTAAATAGTGCAGCTCGGCAGTGTTTGATCTGAATACTTTGCATCAGTTTGTGAAGCTGGGCAGAGGCGAAAAATAAGCTTTACAACCGATCTCTTATCATCGAAAGCGCTTTGAACTGAGCACTCAACTTCCATCTCCGCACGAGATCCTTCTTGCTTTCAGTGTGAGCGTGGATTTTATCAATGAAGCATTCGACCAGTGTTATACTCCGTGGAGATAACAAAGATGTCTTTATCGACAGGGTGCAAACATCTATAACGATTGAAGCTTGCTTCAAATCTATTGAGACCAAATAAAGAAATAGGCGCACAAACTAAGCGCATAGAGTAAGCGTAGAAATGTGAAAAGAACGCCTGACTATGTTAATATCACCGGAATCTTAAGTATACTGTTCGAATATTTAATACGCACGTTTCACTAGTACTATGAATAACCAATGAAATAATACGGCCAGTAATTTGAACTGTAGGCCTTGAGAATGCAAACGCTATCCATTAATACAAGCTGGGAACGTTGACCTTACAATTACAGGTATTAAGACGAAATGCATTTTAAAAACGATATCACCAGTCACATACGGTAAATAAGCGTTGTCCTCGTGTTCTATTGTGCGTTTTAGATTAGCTGGGCAACCATTTCTAGCTTCTGCCTATTGCGTGTTCACGAAGAAAATGGTGGAGGATTGAGGAAGCGTGACGCTTATCTCGTTAGAAATTTATATCTTTAAAACTGTGCTTTATAAACTAATCACACTCACTTGCGCGCATGTACACAGACACACACACACATGAATTCGACATACAGACAGGTGAGCGGGAGGACGGACAGACGGACAGACAACGGCCTGACAATAGCTGCCCCACTAATCTTATTAGTGACCGTTAGCTTGCTGCCAAAGTACTTCAAAGCCCCACTGCTCTGCGTATCAAGCTCTTGTATGCTGTGCAGAAAGGCACAGATGTTTCGGAAGAAATTATGAATATCCAGTAATTAATGAGGGTATATCATTGATATTCTGAACAATTTTGTAGACATTGTAATGCAGCAACGTTTCTCAAAGTTCGTAGAAAAATAATTACTAGCGCGTATTACTATAATACAAAGGTGGCTCAACTGTTTGAGTGCTATCACTCCTGATGATACGACATCTGATACCCAAGACCAACGGCTTTGAAGAAACAGTCTGGACGCAGGGTAAAAGATCAAAGGCGTCAAAAAAAAAAAAAAAGAATTTCTAATAAATGCTTCTGGTTAACGACACTTCAAAAAAATGCGACTCATGCAGCACGTCTGATGCTCATGACGATAACAATGAAAATTGCCCTATTAAGTGGCGCCATTGTTGTAGGTGCACGCTGGAAAAATGATCTCTGCAGAGACAAAATGCTACATTATTACCAATGCTTAAATGGGACACGCCTTTCTTGATGTCTTGAACGTATTCAAGAAGCCACTAGCGTTTAGTAACCGTGGCGCACAGTTAGTACTCTGAGCATCCACAGCTCCTGAAAGCTTTCACATTTTATATCAGAACAGGGTGCTTGGCCTATGTCCCCTAAGCGCATGAGTCGTTCGATTGATGACATTACATTCTCCTAAAGATTAAAAACGACTAATGCTCATATCGCCTGTTAACGGTATTCTGCTGACGTGGTAGATGTCGGCGACCTCACAGGTATCGGTAGGCATCAAAGGTAATTCATGACAAATATTCCACTGGCCTGACGTTTGCATCACTTGCTTTCATTCATAGCTTTAAGGTAGTCGTTTATGAAGGACGCGGAGGGCTCAGTAAATTTTTAGTCTGGGGTTCTTTAACTTGCATTTACATTGCACGGGACCCTACCATCGAAATGCGGCCGCTGCAGGTGGAATCAAACCAGAGCCTTTGGGAGCGCCCTAACACTGAGCCATCGGGACGGATACTTCATTTAGATTTTAAATTACGATACTCGAATGGAAACCTTGTACTTTCCATTCATACCCATATCTCCTATGAAAACATCGTATTGAATGGGATAAAATGGAATGGTCCGAGATGATGTGAAGACAAAAAAGACGGCGACCACAATAACACAAGCCGGAAAGGTATAAAACTATCAAGCCCGAGATGACAACCTGCGACTTTCGTTGCACCTTTCTCCTTAAAGTCGCGCAGCTCCTACCGTTGTTCGGGGTGCGGACTTAGCTTGAACATGCACTATACTGTAGCTGTTCGAATGCGATGCTGCAACCTCCATTCGTGAAAATCTACCGCGGGCTCCGCTACCTTTCTAGCAGTGTAGCAACAGGATGCCTGCAAGAACACCCGCACACTGATTCTTCAAAACTTTCTTAAAGCTGAAAAGTATTGCTGCCGGCACAAAATTGTCACAACATTAGGACGTACTCTCGCAATGGCCTAAAGCTGTCTGCGAAATGGTGAGTAGGACGTTTTGAGCTTCCCTTTTAACGAGTCTACCAATAATTTGCAAGAAAAAGTCGATCCCAAAACGACGGAAGCCTTCTTCTTTTTTTTTTTTTGTCCTTCACCTCCTCCTCCCAAATTTAGGTGTAGGATGTTTTTTGTTGTTGTTTCGAGAACACGTCATGAGCAAGCGGATAAATGTAGGAAGAAACCATGGTCGGCGCACTGAGAGCAGAGGAAGCGGATATTTTTTAGAGTGGATTGAAATCATTGCAGTTGTGATCTCACTGAAGTCCACTGGTACGTTTGTGTCTTGCACCTGTCTCACTACCGTTGCCGTGCCGACACTTCTAACGTGGCTCATTAGTCAGCAAGGGCGCCACATTCTGCAACGCTTAGAAGCATGCGCCGTCGCGACGTAGTTGAATATTGCGGCTGGTACTTGGCTTTCCCGGTTGCTGGACTACGACACGACACCTCTAATCCAGGTTTACTTAAAGTAGGTGATCTCGGCGCGTACGGTGTTTTCAGCCGGCTGCGTACGTCTGCACTCTCTCCTTTGGTCGGACGTATAAAGTTATAACTAATGCCGCTTTGCTGGAAACTGGAGTCACTCGACGTCGCCGACATTTCCGGCAGCTGTCACCTTCCGAATAGTATTCGCCCAAGTTCTTGAAAGCATTAGAGAACAGTTCTGAGTTCATTGTCTTCTGGCCGAAACGCAACGTTTAAAGTGTTGTAATGGGCTGACAGTTCACGCTTACTGTGAGTAAGCATCCGTTCCGTTCTTCAATAGAAAAACGACTAGGTGTTCATAGTGGCCGTTGAAAAGCTTGATTAGAGCCGCGTTCCCTTAGTTACCGATGTTGGTTTAATGTTCATGATAGTAATAGCGGCCTCGATGCACAAGAACCATCGACGAATCATCATATACCAGCCGTTTTCGAAAGGGCAGATTCTGTATCAGGATCGTTGTTACAGTGCATCGAAGTCGGATGTTGCCGCGAATGTCACTCGATCCCCTGCTGTGAAGTGCTCGCCAGTTCCCTAAGTGGTGACAAGAAACTGTATTTGTTAGCTGACCAAAAAAATTATTTCGCTGAGGCTAACCAGTGATGCGGCCGGTGTCATAATCGACCTAGAGTAATCACGTTTCACATGTCGGTCATGCCGCTCCGCCGGACTGCAATTTAACCCCTGCTGAAATCCGTGGGCAGAGACACGACAACGCTGGACGTATTTCAGTGAAGCGGTTGCTCTTCCACGGCGATCCCAACTCTTTCTACTCCGAGAGGCTGTTAACGACGTGTAATCAGAAAGAATGATCTTCAGGGCCAGTTACAAGAAATTCATTACAGATCAGCAAATGATCAAGCATTTACAATCTTTGTTAGTTGAGACCGTCCATTGATTGCATCTTCGATACGAGACGTCGGATGCATTACCTGCACGAGCTGCCAGAGGATAACTGCAGATCTGCTAATGATTGCATAGATTTCGTCTGATCTTGATGGCGCCGGCCCCAGCTTCATTCTAGGGGGAGTTCAACTGAAGTTGGGTAAGCTAGATGTCAGGTGCGAGCTAACGCAGTTCGCATTGTGAAGTCTACATGATAAAATAAAAAGATCAGGGTGCTGAGACTACATTGAAATCTCGAGACGAGACAGGTGCCCACAGTTATGAAGAGAGATTTTCGAAGTTGAAGATCACTCAATCTAAAGCAGACGTCCCTGCCAAAACGACAGGATAGTTTTTGACATGCCACTGTTGAGCATTCAAAACCGCCTGAAGCAGCGTATCGATGTCACGGTACCTCATCAATGTAAACGGAGTTCTGTTGCAGGCATCGATGGTACTCATGAATACCAAGAACTAAGCGTAGTTGTGTCCCCGCGTTCATGGTAAAGACGGCATAACACTGAGCTGAATTCTTTCGACACCACTAGTTGTGACGTTAATAAAAAATTGCGAGAAAAAAAAAAAAAAAGGGGGACTCCTGGAATATAATGGAACGAAAATGCAGTCATTTAAGTATGACCACCAAGACTCACTTGATGCACTTGAATATGACAAGCTTTTGTGCCTGATTCGCATTACGATCGCTGCAATGACTGCCGATCACTCGCGTAGGTGCGCTATGTGCGCAGTCATTCGGAGGTATTGTAATCGGTTTAGTAGTCCAAGAGAGATGGCGAAGGCGAGAGGCTGCGCGCCGGTTCGAGTGACTTTAATGAGGTGGCGTAATCAGTAATCAGGTAAATTAATAGGATAATGTCAGTTAACATTAGGACATTATATCGAGACATGGACTGAAAATGAAAGAAAATGTAAACGGTGGTTGGAGACAAAGGGCAAATATTCACAATAATGAGAAAATGGGAGGGGGCGGGGGGGGGGGGGGGGGGGTGCTAAGAAATTTTAGATACCGAATTTATGGCAGTCAAAGATCCGGAGAAAAGACGTAAGCTTCAGTGTTGCTGCTTTCTTTTCAGCGGCGATTTTACACCCCGATTCTCCTCCGCTAAGATCTGTAATACGCCTATTCCAAAGTTACAATGATGTGTACCACAACGAAAAGATAACGACAGTGGCAAGAGGTAGTCAAGGGGAGAAGACTGAGATTTTGGGAGGACGGAAGAAAAGGCGCTATAAAATTTTAGGCACTGAACTTTTAAGCACCAAATATTCGAAAAAAAAAAAAAACATATGCTTCAGTGTTTTTGTTTCCTTTTCAGAAGCAATCTTACCCCCGGCGATCGTCCTCCACTATACTATCTGTACTACTCTTGTTTTAACGTGCCAATTATGTAGAGTCCGAGGGAAAAGAATTATAGGAAGTGGTGGGTGAAGGCCGACGGGCAACGATTGGAAACTATTGGGGGATGGGTCGCTATGAAAGTTTCTAATGCTGAACTGATAGGCAATAAATATCAGGAGAAAAAGTAATTTCATTTTCTCTTCAGTGCCGATTTTACATGCTGATCATCGTCCATCATTAGCTGTACTACTCTTACTCTATTGCATCAGTGATGTAGAGTCCGAGGGAATAAAAATATAGGCGGTGATGAGAGACTCAAGCCAAGGGGCAACGATCGGAACCTTTGGGGGGATGGGAAGAAATTTTCAATGCCCAACTTATAGGTACCAAATATCCGGAGAAACTTTGTAAGCTAAAGTGATTTTGTTTTCTCTTCGGCACCGATTTTATCTGCTAATCTTCCTCCACAATGATATTTACTGCTATTGTTCTAGAGTACATGGATATGGACTTCGAGCGATAAAAAATATAGGCGACGGTGCGAGATAGCCAGCGGACGAAGACTGAGACTTTTGGTGAATGGGGAAATGGGCATTAGGAAATTGTAAACACCAAACATTCGAAGATTCGGAGGGCACTTAAGTTACCGTGTTGGGTTTCCTTTTGAGCCAAAGTTTTACACATTGGTCATCCTGCAGTGTGCTACACTTAATCCAAAGTTGCAGTGATGTGCACTCCAATGGGAGGAAAATGTAAACTGTGGTGAGTGTGGGGCAGGGTCGAAGATTTAGAGATTTGAGGGATTGAGGAAGGAGCGCAATGAGATGTTTATACCGAACTTATGGGCACTAAAGATCCGGAAACAACACGTATGCTTCAGTGATCTTGTTTCTTGCACATCCCCGATTTTGCACGCACTACACTTATTCCGAAATTCATGTGATGTGCTCTGCAATGGAAGGACATTGTTGATGGTAGTGAAAGTGGGGGGGGGGGGGGGGGGGGCAAATGTTTAGAGATTCGGGGGATTGAGGAAGGGGATCTATAAAATTTTAGATACCGAGTTCATGGGCACTAAAGATCCAGAGACAACACTTATGCATCAGTGTTGTAGTTTCCTTTTCAGTCGTGTTTTGCACGCCAATCATCCTCACTATGATCTGCACTACACGTATTCCAAAAGTTCCTGTGATGTGCACTCCAATGGAAGGAAATTGTAGACGGTGGTGAAAGTGGGTCAGGGGGCAAATGTTTAGGGATTTGGGGGATTGAGGAAGGGGATCTATTTGATTTTAGATACCGAGCTCATGGGCACTAAAGATCCAGAGACAACACTTATGCATCAGTGTTGTAGTTTCCTTTTTAGTCGTGTTTTGCACGCCAATCATCCTCACTATGATCTCCACTACACGTATTCCAACGTGCCTGTGATGTGCACTCCAATGGAAGGAGTAGACTGTGGTGAGAGTGGGCCAGGGTCGAAGATTAGAGATTTGAGGGATTGAGGAAGGAGAGCAATGAGATGTTTATACCGAACTTATGGGCACTAAATATCCGGAAACAACACGTATGCTTCAGTGTTCTTGTTTCTTGTGCAGCCCCGATTTCGCAAACCAATCATCCACCACTATGATCTGTACTACACTTATTCCAAAGTTCATGTGATGTGCTCTCCAATTGGAGGAAATTGTAGACGATGATTAGAGTGGGTCAGGGGGCTAAGGTTTAGAGATTTGGGGGATGGAGGAAAGGGAGCTACAAAATTTTAGATGCCGACCTTATAGTCACCAAAATTCCGGGGAAGAAAATACGTATGCTTCAGTGTTATTGTTTGTTTTTCAGCACCAATTTTGCCCGCCAATCATCCTCCACTATGATCTGAACTACACTTATTTCAAAGTTCCTGTGATGTGCACTCCAATGGAAGGAAATTGTTGACGTAGTGAGAGTGGGTCAGGGGGCAAATGATGGGGGATTGAGGAAAGGGAGCTATGAAATTTTAGATACCAATCTTATGGGCACTAAAGATCCGGAGACAACACGTATGCTTCAGTGTTCTAGTTTCCTTTTCCGCCCCGATTTTGCACGCCAATCATCCTCCACTATGATCTGCACTACATATATTTTAAACTTCCTATCATTTGCACTCCAATGGAAGGAAATTGTAGCCGGTGGTGAAAGTGGGTCAGGGAGCAAAGGTCAAGATATTTGGGGTATAGAGGATGGGAGCTATGAAATTTTAGATACCGAACTTATGGGCACTAAAGATCCGGAGACAACACGTATGCTTCAGTGGATTTGTTGCCTTTTCTGAACACTAGGCTTATTTCAAAGTTGCCGCGATGTCCACTACAAGGGAGGAGAAAGTAGGCAATGAGATAATAAGGCGGAGGGGGGAAGCGAAGAGTGACCTTATGGAGGATGGGCAAAGATGCAGTATAGAATTTTAGATACCCTACATATGGTCAGCAGAGATTGGGAGAGCACATGTGAGCTTTCGTGGTTTTGGTTCATTTTCAGCATCATTTTTACTGTCCTAACATCTCCACTATGATTTCTTCTATGCTTATTCAGACGTTTGCCGTGATTTGCACTTCAAAGGAAGGAAAATGTGAACGGTGGTTGGAGGTAGACAGGAGGCGAAGGTGAAGACTTCTCAAAGATGGAGGATGGGCGCTGTGAAATTTCTGTTAACACACTTGTGGGCACCAAAGAGTCTGGGGACAGATAAGGTTCAACGATTTGATTCCTTTCAGACCCAGTTTTACACGCCGATCATTCTCCACTATGATCTGTATTCCGTTTGTTCCAGCTGACCTGATCTGCACTCCAAGGGAAGGAAAATGTAGGAGATGGTGGGAAATAGCCAAGGGACGAAGATTGAGACCTTAGGGGATATAGAGATGGAGAAAGGGGCGTTACGATATTTAGGTACCGAACTTATGGGCACCAATGGTTCGAAGAAATTCACTGTATTTCTTTTCCGCACCGATTTTACAAATTAATCATTCTCCACTGTAATCCTGACTACATTTATTCCAAAGTTGCCGTCCTGTGGCCTCCATTGGAAGGAAAATGGAAGCGGTTGTAAGAGTTGGTCAGAGGGCGAAGGGCTAAGATTTAAACTTCAAGTAGATGGAGAAAGGGGCATTATAAAATTTTAGATACCAAATTTTTAGGCACCAAAGTCTCGGACTAGACATTTAAACTTCAGTGTTCTTGTTTCCTCTTGAGCACCGCTTTTGCACGCCGATAATACTCCATTATGATCATTATTAAACGTATTCCAAAGTGGCCGTGATGTACTACACACTAGTGGAAGGGAAATGTATTCGGTGTTGAGAGTGGGTCAGGGGGCGAATATTGTGATGACCTTATGTGGGATGAGGAAAGAGACATTGTGAAATTTTAGATGCTGAACTTATGGTCACGAATAATTCTGAGAACGCACATAAACTTCAGTGGTTTTGTTTCATTTTCAGCACCAATTTTACACACCCATCATCCTCCTCTATTATCTCTACTACACTTGCTCCAAAGTACCCGTGATGTGAACTCCAAGGGAAGAAAGATATAGGCGCAGGTGGGAGATAGTCAAAGGGAAAGATTGAGGCCTTTGGGAATGGACTAAAGGGCACCAAACAGGCAAGCTTGAAGGATTTTGTTCACCTTTCGGCGTCAATTTTACACACCGATCATCCTCCCCTATGATCTGTTGTAAGCTTATTCTTATTACAAAGTTCTCTTGATGTCGATTCCAAGGGAAGCAAAATGTAAGCGGTAGTAAGAAATATTCAGTGAGCGAAGATTGTGGCCTAAGGGGGATGAGGCAAGAGGAACGTATGGCCACCAAAAATTCGGAGCAGGCAAGCAAGCTTCAGTGTTTTTGTTTTCTTTGCAACACCGATTTTACACGCCGAGCATCCTCCACCATGATCTCTGCTTCGCTTATGCAAATTAGGCGCGATTTTGATTTCAAGGGAAGTAAGAGTATGCGGTAGTCGTCAGGAAGCATTTTTTTTTTTTTTAGGGGGGCGGGGGAGGGGGAGATGGGCACTGCTGCTTGCACAGGAGAAGTATATTTAGTCAACGGGGAAACTTTCAGCTCGCGATGAACACAGCAAAGATGATCAAAGTCGACTTTAAACCTTGCGTCTATTAATTACTTTTTTACCAATTAAATTGCCGTCTATAGCCCTCTCATATAACGGTTGTGTCCGGACACAAATCAGTGCAATGCTTGCTTCATACAAGGCCCTATATTTCGATATGTACCGCATGTATATTTTAAGGGTAGTTTCTCAACATTAGACGACTATGATTCGCAAGCTGCCTGAAGTCTATAGTTAGCTAGGTTATGCCAGGCTTTTGTCACAAACATTGTGTTTATCATTTCGCCTATACTTTCTTAAATGGTAGAAACCATACGAGGAGCCGGTTCAATCCTTCCTCTGCAAAAAATAGATTGTTCCAACTCTCAATTTAAATAAGCGTGCTTATTTAGTCTGACAATGAAATTCTTCAGTATGAACTTGGGACAATCGCGGATGCGTGCCTACTTTCAACTAGGCTTTGTCAACAAGTCATCGACTATTCAGTCCTCTTCGCTTATCCCTTGCTCTATAACGTGCGAGAGCGTGCGTTTTCTTCGGTTTACCACTGCCATCATGAGCTCTTCTTGCAAACTAAGTTTCTGGCCAGAGTAAGGCCGGGTCGTTTGGCGTCAAGCAAACTAGCGCCTTTTTTTCATCTAAAAAAAAAAACACGACACTTTGAATCTACGAAATGCACGTTGGCTGCAGAATACTTGGCTGGCATGAAAGCGGTGACGCCGCTACATTTGTCTAGTTTGAAAGGATTTAATCGAGTTTGGTACTTCGCGATATCACTGACTGAGGAAAAGTCAAACTCCATTCTATTCGTTTCAAACAGCTCTAAACAGACAGTCGAAGAACTGTATTCGTTCAGCAACATTGTTCTCAATTATCTTGTTTCCTAAACATCAATCTCAATAATGTTTGGAAGCCAGTCCCTGCAGCAGCAGATGATGAGATGCCGCTGTATATTTTTGTATTCGGAGGTTGGTGCTGGTTACATTTGCTTAGGAAGGTAGGTCCCACTAGTCCGATTCCAATCGACACGCTTTCTCTTTTCTAGAACTTGCACATTACTTAATATTGCACACTGTCCGTAGTAGCAGAAAATAAGTTACTCCTCCACTATTTGATTTCGATACTGATTCTCTCAACAATGATTTCCTCAAGCCTATTCATATCGATGGCAAATTCTCTGTTCGAAATCTTCATACGAACATGTTCGCCTTAAACTCCATGCTGTAAAGCCTGAATTGTTTTCGATGCTTAGATGTCGGTTCCTGCTATGCACCCATCTCGACACAAGTTTTATCTAATAGTAATATGAGCTCGTTATTGGAAGTCTAAGGTATCAGTGGTCGCGAAAGTTGGACACATTAATACTAGTCACGAACTTTTGAAAATGCATTACACTGCTGTGTTCATCTCTATGCCACTGCATTTTTCTAAGATGTTATCTGATCACATTGAAACATGAATATTGCATATTGCTTTCTTTACAGAAGTAATGCACCTGCCTGATTTATTTAATTCTTTTTAATTTAATACTTCACATTCGATGCACATTATTCTTTCAATTATTAAAAATAACTCCTGTAATATTATCTAGATGTAAGCATCTTTTATCTAAAAGCTATCTCAGAATATTTAAAACGATAACGTGACTGCACTTTCAGAAGCTTCCACAAGATTTCCTTTCAATTATTAATGCCGGCTCCTGTTTTACTAAGTATGAGCTCCTCCTGTGTGTTCATCTCATTCGGCACCTGTTTTCGAAAAATTTAACCAGTGCATTAATTAAGCATATGTGGTATACATGGTTGCAGAACACCGTCCTGTTTGATTTGCTTTTGAAGCTTATATTATTTTTAGTATGAATGCCGCATTATTTCGTCTCCACAATTCAGTATCCCTTTTCTCAAACTTTATTACATTACGTTACTTAAAACAACATGATGGCGGCGATTAAAGAAATTGTGGGCTACGGCTTGTTTCTTTTCTGAAGCTTCCATACCGGTCTACTTCATGTCGCTTCTTCAAAGAAAACATCTGAACACAAGACACAAAGCTAAGTTGTACTCAAGGTTGCAGAGGATGGGGTGCTCCGTACAAATATGACATTTCGTTGCTGGATATGTCGGGTACGAATGGCTGTGCTGAAATCATCTCGACGGAGTATCTGCAATTAATACTTGACCGCAGACCGTTGCTTAGAACGAAAGTGCGGCCGTAGAAGAAAGGGATGGATTGTTCCTGCTTACATTTCTTTTGATCATTCGTTACCAGTTACATTAAATAAATTTTATTTTGCGTGCATCAGGATGAGAATATGCTTTTACCTAAACACGATTTGAGCCCATTACTTGAACTACATGGTGGCAGAAGATGGAGTGCACATGACGGATTCTTTTCAGAAGCTTCGATGCAGGTTTACACTATGTCGCTTTTCCAAACGACAACATCTGAGCACAAGACAAGCAAAACTGTTCTCGTAGAGGCAGAGGAAAGAGCGTTTCGGTCCAAAAATTATATTTCGTTGCTGGTTCGTCGGGAATGAGTGGCTGTGCTAAAATCATCTCGAAGAAGTACGTGAGTTTAATACTTGACCGCACAACGTTCCTTTAAAAATAATTGTGGCCGTAGAAAAGGGGGACAGAGTGCTTCAACTTGCATCTCTTTTGATTTCGCATTAACAGTTACTTTAAATAAATGCCTATTTCACGTCCATCACGATGAGAGTATGCCTTTATATATACATAATTTGAGCCCATTACTTGAAACAACATGGTGGCAGAAGATACAGAGCACATGACTGATTCTTTTCTGAAGCTTCGATGCCGGCTCATTCGATGTCGCTCTGCTAAAATAATATCTGAGCAGAGGACCTAAAGCTAAGCTGTACTCCTAGTTGCAGAGGATGGAGTGCTCCGATGCGAACATTATATTCCGTCGCTGTTTCGTCGGGTATGAGTGGCTGTTGCGATATCATCTCAATGGAGTACCTGCGTTTATCGCTTGACCGCAAAACGGTGCCTCAAAGAAAACGGCAGCCGTAGAAGACGTGCATGGAGTGCTCCTGCTTACATCTCTTTTGATCTTTCATTGGAAATTATTTTAAATAAATTCCTATTTTCCTTGCATCACGATGAAATTATGCTTTTATATCAACATGATCTCAGCCCATTACTTGAAACAACATGGTGGCAGAAGATGGAGTGCATATGACCGATTATTTTCGGAAGCTTCGCTGCCGGTTTATACTATGTCGCTCTTCCAAACGAAAGCACCTAAGCACAACACTTAAAGCTAAACTGTACTCATTAGTTGCCGAGGATGGAGTGCTCCGATCCGAATACTACATTTCATTAGTGGTTACGTCTGGTACGATCGGCTGTTGTGAAAGAATCTTGATGGAGTATCTACATTTAATACGTGATCGCGGGACATTGCTTAAACCAGAATAGTGGCCGTAGAAGAAGGGGATCGAGTGCTGCTGCTTACATCTGTTTTTATCTTTCACTACCAATTATTAAACATAAATTACTCTAGTGCGCACATCACGATGAGAATATGCCTCTTCTAGCATGATCTGAGCCGATTACCTGAAAAAACATGGTGACAGAAGATGAAGTGCCCATGAGCGATTCCTTTCTGATGTTTCGATGCCGGCTTACTCTGTGTCGCTTTCCTAAAATAATATCTCAGCACAAGACTTAAAGCTCTGCTGTACTCCTAGTTGCAGAGGATGGAGTGCTCCGATCCGAATACTACATTTCATTAGTGGTTACGTCTGGTACGATCGGCTGTTGTGAAAGCATCTTGATGGAGTATCTACATTTAATACGTGATCGCAGGACATTGCTTAAGCCAAAATAGTGGCTGTAGAAGAAGGGGATCGAGTGCTCCTGCTTAAATCTGTTGTGATCTTTCATTACCAATTATTTCAAATATAAATGGCTCTATTGCGTACATCACGATGAGAATATGCCACTTCTAAACATGATCTGAGCCCATTACTCGAAAAACATGGTGACAGAAGATGAAGTGCCTATGAGCGTTTCTTTTATGATGCTTCGATGCCGGCTTACTCTATGTCGCTTTAATCAAATAATACCTAAGCACAAGACTTAAAGGTAAGCTGTACTCCTAGTTGCAGAGGATGGAGTGCTCCGATCCGAATACTACATTTCGTTGCTGGTTCCGTTGGGTACGAACGGCTGTTGTGAAAGCATCTCAATGCAGTCTCTATGTTTAATACGTGATCGCCGAACATTCCTTAAACCAAAATGGTGGCCGTCAAAGAAGGGGATCCAATGCTCCTGCTTACATCTGTTTTGATCTTTCGTTTCCAATTATTCCAAGCAAATTACTCTAGTGCGCACATCACGATGAGAATATGCCTCTTCTAGCATGATCTGAGCCCAATACCTGAAAGAACATAGTGACAGAAGATGAAGTGCCTATGAGCGTTTCTTTTATGATGCTTCGATGCCGGCTTACTCTATGTCGCTTTCCTAAAATAATATCTTAGCACAAGACCTAAAGCTCAGCTGTACTCCTAGTTGCAGAGGATAGAGTGCTCCGACCCGAATACTATATTTCGTTGGTGGTTACGTCGGGTGCGGATGGTTGTTGTGAAAGCATCAAGATGGAGAATCTACATTTAATACGTGATCGCAGGACATTGCTTAAACCGGAATAGTGGCCGTAGAAGAAGGGGATCGAGTGCTGCTGCTTACATCTGTTTTGATCTTTCTTTACCAATATTTCAAATATAAATTACTCTATTGCGTACATCACGATGAGAATATGCCACTTCCAAACATGATCTGAGCCCATTACTTGAAAAACATGGTGACAGAAGATGAAGTGCGCGTGAGCAATTCTTTTCTGGTGCTTCGATGCCGGCTCTCTCTATGTAGCTCTGTTAAAATAATATCTCATCAAAAGACTTAAAGCTAAGTTGAGCTCCTAGTTGCAGACGAATGAGTGCTCCGACCCGAATACTATATTTCGTTGGTGGTTACGTCGGTTGCGAATGGCTGTTGTGAAAGCATCTCGATGGAGTATCCACATTTAATACGTGATCGCAGAACATTTCTTGAACCAAAATGATCGTCGAAGAAGAAGGGGATCAAGTGCGCCTGCTTAGATCTGTTTTGATCTTTCATTACCAAATATTTCAAAAACATTACTCTCGCACGTACATCACGATGAGAATATATCTCTTCCAAACATGATCTGAGCCCATTACTTGACAAAACATGGCGACAGAAGATGAAGTGCCCATGAGCGATTCTTTTCCGATGCTTCGATGCCTGCTTACTCTATGTCGCTCTGCTAAAATAATATTTCAACACAAGACCTAAAGCTAAGCTGTACTCCTAGTTGCAGAGGATGGAGTGCTCCGATCCGAATACTATATTTCGTTGCTGGTGCCGTCGGGAACGAACGGCTGTTGTGAAAGCATCTCAATGCAGTCTCTATGTTTAATACGTGATCGCAGAACATTCCTTAAACCAAAATGGTGGCCGTCAAAGAAGGGGATCAAGTGCTTCTGCATACATCTGTTCTGATCTTTCATTACCAAATATTTCAAAAAATTACTCTCGCACGTACATCACGATGAGAATATACCTCTTCCAAACAAGATCTGAGCCCATTACTTGAAAAACATGGTGACAGTAGATGAAGTGCGCGTGAGCGATTCTTTTCTGGTGCTTCGATGCCGGCTCTATCTATGTAGCTCTGCTAAAATAATATCTCATCACAAGACTTAAAGCTAAGTTGTGCTCCTAGTTGCAGACGATGGAGTGCGCCGATCCGAATACTAAATTTCGTCGGTGGTTACATCGGGTACGATTGGCTGTTGTGAAAGCATGTTCATGGGGTATCTACGTTTAATATGTGATCGCAGAACATTCCTAAACCAAAATGGTGGCCGTAGAAGAAGGGGATCGAGTGCTCCTGCTTATATCTGTTTTGATATTTCATTACCAATTATTGCAAATACATTACTCCAGTGCTTATGTCACGATGAGAATATGCATCTTCAAAACATGATCTGAGCCCATTACTTAAATGAAGCGCACGTGCGCGATTATTTTCTGATGCTTCGATGCCGGCTCTATGTCGCTTTGCTAAAATAATATCTTAGCACAAAACCTAAAGCTAAGCTGTACTCATAGTTGAAGAGGATGGAGTGCTCCGACCCGAATACTATATTTTGTTGGTGGTTAGGTCGGGTGCGAATGGCTGTTGTGAAAGCATCAAGATGGAGAATCTACATTTAATACGTGATCGCAGAACATTCCTCAAACCAGAATAGTGGCCGTAGAAGAAGGGGATCGAGTGCTCCTGCTTACATCAGTTTTGATCTTTCATTACCAATATTTCAAATATAAATTACTCTATTGCGTACATCACGATGAGAATATGCCACTTCCAAACATGATCTGAGCCCATTACTTGAAAAACATGGTGACAGAAGATGAAGTGCGCGTGAGCAATTATTTTCTGATGCTTCGATGCCGGCTCTATGTCGCTTTGCTAAAATAATATCTCATCACAAGACTTAAAGCTAAGTTGTGCTCCTAGTTGCAGACGATGGAGTGCTCCGATCCGAATACTATATTTCGTCGGTGGTTACGTCGGGTGCGAATGGCTGTTGTGAAAGCATCTCGATGGAGTATCTACATTTAATACGTGATCGCAGAACATTCCTTAAACCAAAATGGAGGCCGTAGAAGAAGGGGATCGAGTACTCCTGCTTACATCAGTTTTGAGATTTCATTACCAATTATTGCAAATAAATTACTCCAGTGCTTATATCACGATGAAATATGCCTCTTCCAAACATGATCTGAGCCCAAAAACATTCTGACAGAAGATGAAGTGCACATGAGCCATTATTTTCTGATGCTTCGATGCCGGCTCTATGTCGCTTTGCTAAAATAATATCTTAGCACAAGACCTAAAGCTAAGCTGTACTCCTAGTTGCAGAGGATGGAGTGCTCCGACCAGAATACTATATTTCGTTGGTGGTTACGTCGGGTGCGAATGGCTGTTGTGAAAGCATCTCGATGGAGTATCTACATTTAATACTTGATCGCAGAACATTCCTTAAACCAAAATGGTGGCCGTAGAAGAAGAGGATCGAGTGCTCCTGCTTACATCTGTTTTGATCTTTCATTACCAATTATTGCAAATAAATTACTCCAGTGCTTATATCACGATAAGAATATGCCTCTTCCAAACATGATCTGAGCCCAAAAACATTGTGACAGAAGATGAAGTGCACATGAGCCATTATTTTCTGATGCTTCGATTCCGGCTCTATGTCGCTTTGCTAAAATAATATCTTAGCACAAGACCTAAAGCTAAGCTGTACTCCTAGTTGCAGAGGATGGAGTGCTCCGACCCGAATACTATATTTCGTTTGTGGTTACGTCGGGTGCGAATGGTTGTTGTGAAAGCATCTCGATGGAGTATCTACATTTAATGCGTGATCGCAGAACATTCCTCAAACCAGAATAGTGGCCGTAGAAGAAGGGGATCGAGTGCTCCTGCTTACATCAGTTTTGATCTTTCATTACCAATATTTCAAATATAAATTACTCTATTGCGTACATCACGATGAGAATATGCCACTTCCAAACATGATCTGAGCCCATTACTTGAAAAACATGGTGACAGAAGATGAAGTGCGCGTGAGCAATTATTTTCTGATGCTTCGATGCCGGCTCTATGTCGCTTTGCTAAAATAATATCTCATCACAAGGCTTAAAGCTAAGTTGTGCTCCTAGTTGCAGACGATGGAGTGCTCCGATCCGAATACTATATTTCGTCGGTGGTTACGTCGGGTGCGAATGGCTGTTGTGAAAGCATCTCGATGGAGTATCTACATTTAATACGTGATCGCAGAACATTCCTTAAACCAAAATGGAGGCCGTAGAAGAAGGGGATCGAGTACTCCTGCTTACATCAGTTTTGAGATTTCATTACCAATTATTGCAAATAAATTACTCCAGTGCTTATATCACGATGAAATATGCCTCTTCCAAACATGATCTGAGCCCAAAAACATTCTGACAGAAGATGAAGTGCACATGAGCCATTATTTTCTGATGCTTCGATGCCGGCTCTATGTCGCTTTGCTAAAATAATATCTTAGCACAAGACCTAAAGCTAAGCTGTACTCCTAGTTGCAGAGGATGGAGTGCTCCGACCAGAATACTATATTTCGTTGGTGGTTACGTCGGGTGCGAATGGCTGTTGTGAAAGCATCTCGATGGAGTATCTACATTTAATACTTGATCGCAGAACATTCCTTAAACCAAAATGGTGGCCGTAGAAGAAGAGGATCGAGTGCTCCTGCTTACATCTGTTTTGATCTTTCATTACCAATTATTGCAAATAAATTACTCCAGTGCTTATATCACGATAAGAATATGCCTCTTCCAAACATGATCTGAGCCCAAAAACATTGTGACAGAAGATGAAGTGCACATGAGGCATTATTTTCTGATGCTTCGATGCCGGCTCTATGTCGCTTTGCTAAAATAATATCTTAGCACAAGACCTAAAGCTAAGTTGTGCTCCTAGTTGCAGAGGATCGAGTGCTCCGACCCGAATACTATATTTCGTTGGTGGTTACGTCGGGTGCGAATGGCTGTTGTGAAAGCATCTCGATGGAGTATCTACATTTAATACTTGATCGCAGAACATTCCTTAAACCAAAATGGTGGCCGTAGAAGAAGGGGATCGAGTGCTCCTGCTTACATCTGTTTTGATCTTTCATTACCAATTATTGCAAATAAATTACTCCAGTGCTTATATCACGATGAAATATGCCTCTTCCAAACATGATCTGAGCCCATTACTCGAAAAACATCGTGACAGAAGGTGAAGTGCACATGAGCGATTATTTTCTGATGCTTCGATGCCGGCTCTATGTCGCTTTGCTAAAATAATATCTTAGCACAAGACCTAAAGCTAAGCTGTACTCCTAGTTGCAGAGGATGGAGTTCTCCGACCCGAATACTATATTTCGTTGGTGGTTACGTCGGGTGCGAATGGCTGTTGTGAAAGCATCTCGATGGAGTATCTACATTTAATACTTGATCGCAGAACATTCCTTAAACCAAAATGGTGGCCGTAGAAGAAGGGGATCGAGTGCTCCTGCTTGCATCAGTTTTGGGATTTCATTACCAATTATTGCAAATAAATTACTCCAGTGCTTATATCACGATAAGAATATGCCTCTTCCAAACATGATCTGAGCCCAAAAACATTGTGACAGAAGATGAAGTGCACATGAGCCATTATTTTCTGATGCTTCGATGCCGGCTCTATGTCGCTTTGCTAAAATAATATCTTAGCACAAGACCTAAAGCTAAGCTGTACTCCTAGTTGCAGAGGATGGAGTGCTCCGACCCGAATACTATATTTCGTTTGTGGTTACGTCGGGTGCGAATGGTTGTTGTGAAAGCATCTCGATGGAGTATCTACATTTAATGCGTGATCGCAGAACATTCCTCAAACCAGAATAGTGGCCGTAGAAGAAGGGGATCGAGTGCTCCTGCTTACATCAGTTTTGATCTTTCATTACCAATATTTCAAATATAAATTACTCTATTGCGTACATCACGATGAGAATATGCCACTTCCAAACATGATCTGAGCCCATTACTTGAAAAACATGGTGACAGAAGATGAAGTGCGCGTGAGCAATTATTTTCTGATGCTTCGATGCCGGCTCTATGTCGCTTTGCTAAAATAATATCTCATCACAAGACTTAAAGCTAAGTTGTGCTCCTAGTTGCAGACGATGGAGTGCTCCGATCCGAATACTATATTTCGTCGGTGGTTACGTCGGGTGCGAATGGCTGTTGTGAAAGCATCTCGATGGAGTATCTACTTTAATACGTGATCGCAGAACATTCCTTAAACCAAAATGGAGGCCGTAGAAGAAGGGGATCGAGTACTCCTGCTTACATCAGTTTTGAGATTTCATTACCAATTATTGCAAATAAATTACTCCAGTGCTTATATCACGATGAAATATGCCTCTTCCAAACATGATCTGAGCCCAAAAACATTCTGACAGAAGATGAAGTGCACATGAGCCATTATTTTCTGATGCTTCGATGCCGGCTCTATGTCGCTTTGCTAAAATAATATCTTAGCACAAGACCTAAAGCTAAGCTGTACTCCTAGTTGCAGAGGATGGAGTGCTCCGACCAGAATACTATATTTCGTTGGTGGTTACGTCGGGTGCGAATGGCTGTTGTGAAAGCATCTCGATGGAGTATCTACATTTAATACTTGATCGCAGAACATTCCTTAAACCAAAATGGTGGCCGTAGAAGAAGAGGATCGAGTGCTCCTGCTTACATCTGTTTTGATCTTTCATTACCAATTATTGCAAATAAATTACTCCAGTGCTTATATCACGATAAGAATATGCCTCTTCCAAACATGATCTGAGCCCAAAAACATTGTGACAGAAGATGAAGTGCACATGAGGCATTATTTTCTGATGCTTCGATGCCGGCTCTATGTCGCTTTGCTAAAATAATATCTTAGCACAAGACCTAAAGCTAAGTTGTGCTCCTAGTTGCAGAGGATCGAGTGCTCCGACCCGAATACTATATTTCGTTGGTGGTTACGTCGGGTGCGAATGGCTGTTGTGAAAGCATCTCGATTGAGTATCTACATTTAATACTTGATCGCAGAACATTCCTTAAACCAAAATGGTGGCCGTAGAAGAAGGGGATCGAGTGCTCCTGCTTACATCTGTTTTGATCTTTCATTACCAATTATTGCAAATAAATTACTCCAGTGCTTATATCACGATGAAATATGCCTCTTCCAAACATGATCTGAGCCCATTACTCGAAAAACATCGTGACAGAAGGTGAAGTGCACATGAGCGATTATTTTCTGATGCTTCGATGCCGGCTCTATGTCGCTTTGCTAAAATAATATCTTAGCACAAGACCTAAAGCTAAGCTGTACTCCTAGTTGCAGAGGATGGAGTTCTCCGACCCGAATACTATATTTCGTTGGTGGTTACGTCGGGTGCGAATGGCTGTTGTGAAAGCATCTCGATGGAGTATCTACATTTAATACTTGATCGCAGAACATTCCTTAAACCAAAATGGTGGCCGTAGAAGAAGGGGATCGAGTGCTCCTGCTTGCATCAGTTTTGGGATTTCATTACCAATTATTGCAAATAAATTACTCCAGTGCTTATATCACGATAAGAATATGCCTCTTCCAAACATGATCTGAGCCCAAAAACATTGTGACAGAAGATGAAGTGCACATGAGGCATTATTTTCTGATGCTTCGATGCCGGCTGTATGTCGCTTTGCTAAAATAATATCTTAGCACAAGACCTAAAACTAAGCTGTACTCCTAGTTGCAGAGGATGGAGTGCTCCGACCCGAATACTATATTTCGTTGGTGGTTACGTCGGGTGCGAATGGCTGTTGTGAAAGCATCTCGATGGAGTATCTACATTTAATACTTGATCGCAGAACATTCCTTAAACCAAAATGGTGGCCGTAGAAGAAAGGGATCGAGTGCTCCTGCTTACATCAGTTTTGAGATTTCATTACCAATTATTGCAAATAAATTACTCCAGTGCTTATATCACGATAAGAATATGCCTCTTCCAAACATGATCTGAGCCCAAAAACATTGTGACAGAAGATGAAGTGCACATGAGCCATTATTTTCTGATGCTTCGATGCCGGCTCTATGTCGCTTTGCTAAAATAATATCTTAGCACAAGACCTAAAGCTAAGCTGTACTCCTAGTTGCAGAGGATGGAGTGCTCCGACCCGAATACTATATTTCGTTTGTGGTTACGTCGGGTGCGAATGGTTGTTGTGAAAGCATCTCGATGGAGTATCTACATTTAATGCGTGATCGCAGAACATTCCTTAAACCAAAATGGTGGCCGTAGAAGAAAGGGATCGAGTGCTCCTGCTTACATCAGTTTTGAGATTTCATTACCAATTATTGCAAATAAATTACTCCAGTGCTTATATCACGATAAGAATATGCCTCTTCCAAACATGATCTGAGCCCAAAAACATGGTGACAGAAGATGAAGTGCACATGAGCCATTATTTTCTGATGCTTCGATGCCGGCTCTATGTCGCTTTGCTAAAATAATATCTTAGCACAAGACCTAAAGCTAAGCTGTACTCCTAGTTGCAGAGGATGGAGTGCTCCGACCCGAATACTATATTTCGTTTGTGGTTACGTCGGGTGCGAATGGTTGTTGTGAAAGCATCTCGATGGAGTATCTACATTTAATGCGTGATCGCAGAACATTCCTTAAACCAAAATGGTGGCCGTAGAAGAAAGGGATCGAGTGCTCCTGCTTACATCAGTTTTGATCTTTCATTACCAATTATTGCAAATAAATTACTCCAGTGCTTATATCACGATGAAATATGCCTCTTCCAAACATGATCTGAGCCCATTACTCGAAAAACATCGTGACAGAAGATGAAGTGCACATGAGCGATTATTTTCTGATGCTTCGATGCCGGCTCTATGTCGCTTTGCTAAAATAATATCTTAGCACAAGACCTAAAGCTAAGCTGTACTCCTAGTTGCAGAGGATGGAGTGCTGCGACCCGAATACTTTATTTCGTTGGTGGTTACGTCGGGTGCGAATGGCTGTTGTGAAAGCATCTCGATGGAGTATCTACATTTAATACGTGATCGCAGAACATTCCTTAAACCAAAATGGTGGCCGTAGAAGAAAGGGATCGAGTGCTCCTGCTTACATCTGTTTTGATCTTTCATTACCAATTATTGCAAATAAATTACTCCAGTGCTTATATCACGATGAAATATGCCTCTTCCAAACATGATCTGAGCCCATTACTCGAAAAACATCGTGACAGAAGATGAAGTGCACATGAGCGATTATTTTCTGATGCTTCGATGCCGGCTCTATGTCGCTTTGCTAAAATAATATCTTAGCACAAGACCTAAAGCTAAGCTGTACTCCTAGTTGCAGAGGATGGAGTGCTCCGACCCGAATACTATATTTCGTTGGTGGTTACGTCGGGTGCGGATGGCTGTTGTGAACGCATCTCGATGGAGTATCTACATTTAATACGTGATCGCAGAACATTCCTTAAACCAAAATGGAGGCCGTAGAAGAAGGGGATCGAGTACTCCTGCTTACATCAGTTTTGAGATTTCATTACCAATTATTGCAAATAAATTACTCCAGTGCTTATATCACGATGAAATATGCCTCTTCCAAACATGATCTGAGCCCATTACTCGAAAAACATCGTGACAGAAGATGAAGTGCACATGAGCGATTATTTTCTGATGCTTCGATGCCGGCTCTATGTCGCTTTGCTAAAATAATATCTTAGCACAAGACCTAAAGCTAAGCTGTACTCCTAGTTGCAGAGGATGGAGTGCTCCGACCCGAATACTATATTTCGTTGGTGGTTACGTCGGGTGCGAATGGCTGTTGTGAAAGCATCTCGATGGAGTATCTACATATAATACGTGATCGCAAAACATTCCTTAAACCAAAATGGTGGCCGTAGAAGAAAGGGATCGAGTGCTCCTGCTTACATCTGTTTTGATCTTTCATTACCAATTATTGCAAATAAATTACTCCAGTGCTTATATCACGATGAAATATGCCTCTTCCAAACATGATCTGAGCCCATTACTCGAAAAACATCGTGACAGAAGATGAAGTGCACATGAGCGATTATTTTCTGATGCTTCGATGCCGGCTCTATGTCGCTTTGCTAAAATAATATCTTAGCACAAGACCTAAAGCTAAGCTGTACTCCTAGTTGCAGAGGATGGAGTGCTCCGACCCGAATACTATATTTCGTTTGTGGTTACGTCAGGTGCGAATGGTTGTTGTGAAAGCATCTCGATGGAGTATCTACATTTAATACTTGATCGCAGAACATTCCTTAACCAAAATGGTGGCCGTAGAAGAAGGGAATCGAGTGCTCCTGCTTACATCTGTTTTGATCTTTCATTACCAATTATTGCAAATAAATTACTCCAGTGCTTATATCACGATGAAATATGCCTCTTCCAAACATGATCTGAGCCCATTACTCGAAAAACATCGTGACAGAAGATGAAGTGCACATGACCGATTATTTTCTGATGCTTCGATGCCGGCTCTATGTCGCTTTGCTAAAATAATATCTTAGCACGAGACCTAAAGCTAAGTTGTGCTCCTAGTTGCAGAGGATCGAGTGCTCCGACCCGAATACTATATTTCGTTGGTGGTTACGTCGGGTGCGAATGGCTGTTGTGAAAGCATCTCGATGGAGTATCTACATTTAATACTTGATCGCAGAACATTCCTTAAACCAAAATGGTGGCCGTAGAAGAAGGGGATCGAGTGCTCCTGCTTACATCTGTTTTGATCTTTCATTACCAATTATTGCAAATAAATTACTCCAGTGCTTATATCACGATGAAATATGCCTCTTCCAAACATGATCTGAGCCCATTACTCGAAAAACATCGTGACAGAAGGTGAAGTGCACATGAGCGACTATTTTCTGATGCTTCGATGCCGGCTCTATGTCGCTTTGCTAAAATAATATCTTAGCACAAGACCTAAAACTAAGCTGTACTCCTAGTTGCAGAGGATGGAGTGCTCCGACCCGAATACTATATTTCGTTGGTGGTTACGTCGGGTGCGAATGGCTGTTGTGAAAGCATCTCGATGGAGTATCTACATTTAATACTTGATCGCAGAACATTCCTTAAACCAAAATGGTGGCCGTAGAAGAAGGGGATCGAGTGCTCCTGCTTGCATCAGTTTTGGGATTTCATTACCAATTATTGCAAATAAATTACTCCAGTGCTTATATCACGATAAGAATATGCCTCTTCCAAACATGATCTGAGCCCAAAAACATTGTGACAGAAGATGAAGTGCACATGAGCCATTATTTTCTGATGCTTCGATGCCGGCTCTATGTCGCTTTGCTAAAATAATATCTTAGCACAAGACCTAAAGCTAAGCTGTACTCCTAGTTGCAGAGGATGGAGTGCTCCGACCCGAATACTATATTTCGTTTGTGGTTACGTCGGGTGCGAATGGTTGTTGTGAAAGCATCTCGATGGAGTATCTACATTTATTGCGTGATCGCAGAACATTCCTTAAACCAAAATGGTGGCCGTAGAAGAAAGGGATCGAGTGCTCCTGCTTACATCAGTTTTGAGATTTCATTACCAATTATTGCAAATAAATTACTCCAGTGCTTATATCACGATAAGAATATGCCTCTTCCAAACATGATCTGAGCCCAAAAACATTGTGACAGAAGATGAAGTGCACATGAGGCATTATTTTCTGATGCTTCGATGCCGGCTGTATGTCGCTTTGCTAAAATAATATCTTAGCACAAGACCTAAAGCTAAGCTGTACTCCTAGTTGCAGAGGATGGAGTGCTCCGATCCGAATACTATATTTCGTTTGTGGTTACGTCGGGTGCGAATGGTTGTTGTGAAAGCATCTCGATGGAGTATCTACATTTAATACGTGATCGCAGAACATTCCTTAAACCAAAATGGTGGCCGTAGAAGAAAGGGATCGAGTGCTCCTGCTTACATCAGTTTTGAGATTTCATTACCAATTATTGCAAATAAATTACTCCAGTGCTTATATCACGATAAGAATATGCCTCTTCCAAACATGATCTGAGCCCAAAAACATTGTGACAGATGATGAAGTGCACATGAGGCATTATTTTCTGATGCTTCGATGCCGGCTCTATGTCGCTTTGCTAAAATAATATCTTAGCACAAGACCTAAAGCTAAGCTGTACTCCTAGTTGCAGAGGATGGAGTGCTCCGACCCGAATACTATATTTCGTTTGTGGTTACGTCGGGTGCGAATGGTTGTTGTGAAAGCATCTCGATGGAGTATCTACATTTAATACGTGATCGCAGAACATTCCTTAAACCAAAATGGTGGCCGTAGAAGAAGGGGATCGAGTGCTCCTGCTTACATCTGTTTTGATCTTTCATTACCAATTACTGCAAATAAATTACTCCAGTGCTATATCACGATGAAATATGCCTCTTCCAAACATGATCTGAGCCCATTACTCGAAAAACATCGTGACAGAAGATGAAGTGCACATGAGCGATTATTTTCTGATGCTTCGATGCCGGCTCTATATGTCGCTTTGCTAAAATAATATCTTAGCACAAGACCTAAAGCTAAGCTGTACTCCTAGTTGCAGAGGATGGAGTGCTCCGACCCGAATACTATATTTCGTTTGTGGTTACGTCGGGTGCGAATGGTTGTTGTGAAAGCATCTCGATGGAGTATCTACATTTAATACGTGATCGCAGAACATTCCTTAAACCAAAATGGTGGCCGTAGAAGAAAGGGATCGAGTGCTCCTGCTTACATCTGTTTTGATCTTTCATTACCAATTATTGCAAATAAATTACTCCAGTGCTTATATCACGATGAAATATGCCTCTTCCAAACATGATCTGAGCCCATTACTCGAAAAACATCGTGACAGAAGATGAAGTGCACATGAGCGATTATTTTCTGATGCTTCGATGCCGGCTCTATGTCGCTTTGCTAAAATAATATCTTAGCACAAGACCTAAAGCTAAGCTGTACTCCTAGTTGCAGAGGATGGAGTGCTGCGACCCGAATACTTTATTTCGTTGGTGGTTACGTCGGGTGCGAATGGCTGTTGTGAAAGCATCTCGATGGAGTATCTACATTTAATACGTGATCGCAGAACATTCCTTAAACCAAAATGGTGGCCGTAGAAGAAAGGGATCGAGTGCTCCTGCTTACATCTGTTTTGATCTTTCATTACCAATTATTGCAAATAAATTACTCCAGTGCTTATATCACGATGAAATATGCCTCTTCCAAACATGATCTGAGCCCATTACTCGAAAAACATCGTGACAGAAGATGAAGTGCACATGAGCGATTATTTTCTGATGCTTCGATGCCGGCTCTATGTCGCTTTGCTAAAATAATATCTTAGCACAAGACCTAAAGCTAAGCTGTACTCCTAGTTGCAGAGGATGGAGTGCTCCGACCCGAATACTATATTTCGTTGGTGGTTACGTCGGGTGCGGATGGCTGTTGTGAACGCATCTCGATGGAGTATCTACATTTAATACTTGATCGCAGAACATTCCTTAAACCAAAATGGTGGCCGTAGAAGAAGGGGATCGAGTGCTCCTGCTTGCATCAGTTTTGGGATTTCATTACCAATTATTGCAAATAAATTACTCCAGTGCTTATATCACGATAAGAATATGCCTCTTCCAAACATGATCTGAGCCCAAAAACATTGTGACAGAAGATGAAGTGCACATGAGCCATTATTTTCTAATGCTTCGATGCCGGCTCTATGTCGCTTTGCTAAAATAATATCTTAGCACAAGACCTAAAGCTAAGCTGTACTCCTAGTTGCAGAGGATGGAGTGCTCCGATCCGAATACTATATTTCGTTTGTGGTTACGTCGGGTGCGAATGGTTGTTGTGAAAGCATCTCGATGGAGTATCTACATTTAATACGTGATCGCAGAACATTCCTTAAACCAAAATGGTGGCCGTAGAAGAAAGGGATCGAGTGCTCCTGCTTACATCTGTTTTGATCTTTCATTACCAATTATTGCAAATAAATTACTCCAGTGCTTATATCACGATGAAATATGCCTCTTCCAAACATGATCTGAGCCCATTACTCGAAAAACATCGTGACAGAAGATGAAGTGCACATGAGCGATTATTTTCTGATGCTTCGATGCCGGCTCTATGTCGCTTTGCTAAAATAATATCTTAGCACAAGACCTAAAGCTAAGCTGTACTCCTAGTTGCAGAGGATGGAGTGCTGCGACCCGAATACTTTATTTCGTTGGTGGTTACGTCGGGTGCGAATGGCTGTTGTGAAAGCATCTCGATGGAGTATCTACATTTAATACGTGATCGCAGAACATTCCTTAAACCAAAATGGTGGCCGTAGAAGAAAGGGATCGAGTGCTCCTGCTTACATCTGTTTTGATCTTTCATTACCAATTATTGCAAATATATTACTCCAGTGCTTATATCACGATGAAATATGCCTCTTCCAAACATGATCTGAGCCCATTACTCGAAAAACATCGTGACAGAAGATGAAGTGCACATGAGCGATTATTTTCTGATGCTTCGATGCCGGCTCTATGTCGCTTTGCTAAAATAATATCTTAGCACAAGACCTAAAGCTAAGCTGTACTCCTAGTTGCAGAGGATGGAGTGCTCCGACCCGAATACTATATTTCGTTGGTGGTTACGTCGGGTGCGGATGGCTGTTGTGAACGCATCTCGATGGAGTATCTACATTTAATACTTGATCGCAGAACATTCCTTAAACCAAAATGGTGGCCGTAGAAGAAGGGGATCGAGTGCTCCTGCTTGCATCAGTTTTGGGATTTCAAAACCAATTATTGCAAATAAATTACTCCAGTGCTTATATCACGATAAGAATATGCCTCTTCCAAACATGATCTGAGCCCAAAAACATTGTGACAGAAGATGAAGTGCACATGAGCCATTATTTTCTGATGCTTCGATGCCGGCTGTATGTCGCTTTGCTAAAATAATATCTTAGCACAAGACCTAAAGCTAAGCTGTACTCCTAGTTGCAGAGGATGGAGTGCTCCGATCCGAATACTATATTTCGTTTGTGGTTACGTCGGGTGCGAATGGTTGTTGTGAAAGCATCTCGATGGAGTATCTACATTTAATACGTGATCGCAGAACATTCCTTAAACCAAAATGGTGGCCGTAGAAGAAAGGGATCGAGTGCTCCTGCTTACATCAGTTTTGAGATTTCATTACCAATTATTGCAAATAAATTACTCCAGTGCTTATATCACGATAAGAATATGCCTCTTCCAAACATGATCTGAGCCCAAAAACATTGTGACAGATGATGAAGTGCACATGAGGCATTATTTTCTGATGCTTCGATGCCGGCTCTATGTCGCTTTGCTAAAATAATATCTTAGCACAAGTCCTAAAGCTAAGCTGTACTCCTAGTTGCAGAGGATGGAGTGCTCCGACCCGAATACTATATTTCGTTTGTGGTTACGTCAGGTGCGAATGGTTGTTATGAAAGCATCTCGATGGAGTATCTACATTTAATACTTGATCGCAGAACATTCCTTAACCAAAATGGTGGCCGTAGAAGAAGGGGATCGAGTGCTCCTGCTTACATCTGTTTTGATCTTTCATTACCAATTATTGCAAATAAATTACTCCAGTGCTTATATCACGATGAAATATGCCTCTTCCAAACATGATCTGAGCCCATTACTCGAAAAACATCGTGACAGAAGATGAAGTGCACATGAGCGATTATTTTCTGATGCTTCGATGCCGGCTCTATGTCGCTTTGCTAAAATAATATCTTAGCACAAGACCTAAAGCTAAGTTGTGCTCCTAGTTGCAGAGGATCGAGTGCTCCGACCCGAATACTATATTTCGTTGGTGGTTACGTCGGGTGCGAATGGCTGTTGTGAAAGCATCTCGATGGAGTATCTACATTTAATACTTGATCGCAGAACATTCCTTAAACCAAAATGGTGGCCGTAGAAGAAGGGGATCGAGTGCTCCTGCTTACATCTGTTTTGATCTTTCATTACCAATTATTGCAAATAAATTACTCCAGTGCTTATATCACGATGAAATATGCCTCTTCCAAACATGATCTGAGCCCATTACTCGAAAAACATCGTGACAGAAGGTGAAGTGCACATGAGCGATTATTTTCTGATGCTTCGATGCCGGCTCTATGTCGCTTTGCTAAAATAATATCTTAGCACAAGACCTAAAGCTAAGCTGTACTCCTAGTTGCAGAGGATGGAGTGCTCCGACCCGAATACTATATTTCGTTGGTGGTTACGTCGGGTGCGAATGGCTGTTGTGAAAGCATCTCGATGGAGTATCTACATTTAATACTTGATCGCAGAACATTCCTTAAACCAAAATGGTGGCCGTAGAAGAAGGGGATCGAGTGCTCCTGCTTGCATCAGTTTTGGGATTTCATTACCAATTATTGCAAATAAATTACTCCAGTGCTTATATCAGGATAAGAATATGCCTCTTCCAAACATGATCTGAGCCCAAAAACATTGTGACAGAAGATGAAGTGCACATGAGCCATTATTTTCTGGTGCTTCGATGCCGGCTCTATGTCGCTTTGCTAAAATAATATTTTAGCACAAGACCTAAAGCTACGCTGTACTCCTAGTTGCAGAGGATGGAGTGCTCCGACCCGAATACTATATTTCGTTTGTGGTTACGTCAGGTGCGAATGGTTGTTGTGAAAGCATCTCGATGGAGTATCTACATTTAATACTTGATCGCAGAACATTCCTTAACCAAAATGGTGGCCGTAGAAGAAGGGGATCGAGTGCCCCTGCTTACATCTGTTTTGATCTTTCATTACCAATTATTGCAAATAAATTACTCCAGTGCTTATATCACGATGAAATATGCCTCTTCCAAACATGATCTGAGCCCATTACTCGAAAAACATCGTGACAGAAGGTGAAGTGCACATGAGCGATTATTTTCTGATGCTTCGATGCCGGCTCCATGTCGCTTTGCTAAAATAATATCTTAGCACAAGACCTAAAGCTAAGCTGTACTCCTACTTGCAGAGGATGGAGTGCTCCGACCCGAATACTATATTTCGTTGGTGGTTACGTCGGGTGCGAATGGCTGTTGTGAAAGCATATCGATGGAGTATCTACATTTAATACTTGATCGCAGAACATTCCTTAAACCAAAATGGTGGCCGTAGAAGAAAGGGATCGAGTGCTCCTGCTTACATCAGTTTTGAGATTTCATTACCAATTATTGCAAATAAATTACTCCAGTGCTTATATCACGATAAGAATATGCCTCTTCCAAACATGATCTGAGCCCAAAAACATTGTGACAGATGATGAAGTGCACATGAGGCATTATTTTCTGATGCTTCGATGCCGGCTCTATGTCGCTTTGCTAAAATAATATCTTAGCACAAGACCTAAAGCTAAGCTGTACTCCTAGTTGCAGAGGATGGAGTGCTCCGACCCGAATACTATATTTCGTTTGTGGTTACGTCGGGTGCGAATGGTTGTTGTGAAAGCATCTCGATGGAGTATCTACATTTAATACGTGATCGCAGAACATTCCTTAAACCAAAATGGTGGCCGTAGAAGAAAGGGATCGAGTGCTCCTGCCTACATCAGTTTTGAGATTTCATTACCAATTATTGCGAATAAATTACTCCAGTGCTTATATCACGATAAGAATATGCCTCTTCCAAACATGATCTGAGCCCAAAAACATTGTGACAGAAGATGAAGTGCTCATGAGCCATTATTTTCTGATGCTTCGATGCCGGCTCTATGTCGCTTTGCTAAAATAATATCTTAGCACAAGACCTAAAGCTAAGCTGTACTCCTAGTTGCAGAGGATGGAGTGCTCCGACCCGAATACTATATTTCGTTTGTGGTTACGTCGGGTGCGAATGGTTGTTGTGAAAGCATCTCGATGGAGTATCTACATTTAATACGTGATCGCAGAACATTCCTTAAACCAAAATGGTGGCCGTAGAAGAAAGGGATCGAGTGCTCCTGCTTACATCAGTTTTGAGATTTCATTACCAATTATTGCAAATAAATTACTCCAGTGCTTATATCACGATAAGAATATGCCTCTTCCAAACATGATCTGAGCCCAAAAACATTGTGACAGAAGATGAAGTGCACATGAGGCATTATTTTCTGATGCTTCGATGCCGGCTCTATGTCGCTTTGCTAAAATAATATCTGAGCACAAGACCTAAAGCTAAGCTGTACTCCTAGTTGCAGAGGATGGAGTGCTCCGACCCGAATACTATATTTCGTTGGTGGTTACGTGGGGTGCGAATGGCTGTTGTGAAAGCATCTCGATGGAGTATCTACATTTAATACGTGATCGCAGAACATTCCTTCAACCAAAATGGTGGCCGTAGAAGAAGGGGATCGAGTGCTCCTGCTTACATCTGTTTTGATCTTTCATTACCAATTATTGCAAATAAATTACTCCAGTGCTTATATCACGATGAAATATGCCTCTTCCAAACATGATCTGAGCCCATTACTCGAAAAACATCGTGACAGAAGGTGAAGTGCACATGAGCGATTATTTTCTGATGCTTCGATGCCGGCTCTATGTCGCTTTGCTAAAATAATATCTTAGCACAAGACCTAAAGCTAAGCTGTACTCCTAGTTGCAGAGGATGGAGTGCTCCGACCCGAATACTATATTTCGTTGGTGGTTACGTCGGGTGCGAATGGCTGTTGTGAAAGCATCTCGATGGAGTATCTACATTTAATACTTGATCGCAGAACATTCCTTAAACCAAAATGGTGGCCGTAGAAGAAGGGGATCGAGTGCTCCTGCTTGCATCAGTTTTGGGATTTCATTACCAATTATTGCAAATAAATTACTCCAGTGCTTATATCAGGATAAGAATATGCCTCTTCCAAACATGATCTGAGCCCAAAAACATTGTGACAGAAGATGAAGTGCACATGAGCCATTATTTTCTGATGCGTCGATGCCGGCTCTATGTCGCTTTGCTAAAATAATATCTTAGCACAAGACCTAAAGCTAAGCTGTACTCCTAGTTGCAGAGGATGGAGTGCTCCGACCCGAATACTATATTTCGTTTGTGGTTACGTCAGGTGCGAATGGTTGTTGTGAAAGCATCTCGATGGAGTATCTACATTTAATACTTGATCGCAGAACATTCCTTAACCAAAATGGTGGCCGTAGAAGAAGGGGATCGAGTGCTCCTGCTTAAATCTGTTTTGATCTTTCATTACCAATTATTGCAAATAAATTACTCCAGTGCTTATATCACGATGAAATATGCCTCTTCCAAACATGTTCTGAGCCCATTACTCGAAAAACATCGTGACAGAAGGTGAAGTGCACATGAGCGATTATTTTCTGATGCTTCGATGCCGGCTCCATGTCGCTTTGCTAAAATAATATCTTAGCACAAGACCTAAAGCTAAGCTGTACTCCTACTTGCAGAGGATGGAGTGCTCCGACCCGAATACTATATTTCGTTGGTGGTTACGTCGGGTGCGAATGGCTGTTGTGAAAGCATCTCGATGGAGTATCTACATTTAATACTTGATCGCAGAACATTCCTTAAACCAAAATGGTGGCCGTAGAAGAAAGGGATCGAGTGCTCCTGCTTACATCAGTTTTGAGATTTCATTACCAATTATTGCAAATAAATTACTCCAGTGCTTATATCACGATAAGAATATGCCTCTTCCAAACATGATCTGAGCCCAAAAACATTGTGACAGAAGATGAAGTGCACATGAGGCATTATTTTCTGGTGCTTCGATGCCGGCTCTATGTCGCTTTGCTAAAATAATATCTTAGCACAAGACCTAAAGCTAAGCTGTACTCCTAGTTGCAGAGGATGGAGTGCTCCGACCCGAATACTATATTTCGTTTGTGGTTACGTCGGGTGCGAATGGTTGTTGTGAAAGCATCTCGATGGAGTATCTACATTTAATACTTGATCGCAGAACATTCCTTAACCAAAATGGTGGCCGTAGAAGAAGGGGATCGAGTGCTCCTGCTTACATCTGTTTTGATCTTTCATTACCAATTATTGCAAATAAATTACTCCAGTGCTTATATCACGATGAAATATGCCTCTTCCAAACATGATCTGAGCCCATTACTCGAAAAACATCGTGACAGAAGGTGAAGTGCACATGAGCGATTATTTTCTGATGCTTCGATGCCGGCTCCATGTCGCTTTGCTAAAATAATATCTTAGCACAAGACCTAAAGCTAAGCTGTACTCCTACTTGCAGAGGATGGAGTGCTCCGACCCGAATACTATATTTCGTTTGTGGTTACGTCGGGTGCGAATGGTTGTTGTGAAAGCATCTCGATGGAGTATCTACATTTAATACGTGATCGCAGAACATTCCTTAAACCAAAATGGTGGCCGTAGAAGAAAGGGATCGAGTGCTCCTGCTTACATCAGTTTTGAGATTTCATTACCAATTATTGCAAATAAATTACTCCAGTGCTTATATCACGATAAGAATATGCCTCTTCCAAACATGATCTGAGCCCAAAAACATTGTGACAGAAGATGAAGTGCACATGAGGCATTATTTTCTGATGCTTCGATGCCGGCTCTATGTCGCTTTGCTAAAATAATATCTTAGCACAAGACCTAAAGCTAAGCTGTACTCCTAGTTGCAGAGGATGGAGTGCTCCGACCCGAATGCTATATTTCGTTGGTGGTTACGTCGGGTGCGAATGGTTGTTGTGAAAGCATCTCGATGGAGTATCTACATTTAATACTTGATCGCAGAACATTCCTTAAACCAAAATGGTGGCCGCAGAAGAAGGGGATCGAGTGCTCCTGCTTACATCTGTTTTGATCTTTCATTACCAATTACTGCAAATAAATTACTCCAGTGCTTATATCACGATGAAATATGCCTCTTCCAAACATGATCTGAGCCCGTTACTCGAAAAACATCGTGACAGAAGATGAAGTGCACATGAGCGATTATTTTCTGATGCTTCGATGCCGGCTCTATGTCGCTTTGCTAAAATAATATCTTAGCACAAGACCTAAAGCTAAGCTGTACTCCTAGTTGCAGAGGATGGAGTGCTCCGACCCGAATACTATATTTCGTTTGTGGTTACGTCGGGTGCGAATGGTTGTTGTGAAAGCATCTCGATGGAGTATCTACATTTAATACGTGATCGCAGAACATTCCTTAAACCAAAATGGTGGCCGTAGAAGAAAGGGATCGAGTGCTCCTGCTTACATCTGTTTTGATCTTTCATTACCAATTATTGCAAATAAATTACTCCAGTGCTTATATCACGATGAAATATGCCTCTTCCAAACATGATCTGAGCCCATTACTCGAAAAACATCGTGACAGAAGATGAAGTGCACATGAGCGATTATTTTCTGATGCTTCGATGCCGGCTCTATGTCGCTTTGCTAAAATAATATCTAAGCACAAGACCTAAAGCTAAGCTGTACTCCTAGTTGCAGAGGATGGAGTGCTCCGACCCGAATACTATATTTCGTTGGTGGTTACGTCGGGTGCGAATGGCTGTTGTGAAAGCATCTCAATGGAGTATCTACATTTAATACGTGATCGCAGAACATTCCTTAAACCAAAATGGTGGCCGTAGAAGAAAGGGATCGAGTGCTCCTGCTTACATCTGTTTTGATCTTTCATTACCAATTATTGCAAATAAATTACTCCAGTGCTTATATCACGATGAAATATGCCTCTTCCAAACATGATCTGAGCCCATTACTCGAAAAACATCGTGACAGAAGATGAAGTGCACATGAGCGATTATTTTCGGATGCTTCGATGCCGGCTCTATGTCGCTTTGCTAAAATAATATCTTAGCACAAGACCTAAAGCTAAGCTTTACTCCTAGTTGCAGAGGATGGAGTGCTCCGACCCGAATACTATATTTCGTTGGTGGTTACGTCGGGTGCGAATGGCTGTTGTGAAAGCATCTCGATGGAGTATCTACATTTAATACGTGATCGCAGAACATTCCTTAAACCAAAATGGTGGCCGTAGAAGAAAGGGATCGAGTGCTCCTGCTTACATCAGTTTTGAGATTTCATTACCAATTATTGCAAATAAATTACTCCAGTGCTTATATCACGATAAGAATATGCCTCTTCCAAACATGATCTGAGCCCAAAAACATTGTGACAGAAGATGAAGTGCACATGAGGCATTATTTTCTGATGCTTCGATGCCGGCTCTATGTCGCTTTGCTAAAATAATATCTTAGCACAAGACCTAAAGCTAAGCTGTACTCCTAGTTGCAGAGGATGGAGTGCTCCGACCCGAATACTATATTTCGTTTGTGGTTACGTCGGGTGCGAATGGTTGTTGTGAAAGCATCTCGATGGAGTATCTACATTTAATACGTGATCGCAGAACATTCCTTAAACCAAAATGGTGGCCGTAGAAGAAAGGGATCGAGTGCTCCTGCCTACATCAGTTTTGAGATTTCATTACCAATTATTGCGAATAAATTACTCCAGTGCTTATATCACGATAAGAATATGCCTCTTCCAAACATGATCTGAGCCCAAAAACATTGTGACAGAAGATGAAGTGCACATGAGCCGTTATTTTCTGATGCTTCGATGCCGGCTCTATGTCGCTTTGCTAAAATAATTACACCATGTAAATAAACCTTTGTTAAGTTCTCTCTAACTCTCGGCCAGTCTCTGCTTGGGTGACCACCGCCCAATATTGAAGTGCATGCAGCCCGACGTCTGACTCGGCTTTTCGCTACCCGTTGGTCCGCTACCGGAGCAGTACCAACGCAACACCTAGTTGCAGAGGATGGAGTGCTCCGACCCGAATACTATATTTCGTTGGTGGTTACGTCGGGTGCGAATGGCTGTTGTGAAAGCATCTCGATGGAGTATCTACATTTAATACGTGATCGCAGAACATTCCTTAAACCAAAATGGTGGCCGTAGAAGAAGGGGATCGAGTGCTCCTGCTTACATCTGTTTTGATCTTTCATTACCAATATTTCAAATATAAATTACTCTATTGCGTACATCACGATGAGAATATGCCACTTCCAAACATGATCTGAGCCCATTACTTGAAAAACATGGTGACAGAAGATGAAGTGCGCGTGAGCAATTATTTTCTGATGCTTCGATGCCGGCTCTATGTCGCTTTGCTAAAATAATATCTCATCACAAGGCTTAAAGCTAAGTTGTGCTCCTAGTTGCAGACGATGGAGTGCTCCGATCCGAATACTATATTTCGTCGGTGGTTACGTCGGGTGCGAATGGCTGTTGTGAAAGCATCTCGATGGAGTATCTACATTTAATACGTGATCGCAGAACATTCCTTAAACCAAAATGGTGGCCGTAGAAGAAGGGGATCGAGTGCTCCTGCTTACATCAGTTTTGGGATTTCATTACCAATTATTGCAAATAAATTACTCCAGTGCTTATATCACGATAAGAATATGCCTCTTCCAAACATGATCTGAGCCCAAAAACATTGTGACAGAAGATGAAGTGCACATGAGCCATTATTTTCTGATGCTTCGATGCCGGCTCTATGTCGCTTTGCTAAAATAATATCTTAGCACAAGACCTAAAGCTAAGCTGTACTCCTAGTTGCAGAGGATGGAGTGCTCCGACCCGAATACTATATTTCGTTTGTGGTTACGTCGGGTGCGAATGGTTGTTGTGAAAGCATCTCGATGGAGTATCTACATTTAATACTTGATCGCAGAACATTCCTTAAACCAAAATGGTGGCCGTAGAAGAAGGGGATCGAGTGCTCCTGCTTGCATCAGTTTTGGGATTTCTTACCAATTATTGCAAATAAATTACTCCAGTGCTTATATAAGATGAAATATGCCTCTTCCAAACATTATCTGAGCCCATTACTCGAAAAACATCGTGACAGCAGATGAAGTGTACATGAGCGATTATTTTCTGATGCTTCGATGCCGGCTCTATGTCGCTTTGCTAAAATAATATCTTAGCACAAGACCTAAAGCTAAGCTGTACTCCTAGTTGCAGAGGATGGAGTGCTCCGACCCGAATACTATATTTCGTTTGTGGTTACGTCGGGTGCGAATGGTTGTTGTGAAAGCATCTCGATGGAGTATCTACATTTAATACGTGATCGCAGAACATTCCTTAAACCAAAATGGTGGCCGTAGAAGAAAGGGATTGAGTGCTCCTGCTTACATCTGTTTTGATCTTTCATTACCAATTATTGCAAATAAATTACTCTAGTGCTTATATCACGATGAAATATGCCTCTTCCAAACATGATCTGAGCCCATTACTCGAAAAACATCGTGACAGAAGATGAAGTGTACATGAGCGATTATTTTCTGATGCTTCGATGCCGGCTCTATGTCGCTTTGCTAAAATAATATCTTAGCACAAGACCTAAAGCTAAGCTGTACTCCTAGTTGCAGAGGATGGAGTGCTCCGACCAGAATACTATATTTCGTTTGTGGTTACGTCGGGTGCGAATGGTTGTTGTGAAAGCATCTCGATGGAGTATCTACATTTAATACGTGATCGCAGAACATTCCTTAAACCAAAATGGTGGCCGTAGAAGAAAGGGATCGAGTGCTCCTGCTTACATCTGTTTTGATATTTCATTACCAATTATTGCAAATAAATTACTCCAGTGCTTATATCACGATGAAATATGCCTCTTCCAAACATGATCTGAGCCCATTACTCGAAAAACATCGTGACAGAAGATGAAGTGCACATGAGCGATTATTTTCTGATGCTTCGATGGCGGCTCTATGTCGCTTTGCTAAAATAATATCTTAGCACAAGACCTAAAGCTAAGCTGTACTCCTAGTTGCAGAGGATGGAGTGCTCCGACCCGAATACTATATTTCGTTGGTGGTTGCGTCGGGTGCGAATGGCTGTTGTGAAAGCATCTCAATGGAGTATCTACATTTAATACGTGATCGCAGAACATTCCTTAAACCAAAATGGTGGCCGTAGAAGAAAGGGATCGAGTGCTCCTGCTTACATCTGTTTTGATCTTTCATTACCCATTATTGCAAATAAATTACTCCAGTGCTTATATCACGATGAAATATGCCTCTTCCAAACATGATCTGAGCCCATTACTCGAAAAACATCGTGACAGAAGATGAAGTGCACATGAGCGATTATTTTCTGATGCTTCGATGCCGGCTCTATGTCGCTTTGCTAAAATAATATCTTAGCACAAGACCTAAAGCTAAGCTGTACTCCTAGTTGCAGAGGATGGAGTGCTCCGACCCGAATACTATATTTCGTTGGTGGTTACGTCGGGTGCGAATGGCTGTTGTGAAAGCATCTCGATGGAGTATCTACATTTAATACGTGATCGCAGAACATTCCTTAAACCAAAATGGTGGCCGTAGAAGAAAGGGATTGAGTGCTCCTGCTTACATCTGTTTTGATCTTTCATTACCAATTATTGCAAATAAATTACTCTAGTGCTTATATCACGATGAAATATGCCTCTTCCAAACATGATCTGAGCCCATTACTCGAAAAACATCGTGACAGAAGATGAAGTGCACATGAGCAATTATTTTCTGATGCTTCGATGCCGGCTCTATGTCGCTTTGCTAAAATAATATCTTAGCACAAGACCTAAAGCTAAGTTGTGCGCCTAGTTGCAGAGGATCGAGTGCTCCGACCCGAATACTATATTTCGTTGGTGGTTACGTCGGGTGCGAATGGCTGTTGTGAAAGCATCTCGATGGAGTATCTACATTTAATACTTGATCGCAGAACATTCCTTAAACCAAAACGGTGGCCGTAGAAGAAGGGGATCGAGTGCTCCTGCTTACATCTGTTTTGATCTTTCATTACCAATTATTGCAAATAAATTACTCCAGTGCTTATATCACGATGAAATATGCCTCTTCCAAACATGATCTGAGCCCATTACTCGAAAAACATGGTGACAGAAGATGAAGTGCACATGAGCGATTATTTTCTGATGCTTCGATGAAGGCTCGATGTCGCTTTGCTAAAATAATATCTTAGCACAAGACCTAAAGCTAAGCTGTACTCCTAGTTGCAGAGGATGGAGTGCTCCGACCCGAATACTATATTTCGTTGGTGGTTACGTCGGGTGCGAATGGCTGTTGTGAAAACATCTCGATGGAGTATCTACATTTAATACTTGATCGCAGAACATTCCTTAAACCAAAATGGTGGCCATAGAAGAAGGGGATCGAGTGCTCCTGCTTACATCAGTTTTGGGATTTCATTACCAATTATTGCAAATAAATTACTCCAGTGCTTATATCACGATAAGAATATGCCTCTTCCAAACATGATCTGAGCCCAAAAACATTGTGACAGAAGATGAAGTGCACATGAGCCATTATTTTCTGATGCTTCGATGCCGGCTCTATGTCGCTTTGCTAAAATAATATCTTAGCACAAGACCTAAAGCTAAGCTGTACTCCTAGTTGCAGAGGATGGAGTGCTCCGACCCGAATACTATATTTCGTTTGTGGTTACGTCGGGTGCGAATGGTTGTTGTGAAAGCATCTCGATGGAGTATCTACATTTAATACGTGATCGCAGAACATTCCTTAAACCAAAATGGTGGCCGTAGAAGAAAGGGATCGAGTGCTCCTGCTTACATCAGTTTTGAGATTTCATTACCAATTATTGCAAATAAATTACTCCAGTGCTTATATCACGATAAGAATATGCCTCTTCCAAACATGATCTGAGCCCAAAAACATTGTGACAGAAGATGAAGTGCACATGAGGCATTATTTTCTGATGCTTCGATGCCGGCTCTATGTCGGTTTGCTAAAATAATATCTTAGCACAAGACCTAAAGCTAAGCTGTACTCCTAGTTGCAGAGGATGGAGTGCTCCGACCCGAATACTATATTTCGTTCGTGGTTACGTCGGGTGCGAATGGTTGTTGTGAAAGCATCTCGATGGAGTATCTACATTTAATACGTGATCGCAGAACATTCCTTAAACCAAAATGGTGGCCGTAGAAGAAAGGGATCGAGTGCTCCTGCCTACATCAATTTTGAGATTTCATTACCAATTATTGCGAATAAATTACTCCAGTGCTTATATCACGATAAGAATATGCCTCTTCCAAACATGATCTGAGCCCAAAAACATTGTGACAGAAGATGAAGTGCTCATGAGCCATTATTTTCTGATGCTTCGATGCCGGCTCTATGTCGCTTTGCTAAAATAATATCTTAGCACAAGACCTAAAGCTAAGCTGTACTCCTAGTTGCAGAGGATGGAGTGCTCCGACCCGAATACTATATTTCGTTTGTGGTTACGTCGGGTGCGAATGGTTGTTGTGAAAGCATCTCGATGGAGTATCTACATTTAATACGTGATCGCAGAACATTCCTTAAACCAAAATGGTGGCCGTAGAAGAAAGGGATCGAGTGCTCCTGCTTACATCAGTTTTGAGATTTCATTACCAATTATTGCAAATAAATTACTCCACTGCTTACATCACGATAAGAATATGCCTCTTCCAAACATGATCTGAGCCCAAAAACATTGTGACAGAAGATGAAGTGCACATGAGGCATTATTTTCTGATGCTTCGATGCCGGCTCTATGTCGCTTTGCTAAAATAATATCTTAGCACAAGACCTAAAGCTAAGCTGTACTCCTAGTTGCAGAGGATGGAGTGCTCCGACCCGAATACTATATTTCGTTGGTGGTTACGTCGGGTGCGAATGGCTGTTGTGAAAGCATCTCGATGGAGTATCTACATTTAATACTTGATCGCAGAACATTCCTTAAACCAAAATGGTGCCCGTAGAAGAAGGGGATCGAGTGCTCCTGCTTACATCTGTTTTGATCTTTCATTACCAATTACTGCAAATAAATTACTCCAGTGCTATATCACGATGAAATATGCCTCTTCCAAACATGATCTGAGCCCATTACTCGAAAAACATCGTGACAGAAGATGAAGTGCACATGAGCGATTATTTTCTGATGCTTCGATGCCGGCTTTATATGTCGCTTTGCTAAAATAATATCTTAGCACAAGACCTAAAGCTAAGCTGTACTCCTAGTTGTAGAGGATGGAGTGCTCCGACCCGAATACTATATTTCGTTGGTGGTTGCGTCGGGTGCGAATGGCTGTTGTGAAAGCATCTCGATGGAGTATCTACATTTAATACTTGATCGCAGAACATTCCTTAAACCAAAATGGTGCCCGTAGAAGAAGGGGATCGAGTGCTCCTGCTTACATCTGTTTTGATCTTTCATTACCAATTACTGCAAATAAATTACTCCAGTGCTATATCACGATGAAATATGCCTCTTCCAAACATGATCTGAGCCCATTACTCGAAAAACATCGTGACAGAAGATGAAGTGCACATGAGCGATTATTTTCTGATGCTTCGATGCCGGCTTTATATGTCGCTTTGCTAAAATAATATCTTAGCACAAGACCTAAAGCTAAGCTGTACTCCTAGTTGCAGAGGATGGAGTGCTCCGACCCGAATACTATATTTCGTTGGTGGTTGCGTCGGGTGCGAATGGTTGTTGTGAAAGCATCTCGATGGATTATCTACATTTAATACGTGATCGCAGAACATTCCTTCAACCAAAATGGTGGCCGTAGAAGAAGGGGATCGAGTGCTCTGCTTACATCTGTTTTGATCTTTCATTACCAATTACTGCAAATAAATTACTCCAGTGCTTATATCACGATGAAATATGCCTCTTCCAAACATGATCTGAGCCCTTTACTCGAAAAACATCGTGACAGAAGATGAAGTGCACATGAGCGATTATTTTCTGATGCTTCGATGCCGGCTCTATGTCGCTTTGCTAAAATAATATCTTAGCACAAGACCTAAAGCTAAGCTGTACTCCTAGTTGTAGAGGATGGAGTGCTCCGACCCGAATACTATATTTCGTTGGTGGTTACGTCGGGTGCGAATGGTTGTTGTGAAAGCATCTCGATGGAGTATCTACATTTAATACTTGATCGCAGAACATTCCTTAAACCAAAATGGTGGCCGTAGAAGAAGGGGATCGAGTGCTCCTGCTTACATCTGTTTTGATCTTTCATTACCAATTACTGCAAATAAATTACTCCAATGCTTATATCACGATGAAATATGCCTCTTCCAAACATGATCTGAGCCCGTTACTCGAAAAACATCGTGACAGAAGATGAAGTGCACATGAGCGATTATTTTCTGATGCTTCGATGCCGGCTCTATGTCGCTTTGCTAAAATAATATCTTAGCACAAGACCTAAAGCTAAGCTGTACTCCTAGTTGCAGAGGATGGAGTGCTCCGACCCGAATACTATATTTCGTTGGTGGTTACGTCGGGTGCGAATGGCTGTTGTGAAAGCATCTCGATGGAGTATCTACATTTAATACGTGATCGCAGAACATTCCTTAAACCAAAATGGTGGCCGTAGAAGAAAGGGATCGAGTGCTCCTGCTTACATCTGTTTTGATCTTTCATTACCAATTATTGCAAATAAATTACTCCAGTGCTTATATAAGATGAAATATGCCTCTTCCAAACATGATCTGAGCCCATTACTCGAAAAACATCGTGACAGAAGATGAAGTGCACATGAGCGATTATTTTCTGATGCTTCGATGGCGGCTCTATGTCGCTTTGCTAAAATAATATCTTAGCACAAGACCTAAAGCTAAGCTGTACTCCTAGTTGCAGAGGATGGAGTGCTCCGACCCGAATACTATATTTCGTTTGTGGTTACGTCGGGTGCGAATGGTTGTTGTGAAAGCATCTCGATGGAGTATCTACATTTAATACGTGATCGCAGAACATTCCTTAAACCAAAATGGTGGCCGTAGAAGAAAGGGATCGAGTGCTCCTGCTTACATCTGTTTTGATCTTTCATTACCAATTTTTGCAAATAAATTACTCCAGTGCTTATATCACGATGAAATATGCCTCTTCCAAACATGATCTGAGCCCATTACTCGAAAAACATCGTGACAGAAGATGAAGTGCACATGAGCGATTATTTTCTGATGCTTCGATGCCGGCTCTATGTCGCTTTGCTAAAATAATATCTTAGCACAAGACCTAAAGCTAAGCTGTACTCCTAGTTGCAGAGGATGGAGTGCTCAAACCCGAATACTATATTTCGTTGGTGGTTACGTCGGGTGCGAATGGCTGTTGTGAAAGCATCTCAATGGAGTATCTACATTTAATACGTGATCGCAGAACATTCCTTAAACCAAAATGGTGGCCGTAGAAGAAAGGGATCGAGTGCTCCTGCTTACATCTGTTTTGATCTTTCATTACCAATTATTGCAAATAAATTACTCCAGTGCTTATATCACGATGAAATATGCCTCTTCCAAACATGATCTGAGCCCATTACTCGAAAAACATCGTGACAGAAGATGAAGTGCACATGAGCGATTATTTTCTGATGCTTCGATGCCGGCTCTATGTCGCTTTGCTAAAATAATATCTTAGCACAAGACCTAAAGCTAAGCTGTACTCCTAGTTGCAGAGGATGGAGTGCTCCGACCCGAATACTATATTTCGTTTGTGGTTACGTCGGGTGCGAATGGTTGTTGTGAAAGCATCTCGATGGAGTATCTACATTTAATACGTGATCGCAGAACATTCCTTAAACCAAAATGGTGGCCGTAGAAGAAAGGGATCGAGTGCTCCTGCTTACATCAGTTTTGAGATTTCATTACCAATTATTGCAAATAAATTACTCCACTGCTTACATCACGATAAGAATATGCCTCTTCCAAACATGATCTGAGCCCAAAAACATTGTGACAGAAGATGAAGTGCACATGAGGCATTATTTTCTGATGCTTCGATGCCGGCTCTATGTCGCTTTGCTAAAATAATATCTTAGCACAAGACCTAAAGCTAAGCTGTACTCCTAGTTGCAGAGGATGGAGTGCTCCGACCCGAATACTATATTTCGTTGGTGGTTACGTCGGGTGCGAATGGCTGTTGTGAAAGCATCTCGATGGAGTATCTACATTTAATACTTGATCGCAGAACATTCCTTAAACCAAAATGGTGCCCGTAGAAGAAGGGGATCGAGTGCTCCTGCTTACATCTGTTTTGATCTTTCATTACCAATTACTGCAAATAAATTACTCCAGTGCTATATCACGATGAAATATGCCTCTTCCAAACATGATCTGAGCCCATTACTCGAAAAACATCGTGACAGAAGATGAAGTGCACATGAGCGATTATTTTCTGATGCTTCGATGCCGGCTTTATATGTCGCTTTGCTAAAATAATATCTTAGCACAAGACCTAAAGCTAAGCTGTACTCCTAGTTGTAGAGGATGGAGTGCTCCGACCCGAATACTATATTTCGTTGGTGGTTGCGTCGGGTGCGAATGGCTGTTGTGAAAGCATCTCGATGGAGTATCTACATTTAATACTTGATCGCAGAACATTCCTTAAACCAAAATGGTGCCCGTAGAAGAAGGGGATCGAGTGCTCCTGCTTACATCTGTTTTGATCTTTCATTACCAATTACTGCAAATAAATTACTCCAGTGCTATATCACGATGAAATATGCCTCTTCCAAACATGATCTGAGCCCATTACTCGAAAAACATCGTGACAGAAGATGAAGTGCACATGAGCGATTATTTTCTGATGCTTCGATGCCGGCTTTATATGTCGCTTTGCTAAAATAATATCTTAGCACAAGACCTAAAGCTAAGCTGTACTCCTAGTTGCAGAGGATGGAGTGCTCCGACCCGAATACTATATTTCGTTGGTGGTTGCGTCGGGTGCGAATGGTTGTTGTGAAAGCATCTCGATGGATTATCTACATTTAATACGTGATCGCAGAACATTCCTTCAACCAAAATGGTGGCCGTAGAAGAAGGGGATCGAGTGCTCTGCTTACATCTGTTTTGATCTTTCATTACCAATTACTGCAAATAAATTACTCCAGTGCTTATATCACGATGAAATATGCCTCTTCCAAACATGATCTGAGCCCTTTACTCGAAAAACATCGTGACAGAAGATGAAGTGCACATGAGCGATTATTTTCTGATGCTTCGATGCCGGCTCTATGTCGCTTTGCTAAAATAATATCTTAGCACAAGACCTAAAGCTAAGCTGTACTCCTAGTGTAGAGGATGGAGTGCTCCGACCCGAATACTATATTTCGTTGGTGGTTACGTCGGGTGCGAATGGTTGTTGTGAAAGCATCTCGATGGAGTATCTACATTTAATACTTGATCGCAGAACATTCCTTAAACCAAAATGGTGGCCGTAGAAGAAGGGGATCGAGTGCTCCTGCTTACATCTGTTTTGATCTTTCATTACCAATTACTGCAAATAAATTACTCCAATGCTTATATCACGATGAAATATGCCTCTTCCAAACATGATCTGAGCCCGTTACTCGAAAAACATCGTGACAGAAGATGAAGTGCACATGAGCGATTATTTTCTGATGCTTCGATGCCGGCTCTATGTCGCTTTGCTAAAATAATATCTTAGCACAAGACCTAAAGCTAAGCTGTACTCCTAGTTGCAGAGGATGGAGTGCTCCGACCCGAATACTATATTTCGTTGGTGGTTACGTCGGGTGCGAATGGCTGTTGTGAAAGCATCTCGATGGAGTATCTACATTTAATACGTGATCGCAGAACATTCCTTAAACCAAAATGGTGGCCGTAGAAGAAAGGGATCGAGTGCTCCTGCTTACATCTGTTTTGATCTTTCATTACCAATTATTGCAAATAAATTACTCCAGTGCTTATATAAGATGAAATATGCCTCTTCCAAACATGATCTGAGCCCATTACTCGAAAAACATCGTGACAGAAGATGAAGTGCACATGAGCGATTATTTTCTGATGCTTCGATGGCGGCTCTATGTCGCTTTGCTAAAATAATATCTTAGCACAAGACCTAAAGCTAAGCTGTACTCCTAGTTGCAGAGGATGGAGTGCTCCGACCCGAATACTATATTTCGTTTGTGGTTACGTCGGGTGCGAATGGTTGTTGTGAAAGCATCTCGATGGAGTATCTACATTTAATACGTGATCGCAGAACATTCCTTAAACCAAAATGGTGGCCGTAGAAGAAAGGGATCGAGTGCTCCTGCTTACATCTGTTTTGATCTTTCATTACCAATTTTTGCAAATAAATTACTCCAGTGCTTATATCACGATGAAATATGCCTCTTCCAAACATGATCTGAGCCCATTACTCGAAAAACATCGTGACAGAAGATGAAGTGCACATGAGCGATTATTTTCTGATGCTTCGATGCCGGCTCTATGTCGCTTTGCTAAAATAATATCTTAGCACAAGACCTAAAGCTAAGCTGTACTCCTAGTTGCAGAGGATGGAGTGCTCAAACCCGAATACTATATTTCGTTGGTGGTTACGTCGGGTGCGAATGGCTGTTGTGAAAGCATCTCAATGGAGTATCTACATTTAATACGTGATCGCAGAACATTCCTTAAACCAAAATGGTGGCCGTAGAAGAAAGGGATCGAGTGCTCCTGCTTACATCTGTTTTGATCTTTCATTACCAATTATTGCAAATAAATTACTCCAGTGCTTATATCACGATGAAATATGCCTCTTCCAAACATGATCTGAGCCCATTACTCGAAAAACATCGTGACAGAAGATGAAGTGCACATGAGCGATTATTTTCTGATGCTTCGATGCCGGCTCTATGTCGCTTTGCTAAAATAATATCTTAGCACAAGACCTAAAGCTAAGCTGTACTCCTAGTTGCAGAGGATGGAGTGCTCCGACCCGAATACTATATTTCGTTGGTGGTTACGTCGGGTGCGAATGGCTGTTGTGAAAGCATCTCGATGGAGTATCTACATTTAATACGTGATCGCAGAACATTCCTTAAACCAAAATGGTGGCCGTAGAAGAAAGGGATTGAGTGCTCCTGCTTACATCTGTTTTGATCTTTCATTACCAATTATTGCAAATAAATTACTCTAGTGCTTATATCACGATGAAATATGCCTCTTCCAAACATGATCTGAGCCCATTACTCGAAAAACATCGTGACAGAAGATGAAGTGCACATGAGCGATTATTTTCTGATGCTTCGATGCCGGCTCTATGTCGCTTTGCTAAAATAATATCTTAGCACAAGACCTAAAGCTAAGCTGTACTCCTAGTTGCAGAGGATGGAGTGCTCCGACCCGAATACTATATTTCGTTGGTGGTTACGTCGGGTGCGAATGGCTGTTGTGAAAGCATCTCGATGGAGTATCTACATTTAATACTTGATCGCAGAACATTCCTTAAACCAAAATGGTGCCCGTAGAAGAAGGGGATCGAGTGCTCCTGCTTACATCTGTTTTGATCTTTCATTACCAATTACTGCAAATAAATTACTCCAGTGCTATATCACGATGAAATATGCCTCTTCCAAACATGATCTGAGCCCATTACTCGAAAAACATCGTGACAGAAGATGAAGTGCACATGAGCGATTATTTTCTGATGCTTCGATGCCGGCTTTATATGTCGCTTTGCTAAAATAATATCTTAGCACAAGACCTAAAGCTAAGCTGTACTCCTAGTTGTAGAGGATGGAGTGCTCCGACCCGAATACTATATTTCGTTGGTGGTTGCGTCGGGTGCGAATGGCTGTTGTGAAAGCATCTCGATGGAGTATCTACATTTAATACTTGATCGCAGAACATTCCTTAAACCAAAATGGTGCCCGTAGAAGAAGGGGATCGAGTGCTCCTGCTTACATCTGTTTTGATCTTTCATTACCAATTACTGCAAATAAATTACTCCAGTGCTATATCACGATGAAATATGCCTCTTCCAAACATGATCTGAGCCCATTACTCGAAAAACATCGTGACAGAAGATGAAGTGCACATGAGCGATTATTTTCTGATGCTTCGATGCCGGCTTTATATGTCGCTTTGCTAAAATAATATCTTAGCACAAGACCTAAAGCTAAGCTGTACTCCTAGTTGCAGAGGATGGAGTGCTCCGACCCGAATACTATATTTCGTTGGTGGTTGCGTCGGGTGCGAATGGTTGTTGTGAAAGCATCTCGATGGATTATCTACATTTAATACGTGATCGCAGAACATTCCTTCAACCAAAATGGTGGCCGTAGAAGAAGGGGATCGAGTGCTCTGCTTACATCTGTTTTGATCTTTCATTACCAATTACTGCAAATAAATTACTCCAGTGCTTATATCACGATGAAATATGCCTCTTCCAAACATGATCTGAGCCCTTTACTCGAAAAACATCGTGACAGAAGATGAAGTGCACATGAGCGATTATTTTCTGATGCTTCGATGCCGGCTCTATGTCGCTTTGCTAAAATAATATCTTAGCACAAGACCTAAAGCTAAGCTGTACTCCTAGTTGTAGAGGATGGAGTGCTCCGACCCGAATACTATATTTCGTTGGTGGTTACGTCGGGTGCGAATGGTTGTTGTGAAAGCATCTCGATGGAGTATCTACATTTAATACTTGATCGCAGAACATTCCTTAAACCAAAATGGTGGCCGTAGAAGAAGGGGATCGAGTGCTCCTGCTTACATCTGTTTTGATCTTTCATTACCAATTACTGCAAATAAATTACTCCAATGCTTATATCACGATGAAATATGCCTCTTCCAAACATGATCTGAGCCCGTTACTCGAAAAACATCGTGACAGAAGATGAAGTGCACATGAGCGATTATTTTCTGATGCTTCGATGCCGGCTCTATGTCGCTTTGCTAAAATAATATCTTAGCACAAGACCTAAAGCTAAGCTGTACTCCTAGTTGCAGAGGATGGAGTGCTCCGACCCGAATACTATATTTCGTTGGTGGTTACGTCGGGTGCGAATGGCTGTTGTGAAAGCATCTCGATGGAGTATCTACATTTAATACGTGATCGCAGAACATTCCTTAAACCAAAATGGTGGCCGTAGAAGAAAGGGATCGAGTGCTCCTGCTTACATCTGTTTTGATCTTTCATTACCAATTATTGCAAATAAATTACTCCAGTGCTTATATAAGATGAAATATGCCTCTTCCAAACATGATCTGAGCCCATTACTCGAAAAACATCGTGACAGAAGATGAAGTGCACATGAGCGATTATTTTCTGATGCTTCGATGGCGGCTCTATGTCGCTTTGCTAAAATAATATCTTAGCACAAGACCTAAAGCTAAGCTGTACTCCTAGTTGCAGAGGATGGAGTGCTCCGACCCGAATACTATATTTCGTTTGTGGTTACGTCGGGTGCGAATGGTTGTTGTGAAAGCATCTCGATGGAGTATCTACATTTAATACGTGATCGCAGAACATTCCTTAAACCAAAATGGTGGCCGTAGAAGAAAGGGATCGAGTGCTCCTGCTTACATCTGTTTTGATCTTTCATTACCAATTTTTGCAAATAAATTACTCCAGTGCTTATATCACGATGAAATATGCCTCTTCCAAACATGATCTGAGCCCATTACTCGAAAAACATCGTGACAGAAGATGAAGTGCACATGAGCGATTATTTTCTGATGCTTCGATGCCGGCTCTATGTCGCTTTGCTAAAATAATATCTTAGCACAAGACCTAAAGCTAAGCTGTACTCCTAGTTGCAGAGGATGGAGTGCTCAAACCCGAATACTATATTTCGTTGGTGGTTACGTCGGGTGCGAATGGCTGTTGTGAAAGCATCTCAATGGAGTATCTACATTTAATACGTGATCGCAGAACATTCCTTAAACCAAAATGGTGGCCGTAGAAGAAAGGGATCGAGTGCTCCTGCTTACATCTGTTTTGATCTTTCATTACCAATTATTGCAAATAAATTACTCCAGTGCTTATATCACGATGAAATATGCCTCTTCCAAACATGATCTGAGCCCATTACTCGAAAAACATCGTGACAGAAGATGAAGTGCACATGAGCGATTATTTTCTGATGCTTCGATGCCGGCTCTATGTCGCTTTGCTAAAATAATATCTTAGCACAAGACCTAAAGCTAAGCTGTACTCCTAGTTGCAGAGGATGGAGTGCTCCGACCCGAATACTATATTTCGTTGGTGGTTACGTCGGGTGCGAATGGCTGTTGTGAAAGCATCTCGATGGAGTATCTACATTTAATACGTGATCGCAGAACATTCCTTAAACCAAAATGGTGGCCGTAGAAGAAAGGGATTGAGTGCTCCTGCTTACATCTGTTTTGATCTTTCATTACCAATTATTGCAAATAAATTACTCTAGTGCTTATATCACGATGAAATATGCCTCTTCCAAACATGATCTGAGCCCATTACTCGAAAAACATCGTGACAGAAGATGAAGTGCACATGAGCGATTATTTTCTGATGCTTCGATGCCGGCTCTATGTCGCTTTGCTAAAATAATATCTTAGCACAAGACCTAAAGCTAAGCTGTACTCCTAGTTGCAGAGGATGGAGTGCTCCGACCCGAATACTATATTTCGTTTGTGGTTACGTCAGGTGCGAATGGTTGTTGTGAAAGCATCTCGATGGAGTATCTACATTTAATACTTGATCGCAGAACATTCCTTAACCAAAATGGTGGCCGTAGAAGAAGGGGATCGAGTGCTCCTGCTTACATCTGTTTTGATCTTTCATTACCAATTATTGCAAATAAATTACTCCAGTGCTTATATCACGATGAAATATGCCTCTTCCAAACATGATCTGAGCCCATTACTCGAAAAAACATCGTGACAGAAGATGAAGTGCACATGAGCGATTATTTTCTGATGCTTCGATGCCGGCTCTATGTCGCTTTGCTAAAATAATATCTTAGCACAAGACCTAAAGCTAAGTTGTGCTCCTAGTTGCAGAGGATCGAGTGCTCCGACCCGAATACTATATTTCGTTGGTGGTTACGTCGGGTGCGAATGGCTGTTGTGAAAGCATCTCGATGGAGTATCTACATTTAATACTTGATCGCAGAACATTCCTTAAACCAAAATGGTGGCCGTAGAAGAAGGGGATCGAGTGCTCCTGCTTACATCTGTTTTGATCTTTCATTACCAATTATTGCAAATAAATTACTCCAGTTCTTATATCACGATGAAATATGCCTCTTCCAAACATGATCTGAGCCCATTACTCGAAAAACATCGTGACAGAAGGTGAAGTGCACATGAGCGATTATTTTCTGATGCTTCGATGCCGGCTCTATGTCGCTTTGCTAAAATAATATCTTAGCACTAGACCTAAAGCTAAGCTGTACTCCTAGTTGCAGAGGATGGAGTGCTCCGACCCGAATACTATATTTCGTTGGTGGTTACGTCGGGTGCGAATGGCTGTTGTGAAAGCATCTCGATAGAGTATCATCATTTAATACTTGATCGCAGAACATTCCTTAAACCAAAATGGTGGCCGTAGAAGAAGGGGATCGAGTGCTCCTGCTTACATCTGTTTTGATCTTTCATTACCAATTATTGCAAATAAATTACTCCAGTGCTTATATCACGATGAAATATGCCTCTTCCAAACATGATCTGAGCCCATTACTCGAAAAACATGGTGACAGAAGATGAAGTGCACATGAGCGATTATTTTCTGATGCTTCGATGAGGGCTGGATGTCGCTTTGCTAAAATAATATCTTAGCACAAGACCTAAAGCTAAGCTGTACTCCTAGTTGCAGAGGATGGAGTGCTCCGACCCGAATACTATATTTCGTTTGTGGTTACGTCGGGTGCGAATGGTTGTTGTGAAAGCATCTCGATGGAGTATCTACATTTAATACGTGATCGCAGAACATTCCTTAAACCAAAATGGTGGCCGTAGAAGAAGGGGATCGAGTGCTTCTGCTTACATCAGTTTTGGGATTTCATTACCAATTATTGCAAATAAATTACTCCAGTGCTTATATCACGATAAGAATATGCCTCTTCCAAACATGATCTGAGCCCAAAAACATTGTGACAGAAGATGAAGTGCACATGAGCCATTATTTTCTGATGCTTCGATGCCGGCTCTATGTCGCTTTGCTAAAATAATATCTTAGCACAAGACCTAAAGCTAAGCTGTACTCCTAGTTGCAGAGGATGGAGTGCTCCGACCCGAATACTATATTTCGTTGGTGGTTACGTCGGGTGCGAATGGCTGTTGTGAAAGCATCTCGATGGAGTATCTACATTTAATACGTGATCGCAGAACATTCCTTAAACCAAAATGGTGGCCGTAGAAGAAGGGGATCGAGTGCTCCTGCTTACATCTGTTTTGATCTTTAATTACCAATTATTGCAAATAAATTACTCCAGTGCTTATATCACGATGAAATATGCCTCTTCCAAACATGATCTGAGCCCATTACTCGAAAAACATCGTGACAGAAGATGAAGTGCACATGAGCGATTATTTTCTGATGCTTCGATGCCGGCTCTATGTCGCTTTGCTAAAATAATATCCTAGCACAAGACCTAAAGCTAAGCTGTACTCCTAGTTGCAGAGGATGGAGTGCTCCGACCCGAATACTATATTTCGTTGGTGGTTACGTCGGGTGCGAATGGCTGTTGTGAAAGCATCTCGATGGAGTATCTACATTTAATACGTGATCGCAGAACATTCCTTAAACCAGAATAGTGGTCGTAGAAGAAGGGGATCGAGTGCTCCTGCTTACATCTGTTTTGATCTTTCATTACCAATTATTGCAAATAAATTACTCCAGTGCTTATATCACGATGAAATATGCCTCTTCCAAACATGATCTGAGCCCATTACTCGAAAAACATCGTGACAAAAGGTGAAGTGCACATGAGCGATTATTTTCTGATGCTTCGATGCCGGCTCTATGTCGCTTTGCTAAAATAATATCTTAGCACAAGACCTAAAACTAAGCTGTACTCCTAGTTGCAGAGGATGGAGTGCTCCGACCCGAATACTATATTTCGTTGGTGGTTACGTCGGGTGCGAATGGCTGTTGTGAAAGCATCTCGATGGAGTATCATCATTTAATACTTGATCGCAGAACATTCCTTAAACCAAAATGGTGGCCGTAGAAGAAGGGGATCGAGTGCTCCTGCTTACATCTGTTTTGATCTTTCATTACCAATTATTGCAAATAAATTACTCCAGTGCTTATATCACGATGAAATATGCCTCTTCCAAACATGATCTGAGCCCATTACTCGAAAAACATGGTGACAGAAGATGAAGTGCACATGAGCGATTATTTTCTGATGCTTCGATGAGGGCTCGATGTCGCTTTGCTAAAATAATATCTTAGCACAAGACCTAAAGCTAAGCTGTACTCCTAGTTGCAGAGGATGGAGTGCTCCGACCCGAATACTATATTTCGTTGGTGGTTACGTCGGGTGCGAATGGCTGTTGTGAAAGCATCTCGATGGAGTATCTACATTTAATACTTGATCGCAGAACATTCCTTAAACCAAAATGGTGGCCGTAGAAGAAGGGGATCGAGTGCTCCTGCTTACATCAGTTTTGGGATTTCATTACCAATTATTGCAAATAAATTACTCCAGTGCTTATATCACGATAAGAATATGCCTCTTCCAAACATGATCTGAGCCCAAAAACATTGTGACAGAAGATGAAGTGCACATGAGCCATTATTTTCTGATGCTTCGATGCCGGCTCTATGTCGCTTTGCTAAAATAATTACACCATGTAAATAAACCTTTGTTAAGTTCTCTCTAACTCTCGGCCAGTCTCTGCTTGGGTGACCACCGCCCAATATTGAAGTGCATGCAGCCCGACGTCTGACTCGGCTTTTCGCTACCCGTTGGTCCGCTACCGGAGCAGTACCAACGCAACACCTAGTTGCAGAGGATGGAGTGCTCCGACCCGAATACTATATTTCGTTGGTGGTTACGTCGGGTGCGAATGGCTGTTGTGAAAGCATCTCGATGGAGTATCTACATTTAATACGTGATCGCAGAACATTCCTTAAACCAAAATGGTGGCAGTAGAAGAAGGGGATCGAGTGCTCCTGCTTACATCTGTTTTGATCTTTAATTACCAATTATTGCAAATAAATTACTCCAGTGCTTATATCACGATGAAATATGCCTCTTCCAAACATGATCTGAGCCCATTACTCGAAAAACATCGTGACAGAAGATGAAGTGCACATGAGCGATTATTTTCTGATGCTTCGATGCCGGCTCTATGTCGCTTTGCTAAAATAATATCTTAGCACAAGACCTAAAGCTAAGCTGTACTCCTAGTTGCAGAGGATGGAGTGCTCCGACCCGAATACTGTATTTCGTTGGTGGTTACGTCGGGTGCGAATGGCTGTTGTGAAAGCATCTCGATGGAGTATCTGCATTTAATACGTGATCGCAGAACATTCCTAAACCAGAATAGTGGTCGTAGAAGAAGGGGATCGAGTGCTCCTGCTTACATCTGTTTTGATCTTTCATTACCAATTATTGCAAATAAATTACTCCAGTGCTTATATCACGATGAAATATGCCTCTTCCAAACATGATCTGAGCCCATTACTCGAAAAACATGGTGACAGAAGATGAAGTGCACATGAGCGATTATTTTCTGATGCTTCGATGAGGGCTGGATGTCGCTTTGCTAAAATAATATCTTAGCACAAGACCTAAAGCTAAGCTGTACTCCTAGTTGCAGAGGATGGAGTGCTCCGACCCGAATACTATATTTCGTTTGTGGTTACGTCGGGTGCGAATGGTTGTTGTGAAAGCATCTCGATGGAGTATCTACATTTAATACGTGATCGCAGAACATTCCTTAAACCAAAATGGTGGCCGTAGAAGAAGGGGATCGAGTGCTTCTGCTTACATCAGTTTTGGGATTTCATTACCAATTATTGCAAATAAATTACTCCAGTGCTTATATCACGATAAGAATATGCCTCTTCCAAACATGATCTGAGCCCAAAAACATTGTGACAGAAGATGAAGTGCACATGAGCCATTATTTTCTGATGCTTCGATGCCGGCTCTATGTCGCTTTGCTAAAATAATATCTTAGCACAAGACCTAAAGCTAAGCTGTACTCCTAGTTGCAGAGGATGGAGTGCTCCGACCCGAATACTATATTTCGTTGGTGGTTACGTCGGGTGCGAATGGCTGTTGTGAAAGCATCTCGATGGAGTATCTACATTTAATACGTGATCGCAGAACATTCCTTAAACCAAAATGGTGGCCGTAGAAGAAGGGGATCGAGTGCTCCTGCTTACATCTGTTTTGATCTTTAATTACCAATTATTGCAAATAAATTACTCCAGTGCTTATATCACGATGAAATATGCCTCTTCCAAACATGATCTGAGCCCATTACTCGAAAAACATCGTGACAGAAGATGAAGTGCACATGAGCGATTATTTTCTGATGCTTCGATGCCGGCTCTATGTCGCTTTGCTAAAATAATATCCTAGCACAAGACCTAAAGCTAAGCTGTACTCCTAGTTGCAGAGGATGGAGTGCTCCGACCCGAATACTATATTTCGTTGGTGGTTACGTCGGGTGCGAATGGCTGTTGTGAAAGCATCTCGATGGAGTATCTACATTTAATACGTGATCGCAGAACATTCCTTAAACCAGAATAGTGGTCGTAGAAGAAGGGGATCGAGTGCTCCTGCTTACATCTGTTTTGATCTTTCATTACCAATTATTGCAAATAAATTACTCCAGTGCTTATATCACGATGAAATATGCCTCTTCCAAACATGATCTGAGCCCATTACTCGAAAAACATCGTGACAAAAGGTGAAGTGCACATGAGCGATTATTTTCTGATGCTTCGATGCCGGCTCTATGTCGCTTTGCTAAAATAATATCTTAGCACAAGACCTAAAACTAAGCTGTACTCCTAGTTGCAGAGGATGGAGTGCTCCGACCCGAATACTATATTTCGTTGGTGGTTACGTCGGGTGCGAATGGCTGTTGTGAAAGCATCTCGATGGAGTATCATCATTTAATACTTGATCGCAGAACATTCCTTAAACCAAAATGGTGGCCGTAGAAGAAGGGGATCGAGTGCTCCTGCTTACATCTGTTTTGATCTTTCATTACCAATTATTGCAAATAAATTACTCCAGTGCTTATATCACGATGAAATATGCCTCTTCCAAACATGATCTGAGCCCATTACTCGAAAAACATGGTGACAGAAGATGAAGTGCACATGAGCGATTATTTTCTGATGCTTCGATGAGGGCTCGATGTCGCTTTGCTAAAATAATATCTTAGCACAAGACCTAAAGCTAAGCTGTACTCCTAGTTGCAGAGGATGGAGTGCTCCGACCCGAATACTATATTTCGTTGGTGGTTACGTCGGGTGCGAATGGCTGTTGTGAAAGCATCTCGATGGAGTATCTACATTTAATACTTGATCGCAGAACATTCCTTAAACCAAAATGGTGGCCGTAGAAGAAGGGGATCGAGTGCTCCTGCTTACATCAGTTTTGGGATTTCATTACCAATTATTGCAAATAAATTACTCCAGTGCTTATATCACGATAAGAATATGCCTCTTCCAAACATGATCTGAGCCCAAAAACATTGTGACAGAAGATGAAGTGCACATGAGCCATTATTTTCTGATGCTTCGATGCCGGCTCTATGTCGCTTTGCTAAAATAATATCTTAGCACAAGACCTAAAGCTAAGCTGTACTCCTAGTTGCAGAGGATGGAGTGCTCCGACCTGAATACTATATTTCGTTGGTGGTTACGTCGGTACGAATGCCTGTTGTGAAAGCATCTCGATGGAGTATCATGTTTACTAGTTGACCGCAGAATGTTCCTTAAAACAAAAAAGGTGGCCGCAGAAGAAGGAATGGAATGCTCCGGCTTACATCTCTTTTCCTCTTTTATTACCATTTATTTTTAATAAGTTTATTTTAAATATATTTTAAGCAAAATTATTTTAAATAATATCTTATTTCGCGTGCATCGCGTTGAGATTATGCTTTTTTTTTTTAACATGATCTGAGTCCATTGCTTGAAATAAGATTGTGACAGAGAAGGAGTGCAGATGACCGATTTCTTTTTTTTTTTTTTCTGAAGCTTCGTATGCCGGTTTACTCTATTGCGCTTCTCTAAAAAAATATATGATTACACGATTTAAAGCTAAGCTGGACTTGTGGTTACAAAGGATAAAGCTTGCTCTGGTTTCAATATGATATTTCGTTTCTGCTTACGCCGAGAAAAAATGGCTATTGCGATATCATCTCGATGAACTACCTCTGCTCAATACTTGACCGCAAAACGTTGCTAAGGTAAATTAATTTACACTGCGAAAGCAACAAATTTCGGTAACCAGCCTATCCGGCTGCGTTATATGGCGACTGTCTTGCATATCTCATGATCTCGAACGCTATGCAGCTGCCATAACGCTTTCTAAATTAACAGTTGGCACCCTGCTTCTTCGCCACCAACCGAGGAATCTTCAATTTCCTTTTACTAGTCTGCATACGTTAATCCCAACCTTACACCACCCCTTTTATGCGCAGTCATCAGCTTCTTCGGCCCCTCAATACCACAGTTTGGACCAGGTCTTCGCTAAGCGCTGTCCCACCTCTTTAGCGCTTGAATTACAACTAAAACAGCTTTAACATCGTTCCTCCGTGTCTGTGCTCAAACAGCCTTGCAAATAACTTTGTCCTCAGATCTGAATATCCGCCTTACAATCTTTCTTGGCGTATTCTAAATAGTCATATGCCCTCGACGCGTAAAGATATTTGGACCAGCCTACCTGGCCTGCCCTTCGTGATGTTCACCTGCGCTCTGGCGGGGCCCACTACTACGTCTGTGGCCCATGGCTACAAACGTCCCAGTAGTAGGTACAGTTATGTACATTCTTATTGTTGATCATCACACATTGGCAGACTATAAGCATGTGAGAGCATAGAGCAGCCATAGGGCTAAGGCACTTCTCAAAGTGACATAGATGTGACGTAACTTACCAAAGTGAAGATCTCGGAGTAGATTAGGCCCGCTCTATTTCATCATCGTGCATCGAAAGCTCGCTGACGGTTGACGCAACTCGTGTTAGCGTTCAGTGAAGCGTTTCAAGCTCATGTTGGTCTCATGGTGCCATGCTAGTGGTTCAAATGTATGTGCCGTCGAGACCTAAAATCGAGCAAAAGGCGCTATAGAAGTGAACAAACTCCACAGGGTCATTTAAATGTTGACTCCTTGAATGACATGAAAGGTCGTAGGCATGAGTTTTCCAGTGGTACCCTAACCGGTTATATATGGCAAACAAAAATTGAAGAAGTCTGTAAGATAACCGCGCTAACTGTTTCTGCAGTGCTGCTTTCTCCAGTTATTAGTTCGTGGCCATCAGATGTCTTTACGTCTGACTTTATAAACAAGAATACGTCAAGGATAAACTCATGCATGATCGCGTTTTCAATATTGCATCTCGTTTTATGGGCGGCCTCTGCCATTCTACATTACGGAAGCCCTGGGGAATGCATGGGTTCTTGTCTTATCGTTCTGGGCCTTTTCAGCGAAATGCTGGCATGAGGTCAAAATTAATCAGCATGCCTTTTATGACATTTTGACAGAATATTATCCTTTAAAATACCTGACGTAACACTGATGCCGATGGTAACACTACATAAGCATCCTTAAGGTGCAGTGTGCACGCCGGAGGTTTTTGCTCACAGACGTCTTTTGACGCATATACTTGTTTCTGCATATCACTCATCAGCACTGTCCTCACAGCCGTGACAACCCCATTAAGACACTTCCGTGGTTGCAAAGACCCCTTAAAAGACTGCGCTAGTGTCGTCAGCTATTTGCACCGTGGCATCATGCATAGTGCCTAATTTACGCATAGTCTTCCTGATAAATTGAGTGCAGCCCACCTTATAAATTGTGTCCTTGGTATTCTTTAGCATTTGAACTTAAATGATTGGTTTCAGTGATTCCACAATGGTCACTAACACTTCTTAGACCAGCTGTAATCTGCTGCACACATGATTTGTCCGCCCAAGATTCATAACCATTAATGTAGCCAGGCACTACAATGCAATACATCCAACACGCAGGTATAGGTTTTAGTTAAATTTAAATGACTTAACAACTGGATCTATATGGTGTTTATGCAGACAGGAAGACAGTTTAGTTAGTCCAGGTACAAACACGAGTTAATGACGTCGTAGCTGAAATTTAAAAATAAAAGACATTTGCACGGCATGTAATGGAAAGGCATTAGCAATAACGGACTAGATTCTAAGACAAGGCAAGGGTAGCAGAGTGCGGCAGAAATTTAAGGGGTTGGATGAAATTAAGAACATTGCGGGTATAAAGTGGGTCGCTTTTGACACAGGAGCGAGTCGTTGATTGGGAGAGTTCTCGTCCCTGTAGCCGGTGCAACCAGGCTAATGCTACTCATGCTACGTCATTATAACAGGCAAATTACTGTATTATTTCTCGCCAGATGACTCCAGGAAAGTAAGTGTTTCGGCAGTCTTCGCATGCAGTACACCGTTTCTGACGCTTTACTGCTGCGGCTCTTGGTTAACTTAATAAAGAGAAATATAAGGGATGGTGAAATGTTATTCGGACTCTGGGAGTTCTTGCGCTTGTACTGCTCCTAAATCAAGCGGTTTAAGCGCTTCAGATCACAAGTTTTGTCCCTGGAGCAACGCATTTAGGCGCGCGAGCAGCCTTGAAGTAAAATGACTTGTGCCCGACATGAGAATGAGTGCGCGGCTTTACAAAAGCGAGGTACGTATAAAGGTGGAAGAAAGATAAATAAAGGAAAATACGTATAGGCAGTAATTATTTTTACCGCTTGAGTTATGTCTGCAGACCTCGGACATAAAGAATTCAACGACATTTTCAAGATTTTGGTCAGAAGAGCCCTTATAGATGGGAAAAACTTGGCTAAATATGGCGTCTTAAGTACCATCTAGGCCAAGGCGAAGTTCTGGTAACCTATCACATCGATAACAACTTTGATCACTCGTTATTTATTCTGCTCCACAGTGCCGTCTTTGCAGAAGTTAATTGACTTGCCGACGCTACTGTGGACAACGTTCACAGGCGATACCGCACTGCCACCAACCTGACGCACACGCTTGGTATGGGACCAATAATTCATCACTAAAAAATTATGTACGGCAATCCATTAAGATAATCCATATTGCTTCAGAAAATCAGCCAATTTGTATGCAATTTGACCGACAGATCCGACAAGCTCTTCTAACAAAAAAAATAAAAAAAAGATTTAGTTATCAGGTAGGTTATACTTAACGATGCGCTGTGGATTGTACAGACATCAAAGCTGTTTTCCGCAGAGCTCGGTTCATGGTATCATAAGTACAGTGCAAAAAGATGTGGTTGAAGTTGCAGGTATTACTAAAGAACATTTATGCCCCCGTACAGAGAATGTCTGTTATACGACATTAACCAAAAAACGTTCGCAAAAAAAAAAAAAACGAAAGAAAAAAAAAGGACTATTTTTCTGATTTTTGAGCCCAAACCTTGGTTAGAAGGCGAAAAGCAAACCGATTCTTACTTGAATAGTAGATGTATGCTGAATAGGAAGCGAAGTGATATGACTACCAAGAAGGCCCTGTCCGGAGAGCGGCTGCCTAATAATTTTGACACGAAAAAATGATAACTCGCAGCGCCACATCAAGGCCCGTTATTAGTGGCTACGAGCGTACCGCGGGCCGAACGAGAAGAGAGATTGGCGCCCCGCTGCGAAAGTATCTGTTACGCATGCCGTCGTTCCACTTGTTGTTTCGTATGTTGCGAGGCCAACTTTATGGATGGCATCGAGTATAGCCAGCGGCTACAGACAGAATGTTTTCGCTTCAAAAATGCTCTTCATTGACAGAAAATGGAGCTTTACGCAATTTTATTTCTTTTTACAAGCAGAAAAACACAAGGCATAGCAGATGAAAAATATAAGAAAAGCTCACAGAGTAATGCCTGTGTGGCTGAATTTGACTGCCGCTTGCTTCACGCGCTGTTCACAGTGCTAAATCAGATTTCTGCATTCACTGCTTAGGCTGAGAAAAGCCCACTTTATAGTTGCGTTGAAAACGTCACCTCACAAGCACTGTCTCGATTCAAGTTGATGAGAAAAATATGCCCCTGCGAAAAGCGAACCTATAGTTCTCAGCGCAATACATTCGCCCTTTTCTCACTTCCTCATAGCCCCGACATACGGGAGTGCCGCTATCGGGCTATTCTAAGCTGCAGAAAAAAACAAAAAAAAAAAAAAATCAGGGGGAACGTTTCAAAGGTAAGAACCCAAATTAGCATTCCCTCTAAGGCTTGTTGCTAACGACAAATCGCGAATACCATCCATGTCACTTGACGCTTCTGTGCTTTCGTACTTCTTTCAGGCAGCTTTGCCCATTTTCTTCATCCTTCATTTTCACCCTTGGCATATTCTTCCCCATCGCTAACAAGATTAAGCGGAGCTGACTTTTCTGCAGATGCATTAGTTACAGACATACTCTAGTGGCTTGATTTAAGTAATAATAGTTAAACATTTTGCACCCCACAGCGATTGAGTGGGAAGTCTGCACCATAAAAACGTGTTTACGGCCGTTACAAATAAACGCTGGAAGAAGTTAAATTCTGTTCCCAAAATATGCTCACGCGCCATAGTTCAGTGTTCGGAAGTAACGACTAGGAACAATTAAAACGAATATAAGAAATTTTCCTGCCAAATATAAGCCTTTTAACAGTTTGCTTGACTACGTATTTCCTTGATTATTGCTACGATCCTACTTGACTCGCCTGTTCACGCAGGGCGCTGTCATTGGCGCACTGACTTCTCTGACCGTGACCATGTGCAATAGCATCGGAGCCTTTCACTTTAAGCCAGCCACATGACCTCGGTGATGGGTTGACCTGACCCTGACGAATCTGTAGCACGGAAACGTCACTATCCCCATCCAACCCGGACGTCGCCAAATAAAGCTACACCAGCATGCCTCACAGCGTATTAAGGAGCGTGTCCATACCCGCAGTGCCAGAATTTCATCTGTGTATGCGTAGAGAAGTATAATTCGCGTGGAAAGGATAGATCTAGCTGCTGGTCACTTGCTAATGCGTAGCGGCCAGAGCCTCCCTGGAAACTCCTCCGTGGCTAGTGGCGCATTATAAATTATGTGTCTGACGTATTCGCTGCGATTCTATACCGGTGCTGAAATATTGTACGTCTTCAAAATATCGTACGTCTAGTACAGCATGATTGCGAGCACGATTTAATAATGATTGTTGGGATTGTCTTCAGTGTACTGACGGCTGAGCGGATAACTTTTTTTTCCCCGTTCCAAAGGCTACTGTTCGAAAAATTATATATATTCATTTTGTGCGGTTTCGGGCTTCGTTTAATTCCGGCGAAGGAAAAAAAAAAGCACCAGGGCGAGTGTGATTCAGCGCAATGCTGTTAGCGCTAATGCTTTTGTGGTTTGATCACAGCTGCGATAAATTTCGATTCCTTCTCTTGGCGGATCAATATGCTTTAGCAGTGCAACGGAAAATAACAATCGTGGTGCGTTTGCCGCTCCTATGGAAAGTTATCAATATGTCACGGGCTAGAGAAATGAGATTTAGGGTAAGAAATGTGAAGAAAGGTTTCCGAACAAACGGCTTTCAGAGATGACAGCTCATTAAGAGTTGTTTGGCATCATCAGACGACTCACGACAGCATGTGAGCGGAGCGAGCGGAAATCAAACTTTGGCAACAACGACGTTATTACGAGTTTCTCGACACTGCTCCGGAGCACTGAGGAAAAGACTTAAAATTTAATCGATTATTACGGTATAATTGTTCTATCTACAACTTTCGTGCATTAAAATCGTTGTATGTCGTGCAAATGTCAAAAACCGTCTTCAAGGTATTTAATCTTCATCTACCCACATTCACTATTTGAGGATTGGCGTATAAAATAAGGGACACTTTATCACCTTGCTGTGATAATTAAGGAAGCAGGGAACATGTATTCTAGCCCATAACGTCCGTCCTTAATCAGTGACGTCGGACATTTACCTCGAAATTGTTTTATATGTAGCACGGCATTAATTTTTTGGGCAAATATAATTTATTCGCACTGATAAAAACTGCCGCCACTGATAGGTAACGAATTTCTGTGATTCCTCACGGCGTTTTTTTTTTTTTTTCTTTTTTCGCTGATGATTCGCATTATACTGTAAGCGTCTCACAGTATACCAGGCATGGCAAAGTTACTTTAAGGAGGAATTACATTACTAATTACTTTCCTGAAAACCGCGAAACTATAAATAAATTATATTCCTAATTACCGCTCTCATAATTAATGACATTACATTACGGTTACCTCTGCGGAGCAATGCAACTGCTTTTTATTTGATTTCTGGTTTCCATACACACATAAAAAAAAAACAAGGACACATTGTAGACAAAACAACCTCCGTGCGGACGCGACCCACATATTCTTTCGTCCTACCGCCAAATTCCATTCCAGGCAATTAATTATTTCCTCCCTCTTTTCTACAGCGCACGCAAGTTCAAGTTAAGAGAGCGGCAACCAAACGATTAAAAAAAAAAAACAAGCGTGGTCGAACACTCGCCACTGTCACTCCGTTCAAAACAGAAACGAGCTGAAAACCCATGCAGCTATTTGTTGGCCTGAAGCTGTCTCCTCGGTTTGAAGCGTAATTCAAATTCGATAATTGCGAATTATGAGCCCATTTTTCTAACGTTCATCATGATGAATAAATCTGACGAAGCCCCATTGCTCGCCCGAATTTTCATGAGACTGTTCGGCTGTGCGTGAAGCTCGTACCGGAGTAAACACTCGACTCTAAATAGTGCTGGTTAGTTCGAAGCAATAAAAAAAAAAAAGGGGGGGGGGGGGGGGGGGCATGCGTCAAGTCAGACAGACGAATATGGTAAGATCATCCCGATGGTAGCCCTAGCAATCCTTTATTCAACCTCTATGAGTGGAAAATTTTGCAGGTTTGAAATGAAAACCGGCTACCAAATGGCGACAAACGAACGTAAGTGCAGAACAAATTATGTGTAGGCAGCAGTATCTAGACAAGCTGAATAAGCTCATGTAACTGCGCTTCCTCTTTATTTGGGCACTAGAAATCACTACGATGGAAAATTCTGTTCTTGCATATTTAAATACTCTTTCTACAACGTGCATCAAGAAGCAACCACTCCGCGTCACTTAGAGGACACTCGCTAAAGGATGCAGCATCTCACGCGGGCCAGCTGGTTGCTGAGCCGGAGTTCAGACTTCACAGAGAGAAATCAGACGAAAGTTCCTAAAATGTATGACCTTTAACCGAAACCCGCGGCCGTTATTACAGAAAATTTCCATGGACGAGACATCAAGGCATCCACCATAAATTACGGAGGCATAGCGAGGAAGCTAATTGGCCTGACATTATACGATAACAGTAAAGACTAATTAGTTGGGCATTTTACGCCTACTCATTACTATGCGCTTAGTTTCGTTCAAGCTGCGCTATTAAATGACCAGAGCCGACCTCCAGGCGGGAAATTAGCGATTGGAAATGGTGTTCAATGGCGATGGAAGCCTGGCCTCAAATATTGATGCCTTGTACGCTAGAACTCCACAGCGGGTTATAACTGCTCGAAACTATATTGGGTGACTTGTTCGATGTTAAAGAAAAAAAAAAAAAACGTTATAAGGGATGCGCTGTTTCTTCTGAGACAAAACCACTGGTCTGCACAGATATTGTGTGACAGGAGGTTCAAATACAGGACTGAAAACCGAGCGAGTAACATTGCGAATTGCATGGTAAAAAAATAATAATAAACACTCAACTGTTATCGTACCACTTACCATCTGGAGCTGGTACTATATATATATATATTTTTTTTTCAGCGGTGGTAAACAGGTGTGCGCAGACGATGGTGCGGTTGGTTACTAGCCAATGAAGTGCATATCACTATTTCTAGCTCAGTGCCACAAGCTAATGGTGGTACCTTTTTTCCCTAGATGTGCTAGTGCCTCAGTGCCATGTCAACCTCATGTCCATTAAAACAACACTGCACTCTGTTTACTCCATGGCGAATTAACTATTTAAAGGCTGTTTTTAAAGAATGTTAAGAATGAAAGACTATGTACCTCCAAATTTCGCCGGTGGTCAAATTTCAAAGCCTTTTTCTTAGCCAACCTCGCCAAACTTTGCACTAGTGTCGTTGAAATAAAAACACATCGTTGCTAAATTAAGCATTACTTTGGCCTCGCAACTGCAACATTACAATACCCCCTTAGTCCCGCCCGGATTCATCCACTTTATCCTGCGATCTCAATGAATTCTTCCTTATTGGATTTTTCAGGCATGTTTCTACGCGGCCCTACTTGTCAAGTTAGCTGCGGCGTTAAATAGTATACACCTCAACCTATATACTATCTCGGAGGCACTTGAATATAGTCACATATATGTACAAATATTGCGACTGACTAGTAAACAGCACCAACACTGCAAACGCCTCTGGCGGCTGCGGAGGGAAGAAAGAAAGGAATTCTACGCAGAAAAAAAAGCTGTTGCCACAACTGTGTTTTTATTCGGCCACAATAAATTTCACGTTGCTCGTTTAAGAATTCAAAATCTCTGAAAAATCAACTATACGCTGCATACTCTTGTACTGGAACAAAACACATCTGAAGCAAGAACACTGGCAAAAACAAAACAATTGGAGCATATATTGCAGGAACTAGGCGCTGGTCATGAAAAGTATGCCGAGGTTTATTTTAATGTCTATCTAAATCGTACAAGGAAAAATTTCTCAATAATCAGTACAAATACTGATACAGTCCTCAGAAATCTGCAACAGGAGCACCAACTGAAAGAAAACGAATTCAAGCGCAAAACAGTATATGGTGAAATGAAATGCACTTTCACAGAAGATAGAGCGCCTAAATAATTCAAAGCAGGACACGGAAGAAATGGCATTCGTTTGGCATTCATTAACGTGGTACAGACACTTTTGCAATTGACGGTTAAACGTAATAGGAAATATTCCGGAATGCGATGCAATTTATCCTGCTGCAAAAGAACCGCGAACCTAATAAACTTGCAGTACAATGGAAGAAATGTTTTCTTGCGCTTACTAAATCGGCACAACAGTCGCTCTTGGAAACGTCACAAGTATTCAAAAATCTTCCAGAATCCTATAAAAAAGTCTTTCCTGCTGCAAAAAAAAAACGAACGCATGCCCAGAACTGCGTAAGGGCAGCAGAGGACCGGGATTAGCTGTATTTCTTAGATGCTGTAAATGTATCATTAAGGTCATGACATGCACGAAAGCGGGTAGATTATTTCAGGTTCGGGGAATAATTGCTACACCTGCAATAACATTCTCCATTCCTTGCCAAGTATTCAAGGCCTAAATAAACACATTTTATTTTCTTTTAAATATGTTTACTCACACGTAGCCACGACACAAGAACGCGGCACACTTTCCATAACGTTTACGTCGTCATTCGTGTGCAGTCTTGTGAGCGTAATATTAATAAGCATCTGCTTAAAAATGATTATAATAATCAGGTCCTGATTTTTTCTTTTCTCGCATATGCCCTTTCTTGCTCTATATGATAGCAACGCCAACTATATTTGTCCTACTATAACTGGTCGAGGTTCAGTTTTTTTTTGTATGTATATTATTAAATCTACTCGCTCACGCGATTCAAGAGTATGACAGGATATGCTTGGCACTGTTCCGTAATTAGACCCTGTGCTAGACACTATAACCGACAGCATGAATTTCTGTTACACCAGCTAATTTTCTAATTTTACAGCAGCTGTAGCGATATCTGTAACTGTCTGTAATAGTCAAATATAATATATAACACATATAAATATATAGGGACCCGGTGCACCCAGCAGTCCAAAACAATTTGCATCACGATGTAATTCATTCAATAAAATAAATAAAAGAGATTCCTACAATAGCCTCAAACATGAGGTTCTCATTACGTAAACTTGCGCATCACATCGCGTTCGCTGCTTTGCCAAAGCAATTTTAATAGTAGGTATACATTAAGTCAATGCACCCTTTCACTTCTTCGGAGCTATTTTTACCAACCGCAAGACTGATCCTTACGACAGATAGCACAGTAATTCAGAACACCCATGGAGGAATCTCTATGCTTACAAAGTAATATTACCAGTAAACTCCGTCACCACATGCTAGCTCGGTGCATTCTCTGCCGAGGCGAAAAACTTCCCTTAGTATTGGGAGCACAAAATTAATGCTTATTTGTAAGTTACAGGGCGGTAAGGAACCGTTCTTTTGTTTACTCGTATCTGCACTAATCCTCGTGGTCATCAAAATTTACAACTCGGGAAATTCTTGTGGCTTTAGCTGTACAGAAATGCGAGTTATCACAGCTGCGAATAGGCTTTGATATACCCTGTACATAATACTCTACTAAATCCTTTGAGCCACTTAGTCCCACCCCAAACACACTATCGAAACTGCGCTCAAGACTGCTATTACTTTACCTCTTGTCACAGTGACTTTTTAGTCCATGCGAGACTCATTTATACATTGCAAGATGGATCGCAATCTTTATGTCGAGGTCCAGTAGTCGTTGTGCTGAGAATTGATGGAGTCTCATATTTCACCAGGAACTTGCTCTACATAGCACCTCCTGCGGACGGGGGAAAGAAAGACGCAGGTCTGGTATACCAAAGGGTGGTGGACGTAATCACTTCTGCCGTTTCGGCAACATTCAAGCGCACTTGGAGGCTGCCACGATAAAATAAGACGCGTTTGCTCAACCCTTATGACTTAGCTGCGACAGTTATTAGGTTAACTAACTACTAAGGAACAAAAGCGTTTGCACACAGGCCGTTACAGTCACGCGGCCTTGCGTGACTTATGACCTGGGCCCAGAGGTCGGAATTTCAACACATTGAGCACTGGCCATTTACGAACTGCGATGATGGACGAAAAAGCCCACCCCAATATGCGTCTTAAATTTCCTTTCATCGACTTGTACTCAAGCGTTACGATTACTCAATTTCGTCTAAGTTCATCGCATCTCGGAATCGCTACATTACTATTTTACTTTTCTACGAATGAAGTCGCCAACTAAATGCAAAATTTGCCACTTCCTGGAGCCCGAAACGACGCTCAATGCAGCGCCAAAAGCGCAGGCAACATCATAGTCGATGCGTCTCGAAAAATGGTACACAGCTTTAGCGAAATATTTATATATTAACCCGACAACACAGACTACGCACACACAAAGTTATTTCTTACCTGCGAGGTAGTTTTCCTGACCCAGCAGCATACAGCGCAGGTACGCCGAGTTTCACCTCACGTTGAATATTAGGCAAGCTAAATATAGCGGTCTAATATCATGTTACGTTTTCGAACGCCGCTCCTACTTCCACCTGCATTGCTGTGAACAGCATGCCAGACTCAAGCCCTGGTGTAGATGCTCCGGTCTTCCGTATAGTAGCAGCCATGCAGCTCCCACGTCGCTTTCGGCCGCCCAGTAACGCCGCAGTCTGCAGGATAGCCGCGCGACCTGGCCATTTATACCCTTCCCGCGTCGTTCTCGAAAAATCGACGACGCCCTACAAACTCTGACCAATCAGAGCAGAGGGCCCGGTAACCGCAGCGAGAGCTGGGCTCCCATTGGTTCGCTCTTCTCCGAAATTTCCAGAAGGATCTGGCATTTTCTGCAGCGTTGTTTTCGCCTGCAGCTGCCTGCAGTACTTGCTGCGCAGTAAGAAAACTGCGCCGTTTTCGAGAATTATTTGTTGTCTACCAAGGCCCCACATTACGAAAGATGCACGTAAGATTATTAAGCGTACTTATTAGACTGCAGTCAAGCGGCATTGTGCCACAGTTCCTAGCGACTTGCATTCTGCGAAGCGGATATTGTAGTTCTCATAACATTCGGCAGATGGCGCGCTGTGTCCATAGGTTTCTGTCATGGTTATGTTGTCTCCTAGCAACAACGCAAAAAAGAAATCTGTGGGGGAGCTTTCCACCCAGCCGGTTTTCTGCGGCGCTCGAGAAAGTTCTCGAGAGGCGCCGAAAGGAAACAAACGTGCGTCGCGCGTCATTCACCGCTTGCCCTGCTCTTAAATGCAAGCGCACCGTTGCATTGCGATGGGATTCGTCACTTCGAAGGCCGGTTCTACCGCAATGCGTGGCAATCCACGCACTATATAAATGCGGCTACTGCGAGGAGCCGTTCGCTGCTCGCACGAAGCTGCCAGCGCAAGAAGGAGCTTTGTGTTTCTGTATCGTGTAACTTCTGTAAGAAAATCGGCCGGAAATGTTGCTCTTCCCCGTTGCTCCCAGTTACCCTGATGTTTTCAGTTTTGCTGAGGCAAACCCATGGATAACGAATAGCTTACCACCGCTGGCGAGCTCATTTCTCAATCACATGTTCGCCGAGGCATTTGTGTCACTGCAAGCTAATATGTGCGCTCCAGAACAAACATGCTGCTCGGAAGCATCGGAAAGTCGTGAGGCTTCGCCGGAGGAAGAAACCGCGCCGAGTGATTGCGGTATGCAGCCTGCAGACCCGCGGGCATGCGACAACAACGAAGAGCCTTCAGAAGCCTCGACCGCCTGTGCTGTACACAGCTCGTCTCCAGAGTTCACTCGCACCCTCGACGTCTCGGGTTTCGCTCCCGAAGAGATCACCGTCAAGACGGTGGGAAACAGATTGGAAGTCTATGCGGGTCACCTCGAGAAGCCTTCGTCTGGGGAGGAGACAGACTTCGTGCGGCGGGAGTACACCCATCGTTTCACGCTGCCGAATGATGTTCGGCCAGACTCGGTGACTTCCACGCTGACCAAAAATGGAACTCTGGTGGTGCGAGCGCCCAGATATGGTTTATTGACTGCATAAAAAAATAACTGCTAAAAACGACGTATCTCCTTCGAATCTGGTGGATCATATATGTTTTGTAACTTATTCTTACATGACCTTTATGGACGCTGGTAAACGCCGATTGAAGATTGAGACGCTGCAGTCCAGACCAACGTTCTCAGATAGGCGTATACAAGGGCATTAGATCGAGCCTCCGCTACCTCCTCGAATTCATCTGCACGGACCTGACCAGCATGGAATGTGTTCGACTGTTACAGCAAACGAATGATGTATGGCGCATATATTTTAAGGCATACGTTCAATAAATAAACTTGTCCTGCGTTTCGGCATCGTGCAAAATAATTTGTTCTTACGCTTTTACACATTCAGTCGATGACTTACTGATCAATTGAGCTCGTTATTATACAGTCGAGTGAACTTAATGGATATACTACGTGCAAGTTGTTTCGAAAAATGTACCTACCGGACATTAAAATTAACTGGTTTTTATTAGAAATATTCACTCGCGAAGCGTTCGGCAAGCAGTAGGATCGACTGTGCTAGGTTTGCTGTGACACGTGCGCTCTCAAATTGGTAGTGGATTGCGACGCAAAGATTGAATGTGAGCCTGATGGACCTTCGTCATAAAATAACAATGCTCTGCCTTAGGTGGTTCGTCCTTAGTATAAACTTTTTGTTCTACTTCCTATAGATATTTCTCCTTTCTTTTTCTTTTTTTTGGTACACCTCTCAAGACCATCACCAAATGCTATGTCAGGATATATGCCTGGCATCCAATATTGTCGCTGCCAATAGACCAATCCAATACACGTACAACAGGTCTGAAACAACATCACTTGCAACATTTCCCATAGATTTATATGCCAAATAGTTTGCTGAGGGTCCAGCGGCGTCTGTAGCGACAAGAATTGGACGAGATAAATGTATTTGACTATTCTTCTGTAATGATGAAATTTTGCGGGACGAGCTGGCAGAAGCTGAACAGCTATTTCAGCGTCATCGTATAGTATTCGGCCAGCAATTTTGATGAGTCTAATATTTATATAATGTCATTACTCGGTAATTTGAAAGAAGGAAGGTGAAATTATTTTTTTCTGGAAAGCACACGTCGCTACGTAATTATCACGAAGATGTAGGCACCCGTAGTTACATAAAAAAACAACTACAGAAATCCCACGAGGAGAGGCAAGCTTCAAAATTAATGCCGCAAATTTATGAATGCTAGAAAGGGCGCTAAGTTGTTTTTCTATATTTTAAGTGAACAAAAATACCTTGGAGCAAATCACAGCGTTCATAAATTTACAGCATTAATTTTGAAGCTTGCCTTGCCTCGTGGAACTTCTGCAGTGTTTTTTTTTTAATGAAACTGTATAGAGCTTTAAAAAAACAAACTACAGAAATCCCACGAGGAGAGGCAAGCTTCAAAATTAATGCCGCAAATTTATGAATGCTATGAACGGCGCTAAGTTATTTTTCTATATGTTAAGTGAACAAAAATAACTTGGCGCAAGTCATAGCGTTCATAAATTTACAGCATTCCACTACGTAATTATCACGAAGATAAACACACATGTTCAAGGATGTCCTTAGATTAATTGTTATTCATTGCAAGTTGGTAACCAAACTCGGTAAAAATGAAAGTGACTATACCAAAGGGAGCATTTAAGCGTGCTCCCTCAATTATATGCATGTAATATTACCCAAGATATTTCAACGCTTATAAATAAACATGCATATGGCGCGCACAATCTGGCCATAAGATTAAATGTACTAAAAGTATATAGATCGTCATCTAGGGTGGTTGCAGGTCTTTGCTTTATTCAAGTTTCTGCAAGCATTTTCCTTACCGTAAAAGTTGCATTGGAGAATTTAAATTACTTGGAGGGCACGCTTGTTTGGAATGAAGCCTTACATGCTTGCTGTTGTAGCTTGTTTCTGCTTTCAAACAAAAACTTTCAAAATAAAGAAGAAATTAAGCGTCTCCGTGCGCCAAGTTCGAATCCTGACTATTTGAAAAGAGAAAGAAACTTAGAATCTACAAATAACTCGGCGCATTCTATGGTTGCGATAAATTTCAGAAGCGAAATTTTTGGCGTCGTTGAATATTTCCAATTACTCGCAGCCAAAAGTGCAAAAACCGCACTTACGTACAAGCGACGATGTCCCCCTCCTCCAGCTTAAGAATTTTGTGCATCAATATATTTTTCTTTACAGAAATAAATCCATTTTACTCCTTTTGAATCTTCACTTTATGATATAAAGAATATTGAATAAATCGAAGATTTCCGCAAGATCTCGCCTGAAATCATCCAGGACATTAGCAAGCGTATGAAGGAATTGCTCACGAGTTTCCCAAAACCAGTTAAGAGTAGACGTGGTTAAGAGAAACTATAGGATGGACAGCTGTGATCAATTTAGCAAGCTGAAGTGACCAATTGTCACCTACAATTAATCAATGTAGCTATCGAGGTAACAAATTCGACACTGAGCGTTAATGAGCTTTTCCAACGAGCCCAGGGCCAAAGCACTCTTAATTAGCGTTAAGTCGTGTTTTTAAAAGCACGTTGTTTAAACACACTGTTAACTGCGACAAATTACCACAAATGCAAACTACGTACGGTGTTCTGCTAAAATGCTAAGAAAATAGTGGTAGAATAGAATGCATCTTTACTTGCCCTCACCTGACATTTATTTCAGACTGACTAAGCCGCAGAAGACATTCAATGAAGTCATTAAAGTAAAGGATGGTTTTATGAGTAGCTCATGAAGGAAGTGGTGGGAATGGGTGACGGCGGGGGGGTCCCATTTGTATAACCAATTTCTTGAGTTTTATTTGCCCGATGGAAGTGGTGCCAGTGGGAAAGTAATCGCGTGGAAAATTTCTCGTTCAGAGTAGAAATTGAAAGAAGCCCTCTCGAACATCTGAACATGTGAAAGGCCATCCGTGCAATGCTAGCGAATAGGGAATCCGAGCTGAAGATACCTTGCTCCGCGACGTTAGCGCTTATTTTCTAGAGAGAAGCTGTGTACTTTCACACGAAGCTGCTTGCAGCGGGCGAGCGCGGCGAGGCGCGTGTACACGGAGGACGGGAGGAGGAGCGTTTGAGGGGAGACGCGTGCAAAGTATATATGAGCTTTCTGCCAAAAAAAGTTGGATTTCTCAATCTCGTATTTTTCAGTTCCTCAGCTTACGTAGAAATTAGATGAAAACTTTGTTTTTGTCTGAGCTCTCGAGGGCGAGAAATTAAGAATAACCGACAGACTGTGATCACTGCGCGCCGCAACAAATCCGAATGTGAGCCGCATAGTTTATTTTCAAAGTGAGCGCTATGACAAGCCCGAAGCATTAACAAAGCAAGAATACGGAATCACGCCACCTGGCCGAGGTTGGACAAACTGACTAGGTCTGTTTAGATGCCAACAGTTTCGAATTGACCGGCAGATCTACCTGTATTTAGTGATACAGTTGAATCCCGCCACAACGAATACCGCCACAACGAAATTTCCGCGACAACGAATAATTTTTTATTCCCCGCGAGTATCCTATAAGAATTAATGGCCTAAATTTCTCTGCACAACGAACCATTTTTGCAGAGCGTTTCCGCTTCAACGAAATTTTCGCGTTCAAAATCGAAACCGAAACTAGTTTTATTGGCGAGAAGTCCAAGTCAAATCCAAAGCCACATTAAGCATGAAATCACGTGATTGCAGTTCCGCCATTTTGGCTTTGTGTCGTGGTCGCGTTGTTCACTCGCTGCCTTTCTCTTCGACAACGACGAGTTTTCATCCGCAGGACACGATGGCAACGCAAGTGAAAAAACGCAAAACTCTTTCCCTTGAGCAAAAAGCTCAAATAATCGTCCAAGCAGAAAGCGGAAGGAAGAAAGCGGCAATTGCTCAAGACTTCGGAATTCCTGCAAGTTCGCTGTCAACGATTCTAGGCAATAAGGACAGCGTGAGAATGGCACTTGCTTCAGGCACATCCTCGAAGCACAAAAAGGTGACGCGGCCCCTCCATGAAGAGTTGGACAAAGCAGTGCATGCGTGGTTTGTGGAAGCACGAGCCAGCAACGTCCCCCTGTCCGGAAGCATCGTCCAGCAGAAAGCCTTGAACTATGCATGCCTACTTGGCATTGATGATTTTAAAGCCAGCATTGGCTGGCTAAACCGTTTCAAGGCCCGCCATAACATCGTTGGAAAAGTGTTGTGCGGCGAGTCAATGTCAGCAGACGTGGACGGAGCAGCTGCTTGGAAGGCGAGTAACATGGCCGGAATTTTAAGCAACTTCGCGCCTGCAGACATTTACAACGCCGACGAGACCGGGCTATTCTACGAGATGTTGCCGGCTAGGACGCTCGACTTCAAGGGGCAGCGCTGTCACGGCGGCAAACACAGCAAAAAACGCATCACAGTGCTGCTTTGCACAAACATGGATGGCTCGGACAAGCGTCCGCCGTTAGTCATAGGCAAAAGTGCCAAGCCGCGCTGTTTTAAGGGAACTCGTAGCCTACCTGTGCAGTACAAGGCGAACAACAAGTCATGGATGACCCGCGCTATTTTCACCGAGTGGATGATGGCATTCGACCACGACATGAAGCGGCAGGGCCGTAAAGTTTGCTTGCTTTTGGACAATTGTTCAGCGCATCACTCCGACGAAGTCAAGCTCACTAACACGGAGCTGAGGTTTTTCCCTCCCAATTGCACGTCTGTCTTACAGCCTCTCGATCAGGGCGTGATTCTTAGCCTGAAGCGCGCTTACCGCGGGAGGTTAATTCAGCGGCTGCTTTTTAACACTGAAACCGGCCGAGACACGAAGGTGGACTTGTACGTGGCACTGCAGATTATGTCTGCTGCCTGGAGCACACTGGGGCGCTCAGTAATTGTGAACTGTTTCAGGCACGCCGGATTTGCCGAAGGTCGACCCGTACACTCTGCTGGCCTAACACCAGGCGTTACAGACGACGACGAAGAGGCGTCACCCGGCAGGTGGCGTCACCGGCTCCGGGGATCGCGGCCGCCTGGAAAACGCTGGGAGAAATAGGAACCGTGCCGCCTAATCTCGAGCTCGACGAATACATCGGCGCTGACGCTTGTGTTGTTGTTCACGAAGATGTGAGTGATGAGCAGATCATAAAAGCTGCCCGGAATGATAAGGACTCTTCCGATGAAGAAGACGACGACGTACAGGAAGCGCCGGCTGCGGCAACCGCCGTACAGGTGATGGACGCTTTTGATGTCATCAGGAATTTCGTTGCTGTCCGAGACGACGATGTTGCAATGGGTTTGCTGACCGAGTGCGAAAATCGCGTGACGGCGTTGCTCGCCGTGAAGCGTAAGCAAACCAAGCTTACAGATTTTTGGCATTAAACGCCTTTGCTGCTGCTTGGGCAATTCTTTCTGCGTTTCACGTCAAATTTTTGCGATAACGAAGTTCCGCGAGAACGATTTTTTTTTCGTGCACCGTGAATTTCGTTATAGCGGGATTCAACTGTAGTTTGCAACACGTGTCGTTTCTGTTGCAGGTATAATAAAGTCCATCCTTGTTTAGTTGTAGAACACACACACACACACACACACACACACACACACACACACACACACACACACACACACACACACACACACACACACACACACACACACACACACACACACACACACACACACACACACACACACACACACACACACACACACACACACACACACACACACACACACACACACACACACACACACACACACACACACACACACCATTATTTGGAAGTTTAATTTCATGTTCCATTATTTCGCACCGCTTGTGCACGATATCCAGATCTTCTGTAAAGCACGTAAATCGTTTCACGGCTTTCATCCTCAATTGCGCCTTTTTTAATACTAAGGAACCAAACATGAAACTAAATAGTATAGGCGAGCTGAGAGCATGGAGGAATTTTCTTCTTCTTTTGCATCGTACTTTTCATGAAAACGTATTTTCACGAGTGCTACCACCTTGCGGCCTTAAGGTGAAACCTAATCTTTCGAACACTGGCCGCGAGGAGCCGCTAGCAACGCTAGAAGCTGCAGCCGCCGTATCGACCACGGCAATATGCTTGAATGCTTACAAGGCTGCCTCTCTATCGTGGAGCGAACGTCGCATGGGGGACGGTAGACAATGCACCCATATTTTTTTTTTTTTTAATATGGGGCAAAAAGACCTTCCCAGCTGGTATACAGTAGCTAACTCAGCTGTGAAGATTAATTTCAAAGCGATGCTTTGGTTCTACCCGCCTGGTATTCGAATCCAGGTCGAGGTGGCCTTCCATAGGTACGCCACTTCAGCGCCGGAACCACGCCAAAGTTTCACTTCTGTGTTTATTTCATAAAGACGTTGGCACACGCCCATCGTTATTGTCTCTGGAATCTCATCGATCACCGCCATAATGGCGCTTCACTGGCAAAACTCTCATTTAATTCCTCTGCGTAATATGGAGAAATTAATCTCTGGAATGAGCCTTCTGACATCGCAATTTCCTCATATGATGCTAAAGAGATAAACTCCTATGCATGCCTTTATCGTTTCATTATCGTTCCAAATGTACGGTGGTTCCAGCTGCTTTTATTGCGGTTTTCTGGTGTACCACTGTTTCATTTGCACCCGGTTCACTATTTTTTTTTATTTTAGCATTTTCGTGTTTATGTCACTTTTACTTCATTTTTGAATTAGCTTTGTGTTCGATTCGTCATTTAGGTTGTGTCGTTTTGTGGTTTGCTATTTCTCTATATTCCTCTTCTTGCGATTGTCGCTGTCCCAAAACTCAGTGCTCTTCGGGGTCTGGGAGGTGCAAATAAATAAACAAATAGGATGCGATGGATCTCTTAGCGAGATGACAATCTACATAGCAGGGTGCGGTGTCCGTGTACGGGTCCAGCACCGGAGCGCCAGGGTCCGAGAGAGGAAGGAAACTTATTAAAGATAATTTTTTGCAGGACATAGATAGTGCCCAGTCCAGGGTTCCGCTGGCGGCAGATGTCTTCCGGACTAGCTGACTGGATGATCCATGCATGATGATCCATGCTGTCGCTGGTCAGCGCCGCCTACCACCACTCGTGTTTCGGGTGTCGCACTATTAAGTTTTAATCGGGCTTCTCCTGAAATTCGCAGAAGGTCTAGTAGAACGTGGCGCTTGCTCTGCACCAAGGGCGGTAACTTTGTTATATTGTGGGACTAATTTTGTTTAAAATATGAAGATTAAGAAATGTGTTGGTCTGTATTCTCATGAGGACAGTTTTTTTGTGTAGTGGTGAAAACTTTCCAGCCTGTTACCGTATATAGACCAACACCGTGTTTACAAACAAAGGGGGCGCTCGCGGCGTCGCAGCCGACTGAGGGTGAAAAATAGGGTTAGCGCCCATAGGAATACATGGAACCGAAATATTTCTAAGCAGTTTTCTCATTTCACAGGGCACCTGTGATGTCGTTATTCAGTACAAAGCAACTATGAACATCCTAGAACAGATCACGAAAGTATGAAATCTCATTAACGAGGCGAAGTATTTTTAAAATACCGCGAAACGTATGGGGGTGCAAGTTGGGAGGGTGACCCGTAGAAATACATGTAAACACAACTTACCGGAACATTTTTTTCATTTCACAGAGCATCAGAAGTGGTGGCCGGTCGTTAAACGTTGACCAGCGCTTTGAAGAAGTGTGTGATAAAGTAGGGTGCGTCATTGCGGAGGCAGTCTACTTTTAAAACTCCCCGAATAACCTGTGTTATGAATCCAGACACCGCCAAAAGGCAAGCTGGGTGTAGCGAATCGCGCAGTTTTGCTTACAGTCTGATATGCTGCCGCTTAGGGTAAATAAGCTTGATAATACTGTCGCTCCAGTGATACGTGCTAGACAGAATTACATTTAAAAAGCAGTTGTCAAACGCCATACGACAATATGAACCAAACGAGATTCGCGCATTGCAGCAGACGACAGCGTATCTGGCGATACCCACCGCGGCCGCCTCCAGCTCCGGAGCGTCTGCTAGCGACAGCTCCGGTGGCGCATTGCCGTCTGCAACTGTGCGCGGTCAGTTTATCGTGCTGTGAACTGTCCCGCAAGTCGTCAGACTTGCAGTACTTGCAAGGGAATGTAGTGTGCCATGCAACATGATGTCAGGGCGTGATACAAGACGTTCACCAAAAAATGAGGAGGGTTCAACGCTGCTGAACCGAGTAAGTTGTTGCGTTAAGTTGTGTTTACATGTGTTTCTATGGGTCACCCTCCCAACTCGCACCCGCATACGTTTCGCGGTGTTTTAAATATACTTCGCCTCGTTAATGAGATTTGATACTTTCGTGATCTGTTCTAGGAGGTTCATGGTTGCTCTGTACTGAATAACGACATCACAGGTGCCTTTGAAATGAGAAAGTTGCTTAGAAATATTTAGGTTCCATGTATTCCTATGGGCGCTAACCCTATTTTTCACCCCCGGTCGGCTGCAACGCCGCGAGCGCCCCCTTTGTTTGTAAACACGGTGTTGGTCTATACCTCCTCCATGACTATAAACAAGCAAGGCGATCGAGGTGGCGCTGCCGTCGTCAGCGATCTTGCTCGATCTTGGCTATTTATTAGCACTTAGCGTAATTCAACCGAGTAGCGCGTGCGAAAGCTTTTGCGCGCCACACATGGAAGTTGATGGAGACGACTGCTTGCATTGCACAGCGCGAGAGTGCATTGCAGTCTGCACGCGGAGTGCTCGGCTGAGGCGATAGCTGCAATTGCAGTGGTATTAATCAGTGCTTCCAGTCTCGCTTTAGTATCATCGTCTAAACGTGGCATCAACGGCAAAAACTCTGTATCAATCCCAGCTCAATCCCTTTCTGCCCAACAGTTCACTGTAATATTTCACAAACGCGATGCTATTGATGGACTGAGTTCAGGGAAGACACTTGGGCCTGGTGGTTTAGGCGCAGCCTTTTGCAATGCTTTTAAGCTAGAACTTGCCGAGGCTCTTCATCGCCTTATAACCGAAGCATATAATAAAGAAGAAAGGCCACCATCATTCCGCTGAGCACATATATAGTACAGATCCCGAAAAGTGATGGCCCTGTCAAGCTTCATTCCGTTCGGGCTTATCTCCCCAGAACACTTACAAATGTCGATTACAAAATATTCATGAAAGTTTTAGCAAAAAGAGTTCAATCTGTTATAAAATGTTTAGTTGGACCTCACCAGACGGGTGGTATAAAAGGTCGGACTATTACTACAAATGTCTACGTTGCAAGAAGCATTCTTGAATGCTGTAAGGATCTGAGAGATCGGGTAGCCTTGGTGAAATTAGACCTAGAAAAGGCATTCGATCGCGTTGTGCATAGCATTCTTTTTAGTACTTTGCAGCAGGCCAATGTGGGCACTATCATTTTCGATGGAATAAACCTAGCTTATAGAGATTGCGGTGCTAGGATTATAATAAATAAAAGGCTCACCACAACAATTACGATTAACCGTTCTGTCTGACAAGGACGTCCACTTTCCCTTCTTTTTGCCCTATATCTGGGGCCCTTCTGTATAAAAACTTTGCAAAATGAAAGGATTGAAGGTTTAAGTCTATTGCCCAGTGAATTAAATATACTATCCTACGCAGATGATATAGCCATATTTTTCCGGAACAAAGAAAGCGTCAGAGAAGCCGTGCAAGTTGCGCGACTTTTCTGTAAGATGACAGGCAGTGCCATAAATTGGGATAAGTGTACAGGCTGGTCCAATAAGCCAGTTTGTTTTTAAAGCATACAGTGGTCACTTACACCGACAAATTACCTGAATGTTCCGCTTCAGTATTACGAGAAGCCTGCGCACTACTGGAATGAGGAGATAGAAAGAGTGCGTGAGAAAACATTAATATAGGGTGGCAAAAATTTGTCCATGTTTGCTCGTGCAAAGGTTTTCAACATGTTTGTCGTGGCCAAAGTGTGGTATACGTACTTCAGGCTTTATGCATGGCTAGAATAAATGTGCAAAAATTACACATGATTTTCGCTGCGTTTGCGTGGGGGTCAACATGGGAGCGAACGAGCCGCACAAACTTGTTTCGGCCGCTAAGGGCTGGTGGTCTCGTCGTCGTCAATTTCTTTTTGAGGCAGGCTGTATCGCGTTTTTCTTTTCTTTTTGAGAGACCAGAATGATGAATGATGAGTTCATGCGTATACAGTGCAAACAAGTCAGGCTCTGTGAATACCTATCTGTTTTGCCGTGCCATCGTACTGCGTTAAAAGGACAAGACTAAGGAGGGGTTATCTCCGTGATATGGTTGGCGCTTTTAATATACTAAGGGTGCGCATTTCATGGAAGTATCTGTGTACTGTTTCCAGAAAGAAGCTTTACAGGGATCATGTTGATAGCATGCTGCCAATGCCTATACTGCTCGAGATACTGTGTGTACGCCACTAATGACGTTTTGAAAAGTATTAAAATGATGCCTGTTCGACCCTCTATCAAATCATTTTTTTTTCTTTTTTCAACTTCATAGTGACACGTTCCCCTTCAAACCTTGGCTCCAGGATAAAGGGTTTTTTGTTCCTTGGACGTTACACTGTCTCCTTTGTCGGAAGCCAGAAACAGCCGATCATATTTTCTCGATTGTTGGAATGCCGTTTTTCGCTGGGACTTCCTAAACCGTACTTTAATGAAAGAACTGCTCATGACGCCATATGGTATCCGTTTCCTGTCCGTGGATGACGACAGGAGCGTGCCATACGACGTGTTTATGGCCTTGACTTTACATGCTATGTGGAAACCGCAAATGGCTGTGCACTACGCTGATGTTGATATTCGATCTGTAAGAGTTAACTTTATTGAGGGTGTCGAGAAGTTCGAGAAGTTTTCAAGGCTCAAAAAGAGCCGCCATCATGGTGTTCTGTATTAGAAGAGTTGACTAATCTCAAGCGCTTTTAGTAATGTAACGATATCCAAAGTGTGGTTGTTGTTTTTAGAATGTCTGTTTATGCTGCAATAAAGAAAAAAAAGAAGCGATAGCTACGAAGTTCCGTATTCTCATCTTGCGATAAATTTCTGTGTTCGGATCCGTTCCACTGCCAGGGATTTTTTTTTTCTTTTTTTTTTTTGTCCTGGCCTCGGCAGCTATGCTATGCCAGACGGACAAAGTCACTTCGAAGACAAGCCTGTGAGACATCGACAAATAGTGCTTTCGCACTGGAAACATATTCTTGCACTGAGACGCCGGTTTTCAGGCGAGGATTCTATGAAGTACGCGTTACGTCATCGCTGCTTTTATGTTGGTGCTTACAAGTGTCATAATGAAGAGTCCACAAAGGTTCCTTTAGTGACACCCTGTTTTCGAGGATTCTATGAAGTACGCGTTACGTCATCGCTGCTTTTATGTGGGTGCTTACAAGTGACATAATGAAGAGTGCACAAAGGTTCCTTTAGTGACACCCTGTTTTGTGTTGTTCCTTTCCTATGCATGGGGTTGCAGCTTTGAACCAATCGCATGCATTCCTGCTGTGTGTTATCCCAGGTTTAGCATGGACTAGATCGCATTTTTAGGTGGCCTTATTACACAAATTTTAGTGTAATAGGTTTGGTAGCGCCCTTGAGCATCTCTCTTCTGCGCAGTGTACTTACGCCCTTTCGGCCCTCACCCTTTGTAAGATGACATGCTAAAAAGAAGCTCTGAAAACTAACGCAATAAAGACACCTGTAGGCGTGCTCAGACGTGCTTAAAGGAGTTCGTTTCGCTCAAGAGAGAGCTGAGAGATCATCTTGGGGCACAGAATGCCTGCCAGCCTTTCAGAGGAAAATGCAGCCACGAATTGCTAAAGTCGGTTTAGCGCTGGCTATGAGGAAATCGAGACCCAACATATTGGACAATTAGGGTACTTTTATTGGAGGAAAATTGCGCTTTGCACAAGCTCACGCAGACGGAATGTGCGAACAGCCTTTGAACTCCATCTTATTTCAAGCATATGTGACCGGTGGTATGCTGCACGACTATGAGGCACTTTTGCCTAACAGAATTCAGCCTGACTCAATGACCGGAAGTGGGGAATGGAGGAAAACAACCCCTGAATATACCTCGTAGCCGGTACCGCCAGTTACAGGCAATTAGAAAGTCATGCAAAGCAGGGGATGCATAGCTGCTGTGCAATCAGAGCCAATGAAACCGTTCGCGGTTTCTTCGGAAACAATCACGCGCGTACTACTTAGGGGGCCACTGATCGTCTTGATGCGCTACGCGGTCGAATCACAGTGGAGGAGATGGCCCGGGAGAGTCTTCCTTGAAGCGACTTCAGTTGGCCTGACAGTGGGACAGCAACAGGATACGTTAGAAGCGTGCCGCTGTACTGTAATCATTATCAGCGGCGACGCCCAGCCGCTTGTATTTTAAGGTCCGTGAAGAACTTTCGATCCGCGAGGGCTGTCCGCACCAAGTTAGTCTTACGTGTCTTTGATGGGCGGATATATCTTTGAAAGGTTCGACGGCAGCTAGTCGCAATTCAGTTGTTGCCAACCGCAATCAATCTACCTCGATGTCCTTGCGCGCTTCTTTCGACCCCAAGCTGGCGGCAGTAGACACCGCGGTGACAGTTCACCGAGTTCTAAAAAATCAAAAACAAAAAAACAAAAAAGGAAATGGAAACTCTCGGCAGGAACAAGACTGAGACGCGATTATGTGGGCAGCGTTCGCTGCCGAAACTGACGCATCACAAGACCGCTATTTCTAACTAGCCGGGAAAATACCTGCCGGGAAGTAGGCGCGGCAGCGTTTTGGCTGCACTGTTCCCGTCTCGGTATAGGATTGCTGTGCAGGCCAGATGTACGCTCCATGTATCAAACATCAGCGCTGACGCGCTGATCGTAATTTCTGTGCCCAGTGCATGTTCGGTTTTAGCATGGCGGTGATTTATTAAAAACAAAATTTGAGTAGAAAATCTTACTGAGGACCTTCGAAGTGCCTTAAATGTTGTTAAAGCGAAAGCCATGAAGCCCTATTGTATAGCAAATGTTCTTACTCTCAAAGGGATAGAACGAGGTGAAGAAGGCCGAACATTATGAAAGATAACCGAACAAGGGGCAAGGGGTGGGTCCTCAGCTCGAAAGCGAACGTTTCGACGAGAGGACTTGTCTTCGCCCATACGAAAACAAGTTCCGGTTCCGCCACAAATAAAGAGTTCCAGACACGTGCAAATAAATATAAAATAAAAAAGAATGTTCCAAAAAGAATTCGAATACAGGAAAGCATAAATAAAAATGGGAAATACAGGCAGTTGCGTCAATGACAGTTGATTAACTAGGTTATTCGAAAAGGAAAATAGTAATTAATTATAACGTAATTTTCTTGGTGGGAGGGATGTTAACATTAATTTGGCTGTACGCGCAGGTCTAATTACCTTTCATATGTTCCGGTGTATTGCTGAATTCACGAGTGATGCCCCTTTTTTCTACTTCAGGTATGTAGTTTGATTTTACTGACATTTGCATTTTAGTTGTCTGGGTTTCTTAGTACGAGCATCAAGCGTGTGTACCGATAACATCATTACACTCACATGAAATTTTATTTTATTACCCTAAAGGCCCAAGTTGGCATTATGAATAATCAAAGCATAGTCAAACATTACATGTATCAAATAATAACAGTAAAATAATAGAAAACGAGGTCCACAAAACTAATACAGAATGTGGTGTTCATGCAGGTCGATGGTATTAACAGTGGGTACTAGAACACAAGTACGAAAAAAAAAATGGGAAGAGTAAAAATACGAGAAAGAGACGCAGCTCTCATTTCGGTCTTCTTCTTCTTCTTCCTTGATATTTGGCACATACCCACGAAGGGGGTATGTGCCAAGGGGGTATTTCGGTCACTCAGTAACATTACCAAAGCTTCCACAACGTTTTCGTCGTTCTTAATGCAAACAGTACCTCTGCTGAGATCATTCCATTCCCAATCGCCAGATAAAGAAATTAAAATGCAAAGTTTGTTGTTGTTGTTGTTGTTGTTGTGGCTGTAGGAAGAAGGAAAATAAAATGCACGGGCCTGCTACTGGCGCTGCCGATGAGCCACCTCCGCTGCCTCGTGCAGACAGAAGAGAAAATAAAGAAGAAAGAAAAGGAAGAGGGAGAGAAAGGCGCGCGCCGAAACAACAGCCGTCGTCCACCACCAAAGCGGTGGCGGGTGCAATGGCGGCCTACAACAAATAAAAATTCGGTAGCAGGCTAGCCCCCACCGCAAGCAGTGGTGACCTACCTGTCGCGAAAGCAGGTTCCATTTTATGATTATGATCGTAGCGAGGAAAGATTTGAGCGGTAAGTTTTATTTTCTCGATGTACCTGAAAGGTTATAGTAAAGGTTGCAAAAGAAAAAAATAAAACATGAGTTGATGAACTTTCCGCTTAGTTTCTAACAGTTAAAGAAGCCCAGCGCTTTGTAAGTATTGGATGATATGTAGTCAATATGTGCGTTCCAAGACAAGTTGACTGTGAAGTACATTCCTAGATACTTGTGAATGTGTGTGCTCTCAAAGGCTACATTATTGATTTATTGATCGTATATGTGTGGTACAATACGTGCTGTGAGGCGCACAAGTTCAGGTTTTTTTTATTATTATTATTAATAGTCATATGCCAATCAGAACACCATTGATTCAGAATTTTTATTTTTTCGATTGGCGAACAGTCACTGAGGCTAGTCACAGTGTAGTAAATGACGCAATCGCCTGCAAATAATATGAGCAAAGAAGTGATATTAAGGAAGGTATCATTTTTGCAGATAAGAAAATAATGTAGGCTTCAAGACGCAGCTACGGGGTACTTCGGATTTTATGTCTGAAATGAAGATTCGGCATTGGCTATTTTAACGGACTCTTGCCTAATACTTGGGTAGTCCTCAACCTACTTAACTACTATGCTATCAATGTTATTTTATCTCATTTTAAACATTTTTCATTTGTGTTAACGCAGTCAGACTTTTTCAAAGCCAATATATATGGCATCAGTCTGTTGTAAATTCTGTACAGTGTAGCGAATATCTGTGGTTAATTCAAAGATCTGGGCTTACATGACCGGCCACGCTGAAGAACACTCTGGTTAGCAAAAATATGTTCTGGTTAATGAGAAAGTTCATGATTTGGGAGGATAGCATGCGCTAAGGTAATTTGCAAGCTATAGTTGTTAGAGGTACATGAGCCTATAATTAGTATTATCATTACTATCGACCGCCTTATATTAGGAACCACATAAGCAATATTCAAATCATCTGGAAATGCGATTCAATCAAGATATTGTCGGAAAATGCAAGCAAGAATTTGTGCAGGGATGTATTTTATAATATTTAGTAGCTTAGTAGCGATATTGTGGGGCCCGGGACTGCAGGACGATGACAACCGTTCAAACGTTTATTGTAACGCTAGGCATGGCGGGGCTGTGACACAGTCAATACAAGGGAACAGGTGATGTTTTCTTCGTGATAACACTACTAAAATTACTCATTAAATTCGCATGCAACTTCATCGGGCTCTAAGGAAATACAACTCATGCTTGAATTTCGGCAGATCTTTCAAAAACGCTTCAAAGGTTTTTCTTGATACATTTTTGTATGTTGCGGTGTTTTGTTAATTCCACGAGTTATGTTGTTCGTTTGTACTTCACGAATGCAATTTGATTACAATAACGTCTGTGTGTTAGCTGTCTGGGTTTCTGTGTACGAGCATCTAGCCTGTGTTAAGATACCATCATTACACGCCCACGTCGTCACGAACACGGACAACATTCAGGACGCCAGAAATACACAAACTGTGATTTGCTGAAAGGGAAGAGTCAGAAACCGTTAATTTTACTTGAACGATAATGAACTAGGTTTTCATGTTTCCCTCCCCCCCCCCCCCCCCCCCCCCTTCGTTTCTAGTGTTCAGATTGGAAAAGTTGCATTTGTATGTAATAAAATCATCGGTATTTGAACGACAGTATGTTTAATCGAATTGAGCGAAAATTTCGAATGACTGCTGATTTCAGATACCGATTGGAATAAGATTAGGGTAATATGTCAGGCTGCTCGGTTCATCGCATTAAAGCAAAAGAGCGATAGCACGCCATAAAAATTAATGCAGTCGTAGGAGGAAGCGAAGGAATATAGTTAGGAATAATAATATATCTGGTTGCGAAATTTTGACAAGTAGCGACAGATAAGTCAGAACCGTGAAAAATTGTAATTACAACAGTGAATAATTAGGGGCTAACAGAAGTTTGAAGAAGGTGCACGTAAACATACCAAGAGGGAACAAAGAGGGAGCTCTGAAATGAGTGGCTGTGTAAAGGTGAAAATGTAGTATTCAGAAATAGGAAGCGTAGGTTGCAGCTGCGGAAAGAGAGCTCAGTAAAGTTCAATAACATCAGGCATCATGGTGGCGGTGTAATCGCTATAGAAGTTCAGACCATATCTGCATCGCGTACACATATCACAAGGCACCGCTTGATCACAACGAAAATGAAATTCTCGAATTAAATTCAAGCTGATTACCAAAAAGTATGGATGCCAATATCCGACATTCTGCAGAGGCACGTGCATTTTCTAATAAGCTAGATGTGTTGGCTCACAAAACACTGTGAAAAATACTTTTTGCTTTGTCAGAAAATCTCTGCGCGATAATTATAAATACTGTTTCCTAAAAGAATCGATGCAGATACTTTTTTCAACTGCCCAATTCCAGACTACTTTATTCCTTATTTATTACATCTATTTTTATTTATTACATCTATGGCACCACGTCACCGCACCTAAAATATTAGGTTATGGCAGCTAGTAGGTCACGCACATCTGACATTTGGCTCTTTTTTTTTTTTTTTCTGTTATAGTAGACCCCCACATAGACAAGGATGCTGTTTGTGGCGATCTAGTGTTCGCAAATAAATAAAGATGCCGCAGTCGCATTGACGATGCGATTAACTTTTGTTCCATTTTATAGCAAGTGATTGACGCTTGTTAAACAAATAAAGAACACAGGCGGCGCTCAATTAGAGCACAAACCAGCTCTGAAAATAAAAGCTCGGAAAACACTATTCAGTGAAGATCTGTTCAGTACTCCATAATTTAGTGAATAGTAGTCCACTGAATGGCGTTCATTCATATGGAGAAGAACAAAATTCGTCGCATACTAACTATGCATATACATCTACTTTTTGCGGCAAAGCAACCGCAAGTTTGACTGGTAGTATAGTTAACTACTGTAAACTACTGTCAGAGGAAAGAAGAGTACCTATTTTATTCGAGTGAACGCTATTCTTTTTTTGAAAGTAATTCACCTACCACATAGAGGGCTACATAAAAATATTTCCTACATGCTACGCGTAAGCCTGAATGCTGCAGCGTAGGACAACACGTAGAAGCGCGTCATGCCCACTTCAGTATCGCATATAGCTCCGTGTCAGCATTAGAAACATCGCCTGACACATAGTTCTTTTACGAAACTAACCACTACCCTTCAGGAAGTCCGCAAACCTAAGTATCGGTGACTCAAAGGAATAGTCTTCTTCGTGATTACGTGTTCTTGTGTTCCTTCCCCGAACCTCTTACGGCCAGTGAATCCTCGATCGCCATGGACGTTGGCGCCAAGCGAGGGTACCTGCCGGACCGGCCACGCGGCCTGTCGAAAGAAGATGGCAACGCCGAAACTGGTACCGCCTTCCACACACAGCTTGCACCTTCTCTTTGAAACGTATGCTGCGCACCGCACATGCACTGAAGGCTGCGCCCATTACCCACTACAGAGGTTCACTTGAGCAGGGGCGGGGCCGTTGTCAAAGAAAGAATAAAAAAAGATTATGCATGAGCCATCTGCTGGTGCTTTATGAAAAATGCGCAGGAGCTTTTTCCTCTTTAGTGGTTACACAATAGGCCCGTTCGACTGAGCCGATATTGCCGTAATATCAGCTTTAATGAGAAGAGAAGGATAAAAATAAATGTGTCTATAACTGTGTAGTGCACTGAGCAGTAAGTTTACCTCAAAATAAATCCCGCTGCGCAGGCTCTGAGTGGTCTATTGACACCCGGTAAATGCTCGCCGTTTTGCAAATTCAAAGCAAAGCAGCCGATCCTCGCCTGTTCCTGTCTTTACCTTCAGGTTCGTTCATTGTTCGTCTCATGTTGCCGAGGTCACGCAAAACAGTTCTACTGTAACTGGTGAGGCATCCAAGAACGCATGCTTGCATTCACAAGAACGCGCACTCACAAAAGGCGGGGCTAAATTTAATAGCCAAGAAAAGAAAGCGCTGCTACGAGAACAGACCACCCGGCTTACATAAAAAAAAAAAGGGCAACATACGAGGTTTCAACCTAACCTCATGAGGTTCCCACAGATCAAGCCATCCGTTTGCCAGCTTAGGTGCTGCAGCTGCAGGACATTGACAAACAGAACGACACTAGACGTTTGCCAACCTGCTGCGCTATGTTGCCTTCAACGCTGAATCAAGGAAGAATGCTTAAAGCTATACTTAAACCTACCCTTGATACAGCGCTGAATAAACGTGAGCCACCTCATGAGGTTGCTCACCCGTACTCAGATCCCAAAATAGAAAAGTTCACTACCAAAATAAGGCGTAAGAAATCTCTCTTTGCTTCCGCACACGGCTGTGCGGCTGACCCTAACTACAACTTTACGAAGCAGTTCAGTCAAGCTCACAAAACTTCAACTAGACAAATAATCCACCAGAACTGCGAAACCAAAGCGAAATACAAAAACTTTTCAGTGAGTGTTTCTTTTTGTACAGTCTCGCCTTCTTTTTAACAGCGTGAAAAAACCTGACCGACAGAGCAAGGCAAGCAAATTCATGCATTGCCTTGCCTACTTTTTTTTTGGTCAGGTAGTTGCCTCCGCACATTTAAAGCATATACATTAACAATATTCCGTTTCGCAAGCTGCTTGCAGCACTGCGAAACCTCAGGGCGATCTGGGTCCATCAGGGTGGCTCGCACTGCCACGGCCCGACGGCCAGGAGCGCATAGAGCAGTCACAGAGTGCGCGCAATCCTGATTGGCCCAGATCGCCCTTTTCGCAATGGTGCAAACAGGTTGTGAAACGGGGCTCCCCGATTTTCCTAGACGTCCCTTATATAGCAGTCCTGCAAACAGCTTGTGCAATGGAGCCACTCTGACTGGCCCAGGTACCCTTACTTTCTGCAGTCCTCCAAACAGCTTTTGGAATGGAGCCACCCGTATTGGCGCAGATCGCCCTTACTTTCTGCAGTACTGCAAACAGCTTGTGAAATGGAGCCACCCTTATTGGCGTGAATCGCCCTTACGTTCTGCAGTACTGCAAACAACTTGTGAAATGGAGCCACCCTTATTGGCGCAGATCGCCCTTACTTTCTGCAGTACTGCAAACAGCTTGGCAAATGGAGCCACCCTTATTGGCGTATATCGCCCTTATTTTCTGCAGTACTGCAAACAGCTTTGGAAATGAAGCCACCCTTACTGGCGCTGATCGTCCTTACTTTCTGCAGTACTGCAAACAGCTTGCGAAATGGAGCCACCCTTATTTGGCGCAGTTTGCCCTTACTTTCTACAGTACTGCAAACAGCTTGGGAAATGAAGCCACCCTTACTGGTGCAGATCGTCCTTACTTTGTGCAGTACTGCAAACAGCTTGCGAAATGGAGCCACCCTTATTGGCGTATATCGCCCTTATTTTCTGCAGTACTGCAAACAGCTTTGGAAATGAAGCCACCCTTACTGGCGCTGATCGTCCTTACTTTGTGCAGTACTGCAAACAGCTTGCGAAATGGAGCCACCCTTATTGGCGTATATCGCCCTTATTTTCTGCAGTACTGCAAACAGCTTTGGAAATGAAGCCACCCTTACTGGCGCTGATCGTCCTTACTTTCTGCAGTACTGCAAACAGCTTGCGAAATGGAGCCACCCTTATTGGCGCAGTTTGCCCTTACTTTCTACAGTACTGCAAACAGCTTGGGAAATGAAGCCACCCTTACTGGCGCAGATCGTCCTTACTTTGTGCAGTACTGCAAACAGCTTGCGAAATGGAGCCACCCTTATTGGCGCAGTTTGCCCTTACTTTCTACAGTACTGCAAACAGCTTGGGAAATGAAGCCACCCTTACTGGCGCAGATCGTCCTTACTTTGTGCAGTACTGCAAACAGCTTGCGAAATGGAGCCACCCTTATTGGCGTATATCGCCCTTATTTTCTGCAGTACTGCAAACAGCTTTGGAAATGAAGCCACCCTTACTGGCGCTGATCGTCCTTACTTTGTGCAGTACTGCAAACAGCTTGCGAAATGGAGCCACCCTTATTGGCGTATATCGCCCTTATTTTCTGCAGTACTGCAAACAGCTTTGGAAATGAAGCCACCCTTACTGGCGCTGATCGTCCTTACTTTCTGCAGTACTGCAAACAGCTTGCGAAATGGAGCCGCCCTTATTGGCGCAGTTTGCCCTTACTTTCTACAGTACTGCAAACAGCTTGGGAAATGAAGCCACCCTTACTGGCGCAGATCGTCCTTACTTTGTGCAGTACTGCAAACAGCTTGCGAAATGGAGCCACCCTTATTGGCGTATATCGTCCTTATTTTCTGCAGTACTGCAAACAGCTTTGGAAATGAAGCCACCCTTACTGGCGCTGATCGTCCTTACTTTGTGCAGTACTGCAAACAGCTTGCGAAATGGAGCCGCCCTTATTGGCGCAGTTTGCCCTTACTTTCTACAGTACTGCAAACAGCTTGGGAAATGAAGCCACCCTTACTGGCGCAGATCGTCCTTACTTTGTGCAGTACAGCAAACAGCTTGCGAAATGGAGCCACCCTTATTGGCGTATATCGCCCTTATTTTCTGCAGTACTGCAAACAGCTTTGGAAATGAAGCCACCCTTACTGGCGCTGATCGTCCTTACTTTGTGCAGTACTGCAAACAGCTTGCGAAATGGAGCCACCCTTATTGGCGTATATCGCCCTTATTTTCTGCAGTACTGCAAACAGCTTTGGAAATGAAGCCACCCTTACTGGCGCTGATCGTCCTTACTTTCTGCAGTACTGCAAACAGCTTGCGAAATGGAGCCACCCTTATTGGCGCAGTTTGCCCTTACTTTCTACAGTACTGCAAACAGCTTGGGAAATGAAGCCACCCTTACTGGCGCAGATCGTCCTTACTTTGTGCAGTACTGCAAACAGCTTGCGAAATGGAGCCACCCTTATTGGCGCAGTTTGCCCTTACTTTCTACAGTACTGCAAACAGCTTGGGAAATGAAGCCACCCTTACTGGCGCAGATCGTCCTTACTTTGTGCAGTACTGCAAACAGCTTGCGAAATGGAGCCACCCTTATTGGCGTATATCGCCCTTATTTTCTGCAGTACTGCAAACAGCTTTGGAAATGAAGCCACCCTTACTGGCGCTGATCGTCCTTACTTTGTGCAGTACTGCAAACAGCTTGCGAAATGGAGCCACCCTTATTGGCGTATATCGCCCTTATTTTCTGCAGTACTGCAAACAGCTTTGGAAATGAAGCCACCCTTACTGGCGCTGATCGTCCTTACTTTCTGCAGTACTGCAAACAGCTTGCGAAATGGAGCCGCCCTTATTGGCGCAGTTTGCCCTTACTTTCTACAGTACTGCAAACAGCTTGGGAAATGAAGCCACCCTTACTGGCGCAGATCGTCCTTACTTTGTGCAGTACTGCAAACAGCTTGCGAAATGGAGCCACCCTTATTGGCGTATATCGTCCTTATTTTCTGCAGTACTGCAAACAGCTTTGGAAATGAAGCCACCCTTACTGGCGCTGATCGTCCTTACTTTGTGCAGTACTGCAAACAGCTTGCGAAATGGAGCCGCCCTTATTGGCGCAGTTTGCCCTTACTTTCTACAGTACTGCAAACAGCTTGGGAAATGAAGCCACCCTTACTAGCGCAGATCGTCCTTACTTTGTGCAGTACAGCAAACAGCTTGCGAAATGGAGCCACCCTTATTGGCGTATATCGCCCTTATTTTCTGCAGTACTGCAAACAGCTTTGGAAATGAAGCCACACTTACTGGCGCTGATCGTCCTTACTTTGTGCAGTACTGCAAACAGCTTGCGAAATGAAGCCACCCTTATTGGCGCAGTTTGCCCTTAGTTTCTACAGTACTGCAAACAGCTTGGGAAATGAAGCCACCCTTACTGGCGCAGATCGTCCTTACTTTGTGCAGTACTGCAAACAGCTTGCGAAATGGAGCCACCCTTATTGGCGCATATCGCCCTTATTTTCTGCAGTACTGCAAACAGCTTTGGAAATGAAGCCACCCTTACTGGCGCTGATCGTCCTTACTTTGTGCAGTACTGCAAACAGCTTGCGAAATGGAGCCACCCTTATTGGCGTATATCGCCCTTATTTTCTGCAGTACTGCAAACAGCTTTGGAAATGAAACCACCCTTACTGGCGCTGATCGTCCTTACTTTCTGCAGTACTGCAAACAGCTTGCGAAATGGAGCCACCCTTATTGGCGCAGTTTGCCCTTACTTTCTACACTACTGCAAACAGCTTGGGAAATGAAGCCACCCTTGCTGGCGCAGATCGTCCTTACTTTGTGCAGTACTGCAAACAGCTTGCGAAATGGAACCACCCTTATTGGCGTATATCGCCCTTATTTTCTGCAGTACTGCAAACAGCTTTGGAAATGAAGCCACCCTTACTGGCGCTGATCGTCCTTACTTTGTGCAGTACTGCAAACAGCTTGCGAAATGGAGCCACCCTTATTGGCGCAGTTTGCCCTTACTTTCTACAGTACTGCAAACAGCTTGGGAAATGAAGCCACCCTTACTGGCGCAGATCGTCCTTACTTTGTGCAGTACTGCAAACAGCTTGCGAAATGGAGCCACCCTTATTGGCGTATATCGCCCTTATTTTCTGCAGTACTGCAAACAGCTTTGGAAATGAAGCCACCCTTACTGGCGCTGATCGTCCTTACTTTGTGCAGTACTGCAAACAGCTTGCGAAATGGAGCCACCCTTATTGGCGCAGTTTGCCCTTACTTTCTACAGTACTGCAAACAGCTTGGGAAATGAAGCCACCCTTACTGGCGCAGATCGTCCTTACTTTGTGCAGTACTGCAAACAGCTTGCGAAATGGAGCCACCCTTATTGGCGTATATCGCCCTTATTTTCTGCAGTACTGCAAACAGCTTGCGAAATGGAGCCACCCTTATTGGCGCAGTTTGCCCTTACTTTCTACAGTACTGCAAACAGCTTGGGAAATGAAGCCACCCTTACTGGCGCAGATCGTCCTTACTTTGTGCAGTACTGCAAACAGCTTGCGAAATGGAGCCACCCTTATTGGCGCAGTTTGCCCTTACTTTCTACAGTACTGCAAACAGCTTGGGAAATGAAGCCACCCTTACTGGCGCAGATCGTCCTTACTTTGTGCAGTACTGCAAACAGCTTGCGAAATGGAGCCACCCTTATTCGCGTATATCGCCCTTATTTTCTGCAGTACTGCAAACAGCTTTGGAAATGAAGCCACCCTTACTGGCGCTGATCGTCCTTACTTTGTGCAGTACTGCAAACAGCTTGCGAAATGGAGCCACCCTTATTGGCGCAGTTTGCCCTTACTTTCTAGAGTACTGCAAACAGCTTGGGAAATGAAGCCACCCTTACTGGCGCAGATCGTCCTTACTTTGTGCAGTACTGCAAACAGCTTGCGAAATGGAGCCACCCTTATTGGCGTATATCGCCCTTATTTTCTGCAGTACTGCAAACAGCTTGCGAAATGGAGCCACCCTTATTGGCGCAGTTTGCCCTTACTTTCTACAGTACTGCAAACAGCTTGGGAAATGAAGCCACCCTTACTGGCGCAGATCGTCCTTACTTTGTGCAGTACTGCAAACAGCTTGCGAAATGGAGCCACCCTTATTGGCGCAGTTTGCCCTTACTTTCTACAGTACTGCAAACAGCTTGGGAAATGAAGCCACCCTTACTGGCGCAGATCGTCCTTACTTTGTGCAGTACTGCAAACAGCTTGCGAAATGGAGCCACCCTTATTGGCGTATATCGCCCTTATTTTCTGCAGTACTGCAAACAGCTTGCGAAATGGAGCCACCCTTATTGGCGCAGTTTGCCCTTACTTTCTACAGTACTGCAAACAGCTTGGGAAATGAAGCCACCCTTACTGGCGCAGATCGTCCTTACTTTGTGCAGTACTGCAACAGCTTGCGAAATGGAGCCACCCGTATTGGCGCAGTTCGCCCTTACTTTCTACAGTACTGCAAACAGCTTGGGAAATGAAGCCACCTTTACTGGCGCAGATCGTCCTTACTTTCTGCAGTACTGCAAACAGCTTGCGAAATGGAGCCACCCTTATTGGCGTATATCGTCCTTACGTTCTGCAGTACTGCAAACAATTTGTGAAATGGAGCCACCCTTATTGGCGCAGATCGCCCTTACTTTCTGCAGTACTGCAAACAGCTTGGCAAATGGAGCCACGCTTATTGGCGCAGATCGTCCTTACTTTGTGCAGTACTGCAAACAGCTTGCGAAATGGAGCCACCCTTATTGGCGCAGATCGTCCCTACTTTCTGCAGCATTGCAAACAGCTTGTGAAATAAAGCTACCCTTACTGGCGCAGTTCGCCCTTACTTTCTGCAGTACTGCAAAAAGTTTGGGAAATGAAGCCACTCTTATTGGCGCAGTTCGCCCTTAATTTCTGCAGTACTGCAAATAGCTTGGGAAATAAAGCCACCCTTAATGGCGCAGATCGCCCTTACTTTCTGCACTACTGTAAAAGCTTGTGAAATGGAGCCACTCTTATCGCACTCACCTTCTGTAGTGCCGCCAGCTGTTTGTGAAACTGAACGTAGTACTCGAGATCAAGACCCATGCGTGTGAATCGAAACTGTGAACTTCTAGATAATTGAAAGTGAAATGAGCTTTACTTGCAGGAAGCATGCAGTACAAATAAGGTCCTGAGAAAACAAATATGAGATAAAACGCCGAATGACCAACTATACATTTTCGTGTATGGCGTTTCCATACAGCCAAAGAGACAGTTTAAGTGAGGTTAATACGCAGTGACTTTCATCGAATCAGTATCGGAAATAAATGTGAAGTTTTAAAATGATATAGTCTGACTGCTTTCTCGTTCCCCACTCCCTAACCAACGATGCATTCCATCGTGCAAGACGCAAAACGCTATGTTTTATTTTCAAATGTAAAGTCCAAAACACAGATGACGTATATATTTATGAGGACATTCTGGCGAGAGACTTTCCTCGCAACGTGCCAAATTTTCGTAGTCATAATAGTGTGCAGAAGAAAGACGAAACTTTATTATTTGCGAATTGCCTTCTGGGTTTTTAGCGTAGTTCTTTTTGTTTGTTCGCAGCAGATAATCGCCAGGAAAACACACGAACTTAGGCTCCACCAGTGAGGCACGCAGGTTCGAATTGAAGGGTAAACTGGTGTCGTCGTCGATTCACCTTCGTCTGACTCTTTCTACGCTGTGCAACGATGGGGGAAAAGCCCGACTCGTGCAACGGTAGAATCATAACCGTTGGTGTGACATGCTTTCTTCACTTTTTTTTTTTTTGTCCTTGTCGTTGCTCGGCCTTTACATCATCATTTGCGCTTGCATACAAAAGCGGCACGTACGCCTTCCGCACTAGACAATTGGCTTCAACGCTGGCTATTTTGGCGAGTAGCCCAGCGCGGAGAGACGACACCATCCTATAATACCACGGTCAAGACAGGGAATGCTTGTTGGCCGCTCTCGTATGCTTTCCCAGCCGAGTGTTCAGGATAAGAAGGACACAAGAGATTTTTCTTGTCTCGTGCCAGGTTTTTGTGAACGAGATTGAACTCCTGATCTGCTCGATGGCGAAAGCTAAAGGCTATACTTTAGAAACACCATACAACATGCTCCCTTCCGCCGACTAGGCTGATACTACTCCCCCACGCTATGTCGTCACCCACTAATTTGCACGCAGAAAAAAAAAATAATTTCGTTTTTTTTTTTTTTTTTATCTGAAGGCAATACTTGGGCAGTGAGGCATGCAGTGTTATTTAATAAGTGGGTCGTCATTTAATAAAATATTTAATTAATTTGACTTCATAAATACTAATTACTTCCATTTTTGCAGAAACTCTCATCCCTGTTTCACCTAGTATTTGTACTATAGAGCCTGTTAGCAGCAAAAACCCCTTAACGCGCGTTCGGTAGGTCAAGTGCCGTAAACTATATCGGTAAAACCCAGGCATAAACAACTTTTCGTTGCTGTTCAGTCATCAGCTGGCATGGGGTTATAAATGGGATTACTTTGTCGCAAAGAGGATGCATAACGTCAACAGCGACGAGTGCGCACCAAATAGCTAAACCATTTCTGCTTACTTTAACGCGACGGTGTTAAAAATCCTGTTACCGGCGTTGTCTGCGTTCTAGGCGAAAATATCACGGGCATGTCTCTGACACGTGGGAAATAGTTACCAGGTGAGCGGGCTCTGCACTTACTGGTCGTCGGGTTGTGTGCCGTCACGGGCTAGATGACATGACAAGCTGGCAGGCGCTGCCAACCCGGGCTTCTCATTTTAGGCAGATGGGTGAGATCATAATCCAGCTTTTTAAGACATTTTGATTTCAAGCTAGACATGCGTGAAATCGAAAAAAAAAAGAAGAGGCACATTTTTGCGGCTTGAATAAAGCGGAACTTTCATGATCTTTCATATAATGCGGTAACTTACGTTTGAACGCTAAAGAGCATGCGGGGGTCATGGAGGCACAAATTAAACGAGTGATCATTCATTGAATACCGAACCGCATGCACAGGAACGAGTATCAGCAGGGGGAGTCGGCAGATGGAAGGCATTAACGCGGTTGCATCATATCATGCAACCAAGGAAGGCATAGAGAATTTTGTTTTTGTTTTTTTGTCAGCGGCGGTTGGCTCCCATCGTATTTGTAGACACGGGGAGCTCTATATATCAAATAGGTCATTTATGTAATGAAAAAATAATTATGTTCGATTTGTAGATATCTGCGGGACACCACTGAAATTATTAAGCTTTGGTGACCTTGTATAATTTATTTCCTGTATCCATGAGGATATGAGTGATAAAGGAAAGAGCAGCATTTAAGCAGCTAGACAAGGCATCTCACTCCTTACTATAGGAGCAACAACGGCGTGATGCAGAATTATATTACTTGTGAGCATCACGACAAAAAGAAAAAAAAAAGAAAAGAAAACAATGTCAACGAAATCGCACAAGTCAAAAAAAAATTACATAATCGATACAAATGCAAAAATGTAATACCGGAGCAACATCAGCATTGCGTGAAAGCAAGGTAGCCACTGACGCTATCAATATCGATCAATAAAAATAAAAACATTAAACAGTACTAAACCAAGCAGCAAAAGTTAAGGATCAGATAATTAGGAATTAGAGTGCATACATACATACCTTTTTTTTTTTTTTTTTTCACGAAACAATGCCAGCTGAAAGTAGTCTGTATAGGAAAAGAAAGCATCAACATCGCTAAGTAGAACATGCCCGCAGCCCTTTCGGCTACGTTCGGCACCTCTTTTTTCTTTTTCCGCTGATGTGTGCTGCTCATCTGTGCTGGTTCTCTGTTCCGCTGCTTCTGTTCACCTGCTCTGATCTGCTTTGCTTGCTTGTTTATACAAATATTGCGTCTAATTATCGCTGTTTTTAGGACGTTTGTATTCTCTGAGAAGTCGCGAACTCATGATGCTTAAACATGACCGAAACTTTCTTTTTCGCATATAACCGCATTAAACGTGAGAAAACTTTGAAAGAGCGCAAACACACACGACCACTAAGGACAAGGGACGAGACACAAGCGCAAGCGTGTGTTTGCGCTCTTTCAAAGTTTTCCAAAAATGAACCAACTCGCCCAAAAAGAAGTGTTAATAAACGTGAGAATTTAAGTGGATACGTCGAGCTTATGTTATTTAAAGGACGATTCCTACTGTTTTTATATTCAAGCTATCCTGAAGAATATTATCAGCATTAAAGTGAATTTTTCGCTGTACTTCTTTGTGTATGGGATCCTGGGCAATCTATGCTTAATTTAGTGAAACTCCTTTACGACAACGTGCAGCTGTCAAGGCGCAAGATAGCGCGCTGCATCCGCATCTACCGTGCTGGAAAGGTAAGTCACTTCATGCACGTTCACGGTACACGAGTAAGGATATATAAGAGTCTAAGTCCGGTCAGCCGGAACTCTGAATTACAACTAAAACTGAATCTGCATAAGAGCGACTTGGCGGACGAAGAATGCAATTCAAAATCTATACGCAGCGCTCGGCGACACGTTAACTGTTCTTACTCCCTCGTTACAAACCAATTTTACCTGGCCAGGGGATTCCCCCGGCATACGTTAGGCCAGTATCACTTCCGCCTTAGCTGTTAAGTTCTCAGCGAGGTGCCATCGGTTGGCTAAGCTGACAGGACAGCCTGTTTGCGCGGCATCTCCCTGGACGAAGACAGGCAATTATTTAATAAGGGAATAAATTGCAGAAGCGTACGGCTGTCTACTTAGCCGCAGTAATTGCGTTGAAGTGAATGTAGGTATTGATTATTTTCTGTCATAAACGAACTAAGGGCTAAGCAGTGCGCATTACATTATGTTTCTTCTTTGCCAAAAGTAACCTGCAGGCAACGCGGTCTGTTTAATAGCCGTGTAGTGCAACTTCTATATGGCACATTTACGCTTCATAGCTCTGTAGGATAAGATGTCCTGGCACTTCAAAACTTTTTATTTTTAGACTCGCCGCAAGGGCTCCACAATATATATGAGAAACAGAGCATTTTGCTTGGTTACGTTTGGCAAAGAGGTTACAACAGAGGTCGGAGTGCGCAAGGTAGAGTATTGAAGTAATGAAATGCTGTCGGTCTTTGACACTTCTAAGCTTCCTTCAGCGGGCACTTATTGAAATGACCGGCGCTCCTCAACTCCGCCTCAAGAATCGGGCGTGAATTTCAGCTGTAAGCGCTACATAAGTGCAAATTATCCGAAACATATTAGAGCAGACGAAATGTCACAAGGTTATTAGAAATTCAGAAACATTCGCTGCTATGAAGCGGTTCAATATCTCCTTAAAAATTTGGGAATCGAAAGCCTCGTGTTCAGCAACCCATTTGCCGTGCAAAGCTAGTGAGTTGCCTCGGCTTGTATAGGGCAAAGCCCTAGGTCGTAATATTGACCGGAAGCGTCCATTCGCAAGAGAGGCATTGGTATGCTCATCCAAGTGGTCCGGGTCGTTTGCACGCTGCCGAGCCCGCCTTGAGACTGCAACGCCGTGTTTATAAACAGACAGTGGGGAAAGGCTGGCCGATCTCCAGTATGTGCCAACATATAGTCTCGAGTCGTTGCACTCCATCGGATCCTCGTGCAGCGGTGACACGAGCTCGCTGCTTTACCAGCTGTAAACGCGGCCTCTTGCCGAACAACAAGCGTGTCGTCGTAATCGTCGGCTGTGGAAGATGGTTCCGGGCGGAAACGCGCAATCACGAGCGAGCGCAGAACGCCCAAAGCGCGCACGCCGTTGTTTTCAAAAACACCGATTCCCAATCGCGTTCACGTTGGTGAATTTTGAAGAAAGGGTAAATGAACAGAGAAAGAAGAATACGCAGGTACATTCGATACCGCGGGCGCAGGCGAGCTCACGCGCGCGTTTATTTCAATTCAAGGTCAACAATTGCTGACAAAGCAGACTTGACGCAACTTGAAACGGCAGGCGTTGCGTCACAGGTTCGGGCGCTGCGTGTGCACGCATGCCGTTGAGTGGGCGCGAACGGCAGGCTTAATTATAAGGCGAGCAAGGCGGCGCGCAGGCGCACTCATTAATGACATCTTCCACCGTTCGACCACAATGTACTCAGAAGTGACACGCTTGAACGACTACTGCGTTTGGAGTTCGGAACGGTGCGCACTGCTGAAGCGACGGCAGGGCAGGGAGTTGCCGAGAACCGCTATTAAAGGCCTATTCGTGTAATGGCTCTGGAAGGAGTTCTACGTAAATAGCATCCGCGATAAATTGTACGACGATCTATTTCATAAAGAGATCGCCATTTTTTTTTTTTTTCAAAATTCTGGAATGGTATTCGAGCGGTAAGCAGGAACCGCCGCGTAGGAGCAAAAACTTTCACGGAACCTTGTTATGAAGGGAAACAACTCTGAAAGCGAAGAAAGGATGCAAAGTAAAAACTACCACCCTGTCATAGAAGACAAGTTCCGCTAGAGGTGACATATACTGCAAACTGTAAAACAGGTACACAGCGAAATGCTGGGCAGAAATACGACCATGTAGATAAAAAAAAAAAAAAATACAAATCGTGCCTAGTGGACAAAATTAGAGTAAGGCGCTTTCGCTCGGGAAGTTTCTCTCTTCTCTGTGTTGCAAGCACTTTTATGACGCTTTTCTTGTGGCGTAGTTTCGAGCAGCTAGGCGGCATCTTAAGCTACCGCTTTTATTCGTCGCGAAACAAATTCGAATAGCATACAAGCGCTCTTGCTTGGACAGTTAAACACAAACACACACAAAAAAAGACGCTGTGGTGCAATTTTCGTAAGCGCCGTTTCATTGCGCAACATTCTTTCACGCTCCGAAGCGTTCAACTAAAACGTTTGCGAAGTGAGCACGTGGCTCGAGCATCACGCGCTTGAGCGCTCTTGTTTACAGGTCGTTTCACGGTGCCTCCGTATAAAGTGATGATAAATACGATAATTTGTTTCACGCTCGATTTCAAGTACGTCGAAAGGGGAGAATTTTCTCGGGCTGGTAGAACCCAAGGTTATCAAGTATAGTAACATTATTTTAGAGATTGCATCAGGGGCAGCATCATCAACAGCAGCCCGACTATACCCACTGCAGGGCAAAGGCCTCTCCCATTTTCCTCGAATTAACCCGGCCCTGTGCAAGCTGCATCCACTTGACCTCTGCGCAATTCTTCAGCTCATACATCCACCTAATTTTCGGCCGCCCCCTGCTACGCTTTCCTTCCCCTGGAATCCAGCTTGTTACCCTAAGCGACCATTGGTTATCCTCTCTTCGCCCTATATGTCCTGCCAAAGCACATTTCTTCTTAACTTCTGCTAGAATGTTAGTCGCTTGAGTTATTTCTCTGACCCTCTCCGCATGCTTCCTGTCTCGTCACACCTACCATTTTCTGTTCCATAGCCCTCTGCGTGGTCCTCAACTTAAGCAGAACCCTTTTCGTTAGACTCCATGTTTCAGCCCCATGCATAGGTCAGTACCGGTAGGACGCAACTGCTACACACTTTCCTCTAAGAGTGATATACCTGTAAGCTGCTAGTCATAATGTTGAGTAGCTTCTAAATGCGTTCCATCCCAATCATATTATCCTAGTCATTTTCCTTTCGTGGTCAGATCGCCTACGACTTCTAGCACCTCGCTACCTATTGTAAACTGCTGTTCAACATTACCTTATAGTCCTCTGGATATTAATCGCTAGGCCTGCCTTTCTGCTGCTCCTGTCTAGATCATTAATAATCAGTTGCAATTGCTCCTTTCAGTGACTTAACAAGACAGCGTCATCAGCGAATCGCACATTACTGAGATATTCTCCACCGACCATGATGCTGAACTTCCATTTCATCCAAGCAAGCTCTTCTTGCCTAACACCTTTCTTAATCGGAATTTGTCACCCTGGGTTGCCGTTGCGAGTTCTATGTGGAGGCAGTCACTGTCAGCGTGCGACACGATCCGCTATATATGCGAGAGAGAAGAAAGCGCTGAAGCGCTTCGGAATGAAATTGTATTTCAGAAAATTGATTATTTTGGCCATCTTGCGACATTTTAATTTATTCGCTTTATGTGTTTTTTGCTATAATGATGTCAATAAGATTGGATGAATCTGACAAACTTGGCAGGAAATAGAACATCTCTGTAGGAACCAATTCTACACATGATGACATTAAACTGTCTCCTCGTAAGTTGTACCATTTTTAAAATCTACTTCTAATTAGGTTGAACACTGTTCGAACGCTGTTCGAACGCCAATATATGAGCGTCCATAAAACGAGACATACTTTACATACTCTGATCATTTCGCGTAATGTCAGAGGTCGACATAGTTTTTTATTTCATTTTTTTTTCTTAAGTCATAAATCCCTTCTTCCGCGCAATCGGTGACAGATGACACGTAAGCAATAAAGCAGGTTTTTAAAATTATACTAATAGCAAGGCAACGACTGCCACATTTCGTCACTTCATCTCTTTTCTCGTCTAATCAGGAAATTAACGAAGCAGCAAGTAGCACGGCGAAAGAAGGACAAAGTAATTTGCTATCGCCCCACGCGAGTTAGCAGTGTGCATTCGTGTACGTGAAATGGAGTCCATCGTGAGTTCTCAAGCGAATAGAGGTAAACACTTGCTACCCACGCTTGCCCCGCAGTACTTGAATTCGTTTACGTCTTCATTCGGGAACAAGTCCCACCATAGCAACGAGCAGAAGGTATAGTAATGAAGTGAGAGTATACGTGTACGCCGCTGTCTTCCACCAAACTTAAATGGTTCACTTCGTGTCACTCGATGCGCGAGGTGTGGTGGCCACCGCTCAACCTAAAGCACTTCGCGTGTGGCACGCTTCGCGATCATGGCGCTGGCATCGTGACAGGCAGTCCGCGCCGTTATGAATTTTGTTACGCAGGAAGAGTTGTGGGGTGCCTCTTTCTATGTACGTCGCGTTGCGCGAGCTGCCGACGCGTGGCGCGCAAGCGATACACGAAAGTTAGGCCATTGGCGCTGACGAGCTGCGTCTCCTGACGTGGGACGAGATTGCCTAACATCGGTGATTTGTGACGCCAACAGCGCCAAGGGCATTGCGGCAGACGCGGCTGCCTTATTTCTGTCTCATCGCGAGCGCTTGTTGCCCACTTCAGGCGCCAGATGGACCAACGGGCGACTCACAGATTTCTAGCGACTGGAAAAGTGACAGTTCAGCTAAGCAAGACATCCCTTAAGATAATTCAGGGAGAGAAAGAAGAGAAAAAAAGACGAAGAGTTACAGGTTCTGATTGCCTGCCTTACAAGTAAGATTGCTTTCGCGAATTATTAAAAGTGGGAGATTTGGAGTGAGCAAGCTGAAAACGAGGATGGTGTTCACTACAATGAGATCTATACATGCCAAATCTCAACACCTTCGTTAAAATCCCGTCAAGCCTATCGCAGCTTCATTTTGCCAATTGTCCGGCGCGCACGTGCTTCGCGGCGTCACCCGCTGTCATCCCCTTCATGCATTAAAAAGTCAATGTGACCACACGTGTGGCGGACCTGGAGTTCTTTGGGCGGGCTTTGACACGCTAATATGTGTGTTCTCTTATTCGCCTGTAACCAGTCTTCCGGAAATTATGCCCTGTTTCTTGCGTGAGGTGAGCGTGCTTGTGTGTCATTTTATTATTACGGAAGCAGTGGTACCGGTGGTACTGCCCCGCGGAATCGCCCGCAATTTGACTAATGTTCTTTGTGACGTGGTGTCAACAAAGTCGGCGCCATATTCTTTTAATAAATCATATGCCTGCGGGCACCGCTGACCATTCGGGCTAAATTAATTACTACTTGAGCACGTGATTTTGTTATAGGTGCTGTCTAAGCAGCTATAGCGATAAAGCGATAAAAGGAAAGGAGGGGGGGGGGGGGGGGGGGGTACATCTTGAATGGTACGCCTCCCGTTCTCCGGTCCGCGCCGATTCAATTCGCCTCTCGCTTAATCTTTAATCTCTTGACCTGCTCCTCTATTATCCCACACGTACTCAATAACATACTGTCGCAGGCGCAGATATAAAGCTGTGTTTGCGTCTTTATCGAAAGTGTCGCTATATTCCCGACCTCAAGTCATCTGATTAGTAGAAACACCGGAACCGAATAAGAGTTTAATTACCACCACGAGACATGCTTGCGGCAGTCTGATGAAGACACTCCACGTTGATAGCACCAGGCGTCCAGGCAAGATCCTGGGAACGGAGTTCTTGCCGCGCGTGAACAGAGATCAGCCCTCTTTGGATTTGCATGTGGCGCGCGTGTTGTGAGCTCGACAACCAGCGTCACGCGCCTCGCGGACTTGCCCAATTCTTGCCCTTTCTTTGAACGGAAGCGACTTGTCCCAGCTAGACATCCCTGCAGACAAGATGTCTCGCGCGCACCGCAATGTTTATGCCGTGGGTGCCTTGAGCAACATCTGCGGGCCCGTAATGAAGCCATGCTTACGAATTCGCAAGCCTTGTACTAAAAAGCCGAGCTCAAGCAAAGATTGGTTGGTTTGGTTTGGTTTGTAGGGTTTAATGTCCCAAAGCGACTCAGGCTATGAGAGACGCCGCAGTGGAGGACTCCGGAAATTTCGACCACCTGGTGTTCTTTAACGTGCACTGACATCGCACAGCACACGGGCGCCTTGCTTTTCGCCTCCATCGAAAAGCGGCCGCCGAGGTCGGGATTCGATCCCGCGTCCTTGGGAACAGTAGTCGAGCGCCGTAACCACTGCACCACCCCGGCGGGGTCTCAAGCAAACAGAGAGGTATCGTGGTGGTGTCATATAACCAACCGGGAATATACTATATAACTCTAGAAGCGACAACGGCGTATGTCGTTTGGCCATGGTTGGAATCGGACTATACTATATAAAACTCTATAACTCAAGCAAAGAGTTACATAGTATAGTCCGATTCCAACCATGGCCAAACGACATACGCCGTTGTCGCTTCGACGCAGCCAGCCGTGGTCTATGTTCAACGAAAATTCCAGCGTCGGCGTTATGCTCGAAAAATCATAAGCACGTCTTTGACTACCGGTAGCTGTCAGATGACATATCTGATTTGCCGGTTGGTTATATGACACCACCGCATGAATAAATATGTTTACACTGCGAAGAAACGACTGAATGCACTCTGTCCTGTAAATTCAGGGCAGGCCAAAGTATTCGCATTCACTCCGCACCTCTAACCAAAGGAAAGTGTGTTAGCTGAAAATAAAACGTCAATTTCAGTGGGGCGGGATGCAAAACCACAACATGCGGACTGATAGACGAGCACACTACCCGCCGCCGGCCACGGGGGTTCCTTGGTCGAATCTGAGTTGCACCTAATGAACGCGCGATCAGAATGGGAGAGACCCGATAACGCAATCAGGTTCAACCCTTCGGATAACTTTCATTAAAAAAAAAAAAAGACGCCATATACGGGAGATAACGTTTGTCCGCACAATAATCTCGTGGCTCGACCAAATTGAAACGCCTCAAAAATGTTGGTTTTTAATACATTCTGGAACACCCTCGTGTTGCGTTCGAACATGCGCTCGTAACCTCCCTCGCGTCTGTTCTTGTCCGAGCTCGCACGTGCCTTGCGCGCCTGCTTGGTTCGTCGCGTGCATAAAATGTCTGGGAGTAAGCACGTGCCAACGATGGCGTCCTCGTTGCCTGCATCCGCGGGGCCTATATGACCTGGAGCTAGTGACAATATCGGGTTGTAGAAAAGCAAAAAAAGAAAAAGAAGACAAACGCTTGCGCAGAGACGCCGATAACAGGCGAGGAATTTATGCTATACATGCTACGTCATCACTCCTGGCACGTGAGTACTTACAAGTCCGGGCATAATAAAAAGAGAGCGCAAATGTATCTCTGGTGACCGCATTTTTCGTTATCTTCTTGCGTATGCATGAGATCAGATCTTTGGAAGACATGCGTGCATTTCATCACCAACTACTTACTTGGGACCCAGTGTGGCTGTATCTGAAGTGGGGTGTTTCTGAAGAAAAAAAAATCTTTTCGTTCGATTAATTTGCCTACGAGCAGCATGATCTTGTGAGGATATGTCATTTAATCATATCATCAGTCGGAATACGTACACCCACTTCAAGGTAAAGGCCTCCCCATTGCTCCTCTAATTAATCCAGTCTTGTGCTAGTTGTATCCACTTGCTCATGCCAATTTCCTAACCTCATTCGCCCCACCTAACTTCCTGCCTCTCTTTGCTACGCTTTCCTTCCCTCGAAATCCAATTTGTTGTCCTTATAGCGACCATCGGTTACCTCTTTTCACGCTTGTCCATGTCTATTTCTTCTTTTTGATTTAGAGTTTGTTACCCGTCTCTTAGCGTTACATTCACCGTTTTCCTTTCGATAGGTATTTGCGTTGTCCTGCGCTAAACACTTCTCGTTAGTCTCCACGTTTCTGCCCTATAGGTTAGTCCCAGTGAGATACAGCTGTTACATGCTTTCCTATTGAGTGAACCTGGCAAGCTGCCAATCATCATCATCACATTTATTTTCAATGTTAGATACATGTATACATGGTTATCAGTATTACAGAAGGAGGTCCCGAAGTAAAAACTGTCAGGGGGACCTCCTATGACAAAATGAATAAAATTCGCGGGTAACATACTAGGCAGTTATAAGAAAAGAATATACAGCCGTGCAGAGAACAACTTATAATACTAACAATAATATATAATACAATGCAAACTACAAACAGTATAGAAACTTCTAAATAATCAAGAACTGAAAACAAAAGTCCACTAATTGCTGAGATCTGAGAATGCAATTTGCTGAAACAAATAATGAAATAATCTAAACACCGAGACCTATGATCCAGAGAAACATATTTAGTCGGAGGAACAAAACAAGGTAGAAAATCAGTAAGTCCTTAAAGAATGATGAAATGAATGAAGAGTAAACTGTGATTTGATTTCGGAAGGCAGTGAATTTCACACAGATATGCCTGAGAAGTATGCAGTTTGTTTGCCATAATTAGTCCTGATTTTGGGTAATAGTAGATTATGATGTTCAGCAAATCTGGTGTTATTATTGTTAAAGAGCTTGGAGGACTCAAAACCACTAAGAACGACATGATTATTACGCGTTTTAAAGATAATTGATGCCAACCTAAAATTAAGCTGTAGCGATAATGGCATTATGTTAAGTGTGCGATAAAAATTGACAACGGATGCACGGTAACGGCTGAAAGTAATCATTCGGAGCGCTTGATTTTGAAGGTGGCGAACACATGAAAGGTGAGTGTTGTATGAGTTACCCCAATATGATATGCAATACGAGAAGTGGCTATGTACGAAGGAGAAATATAACATGCGAAGTGTAGGTAGGTCGAAGTAATGCCGGGCTTTAATTATCACGTGAATACCAAAAGCTGCTTTAGATTTATTGAATTTTGTATGCTGATGAAACTTTAATTGATTATCTAAAACGACACCAAGAAATATAGTGGATTCTGAAAGGGTAGATTACGTCCATGCCTAAATGCACCTGAAGAGTAGGAACTATCTCCTTGTTGCATGAATGAAAAACTATAAAGGTGGTCTTTTTTGGATTAATATGTAGATGATTATTATGGCACCAGGTATGAATACTCAGAAGGTCAGTGTTCAAATTGGCGGTTAGTATATAGGAAAATATGGTAGTATCGTCAGCTTAAAAAATTGAACTAGAGTAGTTGAGGCATTTTGGCAAGTCATTAATATAGATAAGGAACAGGAGAGGGCCTAAAATGGATCCCTGTGGGACACCGCGGTTCATTAGGTTTGAAAATATGCCACCAAATTCAACAACTTGAAGTCTGTCAGTGAGATAAGTACGAATTTGGCTAAATGCAGGACCACAAACACCAAGGCATTCTAATGTTTGAAAGAGAATGTTATGGGTAATTGTGTCAAATGCTTTTGTTAAAACAATAAAAAGTGCGCCAACAACAACAAAAAAAAAAAAAAAAAAAACACGATCAAGGGAACGCTTAATTTGGTCAGTGAATCCTATTAATGCAAGTTCGGCGGAGTATTTCGGCCTGAATCCAAATTGGTGGGGAGTTAAGAGATCGAATTTAAGAAGATAATTTGTTATATGAATGACAATTAATTTTTCAATCAGTTTACTGAAAAATTGTAGTATAGTAATGGGACGGTGATTGGTTATTATACTGCGGTCGCCTTTTTGATGCCAAGTTTTTGATGCCATGATCTGATATAGTACTTGGCATCGAATTTTTCTAGCTATTTCACATTCATAGTTCGGGTCTGCGGTTGCTACTTGTCCTAAGCAGATGCATTCTCTTATAGTTACCGTCACTTCGCTAGGTAACGTAAACTGCTGTTTCTTTCCAGGGTTGTTTTACCATAGATTAATTAGTTCTCTGCATATTGCAGTTTAGGCCCACTCTCCTGCTTTGCTTGTGAATTTCATTTACCATCATTCGCAATTTGGCTCTGGGTGATACAGCAAGCCAATGTCATCACCGAATCGCAGATTACTTTTTTTTATCCTGCTTCAATTCAGCCGCCGAACGTACTCGGACCAGAGAAACGCAAACAGTGCTTCTGAAGCGCATTAGTCTGCCACGATTGAATAGTCGTTTTCCGGCAGCGCCTGAAGAACGCTAATTTATTTTAATGCGGATGATATCTTTACGGTCATCTCCCCGTGATTCATCAAGACGGTGCTGCCAGCCGCTGCAAAGAAGCGTATGAGTCAAGCTTAGGGCGGAAGTCGTTGCGCATTATCTAGAACACGACAGCAAATCGATACGGCGGCGTGGGTTGAGCACATTCTCCTTGAGGAAGCGCCCGTGATTCGATCAAGGCCCCAAGTTTAGTGGCTTCAAGACTAGCCCTTAGCAACGAGAATGAAGTCAAGCCGTTTGCTTTTTCATAGTAGCCTCTGCTCTCATACATTTCCATCGTCACGCAAAGACGAAGAACTGCGTGGACGTGATCAGTGATTGTAGCACAGATATGAACTGTATTACCAACTGTAGCACAAAACGGAACCAGAACTTCCTCCTTCACATCCAAGCACAACATCCTGCTCTACACCCAAGTACATCGCACTCGCAAACCTCTTCGTGTTGTCTTTGTTGCGCTGCTGTTCTGGGTATCACACCCCAACTCGACCCCACAAGCTGTTATTCCGAATCACCATGCGGTCAGTGTTCATATCTCTGCTATAATGACTGATCATGTCCACACAATTATTGGTCTTTGCGTGACGCTGAAAGTTTATGAGCGCAAACTACAAACTTCATCATTTACTATTATTAGGCAGCGTGTTCTACGGTCTGTGTTTTGGTCTTCCAAAATTCGTTTTAACCGCTCTGCTTTATCTGGAAGCTCATATTCCCAAACTAACCTCCCTCTTCCGACTACTCACGGTACAAACTTTCATCGGGTCGTTAGACCCGGCCTCCGAAGTCCCTCCTCTCATTTTTGCATCCCAACCGACCTTATTCTTATCTGATCATTGACCACGCTATAAACAGCCACAAGTTACGGTAATACAGAAACTTAATTTTAGCACTAAACAGTGTCCACCTGAGTTCTTTGCAATGGGTTGATGACACGTGTACTTTGAAAGAAGTCCGTTTGGTCTTGGTCCCAGGTCATGCAAGTGTTCATTCAAACTAGGTGGCTGATTACTTAGCGAGATCGGCCCTTATAGCGTCTGTAGTATATCCAGTCCCTAATTTTAGTACAATGGCGATTTCCAAGTTCAAGCGGTTCAGCATATATCAGCCATGTTGCGGGAGCTCTTACTGAATACCACGGATTATCAACATTTATCACATAATTGAAATATCCGTTTATATAAAACCAGGCAGTGCGAGGTAACAATGACTTTGTGGCGGTGCAAAATGCCGGGGTTGAATTTATATCTATTCAGATGTGGGGAGGAACCAACAAACCTATGTGCATCATGCGGTGAAGTGGAATCCATAAACCATCTTTCCTCTAATGCCGGCGGTTCACACTTTAGAGAAGGACATACATAGAGATCCCCTTTCTAGGTTTGGGCTCCCCTTGTCACTACCTTTTTTACTAGCTGTCGTTCGGTACGAATGCCAAGGGAGTTGCGTTGGACACTATTTGTGGAATTATACATGACTACATATTAGCAACTGGTAGGTTAACCTGTTAACCCGTCTCGAAATTCTTCTAAGTTGTTTTTTTTTTTTAATCAAAAGTGTTATGATTGTTATTATTTTATAACCGCAATTCTTACAGCTGCATTGATATAATTCTTTACATTCTCGCTTTGCGACAAGCTTGTGTTTGTAATTGGGTTTGTGGAAAATACCACACATTGGCCAATCCCCCATTGTGGGTACGTGCCATTTTTCAAGAGGCTAACAACAACTATACCGTTGGTAATGTGCGCTGGTGTTGTGTTTCTCTCTTCGTGTTGTCTTCGTTGCGCTGCTATTATGGGTATGATAATCCAGTGAACCTGTAAGCCCACGTCCTATAATAGCTAATGTCAGCGTGCACATTGATTGTATTTATTTTTCTCTATCGCTCTGTCGCGGCGGCAATATATAGATGTAACGAGTTCCGGGCTCTGCAAACATCACTGCCGCTCTAATCTCGCCCCTACAAAATGTCCACAGCTGAAAATCTTATATATCGGGGGTCATCAAATGAAGTCTGCTTGAAATCTACATTGCGCGCAGCGTAGGTCCAGAGCCGGGCGAAAGTTCCGTCCACACCCTTCTCGCAAAGCGTTCCGGGCACTCATCCGGTTATTGACATATATAAGATGGTGACTCGAGCCCTTGAGCCAGCAGTAACTTGCCAGTAGTTTTAGCCGACTAGAGGCAATGCAGCATCCCTCGCTGGCTCTTCTTATGAATCATAGCAGATAAGAGCTTACGTGGGAACAATAGATATCCTCTTCCGTGACAGTGTGTTTATAGCCCGCGCTGAACGAAAAAGGGCTCGGCTCTGTGTGCTCTGATTCATAGATGCATGCTCACAGCTACGCGAGATGAAATTTCCCGGTGCGTAGCAAATACATGAATGAGCAGTTCGGTCAATGGCCCCTGCGGAGCGGGCTGGACGTCTGCGTCAGTGCACCGGAAACAACAGATGACAAAGATAACACCGAGGACCAAGAAGCGGAATCTATATGGAAGCACTTTCCAGTGCCACCTTCCGTTTTTAGATTCGCTTACTTATACGTCATTCTTCATTCTGTGAAGTCATATACCGCGTCTCTGACTAAGGGTACTGGCGCCTTTTCTTACTGAGTGTAACGAAAAGCTAAGAACATCTTGGTCGTTTCTAATGTTTCTGTTCAGAAGGAAAGTTTACAAGGCATCGCTGTTAAGAATGCAATAGATCACATATAATATTACAGCGCTAATGAAGGCAAGCGCCAGATGCACAAGCGGTCAGTCTGTTTTCTTCTGTGTGGTCGTCTTGTCTTGCAAAGAGATAAATACGAGGGTAAATACGAGCAGCATTAAGTTGGCGCCCGTTGGCCATTAAAAACTCTCTGAGCGAAAGGTGCGGAAAGGGCACGAGGCAGTTAACAAACAGGCACCCACTACTTGATCTTGACTTCCCGCAAACTAACGGGGAGAACGCCCCGACAGTTGCACGGGTGAGAAGTCAAGTTGCCGAGGTTCTTCCGCGTGCGTCCTCGGCGAGCGGCCGAACATCGTGGGCCGCAGGCCCACGCAAGGTGGCGTCACCCTCTCGTTAACGCCGTCCCTCGTATCTCCTTGGCTGCATGGGAAAGGCATCATAATAGAGTGCCTGGTGTTCTCGGAAGCGAACCACATTCCGGCCTTGTAGTCCAGTCATGCCGTTCCCCCGCGCAGCCTCGTAGTGAATGAGAGAAAGCGAAGCACAGCTCGTGCGACTCAGTGCGAATGAACGCGTCCTCAGTCTCTATACAGCGTAACACAATCTAAAATTAGTCCAATCATTCGGCCGAACAGGGCACGCAAATTTTACAGCTTAAACTATTGCTAGCTTTTACCCCGGTGCGTTATTGTTGTCGCACGCACCACATAGCTCAGACCCCTAGCCCCGTTGATTGGCCAGCGCGTAGTGGCATTACGGGTTATATTACTACATGCATACCACGCAGCGTGCTGTGCCGTGCGTTGCCATGGTGACATGTAGTGTAGTGACGTGTAAGGTCACTACAAAGGCATGTTACATGCCACTTTAAGGTGTTGTGACTTCGCGATAATAAGATGAGGAAGATGACAACGACTAATACTCTCACCTCCTCTCCCCAATGAAGGCCGTTAATATCTGAAATTCGCCCATTCTCCATAGTACCAGGGCTTAACATTCACGTTACAGGCGCGTAGCCGTTCTGTGAATTGTTTTCGTTGTGCTATTGTGACTTACTCCTTCTAAATGTCTAGGGTAGGGTCTCAAACCCGTATTGCTATGCGGGCCGGATTGAGAAACTTTTGCCTCACGCAGGCCAGGAGCCGAAAAATAAAAAAGAGGGATGGGGAATGGCCCACTGGCAATCGAGATTTTTTTTTTTTCTGCGAAAGGCGAGCACCTTTCAGTAGGCTACATTTTTATTTATTACAATTTATTTATTACAAGTTCCCGCAGCGCCCGAAGGCATTATTGCAGGGGGGGACATGACAAGTAATCTTGCTGGGAACGCCAGTGATAAAATACATAAAAATGAAGAAAATAACACGACACAAGTGATAACGCGGAATGAAAAACATGCATCTAAAGGGGGCAACTGCGCGACGAACAAAGTGATGAAAACACTAAACACTAATTAAACGAAAGTAATTGTCATCATCAAAAATAGATTTTACTTAATCGCACGAATTAACCGTAGCATGTCGCTGCCTTGAGGTTGGACCATGCTTAGCAGCGAAAAGATAAGCAATATCGTTAGCCCTTGTGCGAAGATAATTCACCTGACCTCCGAGGTTCTCCTCTGTCATCCTTGAACTAAGGGCAGACCTATTCACTTCTAGACAAGAGGAAAGGTACCCTCAGAAGTGTATGTATCTTCGATAGAACATATGATTCTTCTCGCATAGTGCCGCAAAGTTACGAAATTATCGTACCCCCCCCCCCCCCTTCATGCCCCCCTCCCCCCTCCCTATGAAAAAAAAAAATAGAACGTGTAGCACATCTGGACAGAAAAGCCTTCAAACCTGTGCCGCAATATGGCACTTGCATTAAGTTCAATATAGGCTTCATTAGCAGCCCGTACACAATATCGCCGACTCCCACAGCAAAAGCTAAACAAAACTTTTCGAACTGTTCGGAGAGGCTGCATTCCAAATTCTTCCTTGTGATTACGTGCAAATCTGCGCAAAGATCTTAAATTTCTTGGGCAACATGCCCGTGAGAGCTGCAAAATGGTGCTACTTCGACGTTGTCAGAGTTGTAGTTTGACCTCAAGTGAGCGAGAGTCCTTGCTCATTCTCGTCATGGCGTTTTCCTTTTCCCTACAGCTTTGTGGCAGCGACATTCACGTGATTACGTATGTATTTGAGAAATGCAAGGGAGCGAAACCTATTATTCGACAGCTCCGCAATTCCTTGATTTTTCTCAATAAGAAGCTGTCGATTATCTCTATCGCGTCGAAACATCTATTAAGCATTTTTCCGTGCTTCAACTGTGTGGCATAGGTCCCACCTGCGCCTATCAGCGGCTTGTAAGATAAATGAATGCTGAAAGTGGATGACTTCTTCAGCGAGTGAGGTTCACTGTGCCAAACAAAATGGCCTTTGCATGTTTCATATACCATGATCATTCTGCGCAGTGCATGTTGGTGCAAGGAGCGCAGCTTCAGTGACCGGTGACGAAATGTCCGGTTACCAGGAGCCCTGTACTACATTTCGTATACAAATGGCCAAAAAGAGTGCTCCTGCTCCCGACCACCGATGCTGCGTCGTCGTTTTTTCCATACACGCCATCTGTTCCCACTACAAGTCGGTGCGTTCAACTCCTTCAAGCACCGAAATGAAGTCCGCACCCGCGCATGTGCCTTTCATCGAGACAAGTTCTGTATAGTTCTCTCACGCTGATGTTTGTGTCTTTACCACTAAACAAAAGAATCGCAGACTAGGCATTACCTGTAATGGCAATGCTTTCCTGAGCAGCTAGAAAAATATCTTAGAAATCCCGACTTCGTTTCACCATGGCGTTTACTATGTCGTGCCTCATCTCAGTAATTCTCTCCGGAGCATTGTTGGGTTAAAGACTTAATTTTCTTTTCGGTTTTATTTTTCTATGGTTGGTTGTTGGAAGTTCAATGGCGCAAGAAAAGCTAAGGTCAAAGAGCGCCAGAACAATGTTTGACTATGTGATGTGTTCACGGTATTGAACAGCCACAAAATTCCGACGGTAGCAGCCACTTAAGGATACAGCTCGATCGGCCACACAGTTTCTGAAAGTACCCCCAAGGAAAAAAAAGGCAGAAAAGGGAGAGTTCAGGGTTAGGGAGCATTAAGGGTCAAGGAAAGGGAGAGTTCTAGCACGCCTTGCTTCTTATGGGTCATTTAAAAGCAGCTTATACGTTCTTATGAAGTTCATGCAGATTGAAAGGGCCCTGCCTCTTTTCTTTCCATAAAGAAAGAACAGCTGCTCAGGGCGAGACCTTTTGGTTGATTTCAGTTGGAAAAGAAATCTGACGGTGAAGCTGACACGTGAATATGGCAGGCGCTCTCGGAATAAAGGGTTAAATGGGAAGGGGGTTGGGGTCGCACGCCACCGATATGTGCAACATATGCAGCCGACGGGTACTTATGAAGCAGACAGTTATAGGTCCAGTAACAACACTGTAGTCGCAGTAGATTAAGCTTAACGTCATCATCTTCAAATCGCGTCAGATAGTGTATGCCCATCATTGGCTGTTCAGTGGGCAATCATTGCAGTTTCGAAGCACCGGCTTCCTCACTCGTAGTCCATGTCGACGCATACTTTGTTTCAAGACTTCGAGCTTTTGGTGCCTCGCGGCTTTTCGGCACGTCCGATCTTTTCCTCGTTCCATTTCCTTCCTTCCTTCTCAGTTCTGATATCAGGTGACGAGTGCAACTCTCAGCCGGCAGGTTATTGGGAAAGTTCTTTTTGCACCACCTCGAACTCATGCATCCATGTTTCTCTTGCGTACTGGACCTGAAATTGGTACCGACATTCTTGCACCTTTATTTCCATGCACGAAAAGGATGGGCGATCTTGACGAAAGACGCTGGCGCAAATTTATCATGCGCACATAGATTATTCACCATTGCACGCGTGTGCATTTTCTGCGGCAAGATGTTGCAGCATAAAATGCGCCGCTTGTTTCATCACTGCCGATCAAGAAATGACTCTGCGCAGTAGAGCAATAACGCACAGAACTGAAGAACTCCACGAATTGTCAGGAAGCAGTCAGGAAAACGCTAGTTCATGTGGACGTACTGCCCTATACCGCTATACGGCCCTGAAATATCTAAGTGGTGAGAGTACGAATACTGACGTTTCTGTTCTTCCCGTTACTGCACTTTGCAATTTGTTCTTGTCTTAACTCTCAATAAACTATTATCTGGCGAACATTCCGCGTTGGCATTGTAATCGTTTTTCCCGTCGCGAAACGACTGGTGCGGATAAAAATCGTAATAAACATTAAGTTCATAGCCGTACATCAAGCTGCATAGAGTTCGTGTATTGTTGGAAAGCCGATACAGTTTGATACTGTGAACTTTTCTAGCCCAGATAGTCATGATCGACCACCGGTATGGCAGCAAACACTGAGGCTAAACAGGTGGTTTCTTCTCTGCAATTTCTTGAACATAAGCTATCGAACAGAGCCATGTCATCGAATGGAGGCCATCATTTAAAGCGAAACGTTTACTAACCTCTCCGAGCCAAGGTCATCGGCGCCAGCAATATGACCTCTGCGCGAGAAGCGAACGCAGCGCTTCTTATTCGCACTTCTGCGCTCACTTCTTCTTCTACTTCGCACACTTAGAGAACTTCACTTGTACCTGTACATGTCCCCACAAATCTACAACTGTTTCACACAACGCCACGCAGCTTTCAAGTCCCTCCGCCGCCACCGCTGCCCATCTCGCTCACCTCCTGGCATCTCCCCTTTCAAAATGTCTTCGACCCCTTCGTTTCATCGAGACCAGTCTGTGGTGCCCTAAAGGTTTGAAGACAGCCATGGAAGAGTCTCGTGCTGGAATCAATGCTTCGTCTACTTTCCCTTGACGTTCGCAGGCAGCTACGGAGGAGTTCAGCCATAGCAAACAGTGTCTGACCATGCCTAATCGAGCTTCCACTCTCTATACTAGGACACAACCTTGCGCTTTGAACATGTCCTCGGTCATTGGTGCGACGGGTCTTCGGCTGCGCGAGCTACAAAGGCCTTATTAACTTTTCTCAAGGACACGGGGTTGATCGAGACCCTTTAAAACTCACCTGTGTGTGATTATGTGTGTGTGTAAAAGTGTGCGACGATTTTTTTTTTTCATTCATTTTCCCCTCCTTTCTGACGCTTTGTCACCCTCATCCCTCACCAGAAGTAGCATGCTAGGCTCACCACCAGACAGACATCTCTTGTTGCCATTAAAACCTCTCTCTCTCTCTACTAGGTTCAAGTTTGTGTGAGTCTAACCTGGCTTAGCAATACAGAATAACCAGGCATAACAAATCTTTCGCTTGCATAGCCGGACTTATAGCCGAGCTATGCCGTACTCTTTCTTCTTTATTTTTTTAGTCATTCGTAATTCAACCCTGAGACCTCGCTATGTCTTCATTTTCTATTCAGGCCTAAATGTCGGTTTTAAGATAACTCACCACAAAACCAAAGCCAACGCTACTGCTGAGCTGACAAACAAAACTGCTCAAACTGCAGCATACACACGTACCGTGTAAAACACTGATCGTGCGATATCCCAGATTGCCATTCGAGGCAGGAATTTTAGAATAGAAAATGTTAACGGCGCCTACCTTACGTTTGCTTATTTATTCCCTTTGGGTATATCCTTTGTAGCTGTTTCTATACCTTAGTATTATGCACGGAAAAGAAAAATGGCAGGGTCAATACGTGAATCTTATCATAATCCGTCTCCGACCCCTTAACTCTCATTTGATGAAGCAGCAGCAAAGCTATAACGTCTCACATGACCAGTAGTACTTAGGATAAAAACATCAGCTTTAATGCAGCCCGCAATAAATAAATAAACAAATACAATGAAATAAATGTACAGAAATATATCTAAGCTAAAATGGAAAGACAAAATATTAAATAGACGTAATGAAAGACAAAATAGCAAATTATGGCATAGAATAAGACAGAAACTTCACAAAAATTACAATCACTAGTGTAAAAAGAAATAACCCGGTCGAAAAAAACTACAGAACTGTGTCAAAAATGCAACAAAATATCGTGTAGTTCTGTCATAACCATCAAACGTTTCTGTAGTGCTGTAGTACCTTTCTGTAGTTCTGTATTTTTTGTAGTATATTTCTATTGTTTGTAGTTCTGTAGCACGTTTCTGTTGTAACTACAGAAATTTTTTATGTTACTACAGAATGTTCTGTTGTCACAACAGTTTCCCGTCAGAAACCGCACAGAAATTCTGTCGTAACATCAGAAAATTTCCTGTAGTTTTTTCCGACTGGGAAGTGTAAGAAATGTAGGCAGGACAGGAAATAAAATGTATAACATATTGTGGAGACAGGCCTGAGTTAAACCTCTCTTAAACGAGTTGTAAAGGGTGATTTGTCCCCTTTCTTTTCCTCATTTGGTATCTTCAGAATTAGATTTTGGGATATAATATTCTGCCAGTAACAAAAACAACCACTCGGCGTTTACGAACCACACAACCAAGGACAAAATTACTTGCAGCTAACAGCTACTCTATAGCTGTAGTAAACACACAGGGAAAAGTTTTATTTTGTGTGGCGAAGCAGAGAATAGGAGAATAATACCGCAATTCCTTTAAAATTTATTACGTCGTTAAATACCCAAAAGGCATCAGAAACTAGAAAGCAGAAGCATGAAAGTTTATTTAGGACAAAATATGCAAAATGTATACTGAGAAAAACAGCTAAAGGCATTTTCTGCCTTTAGCCTTTCCGCCATTATGCAATACCATAATGGGGATGTTTTTATACGCAGAACATGCCTCCCTAACGTCGTCCAACGTCACGTAGTTTTTAGATCACAACTTATAACAAATATCTTAAGAAAAGACGACAACTTGAAATATTCAAAATGTTTGCTGACCACAAACAATATAGCACTGACAACAAACATTTGTTCCAAGCGCTTAACGAGGCAATATATATATATATATATATATATATATATATATATATATATATATATATATATATATATATATATATATATATATATATATATATATATATATATTGCAGCGTGTGCAACAGCAGCCGCTAGGCGGCTGCTCATCGAGTCTCGTGCGCGGACTCGAAGAAGTGGCCCCGTGGCGTTCGAGAAGAAGCTGAAGTTAGCCGCCGCTCTTCTGCGCCTGCTAGCTGCTCAACCCCCCCCCCCCCCCCCCCCCCCGTTAAAACCCAACCTTCTGGTTACGGGCCTAAACGGCTACGTGACACTGGTGGAGGTGAGGCCTTGAACTACATGTCTCGGGCCTCTCGCAGCCGATCGTCGAGTCCCAACCGGCTTCCGCTAGTATCTACACCCGTTCATCGCTGCAGCCGTCGCCTCCGGGGTCTGGCGCCGGAATTCGCTCCTCTACCTGAACCGACGCCAGCTGACCAGCAGTTAGAGACTTCTGCAATGGACCAGGCAAGTCAGCATCAGTTGCTGCTTCAGCAGCCTCGTACGCCCCCCAGTTTCCATGGTGGTACTGGGGAAGATGTCGACGACTGGATCGACCAGTTCGAGTGAGTGGCGCAATTTAATCAGTGGAACCCGGCTCAGAAGCTGCGCAATGTATATTTCGCGCTTGAAGACTGTGCTAAAACCTGGTATGAGAATAGGGAGGCCAGTCTTCAAAACTGGGATTCCTTTCGCCAACAGCTGCGGGAAACCTTTGCCAACCACGACCGCCGTGATCGCGCACGCCGCCTCCTAGAAGCTCGTGTGCAACTACCGAACGAAAGTGTGGCCATGTTCGCCGAGGACGTGACGCGTCTTTGCCGACGGGCTGATCCCGACATGACGGAATCGGCGAAGTTGCGCCACTTGATGCAGGGCGTAAAAGAACCCCTCTTCGCTGGTCTGGTTCGGAGTCCACCTCAAACCGTCGCGGACTTCATCAATGAAGCTACCCTCATTGAGCGAGCCCTGCAGCAAAGATACCGGCGCACGGAGTCTGCCTGTGGTCAGCCCTTCAGCAGTGTGGCCACATTGAACGGGTCCACTGACGGTCACTCTCTGCGTGAGCTGATCCGCCAGGTAGTTCGCGAGGAGCTCCTCAAGTTCAATCTTGGAACGCCTAAACCGACTGCCGTGGCTGTCACCGAAGCCGTGCGGGAAGAAATACGTCAAACGTTGTCACCGCCTGAGTCACTGTCGGAGCCACGTTCTATGAACTACGCAGCGGCTCTTCGTCGGCCTGCAGTGCCTCCTGCGCAACAGCTTCGTTTCGAAGCACAGCCGCCGCCCACTTTGCAGCCACCGTTGTACCAACCGTCCTACCAGCCGCCATCTCAGCAGAGCCTCGTCATGCAGCCGTCCGCTCCTCAGCCACTGTTCTACCAGCCGCCATCCCAGCAGAGCCCCGTCATGCAGCAACCGGTTCGGAAGGCAGACGTCTGGCGCACTCCTCGCCAGCGGCCGCTGTGCTACCACTGCGGAGAACCCGGCCACTTGTACCGTCGTTGTCCATACCGTGAACTCGGTCTTTGGGGTTTTGCTCGTGATTCCCCGCGTCCCCGGGTCGGCGAACGCCCTCCAGAAATCGAAGAATATCTGGCAACCCGTGCAACCTCTTCGAGCGACAGTACACAGTCTTCTCCTGTGCGCTACTCGTCACCCGGCCGCCGTGAGTTTAATCATGTGCCGAGGCGCCGGTCGCCAAGCCCACACCGGGGAAACTGAAGGCGGCGACCTCAGGAGGGCAGGTTGCTGACGAACGGAATCGATGTCCCGAAGACCCTCCCGTGACGACTCAGCCCGATGCTGTGACTACGATGCCTCCACCGCCCCATGAACCCGAAACTCCCAATCAACCCCAAGCCGATCACGTTGTTAGCGCCGACCTTTCCGTTCTCGTCGACGGACACCCAGTAACCGCTTTGGTAGACACCGGAGCAGACTTTTCAATAATAAGCAAGAATTTCGCAGATCGGCTCTCCAAGGTGAAGACTGAATGGCTGGGGCCGCAAATTCGTACTGCTGGCGGTCACCTTATGACGCCGATCGGACGATGCACTGCCCGAGTAACCATCGCCGGTTCAGCCTTTGTAGCCGTTTTTGTTATCCTGCCGCACTGCTGCAAGGACCTCATACTCGGCATGGACTTTTTACGTGAGCATGGGGCCATTATTAATGTTCCTCGCCGTACTGTAACGTTTTCGACGCCTTCAACGATGACCGCTGACTCAGAACGACGCCACGCACCTTTACGCATCGTTGACACGGATGTATCCATGCCGCCACGTTCGTCTGCTCTCGTCACAGTCAGGTGCGACGACCAGTCCTGTGCTGCCGGTGTTGCCGAACAGAACACAGAGCTTCTGTTACATCATGGAGTCTGTGTTGCACGCGGTATAGTTCATCTGACTAATGGTCTAGCTCACGTGCTGATTACGAACTTTGGAAACGAACGGCAACGCACCGCTAAAGGCACCACGGTAGCTTACTTTGAAGGTGTCGCAGAAGCTGCCCACGACTGCTTTGTTCTTGAGACCAACACGTCTGCCAGCCAAACGCCCAACTTCGACCCTGATGTGAATCCCGCTCTATCACCGGCAGAGAAGGAAAGACTCGTCAGGCTACTCTTTCAGTTCCAAGACTGCTTCTCATCCGCCTCCGCGGTTAAACAGACGCCCTTGACTAAGCACCGCATAATAACCGACGACCGCACCCGACCAGTCCGACAGAACCCCTACCGAGTGTCACCGCGGGAACGCGAAATCATTGCCCAGCAGGTAGACGAGATGCTAAATGACGGTGTCATACAGCCATCGAGGAGTCCCTGGGCTTCGCCTGTTGTCCTCGTTAAGAAGAAAGACGGAAGTTTAAGGTTCTGTGTGGACTACCGTAAGCTCAATCAGGTCACAAAAAAAGACGTCTACCCGCTGCCACGCATTGTTGACTCATTAGACCGGCTGCGCCATGCGCGCTACTTTTCATCGCTTAATCTTAAGAGCGGTTATTGGCAGATCGAAGTCGATGAACGTGATCGCGAGAAGACAGTGTTTGTCACGCCCGATGGACTTTATGAATTCAAAGTCCTACCTTTCGGATTGTGCTCCGCTCCAGCGACATTTCAGCGAATGATGGACGCAGTTCTATCTGGTCTTAAATGGCAGATGTGTCTAGTCTACCTGGACGACGTTGTTGTGTTTTCACCAACGTTCGAGGAACACCTCCAACGTCTCTCCGCTGTGCTACGGGCTATCAGATCTGCGGGCCTCACGTTAAAACCACAAAAGTGTCACTTTGGCTATGAAGAGCTCCTGTTCTTGGGTCACGTCGTCAGCCATCGGGGAGTTCGTCCCGATCCCGCTAAAACAACAGCCGTCACCAAATTCCCTACTCCATGTAACAAGAAGACAGTTCGCCGTTTCTTGGGCCTCTGCGCCTATTACCGCAGATTTATTGAAAACTTTTCGCGCATTGCCGCTCCGTTGACACGTCTCACCCGGGATGATGTCACCTTCACCTGGACGGACGAACAGCAAAAGGCATTCGACGAATTACGGCACCGCTTGCAGACAACACCTGTGCTGCCCATTTCGATGCGAATGCCGAGACTCTGGTCCACACAGATGCCAGCAACGTGGGTCTAGGCGCTGTACTCGTCCAGTGGCAAGACGGTGCCGAGCGAGTTATCGCATACGCCAGCCGGACTTTGTCCCGTGCCGAATCGAACTATTCCACCACCGAAAAAGAATGTCTGGCTGTTGTATGGGCGGTGATGAAATTTCGACCCTATCTTTATGGCCGGCACTTTCGGGTTGTGAGTGACCACCATTCTTTGTGCTGGTTAACGAATTTGCGAGACCCCTCCGGACGCCTTGCACGATGGAGCTTACGGCTACAGGAGTTCGACATGACCATCGTGTATAAGTCTGGACGTCAGCACAACGACGCTGACTGCTTGTCCCGTTCACCTGTCGAGGCTGCGCGGGAAGACGAAGAACCAGACTTTCCCCTTATCGCAGCCGTCGACGCGCTCACTGTTTCGCAGCAGCAACGTAACGATCCGGCTCTCGCACCACTTATCGATTTTCTGGAAGCGCGCACTACAGAAGTTCCCCGTCTCTTCGCCAGAACGCATTCATCGTTTTGCATGCGAAACAATGTCTTATACAAGATCAACTTCGCTCCGACGGGAAGAGATTACCTCCTCGTCGTACCACAGTCTCTTCGCGAAGAAATCTTACAGGCATGTCATGACGAGCCCACCGCGGGTCACCTGGGGTATGCTCGAACTCTGGCCCGAATTACGAAGAGTTATTACTGGCCAAACCTTGCGGCCGCAGTACGACATTACGTGAGAACATGCCATGATTGCCAGCGAAGGAAAACACCGCCTGTGAAACCAGCCGGTTTACTGCATCCTGTTCAAGTGCCAAGATGCCCATTCGAACAAGTTGGCATGGATCTGTTGGGTCCTTTTCCAATTTCTGATTCCGGCAACAGGTGGATAATTGTCGCTACAGATTACCTCACCCGTTACGCTGAAACGAAGGCCCTCCAGCGTGGTACGGCAATCGAGGCAGCGAAATTTTTTATCGAACGTATAGTCCTGAGGCACGGCGCCCCGACAGTTATAATAACGGACCGAGGCACTGCTTTCACTGCCAAGCTACTGGAATCTGTCATGCAGCTAAGCGGCACTACCCATCGCAGGTCAACCGCCTACCATCCACAAACTAATGGCTTGACAGAACGTCTGAACAAAACTCTCGCCGAAATGATGTCCATGTACGTGGATGTTGAACATCGGTCTTGGGATGACGTCCTCCCGTACGTCACGTTTGCGTACAACACGGCGCAGCAGGAAACAACGCAAATGACGCCGTTCTCCTTATTGTATGGCCGCGAAGTTTCGACAATGCTCGAAGCCATGTTGCCCCACGACGGCCGTGACCTCGAAGTTGGCGCCGAGGAGTTCACTCAACGCGCAGAACAAGCGCGACAGCTGGCGAGGGCACGCATCCGGAACCAGCAAGGTCGAGACGCCCAGCGTTACGATCACCGCCACCGTATAGTGACTTTCGCACCGGGCGACAGAGTGTGGCTCTGGACTCCGATTCGACGTCGGGGACTATCTGAAAAACTTTTGAAGCAGTACTTTGGGCCATACAAAGTGCGTCGTCAGCTGAGCGACGTCACGTACGAAGTGCTTCCGGACGGCTTTTCTTCTACTCGTCGCCAGCAGAAATCCGAGGTTGTCCATGTCGTGCGCATGAAGCCGTACTTTTCGCGAGAAAATTAGCGCACCGCCTAACGCATGTTTCTTGCTTTATTTTTTTTCTCTCTGCTTTCGAATTCATCAAGTTGACATTTATTTTTTTTTGAGAGAGGGGGGTAATGTATCGTGTGCAACAGCAGCCGCTAGGCGGCTGCTCATCGAGAGTCTCGTGCGCGGACTCGAAGAAGTGGCCCCGTGGCGTTCGAGAAGAAGCTGAAGTTAGCCGCCGTCTCTCGGTTCTCCGAATCTGCTCTTCTGCGCCTGCTAGCTGCTCAACCCCCCGTTAAAACCCAACCTTCTGGTTACGGGCCTAAACGGCTACGTGACAATATATATATATATATTGTCGAAGGTTGGGTTTGCACACGCTACAATATATATATATATATATATATATATATATATATATATATATATATATATATATTGTGTAAGGTGCGCACTTTCATGCACTGTCTATGAACTGCATCCACTAAACCATCATTCTATTTATTACATTTTTGTTTCTACATTACTAACATTATGTCACTTCTCTACTTTTAAGCCACCAATCTTCCAGTCGTTTTTTGCTAGTTTCCACCGCCGGTTTATTCCCCCGGCCACTGGTATCTCTAAACCCCAGGGCTTCAGGAACAGTGATTGCGCCTGCATCAACTTCCGGATGGATACCATTACATTCCAGTATAATATGGTCAATTGTTTCACTGGAGTTACCACATACAGCACATGCGTCATCTCCATTGTTAAATTTCTTTTTGTAGCTGCGTGTTATAAGGCACTGTTATCTTACTTCAAAAAGTAGGGCACTGCACCGTGACTAACTAAGATTAACGCCCTCTACCGGTCATATATCGTCATATACCGGTCATATGACCGTTATATACCATGAAAAGGCATTTGCCGTATGCCCCATAACGAGAAGTTGAACTATATATGTTCCCGTGAAAATTCATAACAATGTAAACGCTGATTAATCGAGGAGAGTTGGTGAGCAGGCTGCAATGCAAGAGCCGAATTTCCATTCGGCTTAACGAAACCGAGCCCCAGATGCCATCATATTTACGTACACTTGAATAGAGGCGATCAGTAGTCAAAACCAGTCCAGGTTCCTCTATTGCGATCCTTCAGGTAAAAACGACAGCGCTTCCCTTCACTCCAAGTACGCAAATGCATACCTCCAAATGACGCCTCTAGGAACGCGCTCTCACAGATTGCGTTCGTGTAGCCTCCTTTCTCGGGGTCTGTGGGAATTCTCAACGTTCACGCAAGAGGGTGAGCGCTCTGCTGACGTCACCACCCCAATGCACTCGATAAACCAGGTACGACCTGTCCTACTAATAAAAATGCAACAAAACCTGAAACGTAGGACGATGTGTGTTTCGCAGCCGCGTGAGAGGAGCTAAATATTTGAAAGTGAGGAGGTTTCATGCCTCGCATATCTTGTTTTATGTCGCGGCGCAGCTGTGTTTCACTAGATTTTTTATTTTTTCCTTACGGTTAGGTCCTGCTGAAACAGTACGTCAAGTACCAGTTTCTTTTTTCCCTTTTCGCCGTAACACTGACGTACGGAAGCCGTTCATTTAGCATACGTAATTAAAATGACTCATGCGTTGCTGCTTTTCGGATTAATTGCTTGTTTTTCTTTTTCGCCCTGACTCGCCTTGCAGAGCTTGAAGGGCGCTCGTTTTGATATCAGCAGCATTCGAGAAAGGCTAAACAATGTAATCTCACTTTTGTTTCGAGTTTCAATGAAACTGACTCACCTTTCGTTTTCAATACCGAAATGTTTCCTCCTCCCCGCCGTAATCAGGGTGGTGGGAAAGTCTTGAACTGTGTCTCCTGTGCTGTTGCACCGGTGCGGTCTGCAGCATTCACGTAAACTTGATGATTGCAGAGTTGCTTACACGTGAACTGTCCCTAAATCATCTGACCACCGTGACCATCATTTATACGTTGCGTCTGTCATGAACTTACCGAGCGTCCGCATTAATCCTTGTCGCTTCTCGTAACGTTTGGAAAGCACTCGTGTACTGTTTCTCTTTCTCTCTTAGAATTGATGTATAAGTTTATTACGGGCAATTTCGTTGAGCAATTATAGGCGTATGAGTGACACTAGATTAAACCTGAAATCGTCCCTTCACCCTCAGTGGCGAACAACACTCTAAAGCAGTGTTGGGCGCGGCTTTCGAACAGGGACGAGCACAAGTATATGATACGATTGGTGCATCTGAAACCAGAAGGGTTTTGTTTTATCCAGCGCGAAATCCACCATCGTTCGTGGACCACGGGCCCCTTGTCGCCTATACTCTCGCACGGAGCCAGATGGAGCTAAGGGCCCTCACTTGATGCCACATGGTGCACCGCACTCTCAATCGTCTCCTCACGCTGCTATATGTGGCACTGCTGGCAGCAACAGCGCTCGGAAGCTACTGGAATACTTGCCTGACTGTTACATCTCGGCCGTTTTATGGTGCCCGCACAAGCAGGGGTTAGCGCTTCTTCCTTTGCATGTGAAGTTTGAGTTTCAGAATTGAGAAAAAGAAAATGACAACAACCGGACTGCGCAGCAACCTCAATGATGCGCGACTGCAGAGTCATCGGAGGCACGCATGAGCATATCAGACGAATAATGAGCTATGCATATAAAACAAAACTGCTCAAGTCAGTAAGGAAATGACAGGGGATTAGAACACATTCATGCGGTGTGGGTCCAAATACTGCGCATTCTGGCAGGGCAGTAACGTACGGGAACTGGGGAATCTTTTGAAGTAAAATAATTGGCTCCTTGATTTTTAAAGAAAAGAAAGATCTACACGTTAGATGTTTACATTTCGAGTGAGTGGCTTATTTTAACGCTTACGTTTCATGCCAACACCAAAGACACCGGAGGATGGACCGGGAATATGGTGTCGTGCACTACGCTTTGATTGAGCAGGCTGAAAACACCGTGTTTTTGTGCACACTCCAGCGCGTACCAACGCTACCTGGAGAGAGCGCACGTATCCAAAGAACTACAAAAGCTTGGTTGCACGCTTTCCGTGCCCGTACGAGCAACAATCAACAGGCTTTATGCACCGCGTCTGTCCAGATAAAATATTTTTGGCCGGCAATAATGTTTTAACGGGTGCTTATTCGCTATCAACAGAAGTACCGCTGAAGTTTTCCTTACAGGTGGACGAGCATCTTGCGGTGGAGATTGGAGATGTTTAGATGCAGAAAACAGAAAATCTTTCCGCCTATGACCCACGTGTAAGGCTACGGCTCCTACCTCTTACCATCATGGTACCTGCGTCTTCTAAAGACTGCAAAATTAACTGAGCTGCCATTCAATTGCTTCTGATTCAGTGCCATGATTATTATATGGCCGATTGCCTTCCGTGTTCATAGGATGAGATGCAACGCGTCGTAACCGTGTGTGCTGGAAAGCAGGTGACAAATGCAGCGTCCCCCACGCAACACCAAAAAGTCGATTTCTATACATATTGCGGCCCAAGTATACAAATGAAAACGCAAAAACACTAACCCAGTAGTAGGTTAGTATGCCGCCTAACTATCAGAGCGTAGTAATCGCTTCGTGCGCCCTGTATATAACACTTAATCGCCGGAACATGAATCACGCTTCGATTGCGTCACTGCCCTTGTCGCATTGCTATAGATCGAGACGGCGTTAATTCAGAAGCGTTAGAGGAAAAAAAAAAAAAATGTCCCAGCTATTATTTCTCCGGGTAAGACTGGGCGCGGCCTTTTACGGTTGCGCAACTAGCGTAAAGTACAGACTGTACGTTCGTTCGCCGCGATTCGTTTCTACGAATCTTGGCCTCGTAAAGGCGTCGTTGTTGTTAGGCGAGTATCGACAAGTTTATTTTTTCAAGGGCATATAAAGCGCAACCTGAAGGTAACGAAAATCGACGTACGACTCTGGCAACGTCAACTGTACGGGCTTCAGCGAAGCATTCACGCAAAAATTGAAATGAAAGCGCACTTGCACTCCTTCCTCAACCAGGTTTTCGATTCATTGATAGTTCTCGTATAAAAATAGTTTATGATCCGAGGAAACGTACAGGGTGCATCTGTGCTCTCTAAACCACACTTACATGTAGTTAGGAGCGCGAAGAGAAGGAGTAAAGAAGTCGAAACTGTTGCCAAGCCACAACGAGTCGTTGTCCGCCAGACTATGATTCCCTGCTATTTTTTTCAGCTTTATCCGGAGGGCAGTATGATTATTCGAAAGAAAATTTCATGCTCAAATGTGGCAGCCACCTCACACACACACACACACACACACACACACACACACACACACACACACACACACACACACACACACACACACACACACACACACACACACACACACACACACACACACACACACACACACACACACACACACACACACACACACACACACACACACACACACACACACACACACACACACACACACACACACACACACACACGCGCGCGCGCGCGCGCGCACACACTCACAAACACGCACATTTTAAAATTTGCACTTGTAACATGAGTAATTGAAAGTTTCATTTATTTCAACGTAAAGAAAGTGCGCGCCTGCTGCTTCGGGTCCTACGGTGATGCGCCTCATTGGCAAAAAACAACAAAACAAAAACCGGCATGCATGCATGCTTACCACCTCATGGGAACCGCGGATATCGGAATCCAGTTGTGTTTGATCATAAGCCTGCATAAATTTGCTCTTTTTCTTCCGCTATGCTGTAGCCATGCTGAACAATCGCATCGAGGATTCGGACGTTACTAACACGCGAAGCGACAAATTGCCCAAAGCGGTAGTGCAGTCGATAATAATTATGCAATGCGCAGGAAAAAAAGGAGTAAAAGCACAGGACAGAAAAAGCAGAAAAAATTACTCACGAATACCCGCCTTTCGAGACCACTAAAACTTGCTAGTTACTCCACGACGTCTAGAACCTCTGTCGACGGCTTTGCAGACCATATATAGAGCCGGAGTGCCGTCTGCATCCACAACCACCCTTCCTCGTCGAATTTCGAATACGCGGCGTCCTTTCTTCCTTTCTTTTTTTTTTCTTTTTTGTAGTCTAAGGCCCGAAGATGGAGACGTCCTTGGAAAGGTCGCGCCCCTCAATGAGTGGCACACAGCCGTCAGCGACCGGGTGGTTGACACGAAACTCGTTATTATCCTACGGAATCCTCTCGGCCTAAAACTGTTCCATTTCCTCTTCCTTTTTCTTTTCCCCCGGTGCATCTATCTAAGCCTCACAGGCACAACTGCACCCACACAGCAAACTTAGAGCAAGAACAGAGCGGGCCCACACGTGTACTTGGAGCAATAAATCACTCAGTCTGCTTTTCTATTAATGACGAAGTCTCCCTGCGGTAGCTGATATAACGACATTTAGTCTGCACGGAGAACACTCTGGCCTTGGGAAGGAAAGAAAATAGCTGTTGAGGCCTGCAGTGAGATTCTCTGCATCTTTTCGCTAAGTTCTCTCGTTCAGTTTGTGCTTGCTTCTGTTTTTCTTTGGGGAAAGCGGGGGGGGGGGGGGGGGGGACGTGTTTGCATGATCGCTTTGTACCTAAGATGACAACGTACAAAACGTTGTGTATCGCTTAGAATCAGCAGCATGGCGGGTAATTCTGACCATTGGTTGTGCGGATATAGTCACGGCTGCAGTGACAACGCTCATTGTTCTTCTGAGGGAGCCTCGAGAGACGCATCAGTCGACTGCATCACCTGCGCGCGATATCAGCCATCAATCACAGCGCATACCGCGGAGTCCGGGCTACCGAGAGACTCGCTCATTTGGCCTATCGCACCAGACTGAATCTGCGCTAGATGCATGTGTCATCGACATCGCGGCCCGGAGCTGAGAGAAGGAGGGGAGTCCGAGACAGGACAAGACGGCGTCCCAGAACAACGGCTGGCATAGCCGCAAGTATTTCGGCATTGGCCGGATGTGATTTCCATCGCGCGCAAGGCCCCTTCCATCGCAGCTTTCGGTATATACACGCCATTGTTCGTGCGTGCGACGGAGACAGCCAATTCCAGAGTGAGAGGAAAGAAAAAACGAAGGGAGCAGGCTCAGCGACGCAACTGTTCTCGCACTGCTTGGCGTGCACTGAGCTGTGCCTTCAAATGATCAGCTGCGGTCTGGAGAGACAACCAAAAAAAAAGAGTTGTTGGTTTAACTCTGGTTAACACTATTTGTATTGCGATAGCAACGGCGGAAGCTTCTTTTGCCTGCTACATTATTCCCCTATCACGTTCCATCAGTGTAAGGTGCTACGTTATTGGGGACACTTAAGCTCATCCTTTAAGGGCATGACGCGAGAGCGTAAGCTGCCAGCCCACATATAAGAAGGGTTCTGTGGAGCGAAAGCATTAGCTGCCGGGGACCGAGCGTTCTTCTTCTTCTTCTTCTTCTTCTTCTTCTTCTTCTTCTTCTTCTTCTTCTTCTTCTTCTTCTTCTTCTTCTTCTTCTTCTTCTGTTCAATGTCAAACGTGGCCCTTCCTGGGACGGCGCGACGGTCCGAAACCTGGCGCAGTATTGCTATCGCAATAAAAACGAAGGCTCCTGACTATAGCTATAGGGAAATGGGAAGCGTGAGCGTAACAGCTCACTGAAATGATAAGTCTCGTAAGCTCTACATCACGTGCACCAGCTTGAGCTGATTGCAGAGAGCCACTAGACGCTATTTGCAACGGGCCTCCGTTCAGCCTTGTGACCTTGTCTATAAAAGCCAATCATAATTTGCCCTAAGTCGTTCAAAAGTTTAAAATGATAATACTTGTCTCAGGTGGTCTCCAGGTTCAGAGTTTAGGCTTTTAAACCAATAATGTGCGGGCGGTAACTTGACGTGACGAGCTATGACACATTAATCGCCTGCATGATGAAGTTGAACAGCATTGGAGAGTTCGGTGCAGGTTGTTACGGACGAGGAAGAAGAAGCGGGCAGTGGTGCAGGCAAAAGCGCTGCACTCGGTCCGCTGAAATTCATTAAAAGATTGTCTAAGTCATGGTCTTTCTTCAATGCCTGGCTGCCCAGTAATAATATTAAAACGAACCAACAAAAATATATGTTGCTCACTGCACCGATGTGTTAACACTTGTGGGCTTTCGCCAAGTGCATCGAGGACACTGTACAAAAAGGCAAAGATTGTTTCATTGCGTAAGCGAGGTTTCAGCCCGTCGCGTAAACCTGGCCGGTAGCCACGTTTGACCTTTAGAGCGACCGCAGATGGGGTCCTATCGGGTAAACCCGGTTGGCAGCCACGTCGCGCCGCAGAAGAAGAAGCAAACGAAGAAGGAGAAAGAACAGAAAGAGAAGCTACGTTGGCTTTGCTTACCTAATGGGTTTAACTAAAGCTAAACCCCAGCTAATTTTTATTGCAGGAACCCGAACGCGAATGGCAGCGCCATTTTAACCCTTCCGCCTGTCTTCCTTTCTGCGTACCTGTTGTCGAAGAAGTGCATTTGCCTGCTCATCAGTGCTGTGCCAACATACAGGCAAGCCCACCTTCAAGACCGGTAATATTTAGACATTCCCTCATAACGATGGCAAAGTAGGCATATTTAGGTTAGTCTGGTTTATGGGGTTTAACGTCTCGAAGCGACCCAGGCTATGAGAGACGCCTTAGTGGAGGGCTTTTCGACCACCGGGGGTTCATTAAGGGCACTGACAACGCGCGTCACACGGGCGCCTTGCTTTTTGCCTCCATTGAAAAGCGGCCGCCACAGCTGGGATTCGATCCTGCATCCTCGGACGCAGTAGTCGAGCGCCCTAACCACTACATCAGCGCGGCGGATGCAGGTATATCTAGGTTTAGCTGCGAATAACGAGCATGTTGGTATACAACCAGCTTTCAAAGAAGTGGAATTGAGAGCAAATTCTGGAAAGTTTACAACAGCTAACTCTGACCTTTTCTTTGGTGCAAAATCTTTAAGTCATACAAAAGCCGAAAAATCTATAAACTCTGGCAAAAGACGTGGCTCCGACACTGCTGCCATGTGAGGAACGACACAAATACTTCCATCACTGGTAGCTGACCAATAATAGATATACACACACATTCCACTGACTAAGAAAGAGACGATTCAACTTTATTGTTCGCAAAAACCAAGTCCGGTGATTTCTTCCGCGCTGGCGCAATACAGAGGTCTGCGCCAACGATTCGGACTGAACTTTATCGTTTCTGAGCACGTGCAGAGACAGCACGTCATTGTTTACGGCTTCAGCGTGTATGTGCACACGCCGTGCACTCCGGCACATGCGTAACAGGCGCCATCTCAGCGCGAATTTATCGGTTCCTCGAGTGCCACTCTGCACGGCTAAATAGCCTGGCACACTGGCTCGCTCCTGCACGCGTATCATTAATAGAGTGCACTGCACTGGACGTCAGGGTACTTGAATTCCTGCGACCAGCTTCGTTCGCTAAGCTTGCAGTGCAACGATCCTCCGGCTTGCAGTGAAGAGACCAATGACGACAGCCAATATTTCACCTGCAGCGAATCATTATTCGCTCCATCGTGCTAACTGCTAGCTGACAGTTAGCTGAAGCATCAGCTGCATGGTGGCTTTCAAAGCGCTGCACGTTTCTATTCAGAAGGAGGCGTAATGAAGAAAGGAGTCGCACAACTAGAGAAGTGCGTAAGGCAGCGCGTCCAGGCATGACCGACCGCCGTCGTGGCCCTGTGCCAAGTAAACAGATTGCTCCAGTCGCGGACATTAACACCTGGTTGCGCATAATGCTGGTGACTCAATCGAGTGGTCTTCGCCAGCGACCGATGCATGCGTCGGCAGTTAGCGCGCAAAGACAGAGCGCGCGCCATCGGAGAAACCGGCGCAGCAGGCAGGGACACTCGGGGCCCGTGTCCAAATGAATGCAAAAACGATAATATGTGTCGCTGGAAAGTGTCGAAAAAAGAAAAAGGCAATGTTATCTGCGAAGCGGGAAAAAACTACACTTCGTTTATAGCCGTCCCGGGAGCGGTAAAAACCAGAAGATTTCACCGGTAAGCCCAGATATAGCTCTGGAAGCTTGAACGAAAGCCGCTGGCGGAAAGAACCTGCAGTTTCCCTCCGGAAGACTGGGGGTTCGGTCGATCTTTTGCCCCCCATATGGCACGATAGAGGCTGCGAGGATTGAAAAAAAAAATAAAGGGTCGCCGAGATTTGGTCCTCATTAGCATCCCATGACGACAAAGGAAGCGACACCGAGCTTCTTTTTTGGCTATGTTGGCTGCTGTTAGCGACTCTGCTGCCCAACAGCACTATTGCTCCTCGTTTTTGTTTCATGAGCAGGCCCCTGTTTTAGTTCGCACGGATATGCAAAACTTGCTGTTTCATGGAAGAGGCATCGGCTTTTTGCTTTTTTGCTTTCCGCGTAAACGAATTAAATGAGGAGATCGAAAAATATTGAAAAAAAAAAAAAGTTTAATGCAGTGAGCTAGCCTCTTGAGCTGTTTTGACTGCCGGATGCTTTATAACACGCCCCCAGACTTTTTATTTTTCTCTTTATTAGACACCTTCTGGCCTGTCGAAGCAAGGATGCCGAATTACGCCATGTTGTTGGAACTATATTATCGAAATGCCAATTTCTTTCTCCTTCACCTCCGGCTCCAGTTATGAGGGATAATCTAAGGCTAATGATATTTTCACAATGAAAAACGCCTGCATGAGTGGAGAAAATTGCTGCGCCTCATTCGGAGCACGGTAAAACACGACAAGCTGTATTCAGGTGAGCGGCCAAATGAAGTTCAGGCTCATATCTCATTACCTCAACCTTTTCTCTCCTTTCTTTTCCCCCACAATCAATGATTGGCTTCAGACCTCGTCTGTCGACCCAGGACATTATGCTGCAGATCTAACACCAGATCATCGAAGCACATACTAAAGAGACGCGAGTTATCCTGGGCCTGGATTGAGCAAAGGCCTTCGATAACGTCAAACACAAAGCCATACTAGAAAACCTACAAGATCTCGATGTAGGTGAAAGAACTTACAACTACGTAAGAGAGTTTCTGTCAAGACGAGAAGCAACCATCCAAATTGGAGAACACAAGTCTGGACAACTTACGCTGGGCAGTAGAGAAACACCCCAGAGTTCAGTCCTTTCACCCCTGCCCTTCAATGTTGCACTGATCAAGCTTCCATCAAAGCTAGAAGAATCGAGGGTATAAACCTCAGCCTGTGCGCTGACGACATCACACTCTGGACCGCGCGGCGGAAAGTAGTGATGGACAAATTGAAGGCATGCTCTTCAGGCAGCTGTGAAAACGGTTAAGAACACGTAACCCCTAGAGGCCTCAAATCACCTCCCTAAAAGTCCGAGATGCTCGTGTACCAGCTATCACGCAGCGGATTGGACGAAGAACAACCGAAAATCGAACTGAAGGCTGGCGGAGTACCCTTCCCAGAGTGGGCAAGATTAGGATGCTAGGTACGTGGCTACAGAAAAATGGTCGTCACGGAGAAGCTGTTAAGGAACCTCGAAGGCTGTGCATCGCTAACTGCAAGTAGAGGATGAGAGAAGCTAGCCTCCTAAGACTGGCTTTTGTCATCAGAAGAATCACCTACGCTGTCCCGTATTTGCACCTAGACAACTGCGAGAAGGTTGAAGGAATCATCAGGAAGCATAAAAACAGCCCTTGGTCTCCCCATCAGTACGTCTACGAACCGGCTAATGAAGCTGGGGGTGCACAATACGCTGGCAGAAGTGACAGCGCCCAATACGAAAGACTGGCAAAGACCGGGACGGGAAGACGCATACTGCTAAGAGTAGGCATTATATATGAAAGCCAAGGGGAGCAGAAGACGGATGTGCCGATGAAAGTCACGAAGCAACTAAAGATCCTCCCGCTGACATAGAGCGTGCATCCAGAGCATCACAAGGAAACAAGGAAGGAAAGGGCGGAAATTTTGCAGAAGATATATCAAGGAAGACATGACGTAGTATAAGTCTACGCCGACGAGTATGAGGACAGGCAGTTATGGTTTCAGTAGTAACAGTTGATGAACAAAACCTAAGAACAAGCGGCTCGGTCAAGACGAGCTTAGCAGACACAGCTGAAGAGGTGGCCACTGCCCTTGCGATAGCAGAGACAATAGCTGCTACAATTATAAGTGATTAGAAAACAGCAATACTCAATTTTCTCAAGGGAATGGTCTCTTCCACAGGCAAAAGATGGTACTAGAAACATGTAAATATGACAGAATAATTCGGCTAATATGGGCACCAGCCTACTCCCAGCTTCAGGGAAATGAGGGAGCTCACAAGCTTGCCCGCGGTCTCACCCTCCCGGTAGGCTCTGACCCTCAGTACAGTGTGAGCAGGGACAGGTTCAGTTCAGTTCAGTGCAGTCGTTCAGTCGTGTCCGACTCTTCGTGACCCTATGGACCACATCACGCCACGCTTTCCGGTCTCTCACTATCTTCCTAACATCGCATAACTTCATCTGCAGCGTATCGAGGATGCCATCTAACCATCGCGTTCGCTACCTACCCCTTCTCCGGTGACCCTCAACCTTTCCCAACATCAAATCTTTCTCCAGCGACTCCTCTCTTCTCATCAGATGACCAAAGTAGTTGAGCTTTAACTTTAGAATTTGACCCTCCAATGAGCAGTCAGGGTTTATGGTCGACAATATCGACTGATTTGATGTTCTGGCAGTCCAAGGAACTCTCAAGAGTCTCCGCCAGCACCACAATTCAAACGCGTCAATTCTTCGGCGGTCAGCCTTCTTTACAGTCCAACTCTCGCATCCATACATCACAACTGGAAAGACCATAGCACGAGTTATACGGATCTTGGTTGGCAGACTAATGTCTCTGCATGCTCTTTACTAGGAGGTCAAGGCTAGCCATGACTCTCTTTCTCAGAAGCAGGCGTCTCCTAATTTCATGGCTGCAGTCTCCTTCCGGGGTAATCTTGGAGCCCAAGAAGAGAAAATCTCTCACAGCCTCCACTACTTGTCCATTGATGATCCAGGACTTGATAGGGCAAGACGCTATGATCTTTGTATTTTTAATGTTCAGTTTAAGCCCAAACTTCTCACTCTCACGCGCATCAGAAGTCTCTTGAGTTTCACTTCACTTTCTGCCATTAAGTGGTATCATCCGCATATCTAAGGTTGTTGATACGTTTTCCAGCAATCTTCACTCCAGCTGAAGACTCGTCCAGACCGGCCTTCTTCATGATGCACTCAGCATATAAGTTAAATAGGCAGGGCGAAAGTATGCAGCCTTGTCTCACTCCTTTTTCAATCAGAAACCAATCAGTAAGACCATGCCCAGTTCTGACTGTGGCCTCTTGCCCTTCATACAGGTTCCTGAGGAGACACAGATGAGGTGAATTGGAATTCCCATCTCTTGGAGAGCTTGCCACAGTCTGCTGTGATCTACGCAGTCAAACGCTTTCGCGTAATCAATAAAGCAGAAGTAGATGGGTTTCTGGAACAGCTAGGTTAGTCAGTTATAAAAAGATTACTGAGCATTATCGGCTAAACAGGGTAGAATACCTAGATAGGACACTAAATAAGAGCCAAGAAAGCATCTGAAGGCGCTTACAAACAAGGAGTTTACAAAATCCAGCTAGCCTTAGCCAGTGATACTCAGAACAGTTGCCAGATAAGGCGGATCTGGTACATCTGATATGGAAGTGTCCAGAAATCAAAAATATAAATCAATAGACAAAAACAGAAGAATTTTGGGAGACTCTACTGCTAAGCTCATACCCTGAAACTCAGCTACGTCTAATCCGACTGGCCAATGACTCCAGTCCGCTGTCTAGGAGGATAGATTGACGCCTATCCCGCATCTGTTGAAGATTAAAGTTTTACCATCACCACCCCCACACTTTGAGCAGGACGACTGGCTACGGCCTGATTTCAGAGCACTGGAAACCACTCCCTTTCTAGCTAACGTAACGTCTCCGGCGTTACGTAAACTGGAGGTTTCCGTTATACCGAGAGCGTTCACACCTCTTAAGCGTCGCTTCCGAACGAGTCACTGCGTATCCGTCTATCCGCCGTAAAGGAATGTTACGCGTCTTCTTCCGGTCGGCTTGGCGTGGTCTGGCCCTAACGCGAATCGCGCGCTTTCCGGGGACACCCGATTCCATTGAGAAGCAGCTGTTGCCCACTTCCCGGCAGCCGCCACGGCTCGTATCGTCCGTGTCCGACGCGAACAGCGGGAAACGAGAAAGGCTGCTGCGCACACCGATGCGCGAACGTCCGGCTTCCTGCGGAATCGTAGAAGCGGCCTCTAACGCAAGGGGTGCTGTCTGTGCAGCACTGCGCGGCCCCCGCGCTGACACTTATCAGAAACGTCAGTCCGAGCGGAGAAAACAAGAAGTGCGACTGCACGGGGAAGCGGCGACAGATAATCGCCGCTTCCTTGTGCAGTCTGATGATGCGAGGGATGCAGCAAAAAGGGAAAAAAGAATAATGAGGCGGGGGGGATATTGAGTTCATAGCTTTCCATTTCAAGGGTGCTCCAGCTGGAAGGTCGTTTGGCGTGCGCAGTGTTATTGATCAGACATGAACCGATTTCTTTTTTGCCACCCCTTTTCTACTTTCGGTTTACTGTGGCCCAATGAAGTAGGAAGCAGCATGTCCCTTCATTTGTAGCATGATCTGTTGCATTGCAGTATATATGCCCAAAATTTGTGAGCAGTATGCAGGCGATTCCGCGTGTTACCGCTGCTAACTTGGTGTCATTTACTAATGCGCCCTCTGTGCAGCTGTAGAGTTAGCAGAACGCTCGATCTCAACCTTTAAGGGTTCATAGCATCGGTATTACAAAACCGCAAAATTCTTTCGAACTTGAGAGTCGTGGTAGTTGTACAAACGGTTTAGTTGAAAAGTGACAATCACACGACGCTGTTTTCAACGGAAAGCGATGAGCGCAAACCAAAAAGAAACGGCAAAGAATCAACCACTACAAGCGCTATTATCGACCACTACTTCATCCTCAAGCACTTTGGCAAGCACTCGCAGATTATGACTAGCAGCTTACCGGTATCGCTCAAGAGGAAAGTATACAACAGTTGCATCTTGCCTGTACTCACCTATGGGGCTGAAACGTGGAGGCTAACCAAGAGAGTTCTACTTAAGTTGAGGACAACCCAGAGGGCTATGGAACGAAAAATGGTAGGGGTAACATTAAGAGATAGGAAGCGTGCAGAGTGGGTCAGAGAAATAACTCAAGTTAACGACATTCTAGTGGAAATTAAGAAGAAGAAATGGACATGGGCAGGACATGTTGTGCGAAGAGAGGATAAGCGATGGTCGCTGAGGGTAACAAACTGGATTCCAAGGGAAGGAAAGCGTAGCAGGGGGCGGCAGAAAGTTAGGTGGGCGGATGAGATTAAGAAGTTCTCAGGGGTCAAGTGGATGCAGCTAGCACAGAACCGGGTTAAGTGGAGAGATATGGGAGAGGCCTTCGCCCTGCAGTGGGCTGATGCTGATGATGACTTCATCAATCAGGCTGCTGCTGATGATGATGATGATGATGATGATGATGACTTCATCCTTCCTGGAAGCACGCATATGTACACAGTTGGTTTCAGCATAGGCATGCACAAGCGAAAACACAGAGTGCATTGCCCAGGCACAAGAAGTCATGTACGCGGTAGTGTAAATAGGCACATGTGTATGGCTTGTGCAGTATTTTGCTTTTTTTTCTTTCTGCAAAGGGCTTGCAAGGTCACACATAGTCTGTTTTTTCAGCCTTGTGGTGAGAGTCAGATAACCTATAAGCTAAACCCTCGGAAATGCCATAGAGTTCTCATTACCGGGAGCTTCTACACCGACAGGTCTCGCCCGAAAGCAATCACTTGGGCAACATACCCACATGTCATGCATGTTAGTATGAAAGTCGGTACTTTCAAATTGCTCACAGGTAACGAAGCGCAGCCGATCGCGCGTCATTTGCGACCCACAAGGCCCTCTCCGGTACTGATCGACACCGGCCTGTCTGCTACATATTAGCAAGGCCAATGAAGTCGTAAGTTAGTTTAGTCAGCTTAAACCCATCTCTAACAGTAAAATAAAGCCGTTGACGTTCATCCCCCTGGAAAGCCGATCACTAGGCTGGTGGACTATCGCTCTGTGAGGACTGGATTCGAATCCGGTAGCTCAAGCATATGAGGCGCTGCTCTCAATGAGTCATCTATTTGAAGTATCGGCTTACATTGTAATCACGCGTGCAACCATTCTGTGTGAGCAATTTGGACATTGAGAATAAATTCATGCTAAAAAAGGAAAGTTCGCGCTTGCAAGGGAAGCCTGTTTCTAAAAGTGTGACACTGACTTCAGAAGCGTCCAAAACATCTTCCTTGTTTGAATAAATCATCGTAATCCGCATTCGTGGTTGCGCGCACTGACCGCACAGTTTTATTAATAAAGGGGAAACGTAAAGAGGAAATCCTCGTTGTTCTGACCAGCAAAGAGCGCTGCTGGACTCCTCGCCAGCACGGAAGTCGCAGCGTTCGTAGGAGCGAACGCGGCAGCTCGTTGCACTGCTGCAAACGGGGCTGCGACTGCTCCCGGAAGCACTCGCTGAGTGTTGCTCACTGGCGACAAAGCTGATTTCACCTTTCATTTTATCTCCGCTTCCATCTAATTTCCGTCGACGTTGAACCATGAAACATAGCAGTGAGAACTCAATATGGTTGACAGGATCCCCAGCACTATTGCAATGGAGAAAATTCACATCACCACCACTTCCTTACTTTGGAGCTCTCAGCCTTTGCGCGCGCGCGCGTGTGTGTGTGTGTGTGTGTGTGTGTGTGTGTGTGTGTGTGTGTGTGTGTGTGTGTGTGTGTGTGTGTGTGTGTGTGTGTGTGTGTGTGTGTGTGTGTGTGTGTGTGTGTGTGTGTGTGTGTGCGTGTGTGTGTGTGTGTGTGTGTGTGTGTGCGTGTGTGTGTGCGTGCGTGCGTGCGTGTGTGTGCGTGCGTGCGTGTGTGTGTGTGTGTGTGTGTGTGTGTGTGTGTGTGTGTGTGTGTGTGTGTGTGTGTGTGTGTGTGTGTGTGTGTGCGTGCGTGCGTGCGTGCGTGTGTGTGCGTGTGTGTGTGTGTGTGTGTGTGTGTGTGTGTGTGTGTGTGTGTGTGTGTGTGTGTGTGTGTGTGTGTGTGTGTGTGTGTGTGTGTGTGTGTGTGTGTGTGTGTGTGTGTGTGTGTGTGTGTGTGTGTGTGTGTGTGTGTGTGTGTGTGTGTGTGTGTGTGTGTGTGTGTGTGTGTGTGTGTGTGTGTGTGTGTGTGTGTGTGTGTGTGTGTGTGTGTGTGTGCGCGCGTACGCGCGCGCGCGCGCTCGCGGAGGGGATACTACTTTGTGTGGATTTCTACCTAGACACGCTTTTGAGGCACGGTATCTTTTACCCGACACCTGGATTCACTAAGATGGGATGTCGCCCATGTTTTCTGCCACGTATTCTGTATCAGTGCACGTTGTAAGCCCCAGCTTGCCAAAATATTCCGCAGTCAGTCAGTCAGTCAGTCAGCCGGTCAGTCGCTGAGTCAGTCAGTCGGTCGATGAGTCAGTCATCTGACTAATAAGTCAACAGTGCCTAAATGCATAAACAATGTGGGTTATTAATTCTGAAGCGTAATTGACGCCACTGTCACCTTAAAAATTAATTAGTCATCGCTTCCCGTTCTTGAGAACGAAAAATAGTTTCGAATTTAAAGAAATTATGCACGGAAATACCATCATGAATTTCAAATCAGGGAACTCGTCGCTGAAATAGCAGCGGAATCAGCAGCCAATTGAGCGAGCATCCTGGCCACGGCTTTTCCTGCTGTGGAGAGAGTGAGCCTGCCTTTAGGCCTGCCTCTCCATGGCAGCTCGGACGACAGCCGCCGATAAGAATCCTCACGGCGGAGCCGATGACGCGTCGCCGAGCGAGACCTTACGTAAGCGCGCAGGTAGCAGCAGCGGCGGCCGCTTGCATATGCGGGAAGAATGAGCCAGCCAATACTCCTCTCTGGACAGGTCTCCGAGGCAGCTAGCTCTGACTCAGCCTATCAAGGGAGTGGCCAGCCGCCACTGCTCTCGGAAACGGGCTGCCGCTCCGATCCTCTCGCTCTTCCGAGGCATCATCCTTCCCTAGGCTCTGCTCTGGAAGAACCCGAGAGCTCGCTCACCTCCCAGTCTCTTCGTCTGCATCTTAGCCTGCATCACTTTTTCGAATGGAACAATAGACAAGGAAAAAGCGAACGGCGCGCAGTTAGTGAAAGGGTACGACTGAAGGAGAAGGGAAGCGCGTCTCAGAAGAGTGACTGCATCCTGAGGAACGCGACGACTTCCATGCAAACGACCTCTCCTTCTTCCACTTCTGTTCTGGAAGCAGACGTGATGCACTTCTTTCTTTCTTTCTTTCTTTCTTTCTTTCTTTCTTTCTTTCTTTCTTTCTTTCTTTCTTTCTTTCTTTCTTTCTTTCTTTCTTTCTTTCTTTCTTTCTTTCTTTCTTTCTTTCTTCTCGCTCGTCATTCTGCTGATTTCGGAGGAAATGCTGCCGCCCCGCACATTCATCTCAGGTGCAGTGGTCACGTTCCCTCACCGCGGGTTGTCTCGACAGGCACACTGGGCGAACCGCGCCATAACGCACAGATCTGTGACGCTGGGCGTGGTCATATTACGGAGTCGTGCTCCGAATATGAGGCCTTTGTACATCGCTTTGCTTTGGTGATGAATGTGACCAGCTGCCGACCATTTTAACGACCACGCGCCGTGAGTCATCGGGACGGTATGTCGGTCCTGGTTCGTTGTACAAGATGAGATCAGGTGGAAAGGTCAAGCGACGGCAGAGCTTTGCACCCGTTCGAAGAGGCCCCTTTCGCCTTCCACCGGAACGCTAGCGTGGTGCCTCTGACATGTTCTACCTGGACATCTGGCAGTAAAGCGGTAGGGGAGGCAAGGAGAGGGGGTTGTTTTCATACAAACTTGACCTTGAAGCCAACGGCTGCTGCGTCTCCGCTGCTGTCTGTTCGGAGAGGGCACTGGCATACTATGGCGGCTGCTTCTGCGGTCTTCGCCCACGCTAAACGTGTCAGCACGCCGAAGAGTGCGGCCCGCCGGCTACTTACTACTTTATGAGAACCCACAAGGACTGCCAGCTACGGCAGGCATAAAAGAAGTGGACACGCGTTGCCCACGACAATGTCTAGAAATAATCTCAGTAATGTTTGTTCTTAGGTGTCAGTTACATGTATTTTTTCTTTCAGCACGTTCGGTACAACTGTTGTATGAGTGCTAAATTAAATCTTCCTTTCTAGAAAATGAACCTATCTGCACATGAGAGTAGATAATTTCGTTCGTTATCTAGTAGTATGAAAGACATTTGCGGCTCCTCTTTACACCGCATGTGTTTCTTGTGCATGGCTTGTTTTCTGGCGAAGATGATGAAGTGGGGGGAAATATGTGTTGGCAGAAGGATACTTCTCCGCAATGCTTATTACTCAGTTCAGTTCAGTTCAGTCGTTCAGTCGTGTCCGACTCTTTGTGACCCTACGGACCATGTCACGCCACGCTTTCCGGTCTCTCACCATCTTCCTAACATCACATAACTTCATCTGCAGTGCCTCGAGGATGCCATCTAACCATCGCGTTCGCTGCCTACCCCTTCTGCGGCGACCATCAACCTTTCCCAACATCAAATCTTTCTCCAGCGACTCCTCTCTTCTCATCAGATGACCAAAGTAGCTGAGCTTTAACTTTAGAATTTGACCCTCCAATGAGCAGTCAGGGTTTATGGTCGACAATATCGACTGATTTGATCTTCTGGCCGTCCAAGGAACTCTCAATAGTCTTCGCCAGCACCACAATTCAAACGCGTCAATTCTTCGGCGGTCAGCCCTTTTCACAGTCCAACTCTTGCATCCATACATCACAACTGGAAATACCATAGCACGAGTTATACGGACCTTGGTTGGCAGACTAATGTCTCTGCTCTTTACTAGGCGGTCAAGGCTAACCATTGCTCTCTTTCCCAGAAGCAGGCGTCTCCTAATTTCATGGCTGCAGTCTCCTTCCGAGGTAATCTTGGAGCTCAAGAAGAGAAAATCTGTCACAGCCTCCACTTCTTGTCCATTGATGCTCCAGGACTTGATAGGGCAAGACGCCATGATCTTTGTCTTTTTAATGTTCAGTTTAAGCCCAAACTTCTCACTCTCTTCTTGTACGCGCATCAGAAGTCTCTTGAGTTCCACTTCACTTTCTGCCATTAAAGTGGTATCATCCGCATATCTAAGGTTGTTGATATGTTTTCCAGCAATCTTCACTCCATCTGAAGACTCGTCCAGGCCGGCCTTCCTCATGATGCACTCTGCATATAGGTTAAATAGGCAGGGCGACAGTATGCAGCCTTGCCTCACTCCTTTCTCAATCGGAAACCAATCAGTAAGACCATGCCCAGTTCTGACTGTGGCCTCTTGCCCTTCATACAGGTTCCTGAGGAGACAGATGAGTTGAATTGGAACTCCCATCTCTTGGAGAGCTTGCCACAATCTGCTGTGATCTATGCAGTCAAACGCTTTCGCATAATCAATAAAGCAGAAGTAGATGGGTTTCTGGAACTCTCTTGCTTTTTCCATGATCCAGCGAAGGTTGGCAATTTGGTCATTAGTTCCTCCGCCCTTGCGAAACCCAGCTTGCACGTCCGGAAGCTCCCGATCCACATACTGCTGCAGCCTACCTAGGAGGATTTTCAACATCATCTTGCTAGCATGCGAAATAAGCGCGTTCGTGCGGTAGTTGGAACAATCTTTGGCACTGCCTTTCTTTGGAATGGGGATGTAAACTGACCTCCTCCAATCCTGTGGCCACTGCAGGGTTGTCCAAATCTTCTGACATAATGTATGCAGAATGTTAACAGCGTCAAGAACAAATTAAAATTACTAAATGTCATGTTACCACACGATTTCCGTTACCAACGCGATTTAGATTTGACAGGCAGTAAGCATGACCACTAAGAAACGGACGAAGCAAATATACTCTCTTGCTCTGTTGGACATTAAAGTTTAGTCCATCCATCCATCGCTTGCTCTGTGGCAGCTATCCACAGACGCGTGTTTCGTTCGCTCGAACGCGTTTCGTGCCACCTCGCCCACACCGGATGTAAGGCCCGTTTAATTTGCGTCTCGTCGGAACCATGTTTGCGTGCACAGTCTGGGAAGTACATAAATTACGTGGATGGGAAAGCCTTGCTGCTTATTGTATGCGATGTCGCAACGCTGAGAGACGAGCGCCCTTTCAAGTAATTAGTGACGAACGCGCTAACCCTTCAGACCCCATTGCGCGGTGGAAGACGCTCCAAAAGCGAGCGAGAAATGATGAGATGAGCCTTCTATGCAAATGACCTCACAGCTGCAGTCATTTGCACTTGTTTCTCGCGGATGAAGATGAGCTCACAACACATGTGAGAAAGTTCAACTGAGCTCAGGATTATCAACTGGAACATCTTGCTCAAGTGTGCGTAAGTCTTGGCTTGTGATGTATAAATATACTGGAGCTGGTATTAGAATGCGTAATAAACTTTCGACACGAGTGACATTGCACACTGCGAAAAAAGAGAGAGAGAGAGAGAGAGAGTAGGTGTGAGGGCGCTATATACAGGTTAGATGGGAGGAGTGCCTGGAACGAGGTCAGACGAGGAAGTTACTTCGTTACTTCGTCATGGCAAATATCTGTATCCCAGTCTCGCAGGGGGATCGAAAACACATTTCTTTTATGATCATTATATTGTAACGAAACGTTCGAAAGGTTGACATCCGTGACTATTCCGAGAATATACGACTTTCAATCACTGCACTCAGGCGGAAAATCTTCACCACAAGGTCAGTGTGAGAACAATCAACGAATACGCAAGCCCCATTTGACTAGCCAGCCATGTTTATTAAAGGCACGCCATGCAGAAATTTAGATATACGTAAAATAGAAGAACACGCGTTATGCCGATAACCGCAGAATAAAGCCTCTACTGTGGGCATGCTAGCAACAGTAAAGGCGCTGCGTGTCCAAATGACCCGACCAACAGCGTTCAGGGGCCAGATGTCAAAAACCGGCACGCGCTGCCGCACGCGCCGCAGTGCAACTGTTGCTTGGATGTTTACGTATTATAGTGCTTGGTCGGTAAAGTTTTCAACCTTCTCTCTAGGTTGAAAGAGGTCCTCAGTCGAGCGAGTCGTCAGCATCCTGATTCTCTCCGCATTTCTCACGGTTTCGGCCGCAAGCACGCTGTTGCAAAAGCAAGGCGGCGACATGAAAGGCGCGCTCCAGCGACATGGTTGAAGGCCATTCGCGCATGCAAATGGTTTTTGGCGTTCGGTAATGATAGCAGAACGGTGCGCTATCCGCATATTTCTCAGCTCAGTGCAAAATTCTTCCTCCTCTCGAATGCTGATTCGGATTACGACAGCACGAAGAGTTCATACTGACTCCCGATCTTTCGTCGCTCCTTCTCATCGCATGTTCTGAGCATCGTCCTTCTTCGACGGTGCATTTTTCCTGCCGTAATAAAAACGTTTTTCTTTCCTTTTTCTGTTTTCACGGTCAGAGCACAGCGAGCAGCTCAGGGATAAATTGCCGCTGCATTTGCAAATCAATAAACAGAAGCCAACGGTGGTGCTTGTAAACCATCTCGGAGCGACAGCGCGTTCAACCACCTCCTGGCCAACGTTACTAGAACGTTGCTCCTGGCAGTGGCATCCAAGGAGAGGTAAGTGAACGGGCATGTACACACGACATGCGGCTGTTTCAGGTCCCGTCCCTCCTCCGTTTCCAACAGTTTTGGTCCTGAGGGGTGGAGTCCAGGTACGTGACTGGCTTTCCACTGTTCGCATTTACCGCGAAACAGCGCGCTCCGAGAAATACGGCCAGACTCGGTGCCACCGAGAACTGAACACAATAAAAGGTTATGCAACAAAAAAAAAAAAAAGAAATAAAATAATCGCGAGTTTGCGGAGGGCAGCTGTGCGTCTCATGCGGGAAGGCCAGAAGTCAGAGAAGCAGGAGGAGGGACCAAGTGAAACCAGAAGTGGTTCTGGCTGGCGCTGTGAGCACACATGCCGCCAGACGCCGCGAACTCAACAGGAGCAGCGTTCGGGGCAAATGCGCGCGATCGAGGCCGGAGGGGCGCCCACACGCGGTGTGTATGCTTAGGCAAACGCGTTGGCGCCACCGCTGGTTTATCGCGCGCGATGAGGCATTCTCCCGTGTAAGGGCAGCGCCACGTAAGCGCCGCAGCCGGCAACACACTGGGTTGTCTTGTGCGCTGCCGCCCCAAGGGCGGACAATGCGGCGCCAGTCGCCACTCGGAAGTTCAAAACGGTTCAGGACGGTCGTGTGACCAAGGCACTGTTGTCAGTGCCGCCAAACTAAGGAGCGCGAACGTGATGGTTCTGTGGATTGACGTTACACACCAAGCGCTGCTGATATGCAAAGAAAACCGAACGTTAACAGCGATTAAAAAGGACGATTACGATACCGCCTGATGCGAAATTCGACAACAGCTAGAACTACTCAGAAGAAGAGAAAGAAGAACAGCAAGCTCTGTTGCTTCGCTCGTGGCTCTTCTTTCTCTTCTTCTGAGAGGTCCTCTTTAGCTCGTGACTCTCGTTCGGTTACACCGCCAGCGTCACCAATGGCGATGCGGCTCAGCTACCGAACGGGCGAATAAGAGCTACCCTGTGAAAATGAAACGAAGAGTGAGTTCGAAAGTTGCTTGGGCTAACGTGTTCGCTGGCTGGTAGGATTAAGAGAGCAACCTCCCCTTTATTTTATTATTCACTTGCTCTTCTTCTTCTACCTTTTTCTTCTTTTTTTTTTTTCTTGTTCCTTGAAGCTTACGCAAAGCTGCAAACAGCAGAGGCAGATAGCATGGTAATCATGTCGTTTTCTTCCGTATGCCCCGTCTTACGGCTCATTAAGTTCAGGGCTGCTGGCAAGTGCGAAATAGTGAAAATTGTTCGGTAGTGAACAGGGAGATAGTTATGAGAAACTCATTGAACGTTTGGGGCACTTAACGCGGCTGAATATTATTTGTACAGTTGGCGGCACATTGCCAACAAATGCGAAACAAACGTACTAACAGCCTTACACCAAACGTTTTGCGACCATACTTGCGCGCACACCTAACTTTTTTTTTCTCTCTGCACTTATCTCTTTTTATCTGCCACGCATACCTGCCACGTGAAGCTTAACTCAACGTGGTTTATCTCTCTCTGGATAGCAACAGCATCCGGGAAGATTGATCATCGCTGTCCAGCTTGTGCTGTTTGAAACTTCCATCCCTTCTCCATTATTAGCTAAACGAGACTTTCTTCGACATATAGCACGGCACATGTTCTCAGCTTGTGAACTAGTAAGCGAGGTTCCTCTGTATATATAAGGATAATTACGTGCCTAATGAAGTCCATTTATTTGGCATGCTGCCTCTCGGAAGCTACTACTTCTCAGTGAGTCAACTTGATGCAGTTGATGCAGCCACATTTTCTTTTCTGCTTCGACTAGCCCCCTCCCCCTTCTGCCGTCTCCGCGTGCGACTCGGCACTTCTGCCTCGGTTCACAGGATAGGAGGGACCGCCGTCTCTCAGGATGACGTTTTGAGTCACTCGTCATGGCTCCTGAGCACGTCATCAATGAAAAGTTTCTCACGCTACCGCAAAAACCCCACTTATATATACGCCTCCTTTCTCGGATTCTAGACAAGCTTTCTTTTTCTGTTTTGGCAAAATATTGATTTCCAAGCTCCTAAGCAAGAGCCAACGAATGGAGAATACGAATATTTTTTCTACAGTATAATATGGTTATTTATCAAACGAGAAATTTATGCAGGCCTAATTAGTATCAGTCGAGCGGATAGGGAATCTCATGCAGTTCATGTTTTCCTCGTGTCCCTAACAGTTTCCTTCAAATATTTTAAAGCGAAATCCTTATATGACTTATCAACAAGGAAAGCCGGCCTTGGTTGTCCACTTAACGTCATCGTCACCAGCGTGTCGAAGACACTGTGCAGTGAGGCTATGGGCCCCGTGGCTATGGGTACAGCATGCTGGCCAATAACACTCGGATTCACTCCGAATTACACAGAAAGCTCCTTGTAAAAAGAGGAGAGTAACTCCGCAGAAAAGAATCGGTTATTCTTGAGTTTGAGAGACGGGCACGCTAGCTGCAGCTAGGCCACGAAGGCTCCCCGATCTTTCTTTCTTTCTTTCTTTCTTTCTTTCTTTCTTTCTTTCTTTCTTTCTTTCTTTCTTTCTTTCTTTCTTTCTTTCTTTCTTTCTTTCTTTCTTTCTTTCTTTCTTTCTTTCTTTCTTTCTTTCTTTCTTTCATATCAGGCCAAGCGGCAGGGCTATGACGTTGTGATTATGAGCGTGAGGTCAACCATCGCGGCTGCGTTTGGACGAATGGGAAATGCTAAAGAGTTGTACACTGCTTGTTACGAAACTGGTGCATACAAGGCCGGAAGGAAAGAAAAAAGCTTTGTAATGGGTGAAACGACAGCAACGAAACAAACCGCTCGCTTCGACAAATCATATGCAGTGAATAGTGGGCGTGAGTTTTCCCAGCGCTGACGTCTCTCTGCTTTGAGAGCTAACGCGGCCGCGTGAATCGGCGTCGTCTCCGTAGACTTTCCCGCCACTCCCTTTCGCTTTTCGTCATTTGCATCTAAACGACAACAGAAGCAGCGACAAGAAGCACAACGCGCACGTGAGCGTTTAATCACACCTCAAATGTCACGCTTTACGCCGAATAGCGCTACACTGGGGAAGGCCGTTGAGGGGTATATTCACTTCAGGCGCCTCAGAAGGCGCCAGAAAGGAAGCAAAAACACGGAGGAGTGTTGCGAGTTCCGTGGCAGCCTTACGGGTAATAACGCAGGCCTCGACCTTTTCACACGCCTCATGTGCGGGAGGGTGGCCAGCTCGGCAGGAGCGCTCACGAGTCGTACACTCTGTCTCGCTGTAGTTGCATGCAGTTCGCTCAGAACAGTAGCTGCACGCCTCCGAGACGGAAGGGCGGGCGCCGTATACGAAATGATGCAACACGAGGCTGTACATGAAGCGGCATTCCTTTACGTCATACGCGATTCCTTTGCGTGAAATGAAGTCGGAAGATGCACCTCCGTTATGCCTCCCTCCTTATTTCGCACGTTCTACTGCTTCTCTATCGCGTCCATATTAATTTATTACGAGCTTAGTATTGCCGTAGTCAGAGCAGCTCCGTGAGTAGAACCCCCGCAAAGTTGACAGATATTATCTCTGCCAGTGAGCATTTCCTTTATCATTATTATTACATCTTTTACATGCCACCTCTCTGCAAAAAGAAAAACTCGTTTTTGTTTTTTCTTTTTGATTATCTGTGCTGCCTCACCTTTATGTGCTGAATCGTTGAAATATCATCGGTAATCATTGTACATTCCCTGTGGCGCTGCACAGAAAGAAGTATGCAGTAGTGAAAAAAGAAAAAAAAGAAGATTTTGTAGTAGTGGAAAAGGGCTGTGTCTATGAGAGGACGAGCGGCTGAGGGGAGAGGGTGGAGGGAGGGAAGGGAGACCGGGGAACAGCCGTATGACACTACTCGGGCAGCAGCTCCTGGGTGCAGCCGGCAGTTTTCTCCGGAGGCCGGAAACGGAGCCTTCTTGCGTTGGGAAACGCAGGCGACCTAGGTAAACATCCGACACGTGTGTCGCCGGAACAGGCGGCGGGGTGCTCGAGCGCTCTGCTCTCTTGGTCGCCGAGAGGAAAGCTGCTCCTGCCAGTGAATGACCCAGTGTGTAAATTCGTGCAATGCACATCCGACTCGGGAAATACCCCTTGTGGACAGGCGGCTTACCTGGCAATGGGGCTCGATCCGAATGAAACGTATGTTTCAGTGGAGGTCAACTATGCAAAGCGGAAAGACCTCTAACTGCCTCTCCGTTCCTCATTATTTCAAAGTTCTTACTTTCGACATCACAGACATGCATCGGAGGGCACTCTGTGCAGTTCAGTTAAAAATTCCATCCTTTTACCGCCTACAAGGGCAAAGCAATAACGCCCCCTCCGCCCTCAATCTCCTTCCACTGGCGCCCTCATGGGCGCAAGCGCTCCGCGCCTATATATAAACGCCCTTCACTGTGAACACAGCGATAATGTCGGCAGAAAAAAAAAAAAAAGAAAAAAAAAACCATACGACACGCCCTCGTCTTGCATGTTTCTAGTTCTCATCCCTCGTCGCTATCACGCTGATCACATATGTGTCAGCAACTACAGATCAAGCTTCACGTATGTCACACAGCGTCAACTTCGCGGAGTCAAGATTCATGTGCCGCCCATGTGCACCACGACAAAATTATGCCTTGGCAAAGTGAAAGCCAGGGTTCGCAATTTCAGAATCTAAAGACGACGAATTTTAGTCTTCAGGTTTTATTCTTCAAAATGATATTCCTTCAGGTATCGAAGAGTTGCAGCTTTGTATATGGAAAGTTCTGTGACATCCTTATTGAATTTCCCTGTTTCCATATATTGTGAGCCTTCCGTGGATGTTCTTTAATTTGTACATGCCGTGATCTTCCTCTTTCATTTATACATACCATCATCATCGTCCCGCGGCGCCGGCTCCGGCACGCGCCTGGGTTTTGTCATCGGATTAAAACGCTAGACAAGGCATCGCTGGCCTTGTCGTCACGACCTTGCCGTCTCAACCTAGCCTTTTCACAATATATATATATATATATATATATATATATATATATATATATATATATATATATATATATATATATATATATATATATATATATATATATATATATATATATATATATATATATATATATATATATATATCAAGTTATTGCTACCATATGTATAGTAGCAATAATTTGCTTTTGACTAATGGCCAGGGAAATTCAATAAGGAGGTCACACAACGTTCCCTGTTATCCTATTTTATTTTAACGACGGTGGACCGTCTTTCTCCGAGACAAATTTTACCCTGAAATAGAAATATATACATTGATCTCTTGTGTCATTGCCGTCATCTTTATCCGTCCGTTGCACCTCTGTCGCGTTTTTATTTCTTTCTTTCTTTCTTTTTTTTTTTTTTTTTTTTTTTTTTTTTTTTGGGGGGGGGGGGGGGGGGGGCGAGCCGAGTAGCAAACCATCAAAAGCATACTTGTCGCAGCTGTTTAAAGCAGCTCCTCCGACTGAGGAAGGCGTTGACCGGAATAAATTCCTGGCTAAGGTTTTTGCCTCTGAAGAAACGTCATCGCCGTGCGACGACAGAACACAGCAGGCACGCTCAACTTTTCGACTTGTTCATGGGCAGCTGTCAGGCGCTGCTGTAGCCTTGAATATACCGTATGCCAGCTGCGTATATGGTGCACCGTGCAGCAGAATGGAATATCATTAGTAAGCGGAAATATTCGCTGCCCCACGTCCCCTTGATCTACCAGAAAGAGACCTGGATGAAAGAGTGAATAGACGTCTTTAGTTTGAAAAATGGGTTGCTCGTCTTCAACTTGACGCTGCTCATGTGGGAAGTGTTGCGGGTTACGTCGCGCGTGTTCGCGATAGCAAACGGCAAATTAGCATTGGAATGCGTGATGTTCCTGTCAGCGAGTGGGGCTCAGGAAGTATGCTCGCTTGTCCACCTCTGTGCAGTCCTTATGCAACGGGAGCCAAGAAGGCATACAAGAATGTCACAGTCGAATTCAGTCATATCTGGCACAACACGTAGTCGCGTATCTCCAAGAGAGAGAAGATATAACTGCAGGCCTTTAAAAAACTTATTTTTCTTTTCCTTCTCCATGTGTACCGAAAGGGGCAAAAACTGTTGCAGGAAAGTGCGGGTTGAAATTACATATCTCGGGTTACATTCCTTCCGCGATTCTCGAGTTGTGATTTTTGTTTATATCAGTGCATATCAATATTCTTGGCGGTATCGTTCTAAGCAAGTAATCTTAAAATTTATTGTTTACTCATTTTTCCCAGGACGCAGTGGGCGAGCATGTATACTTATGGAGTTGAATTTGGACGCGACGAACATATGGCGAAACAACTGGCATGCCTTTAACGTACCCTTCAATAAAATATGCTATAGCCTCGTCGGTGACCGGTGACTAGCATTTTTGTTTCAATTGCTCATTTATACACTTACCTCTTAAACCTAGCTTAATCATGGCATCACTAAAAAGCGATTGTCCGCTTTTACGTCGCATAAAGCAAAGAATCCTGAAAATGTCGTTGATCAGCCTGTGCAGTTCAGTAAGAACAAAAGTGCCGAAAAGCCGTGTATATAGCGCAGTCGTGAAGCTTGCAGAGGAAAAAACAAGAAAGAGCTCGTTAATGAGTGAGTCTGAAGCATTCGTGAATCGAGTCCTTGCTTCGAGCATGAAATTTTCTGGCTCATCCGCGGCCTGCTCGTTGTTCCCAAGAGCGTGGGAACAGGGCATGGACGTCTTGTAAGCAAATACAAGCTCTGCGGCCAATACGTGAGCGTTATTTCCTCCGCGCGCAAAGTGCAATCGAAGCCACTGTCTATGACTTCAACCGGATGAAGCCTGGCGCTGCTGGACGCATCCGAGCCGCCGTCGTGAGAAGCAAGCAACGCGGCACTGTCGCTCGCTCCGCTCGAAGAAGTTCGTAGGGAAAGACGTCTTCGAATAGGCTGCTTTCGTGTGGCAAGCCAGCTAAAGTACGAAGAAAGGCAACCGACAAAAGGTAGAAAAGCACAGGAAAAAGAACATAAAAAACGTCGTGTTTTGGCAGTCCGACGGATTATGGCAAAAAATAGCGGCGACTAGGGGATCGCGTTTCGTGGAAGTGCCCAGCAAAAAAAAAAAACAAAGGCTCGAAGAGACGTCGATCGGTGAAATCCGGATTTCCAGTCTCGAGACCTTGAAGTTTGATCCTGTAAATACCACGCGGAGCTCTTTTCGCGTACTAACGTTACTGCTGGGATAATAATAACAATCTCCGGGCCTCGTGTATCGCGCCAGGTAAGTCGGGTTGCGTTGCAGGCTGTAGAAAGACCATTCGCCCGCACCAGGTGAGTCAGTTTCAGAAGAGAGCGCAATAGGTAGACCATGGGTGCGTAGAACCGTCGCGTGTGGTCAAGCCTGTATACCCGAGAGTGTGCACCGTATTCGTGGAGTCTGGACTACTGCGGGACAACACGTGCGCTGGTCAGTACAGTTCGTTGGCGCCGGACGCACCTCAGTCACGAAGCGTGTGCGCGTGCCAGCCCGCCTCGGAGGGTTTTACTCATCCTTTCAGTCATGAGCTGTTGGCGGCCTCGTAGACTGCGCGGTGCGCTGATCTGTCATTAGTGACGGGTCGACATCGGTGTTGGCCTCCGAGCGGCAACCGTCCCTGGATGAACAGACGGTGAGTCCGAGGTGCACGCTCCTGAGCTGCAGATTATTATAATGACCATAAGTGCCCATCCTTCGTACAGTTCTGCTCGTCACGAATGATCTCGGCAGAGTCGCTGAACGCCACCACGCTTCCCGAAGAGAGGGCTCATCTGTGGGAGTTGCCAAAGTTGGTAGCGGTAATGAGTCCATGCCATCCGTGAGCGCCGTTTAATTTTGAGGTAACCTCAGAAGCTTAATTACTTACTGTTCGATTACTATGGTGAGATAACGCCAAGGAGGCAGCAAATGACTGGCTCTATTTTGCCGAACAGCTTGAGGCATCGCCATCCATTTGTCGCACGCAAAGCTGAGATATCCGGGACCAAGTTTAGGCAACGAAGCACGCGGTGATTCGAATACCTGTAGCTCGCGATGTTTCCCGTGCACGCTGCAGAAACGGGGTTCTGCGCCTCCTTGCCGAAGTGTAGAAAAAAAAAAGCAATATTGATTAGTCTTCAGATTCGTATACATCCACCTACAGAAAATCAAGCCACAAGTGCAGAACAGAAAATTCAAGCAACTGGATAAAATTATGGCAACATATAGAAAAAGTGTCGCTGATCTCTCAAATGGCGGATATTAGCCTTCTCAAGCCACGATCAGATGAAGGCAACGCTAGTGTATGACGCGTTACGTTCTGAGCTCAGCTACGGGTCACAATGTGTAATCTCAAATTTTGCGTGTGCGGTCTAGTTAGCTCACCGTCGACGCATCTGCGAATGACTGAGGCGACGAGAGAAAGAGAATGAAACCTGCGAGAGGCGAGCGAAAGAAGCTGAGGTCTCGTTACCTAGCAACGGGCTCGGAGCCGGCGCGCGTCAGCTTCCGACAGCTGGGAGTTAACGGCAGTCCGACTTGGCGCGCGGAACAGTTGCACTTGGCCGCGTTTCAAGCGTCGCCGTGAGCAAACAATGAGCCGCGCTGGCGAGATATACGGCACTGCAAGCGACGCCTCCGAGCATCACAAGCATCCAGCTAGGGAGGGGAGGGGGGCTCCTGTTTTGCCGGTCGGCGAGTTCCGCGAAAGAGAGCATCCCACAAGCGCGCGTGAGCCTCCTGATATGACAAGCAGCCCAGCTAACCAGCTGGGCTCCTTCGTTGGGTTCACTCAATGGCTCTCAGTTCGCCCGTCTCGACGATCGCGTAAACAGGCGCCGTATGCCGCAACTTTCGCCCGGCGGTCCGGTCGAAGGCGGCGTGCGATGCACTCTGGAGTGCCGCCGTCTGTTAAATCCCACTGCACATCGAAGAAGAAATGCGCATGGCAACATTGACAGAGCTTGGAAGCAAGTGCAAGGGCATGAAAAGCAAACACAGTTGGTAAAACTGTGCGTTGATCCGAGGTTAAAGTTAAGTTAAATTGGTTCACAGGAAGGGAAAGGCGCAGTAACTGTCACACTTGCTCTGTGGACACCCGAACCGCGCCGTAAGGGAAGGGAGGAAGGTGGGAATGAAAGTGGAAAGAGAGAAAGAGGAGCCGTAGTGGAGGGCTACGAAGTAATTTCGACCACCTGGGGATCTTTAACGTGCGCTGACATCGCACAGCACACGACGCCTCTTCGTTTCGCCTCCATCGAAACGCAGCCGCCGAGGTCGGGTTCGAACCCGGGAACTCCGGCACAGTAGTCGGGCGTCTTACCACTGCACCACCCCATATGCACCAGTTCTGTCACGATCAGCTGGCGCTCCTGGTTAATTTTAGAAACATGCGGGCGTTCTGGCACAACTTGAATGAGCGTCCTCCTGAAGCAGGGCTGCACATGCTCGCGTTGAGCGTGACGTGAGGAGCTCCCATCCGCGAGGAGTTTGCCAGCAGCGCCAGGGCGAAGGTCGTTGGTTAAAATAGCGAGTATTCGCCATATAACTATCCAAAGAATAGTTAGATACTCGTAAAACGACGCCACAACGTTCTCGTTCGGAATTCTAACCGCTTTGTTATGTTAACGGCAAGGTCAAATAACAGAGGAAGGCGCTCTCTGAATTTCGATTACTGTTTGCTTCCTTCTCGGGCAAACTTTTCTTCTTTTTTTTTTCGACTCAGCTGTTTTCCGCGTGAAACAAAACATGCTCATTACAGACGCAAGCCTTGATATATGAGACGTAGCTGTATAACTCTGGCTTCAGTCCGTGGGTCGAAAGCGTGAAAAAAAAAAAAAATTCTACCAAGGAGCTCTGTGGAAGTTCGTGAAAGCATGCGAAACGATGCAGCAAAGCGTGCAACACCGACGAACGCCGAGCCCTATCAGTCAAGCTCATCTGACAAGTCTGCGAGGTTACTCAAGGAGCCAATTGTGAGCATCCCCGTCGCCCCACAGGTAGACATATCGGGAAAGAAAGCAGGAAGCGAGGCTAACACGAAGAAGCAACGAGTCGACGAAACTGAGAAGCCTACGGAACCGAGCAAAAGCTTACCGTAAAATGATAAGCCCTCTTATGTTTTCACAATGGAATCTCCCATTTCAGACAAGGCGCGCCGGTCGCACTCATGCGAACACATAATATACAGAGGAAGCAGAGACAGGATCTGACAGCAGGCGCGTGCGTTGTATTTTTCAACGCATCCAGCAATGTTTGCCGGAAAAGCGAAACTTTCACCGCTCGCCATCACGTGCATGACGTGCATGTCGTACTTTGTGTTCGCTAATAACAACAAAGCAGGTTTGTGGGCGCGTCAATCAAATGCAGCAAACTATAAGGTAAAGGAAAGCGTCCTTTGAAACTTTCAGACTCCCGTGTGCCTCACTGGCCGATTAGAAGAAACAAACTATCCACTTCCAGGGAGGCAGTGCGTGGGCTAGTGCCTTTTGCTCGCGTTCGTGTTTCGCTATCGAATTTCGGGCATCCGTGCAGAGAGCTTTCTTTCGTGACGTGTTCATAAGTATGGACTGTGTGTGTGTGTGTGTGTGTGTGTGTGTGTGTGTGTGTGTGTGTGTGTGTGTGTGTGTGTGTGTGTGTGTGTGTGTGTGTGTGTGTGTGTGTGTGTGTGTGTGTGTGTGTGTGTGTGTGTGTGTGTGTGTGTGTGTGTGTGTGTGTGTGTGTGTGTGTGTGTGTGTGTGTGTGTGTGTGTGTGTGTGTGTGTGTGTGTGTGTGTGTGTGTGTGTGTGTGTGTGTGTGTGTGTGTGTGTGTGTGTGTGTGTGTGTGTGTGTGTGTGTGTGTGTGCGTGTGCGTGCGTGCGTGCGTGCGTGCGAGAGAGAGACAGAGAGTTTCGGCCGTAAGCCTTGTTCTCGGCATTATTTTCAAAAATAGGCTTTGGCAGTAAAAAGTGTAGAGGATGCGCGGACACCGCCCGCAGACTGTCCGAGTTAAAGAGGATATTATAGAGGCGCCAGGTAATTTCTTTCTAAATCTAGGGTAAATAAGATATTGTAAATATTATGCGGTAATTGATTCTGCGTAGCCACGCTTCCCTGTTTCATTTACGCTGAAAATACGGGTTGAATTATTATATAAATGACTAATTCATTAACCAAATGATCGATCAAAAATGAGGCAGATTGTGTTGACAACATAATTGTTGTTGTTTTTTTTTTCCTTTTTTGCGCCGCAGTAAGTGCAGCCGCAGCTACAACACGCATCGAAGTTAGACTATTCGCGAGAATGGTGACTTAATTGCTGTTTTTAATTACTGCGACTGACGTCCAGCGCGCACAATGAGGTATCGCAAACGGCAAAGGTGACCGAACTGGTTGCCTTGAGAAGGGGTCATTAATACGTGAAAGTCCTCGCTTAATCGCCACCTTGCTTGAGCGCAAACACTAATGAAGTTCTTGACTGCCCTTCGGTGACTTTGACTGAGCGATGCTTATGTAAGTTTGAGCCCTCAGCGCGGCATGAGGGCCATCGCGGAGCACGCATGGGGACTCGAAACATCGATAATGTTAAATGCAATTTCCTTTTGGCACACAGCTGTGCAAAATACTGCCTATGGTGATGCCACCGTTGCGATCCTGCGATACCACTTCGTGTTCTTTATTTATTTAGTTATTTTTTTAGCAAGCATCGCAGGCCTCTTTCACCACGCAGGCACTGGAAAAAATAGGAAAACAAGGACGAGGTGTTGAGAAGGTGCTGGAAATGTGTTGTTGTTCGAGCCTTCTATTAAAAAAGGGCGGGTGCTTAATCCTACTTAAACCTAGCTATACTAGTATAATGAGCCTCTGCCACGGTGGCTCAGCGGTTAAGACGCTCGCCTACTGAACCCAAGTACCCGGGTTTGAACCGGGTCGGTTCGGATCCGCTCCGCTCGGATGTTCTTTTTTTCTCTTTAGTGTGAAAGCACTTTACGCGGAGTAGCTGAATAACACAAAACTACTAAGTCCTAGTTTGACCTTGCGAGGTGTTGAACGTCATTCGCCGACATCTGACAAACTCAGGAGTTGACCTTTTATGTATGCATATAACAATTCCACTCTAAAAAAAATGCAAAAAAAAAAAAAATTATGAAGGGCAGTGCCGGTATGCCTTTGTGGTCGTCTCACTTCGAGAAGCACCCGCTTTGTAAAAGAAGGGTGGGGTATGCGCTCCGCCTTATACTTAACATTCCCAGTGTAAAGGGCCGGTCTTTGAGGTGCTGCCATATCTTCCCCTTTCCGCCTTTCTTGGACGCATCTGCGTCCTTCTTAAACTGACTAGAGGTGATCACAGTTTTTTGCATCCTCATTTGCGGACGTCTGTGAGCATAACATGTAATGAACGTGGCATTATATGTAGATGTGGCGTGAAAGGACACGCAATGCTCGTCCACTGACTTAATATTAGCATGCATATACGCTGAATTCAGTGCACAAAAGAGCGCTACCGAAACAAACACACCGCTCGGATGACAGAGTGTATGAATCGATCATATATATTTTTTAGATAAAACTCAGTCTGAAAGTGATCTTTCTATTCAGTCGGCTTCAGCGACAGATGTCATCCATGAAAGCGACGACAGTGGCACAAATGCCAAAGACAGCCGCCTGGAAGTGCTAAATGCGGTTTCTACGCAGTCTTTACGCGACACTATAAGGGGCCCCGAATTCTCGAAAAACAGCGGCACAGTTAAACCAGCGCTGATCTCCTTGGTATGGTATGGTATGGTACGTGGTAGTCTACATCCCATAGCGACATCAGCTATTAGGGATGCCGCAGTAGAGGGTCGCAATAATTGCGACCACCCGTGTTTTTTAACGCGCACTGACATCGCAGCCAGTACAAGGGCGGCTGGCCGCCGCTGCCGGAATAAAATCCATACCTTCAGGCTCCCCACCAGACAGCCTCGTTCTCTGAGCCATCGCGAAGGGTTAAACAGAAAATAAAGAAAGTAAATACATCCATGGGCGATACCGCAGTGCCTTCACCGGAAAGTAAAACACTAAAGTGTATTTCTTTCTCTGCATATACGTTGGCATTGCGCAGTAGCGGTCAACAACAAGCCTCCCCTCGTATACACTCTGCGCAGTCACGAGCCTCCATCAATTTCCCAATGACAATACTTCGATCGGCTTTTGTTAACGAAAGTTGCAGCGGACATAGGCGCATTGTTTTTCCAACCTCTTGGAGCTGTGATAGTGTCTGTGGCGCAACAACCCGGTAGCCTTGCGCTGCGGTCAGATAAGCTACTACTACGCGCACCCCTCCGTTTGTTGCGCCTGCGGGCTTGCAACTCTCGACTTCTCTTGAGTTTTGATGTTAGTAGTTAAGTATGTGAATCTAGCTTTCCCTCCAAATGCTGCGACATGCGGAATAAATGTCCGAATTTTGCAGTGGCGCCGTCGAGCACGAAAGGCACTCCAAAGGTGTGGCCAACAATGGGTTAGCTTAGAACTTGCTTGGGCACGAGCCCAGAAAAACACGTACCCTCGTCCGTTTCTAGCTGACGTGGATCTACTACTGACCGTTGTTCATTAACTGTATATAGCAAAACTAACCCAAAAACCTGGCCTAGCTCTGGAACACGTCACCACTGCCACAATGGGACCTTGCGCAGGGCCGTTGCAATAAATATGCAGAAGCATCACCCACAAAGGGCAAGGTTACACAAGGTTGGCTCCGTAGCTGCGAGGACGATCCCCCTCCAAAGACGCCGATGCCAAACATGTCGCTACTGACCACTGCCCACAAACCCAGCTTGAAGCTTTCATGTATGTGTCTTTGAACTCTTCACATTGTGTCCAGTCGGGAGAATTCCGTGTAACTCGAATTTAGCTGGAATTGTACAAAGTCTCGCTCTAACGCTCTCCCGGTTCGAGCGGCGTGCCTTTTGTTCCCAGATGCAAACAAGTCGGGGAGAATGAAAGCGGCGGGCACCAAGTGAGATGAAAGAAAAAAAAAAAGTCAAAGATGAGAGGAATCACGCTGCCTAGTGGTATTTTCTTTGTGAGACAGGCCAGGGAGAGAACCGGCCGGACGGTAAACGTTTGCGCAGCTCATGGCGCGACGGAGCATCTCGCAGCCTGCTGCTGTCAAAACAGCGACCGCGGCGGCGATCCTTTCTACGTCCGTCGCTCACCACAGCACGCTTCGCGAAGTAGCTTTTTCTTGTTTCCGTTCCGACATGAGCGAGACGTCTGGCATCTTCATGTACGCTAATTTTCCCAGACGGGAAATGTAGTGTAAGCAAAATAGGAGGTGTGCACGCGAGCATCCGTTGTAACGAGCTCTCGCTGTCCCTGCTAATCTGATGTCGCGCGCTGAGAAAGGCCAGGAATAGTCATTCACCGTTTTCTGCACCGAGGGCGCCGGCCTCGTTCAAAGGCGGCGAGTCAAAATTTGCAGCCGTCCTAAACCAACTCTGCATCAAAGACACAGCTGCACCTTCCATAGACACTTTCGGCCGGTATCAGATGGCCACTCCGTGATGCTGATGCTTTAAATACCGCATCAGTGTATAACGTAGGGCGCCATGCCTTCGTATAGCAAGCGCTGGTGGGGCTCGACATGTAGGGTTGCCGAATATGAAACACCGAGATCTTGGTCAACCGTGGGCGAGAGCTCGGTCCAGTTTGGACGTCTGAGGGAGCTGGAAGACCAGCGGTACATGATGATCGTTCTCGGGTCAGCTGTGGCAGTGACCGTGGCAGCGAGCGATGCGCCGCCAGCCTGGTTGTTGTCTGCCGGCAGCGTTCGCGGAAAAGGTGGCTTGGCGATGCGCCAGCAGCGACGGCGGCGCAGCACCACTCCGCCCAGACCGGCTCCGAGAATCGCGGTGAACGGCTGGGGCCGTCGTCCGACGTATCTGACGTCACTCTTTTCCGAGCCTTTCCGGAAGGAAGAAATCCATCGCGTGCCATCGGAAGCGGTACCCTTGGCAAGGTGCTGCCCCCGGGCGCCTTCGGTAGAGCCCCAAAGGTCTTCCCTCGATCAGGCCGTAGATTTGGGACCTGCCCCGCTAGGAGGGCCAGGCGGCCCGTGAGAGTTTAGGGACAGGTGCGGGGGCGGTCGGTTGTTGTCCCCGCATTCCGGGGCCGGGTTCAAGGCCCGGGCCCCGCTCCTTCCCCACATCCTCGCCGGGACTGCCAGGACTCGGGCCGTCCCGGAGAGCGGCCGCGCCGGCGGCCAATGGGCGGCCCCGGCCCCTCACCCGCGCCTCGCGGGGGAAAGGAGGGCGCTCATAAGAGCGCCGGCGGATGCACGCAGGCGCAAAACAAAGCCATGCGCCGCCGGGAACTAGTCGCCGTCGATGCGTGCCGGCTCCTGTCCACGATGCCACTGCTGCCATTCTTCCTTCTCGTGGCGTCGTTGCCCCTGTTCGCCGGTGCCGCCTCGGACTCCAGCGACATGGCCATGGTGAGTGGCCTTGAGGCCCCGTTGCTTCGACCGGAGAGAAAGGGACCAAGGACGCTCGTTCGAACCACTGCCACCGACTTCGTGTCTGCCAAGTTGTTGCCCCATCCCCAGATTGCCGCTGCACGGCCGACGTCTGGGCCCCGACAGAAACAGCCCAACGGCGCAGCCTCTGAGCCCGGCACCGAGGTTTTCGCGGAGACCTGTGTGCCCGTCGCTGTGTTGTTTCTGCCGGGACAGCCGAGACGACAGGTCTTGCCTCGGCCGCCTGCCCTTGGCCTTCCTTTGAGTGCCCCCATTATCGAGCAACGCTCACTGTGGAAGGCGCTCTGCATCTTCGCCGCGTTGCCCGGGGTGCTTCACTGTGTCTCAACTCTGCTTCAAGCTCTTTCTGACGCAGCTAAAGTGCAGATGGCGAGACAGGTATTGTCGTACGGCCCGATCCACGTCTTCTTTACTTGCCCACGGTTGCTTTCGCAAGGAACTGTGGTAGCAGATTGGTGTTTTATTCGTTCGCATAGAGTACATTTACTCCTCTACTGACAAGGCCTACCTCTTCGATGGCAAAATCCAATTCAACAAGGTTCTAGTGATTATCTTTCAAGCCGTAAACAAAGGTCGTACCATGTCTTCAGAGAAGTGCAAGCGAAGCGCATTTTTCGTTCTCCTCTACGACACCGCGTTTTCCGCTAGAGGGGAGAGCTGCGACCACAATAGCTTCGAAGAAAGGCGCCCTTCAACGCTCGCGCGTGCAACGCCTCAATTTTCCCCTTCCGACCGTCACGGTCGAGCACGATAAATGTTCGCGCCACTCGCCGCCTCCGTGCCGTGGCTCAGCCTCGCTTGACGAGCCGCCAAAGCGAGACCCTCGCGGCAGCGGTTTCTCGACGGTGTTTGTCAACACTAGCAAATGCTCATCCGAGGTGTTTTTTTTTTTTTTTTTTTTTTTTTTTTTTTGCGCGGCAGAGCTGCCCCGCGCGCTCTCGGCACGCTCTCCCGGCGCCGGCAGACACTCGCGCATTCCTGGCCATCTCGAAGGGCGAGGGTGCAGCAACCTCTGACTGACGTGCTCCAGCGAAAGTGACGAGTGTACGGCGAGCTAGGGCGTCCGGGCTATGCTACGAGGCGTAATTTATTCGGGCGGCGGACGACCGCAGATGACGGGCGGCTTGCCTTTGCCGGGGAGTCGCCCTGTTTACCTGGTCGCTGGTGGCGGGTTCAAGGCCGCCCCCCCCCCCCCCCCCTTTTTATTTTTCCCGAGGAGAACTCCCCGTACCTCATGTTTCTTGTTTGTCGCTTCGGACACGCTTACTTCGGCATGGGTGGAAAATGGCCGAAGAAGCGCCACTAGGAGGGCATTTTTCCGACGAAACTAACCGCGGGCCATCAGTTAATTTTCCTCCGTATTTCTTTTGATCCTCAACCTGCCTATGCGTTCGCCGTGGTGGACAAAGGTACATTTCCTCTCACCGACCTGGTTTGTGTCTGCATTAACTCTACCTGTGCGCACAGCAGCGACCCATTTGGTGTACCTTTTTCAGCAGCTCGCGCTGTGCCGCGTCGCTTGACACAACAAAAATGCCTACCTGGGTCTCCCTCCAATGATGTGCGATGGTCTCCCAACTTGTCCTCCCTTCTGACCATCTGGAAAAGTGAAGCAGAGATTACGTCTCCCCCGTAAAAAGCAAGCGGAATAGGGGGGGGGGAGTAATTTAAGCATGTGAGGAGGCTGCGTATCGTCATGTATTCTGCGGCACCAGCGCCTGACAGCTCTCGAATGCTATGTGCCGTGGCTTGTGAACACAGACTGGACTTGCACTTGAAGTCAGTGGAATGATTGTATGCAGAGCCGTTCCCGGTCTTGGGCCACTGAAATAGCACGCTGTAAAGATTGGTTTGGTTTATGTGGTTTAACGTCCCAAAGCGACTGATGCTATAAGACACGGCGTAGTTGAGGGCTCCAGAATAATTTGGACCACCTGGGATTCTCTAACGTGTACTAACATCGCGCAACACGTGGGCGACTTGCCATTCGCCACCATCAAAAAGCGGCCCGGATTCGGCACCTCATCCAATTGGGTACAGCAGTCGAGCGCCATAATCACTGCGCCACCGCGGCGTGGCTTAAACGCTGTAAGATATAAGACATTTTTGCCTTCTGTACATTTTCACAGATTTCCGCACCGCTGCCAATTTTTTCTACTCGTGCCAGGCACAAATTTGATTGATGTAACCGTTCCGCTAAATTTGCGCCTAAATCTGTTCACTTCACAGCCGCAGCTTCGTGCATCGCTTGGCCTTCATAAGCACACAAATACGACAACCAGCCACTTAATCTCAGCTTGAATTTCGGAGCTTGGAGATGCGTCTTGACTGAGTCAGAGAGAAGAGTGCGCCACGTGCTAGAGAACGGCTCTTTAATCAGCTACACGTTGAAGATACGGCAGCTGTCTCTGCTCTCGCCCCGCAAAGCGATTCGGCCAACCGTCCATCATCATGGACTAGACATCGCTAAGACATCTGCTTCCTTGGAGAGTTGCCGACATTTTTGTTCATTTGTCTTCCGCGTGCCTTGTGCGTCTCTTCCGCCGCACGCACCTATAACCGTGCATGCAACTGAGTAGAGCCTGGCGTGCAGGGCTGCAGTGACGTCAGTGCGGTTCGAGTAAGCGAACAGCCGACGATGGTCATTAGTGGACAAAGCCGTTCCAGTCGAAGCTCTCGTGTCCCGTGTGCGCCTCGTGTATTCCCCACACCCTGGACGACGGCCAAATGGGCGTCCCAGGTGATTCACGGGGCCAGGAGGAGACCGACTCCATTTTCCTTAACAAATAAGAGCCTAGTTGAGCACATGGGCAGCGTTTTGGACGGGCGAGCAAGATAGGTTGGAAAACATACTCTGCAAATCATACACGAGTTCCTTGTGTTATTTATTTATTTATTTATTTTTTTCATTTATCTTTTCGAAGATCTCGGTGGCCGGAGAATATAGTGTTTAGTGACTCCATAACGGGCCTGTTTGGCCCTGACGCTCGGGCCAGGTAAGTTCGAGGACGCTTACACACTGTTTAGCTTTCAAGAAGACAAGAACGTAATGGCTTTTTCTTTATTTTTCATCTACTTCTTTATACATATGCCAACAGCCGCCTTTGTGATTTTTTTACGTCAAGCTCTTCATTTAAGCGTTTTTTTTTTTTAAGCTTATGTTCAAGGTCAAATCTGAATACAACCTAGTGAGCATTATTACAAATGTCGGGATATCGAGTAGCATTTCCTTGGCTTCTCCTGGTTCGAGTTAATGCAAACTCCTATCTCGAATGCGGAGCCACGCCTTCCTCGTGTGAATTCCGCGCTCCGCTCGGTACTCAGAATCACGTCAACTGTTTTCCTCTGCCAGTTCCTGCTTTCTGTACCATTCTCTCTCTCTCTCTCTCTTTTTTTTTTTTTTTCGGCTTGAATATGTCACCCAAGAGTGGTGCCGGCATGTGTACGGGGCGTTCGATACAGTGCACCTGCTCCCCCACTTTGTTCTCCGGAGCATGCTTGTTTTTCCGAGAGGAGCGGCATTAAAAGCGGAAAGAGAGCGTTTTCGGGGGCGGCCCTGAAACGGCGCTCGTGCGAGACCCGCGTCCTCGGGCCTCGTGTTAGCTCAGCCGGCGTCCAAAGTCCTTCGCTCGCACGGCGCCATCGGGGCGTGCTGCCGTTCTCCCGCTGTATACAGTATGCCCCTGGGCTTCCGCAAGGTTTCCAATCGTACGACAATTTGCGCGCTACTTCTCGCAACGTACCAAAGGGACAGCAGGAGCCTTGAACGGGGAAACGTTTCAGCAATGTGGCACATGTGGGCTACTCAGCGAAGACCGCCGAAGCGCACGTAGCACTGGTCTTCACTGCAAGAGCAATCATTACGCACGCGATGTTTATCTCGGACAGCATTGAAGGGTAGACGTTACGTCACAGTTGCGCACACCGTTCGCGTGTGGTCTCAGGGATACTCTTCGGCTTTCCAGTGCTGCATTCTTGCACGCAAAAAGGTGGGACAGGAAGCAGTATCCTTCCGGGAAGCGCGGTTTGTCACTTGCAATCCGACACGCCTCGAGTCCATTCATCAAGTGATTCGGCAGCTGAAAATAGCCTAATCAGTTATTGATATACACTTCCTGCATGAAATTTCACTGCGAGCTGCTAATGTATATATATATATATATATATATATATATATATATATATATATATATATATATATATATTTTAATCTCAAGAATGAGATGCGCTTCGGAGACGGGCTCTGAATAAGACTCATCCTAAAAATCGCTTTTGTTGACAGCAATTAGTGAAGTAGCAGTACAGGGGCGTTTTCGCCGTATTTCACCTGGAAGGGCGTCAAACCCGCGGCCCTTTTCTCATCAGAGGAAGGTTCCAGTGCGTCCCCGTAAACATGGAATGTATCGATTTAGAAGGCCACTTGCACGGTTCATGTCAGTAGATTCAACGAATTTCCGGACGTGTGTCATTAGGCCACGTGGATAATAGCAAAGCTATTGTGCAATTTGTTGTTGTCACTCTCGTATGACGTGCCTGTCACAGCGGACTTGTGCAATGGAGTTAGCGAATGTGCACATATTGCGTAACCGATACGAGTCGGCGAGAAGTCACATTGCGAATGGGGGCAGAGTCATTCAGTGGTTTCCAAGAATCAGATGCATGCAGTTTTTTTTTTTTTTCTTTTCCCGCGTGCCGCTGCATTATTCTATCCATGCGTGAATCAATAGGGTCTCTCCACACCACGTGTCCCCCCCCCCCCCCCCCCTCTCAATTCAGAGACAGAAAAAAAAAAGAAAAGACTCATCTAAAGCACGCAACACGAGGCAGCCGTGTTTCTGAGAAACCACAGGGGAGACAGTTTTGCTCAGGTGTTTGCCGCTGTTTTGGCGGCCAAAGGCTATCACGCGCGCGCGACACTAACGGCGCGACGCAAGACGTGAAGCGCAACTTTGCGGCCGTGTCGCCGGTGAGTCATTTTTCCAAACGTGCGCCTGCTCGAAGACTGATGTGAAATCGCTGCTGTCGCCGCCAGCCGTCACTCCACCTCCTCGACTCGCCCCTCCCCACTCCGCCCACCTATCTAGGCCTGTTTAACTCGCTCTGCCTTTCGTACGCGAGGTAATACGAACGGCATACGCCGAAAACACCGCAGACCACTGACAGTACTCATTGTTCCCTGGCGAGAGTTCGCGAGTTGCATGCAGTGTTGTCGAGCCAAAGGGTGCTGCAGTCAGCGGCACAAATCCGCACTTTTCACACCGGCGCGAGCAATACGAAACGGAACGAGTAGTTCGCTCTCGGGAATCAATTGTATTTTTTAATCCGGCATAAAGCTCCCCGTCAATATCCATAATCAATTAATGACGACGGGAAACTACGAGCACCTCACTCATAGTTTGGGAGAAGTTGAGTGTGCGCTGAGGATGTGTTCTCTCACATACCGCGTTCATATAGAGGTTTGAGACTGGTCAATGCCCGTACGCTGGACAATTGGCAGATCGGCGAGCGATCCCTAATCGTCCTACAAAGTGCGGAACGCTGCTTGAATTCGGTCCCTGGTTGGTTACCCTCCACAACGATGTTCGCTTTTATTTCGGCGAAGTGTGACACCCCGCACGTGTCTCGCTCACACAGCGTCAAGACGGCTCGTCTACGATGATTTTGTCGTGCACGATTGCACGCGCTACCTGCGAGTCGACCCGCATGTTCGCTTAGAAGGGAATCCTTTCGGTGAAATCTGGAGAATAGCGTCGACATTGACAGCCAGTATCCCGATATGAAAGAGCGATTAATATAGCGTCAGAGCCGGGATGTGATAAGGCACGGTGGGACAAGGGTTTCGTCAAAATATCTGAGCTGCGTTTCGCAAGCCGTCGCCCTTGCGATTCCGCCGTCGCCCGGTGGCACCCGCAGAGCCATCGGGACATCTAACGCGACTGGCAAGGGCGGTCAAGGACAGATGAGCTCAGATCGCACGGTGCCAAGAAAATGGCCCCCGATAAATGAACCTCTCCCTTGCTGCCAAAAAGATAGTCAAGAAAAGGAAAACGTATAAACCCGCAACAGCACAGCAAAATCTTCGTCGAAATTTCTTTCCTCGTTTTTAAATTATTTCTTTTTACGTCTCCCGTCCAGATAAAGGTCATTACGTTTTGTTTTTGTTTTTATTGAAACATAACCTGTCATCTCCGTTTGATGTTTGACTCGAAGCTCTCCGCTCCAAGCAGGTTATGCTTGTAAGTACTAGCGCGATATGTGGACCGAACACGGGCGTGACTGGAATGAGATCGTTGCTGAAGATCGTCAGCGCTGCCCGCCTCACCGGGCTATCATGCGTCAACCTGGCAGGGCGTACGGAGTGACAAAAGAGGAGCCAAACGATGTCGTAGAGTCGGGAGGCTGTGCAGGATTTAGTGGGACAGAGCCTGGTAGTGCCAATACTGGCCTGTGTAGCATTGAATGCGCTAACCCTCCGTTAACCAATCGTTAAAAAATTTTCTTCACTTAAAGGCTCTCCAGTGTAGGCACACATGAATCCCGCGCAGGTGTAGTCCGTAATTCGAGAAGGCGAGGCCTGCAAAGTTCTCTTGTAGAAGGCTACCTAACACTTTATTTCGTTTATGTGTCGTTCTAACATGGGAATCAATGCGCTTTTACTGCAGCGATGTTGATTTTGCGAGTTAACACTACAGAATATGACGGTGTAACATATGTGGCATTTAAAATGATTGGAAATACCAGAAGGCTGCTCACTACTCTCATTTGGTCTTCTTGTTATGACAGTTTCCAGGGCAGCGAATTTTGTTGTTTAAGCCGACATTTGCCGCGCTGTCGAACGAACTCGGAAAGCGGTGGTCGTCAGTCACCTAACCAACCGTCTCCCGCTTCTCTCCCCTCAAGCAGAACTACCTGGAGAAGTTCGGCTACATCGCGCCCACCAAGAACGGCACAGCGGCTCTGCGTTCCCAGGAGGCCCTCGTTGATGCTGTAAAGGAATTCCAGCGCTTCGCCGGGCTCCGGGTTACCGGTGAGTTGCGATCGCCACGGCACGTTTCCTTTAAAACATCCTCGTGCACTGTTCCCGTCCATAGCGTTAACGCTGTCGCCAACTAACCCGTAATACACAATCTGCGATGAGCTCGCGGTCACATAGAAGCAAAGTCCATTCGTTCGGCCGTCTCCCATGTACGTGCTCTGAGCCTTACTATATGTATTTCCTGCCTAGCAACACAGCAAGGGCTGTGCAAACGGACTCGAGAGCTTAAAAAAAATAATAATAATCAGAAAGCGCTCGCGCACTCAGCATGTACTCTCCTTTCGCAGCGCAGTAAAGCTCTATCAATGCGCCCATTTGTGCCACAGTCAGAGAGAAAAAAATTCCCTCCAGTAATGCGCACACAAAAACACGGCCCGCAATAAAATTATAAAAGCTACTAGTAGGTATACTGCTTTATAATTTTTCTCTCATCAAATTCCTTCGCCCCATTGTGTTCCACCAGAAACCAACGCCGTTGATTCTTGACTATTCGTTTCATTTAAAAGTTTGACTCAATCCTCGTCAGACATGCCAAGACCAGTGACACAACACGGCACTCGAAGGAAAAAGTTGGGTGCTTTTCCTGTCATAAATGCGCGTGCACATCCCTCAGATGCGGAACTGTGGCTCATACGTGGCCGCTAGGGAGAGGTACATCTTGCGCGTGGTTGCACAATGCCTCTGACACCGAGTTGTCACTCGCTGTTCATTTCGAGGATCGCCACGTCGCCGAACAGGAAACGCGCTGCCACCGCGCGGCACCTTCGCGGCGGCGGAGTCACGCCGCATGTCCTTCCCTCGCACGAGCGCCGTCCTTGGACGGACGGACAGAGTTCCTGTGCTACCTCTTCCCGCCAGCGTTCACCAGTTCGCGCAGACGTGTGTGAAAATCGGCGCGTCTATGCAGTTAATCGCTGTACCGCCCGAAATAAATGCTGCAAAGATAAAGAGCTGGTGCATGGCGGTCAGCCGCTTGAGGTGGCTTTGTGGGGCGACAAGATAGGACATGCACCACGCGTGAGGATGTCCGCAAATGCGAATCCACTGCAGCGAGTGACAACGTGCGTGCTGCTAAGCTCCCTCACTTTACCTGCCGCCACACGTACGCCTCCGGCACATCGCCTTCAGAAAGCGATGAGATTACGAACAGCTGCAGCTACTGCCTTGACTTGCGAGTGGGCCAAGCACTTGTCACAGTAGATATCCTACCAAGCCGGGAGAATGCCACGCGATTTGAGGCAAGGCACGCAAAAGGGGTCAGCGGCCAACAACGACTCTGGGATATCTATTTCTCATGAAAGAACCGGTATTTCATTTCATTTATTTCATCCTTAAGGGCCCGAGGGCATTATATAAGGAGGTGCTACAGTTGGGGTAAATACAATCTCGATGAAGACAGGCACAATTAACACAAACACTACAAATTGTAAAAGGCAAGAAAAATAAAATAAATAAAGAGCATGCTCGCCATTCCAGCCTCGCGCGCACAGCGCCTTGCTCAGGAGACGAAAGATGAACTGGGAACATTGCGCAGACGTGCCGAGTGTATGCTCGCATTCCTATGGGCGCTCGAATTCTTATAAATCGGTTTACTATAGTGGGAGAATTGAAGAAACGAAGGCGGGAACGGCCTCAGTGCTGCCGGACGAGCGTGCGTCAATGCGGCCGTTTCTTTTTGCCCGATCTTTCTGGAGAATTCTCTCGGAATACTGAAGGAGCTGAACGCATTGGCATGCATGCCACGGGGCAGGGTCGGCAGACAGCCACCGGTACGGCTGCCCGCGACGTTCAAGAACGCGCTTCATGCGGCGACAACAACAGTGGCGGTGGATTTTCCGTGGCTCATTTCCATTACGACTATTCGCAGCGTGACAGAACTGTTATCGAACGTCACACTGCGTTCCTGTGCGTTTACTCGAAACTCTGGAACGAAGGGGGTGATCCCATTTCGTCGTTCCTTGGAACGTATGAGTCAGAGATATAATAGTGTCACACAAAATCCGTAAGCTCCAAACAGGGCTTAATCAGAGGGGTGGGAATCAATGTAATCTCAATTAGTGACATTTCTGTGATGGCGACTGACGTGTCTCGTGGCCTCGTCGCGCCGTAACGAAATGGCCAGTTGAAGATCCTTGCTGAGATTATAGAGGAAGATTTCTTTCTTTCTTTTTCTGTAGTGATGAACATTCAGTATTATCATCGCCTTGTGAGCGAGCGTGCGACGCTTTCCTAGAGCTGCAATCTCCATAATGATAATAATCGAGCCGCTCATAATGACAAGACAAACTCTTCGCATGCACAATGAGGAGGCTGTGCGGTGGAAAAGACGTTTCGGAATTACTGCGTCCGTTTCGAAAGACATCCTGTCCCGAATCAAACGCGTTAGAGAGGAAAACCGTCTCTTAATGGAAAACCCGTATTTAGATACCCTTGGTAGCCAGAAGTCGTACGATAGGCCTCGTCGTGGCGAATGTTTATCAGCAGCATAGGGCGCACGCTAAAAGTGAGTCGGTAACTTGTTCATTCAGCTGCATCGAAATTCGCAGTCCGCACCGAGGCTTTTCTTGGCGTCGGGCTGCCTTCCTCTCGCGGGCCGCCCGGTGGCCCGAGGGCTGTTTCGCCGCAGAAAGCGATGGTGCGATTGTGAACCGCTATGACGTCATGTGGGCACTCGGGCGCGCTCTTTCCCGGACCGGAGGCACGGTACCGTGGAGGAAGGCCGCGGTGACGTCTCGCTGTCGGCGCCAGCGGCTACTTGTTTGTCCAGTGGCCTCGAGTACGCCTGCGTGGCCTCAACCAGCTGAGAGGAGCTCATCAGTTATAGGTGCTCAACTTCTCGTAGGGCGCTTCTTAAGCTCGGGAGACACCAGCTTCTCGAGCGTTTTCCCAGCTCTAGTCACGAGATAGGTGGAGAAATGTTCTAGCCGCACGCTCGAAACGTACTTTTGACGAAGCCGTTTTGCTTTGTCAAGGCACATGACATTTTATTTTGACTATTTGTCAGAAGCGACTACTTGGCAGGCTCGGTGAGTGTGGAAACTGTGTCGGGTATATAAAAAAAAAATTGAAATGAAACAGTGACGGAGTCTCAGGCACACGCACGCACACTGTCTAGGCTGTGGCATCGGATGGCCACGCGGTGCCTTCGCCGCACCGATGTCCAGAGCGATGGGAAATACGCGCGCCCCTGTGGCTTCCCCCTCGGAAAAGCCTGCTGCAGCGCCACGGAAAATTGGCCCCGGTCACTCGACGCCGGTGCACTCAGTTTAGAATTGTGGCGAGTGGAAAAGAAAGCGGAGAGAACGCAGAAGAGAAGCAATGGCGGGCTCGGGTGTTTTTTCTATCCTATAGCTCCAAGCGCGCAGCGTGATAAACATCGACTTGCAGACCCGTGAGCCGATGTGTTTAGCTTAAAGCACTGGTTCTACTGGTTCTGTAAGAAGCTGTCCACAAGGACAGAGGGGAAGCACAGACAAGTGACTCTTGGTTTAATAGAAAGCGTCCACAAAAAAACGAAAAGCATAGAGCAGGAAAAATTTGGTACGTAACGGTTACTTCGTATTCAGATTAAGTTAGTTAAGTTAGAAGCTATTGGGCTGCAACAAATAGGAAAACGCATTCCAAGAAGAGAAAAAAAAAATGTCCCTCTCTTTGCACTCGGTTTTTGCATTTTAGTAGCACGCTGTCTCAAAGTCAACAGAACGGCAGTTTTATTTACTTTTGTTTTTCATTGCCATAATAATAGCGCCACGACGGCTGTTCGTACGCCGAATACAGTGGTAGAAGAGCTCCAATCAAAACCAATTCGTTTCGAAACAGACTTCTAGCAACATTAGAGCCAACTTTTCTCAAACGTATATAGTGACTGGCAGAGATAACAGAATAAAGATGGGCTGTCCGCGAAAGGACGAATAAGGTGCAGTACGTAAATAGCGTATCGGGTTTGAGTAAAACCCACCAATCAGTGCGGCCATGCATATTCATGCGGTGGTCGGCAGAACACCGTGCCTTTTCAGATATAAATACACAGCAAAGCTCGCTTCGCAACTAAGAGCCTGCGCGTGCGTAAAACTGCCTTAATTCTGACGACGGGGCCATTTACGCTCAGGGTGCCGGGGAGAGTAAATACACACTCTTAGCAACAAAAGCTGGAGCGCCTTTCCGGTAGCCTTGGACCGCCGCTCCGTTCGAGCGAAGAGCGAAAGCTGGCGCAGTTTATACGAAGAACAAAAATGGGTACCGAGACAAAAAAAAGTGTGAAACATTTCCACCCGCGTTGCCTAACAACAAGTAAAGAAGAAACGGAGCTTTAACTAGTGCAGAAACGCAGCTGTCCTTTTCTATCGAACTAACAGAAACGAAGGTTCAAGATGACGTAAAAAAAAAAAAAAAAAAAGAAAGCACGAACGTATACATTCATTCGGGGAACTGGTGTAGATGGGTAGATTTTGTGGAACTGGCGTGAGCGCTCCGTGTAATGGCGTTCAATGGACAGGTGTAATATTGCGACATTGAACGTGTCAGCAATGACTGGTTTCTGAAGAAGAAAAAAAAATTAACAAAAAAGAAAAAACAAAAAACGTCGCATGTTTGTGTCTAGGAGGAAGACCGCCGCACATTACAATGGCGGATGACACGCAGCTCCTTCCTTCTTTCTCTGCCGCTCTGTCTCCCGGCTTGTGGTGCCGAGAAAGACTCATAAAATGTTACTGAGGGATATTATTGATAAAGATGAGAAAATTTGCGCAATGGGACGATCACGTTGCGTATAACGCAGTACTGGTACAAATACGCTGTTAATAGTTCTTTGTCTTTGGAAGCAATTAACGAGAGTTCAAGGCATGCAGCTTCTCACAGTGCAGAACTGGAAGGGCGCATGGTAGTCCGGCGAAGCCCCCCCCTCCCTTTTTTTTTTCTTTTTTAATGAAGCGTCATTGACATTGACAACGAAAACACGTCGTCGTGTTCACGCGCTGCGTAACGAGACAGGTGCCTGGCAGGTGAGCCTGACGGATATGACAGAAAAGTGACTCCCTTCAGCCTCTTTACCGTTTTGATGGCTGGCCAACAAGGCTTCGGGCACTGATTCATTCCCCGGCAAGGCACGAACGGAGGCCGCCTCGAGCGCCGTGTGGGAAGATAGCACACAGGCCGTGTGCGGAACAACGTCGATGAGTCAAGGAGGGTCCGGAAGCAGCTCCGTAATGTCACAGCGCCGCTGACCTTGCTCCAGTGGCGCATGAGTCAGGAGCGGTGGCACGGCACGTCGTGTATCTTAACCAGTCTCGGGTCGTACCGTATGCGGCTCGTATGTGTTGTCGTCACCGAAGCGACTGGGGCGTACGTAGGAAGAGCGCAACGCGCGCGTATTCCGATGAGGTAACGCACGCCGAGCAGCTCTGAATAGGTTTCTGCAGCTATAGACTAGGATTAGGCTGCGCTAACCTTTCCCGAACCACTACGCTGCACATAGCCACTCGACATGCTGCGCCGGAGTGCAGGAGCTTTCAGCCAGGAATGCCGGGAAGTTTAACTTCGAGTTCATATTCTGCGACGTCCGCTCATTCTATAGTCTCAGTTATGATAGTCGATGCAACAACGTTTCAAAACTTAGCAGAGCAAGATCAGAAAAAAAAAAGTGTCTATTCACATCTCGATTCGTTGTCATTGTTTCAGTCGCAGCTTTTGGTGCGTCTTCACAAATAGGCAAGACGTACATACATGCGCACTTATCTGGAAACCAAGCATTTGTTTAGCTGTCTGGATGTGGTTCTGCCGCTGATCCATTCCAAAGGATGATATATAGCTAAGGCTACGGAAATGTTGTATATACACTCGTCTCTCTAACGAGCATCCCTGCCCTTTCTCCGCGTGTGCTGCAGGGCGCGTGGACAACGAGACGGCGGCCACGATGCAGCTGCCGCGCTGCGGCGTCCGAGACAAAGTGGGTTTCGGCCTGGACGCCCGCCGCAGGAGAAGGCGCTACGCTCTGCAAGGTTCCAAGTGGGCCAGTAACGAGCTCTCTTACCGCATCAGCAAGTATCCGCGCCGTGTAAAGGACAGGGTGGCCGTCGACAAGGAGATCGCCCGGGCATTCAAGGTACGCCCACGCTTCCGTTGTTGTTGATGATGATGGCGATGGCATGTGTAGCCATTGAATTTTTGCGCTCACAGCTACGCCAGCCGCAACACGGAACCAGCGGTATACCGCTGTGTCTTAAGTAGTGACCTCGCAGACTTTGCATTGAGTCCCCGAGCAAATCCCATTGCTGCTGTTACACTTGCAGATGTGGTCTGATGTGTCCCCGCTGACCTTCACGCACAAGAAGACAGGCCCGGTGAACATCGATATCCAGTTCGTGCGTGGGGAGCATGGAGACGGCGACCCATTCAACGGACCAGGAGGTACATTGGCACACGCCTTCTTCCCGCGCTACGGCGGCGACGCGCACTTTGACGACGAGGAGAAGTGGACCATCGATGAGTACAACGGTGAGTACCATGACCGAGCTGTGCGGTCACAAGTCCAAGCACGCCTAGTTAGGCTTTTGTAAACTTGTTAGCTGACCTTCGAGAGAGAGACCACATGTTCAGCGGCATTCACTCAACTGGCTTTTAGACCGTAGCTCTACTCTTCGCACTGCAAGAGCCAATGTCATTCACTTGCGCGCTTGACCTTGAGCCGTCCTAGTGCTCGTGCCCACGCCACTCCCCATTTCTTCATCTTCATCATCCGTAGCACTACCCGTGGCTACCGAGCGATCGTCCCACTCGGATAACTATTATAAGTTTAAGCGAGATAAACCTTCGAAATTGTTTCTGTGAGCTGTTATGTTTTTGTTGTTGTCCCTTTGGGAAGGGAGTGGGCGTAAGCATCTCATGAATGCTTATGGTCCATTTGTGCTAAATACAGCGATCTTACCAAATTACTTCAACTCTGATTTATCCTATTGTGATGGCATCAAAGCAAAGCTGCAGGTTCATTAACAGGGAGCGAGTATATAAAACAGAAACCTACTTCGTTCAAAGTATTCATTTAGCACAACGAAGCTCGGTAAGTGAGAGTCCCATACTACGCAGGCTTATGTATGCACCTCTGGCAGCTTCTTACAAAGGCGAAGCTATAGGTCGTTGAGTTTTCCATCCTAACCACGCATCGATGTGTTCTCTTCCTCCGCTGCTTTCTCCGGTAAGCGACACTGTAATCAACAAAAAAGAAACGGTATGCACTATTATAAGAAGCATATCCGCCTGATATGCTTCAGCGGCATTACAGTAATCACTACCACGGGGAAGCCCCTAATTAAGTTGCCAGGCGAGGCCATCAGAGTGCTGTGTAACAGGAGGTAGTGTTCGGGGGGTCGCCGGGGCAGAAAGGTGTTTGGGAAGCTCTGTGAGGGGTTCTAACAAGTTTCAACCTTGTACTTGCTGTTGTTTTTCCTTCTGGTGGCTAAATCCTCCTGTGGTGATGTTTGTACGTGCATTTTCGCTGCCGGCAATACTCGATGCTCCACTGTGATAAATGTGCACGGGTGATGGTGTACAGTTAGTTAGGAAACCGGTCAACAATGCAGTCACGTAATGCGTGGAAAACTCGGCACTCAGCGATAAGCATCTTACTTTTATCATCTTACTACTTTGTTTCATGAACGATGCGCAAGCCCATTGAGGCGCCCTTCCAAGAAGCCATGCAGTGTCCTCTGGCAGACCGCTCCTCGGGGTTGTGCTTGGGCGGCCGCAGCAGCGCTTACGCGGAACAAAGTGATTAGGGGAAAACCCATCGGCCTCGCTAATGACTACTTCGTCGCCAGGGAAGCCATGCGGCTCCCATCGCGTTGCTTCTCTGAATGGCGCGGAAACAGGCATGGGGGCCAGGAGTTTGCTCGATTCGAATCTTTCCCAGAATAATTTTTCTCGCGCAAGCGTGCATCAGTGAGCACCGGTCACTATAAAGAAAAAAAAAAAACGGCGTGCACTTTTTTTTTTTTTAGAAGAATTCGTTAAAGGGCGAAATCTCTCTCTCTCTTTCGTGCAATGTGCAGGGCCACCTTCATCATATATTACTGTGCAAGTGAACTAGAGGGTGAACCTTTCTTCAGTGAGGTGAACCTGCTCATATAATATAATGGCGTTACATATGACTATACCAACAATGGCGAGTTCCGCAACAGCACGTTGCTGCGTGACGAAAATTCGTAACTGCGGTTTCGCACTCGGAAGAAATCTGTAGCGAGAAGTTTCCTGTAGCGGTTAGCATTGCCTTTAGATTAAATAAATACCTCTGCCGTAGCACTGGTTGGCTCATTGACTTTCAACGCTATGTGCGCTGCAGGAGCAGTATACTTATAGTAGCCACGCAAAGCGGATATGATAGCGCCATTCGGCTGTTCTTCAAAGGCACGCTCGCGTTACCTGTCCAAAGCAGTGCGCAGGAGCGACGACAGCATGTGTTTTATTTAACTACTGCAGGCGTGAACCTTTTCCAAGTGGCGGCGCACGAGTTCGGCCACTCGCTGGGTCTGTCCCACTCGGACGTGCGGCGGTCCTTGATGGCACCATTCTACCGGGGCTTCGAGCCCGGGTTCCAGCTGGACCGGGACGACATCGACGGCATCCAGGCGCTCTACGGTAAGGTCCAGCCTCGCCAAGACCCCAGGTGGCAGCCGAGGCCAGCGTGGCCGCCCTACGATGCCGACCGCCGCCGCCGCTTGCCGCAGCCCTGGACCCCGCCGCAGCGCAGACGCCATTGGCCGCCCTACTGGCCGCCGCGTAGGAGAGCCCGCTTACTGCGCCCCCCGCTCACCCCACTGCTGCCTCCCATGCATGGCGCCGTCGTGATGGTGGTCACTAACACACCGCGCTACTACTAATAAAGCAACACCCGCATGGCTTTGCCCGTCGTACATCCTCGTCGAGCTGTGTGCGCTTCTGCCTGGCTGGAACACGCCACCCGATGGCTGCTTCCTAACAGCCCTGTCTGTCTACCTGCCTGTTCCAGCCGCAGCAGTCCGCTTCCAAGGAGCGGCTGAGCTAAGAGCGAGAGAGCCACGATATCCACTGCGCTGCGGTGTTACCTCGATAGAGGCAACGGTGCGCGAAGAAGGGCCAGTAAGTCGCTGACGCAGCTTCCGCTTCACGTTTATTTGCTTATTTTTTAGCGACCTCGCAGGTGCTTTTTCGCTTGCAAGCTACAACATCTGCAACGTCCGCGCGGCTTGCTAGCCAAGCCGAGTAACCGGTGCTTTCATCCGTCTCAGCGATATGTGAAGCTCCCTTCGAAAGGCTACAAGGGGCAAATTTTGCCCGCACGACTTAGCGTACTGCGACGTCTTTTTGCTAAAGTTTACATGTAATGTGCTGCCACCATACAACAAGAGAGAAAAACCTAGATTAATTGTTCGATGCAAGCAGTTACTAAAAGAGTTAGGCTGAGATTTCTCACAATCGTGAACGCATGAATATCGCTGAATCTCTAGAATTACCAAACAAACGCTGCGTAGAGATGCCTTGAGGTTCTTGGCAGTCAGATCTAAGTCTCCATTGTGACTAGGTGCAGGTGATCAGAGCGGTCCTCTACGTTATGGATCACTCTAAAAAAAAAAAAAATCTCGTTCTGTTTTTTATTGTGCATGAGAACAAAAAAAAAGCGATGAAATTGACACTGCACCTTGGCATGGCCCGACAAGCGGACGAGAGTTTGTGGACTGTGTATGCGGCGAATGCTGTGGCACTAAAGCACACACGCACATTGCCTGCTGTGGGCGTGGGCAGGGCACGTTTAACCCGAAGACATTTTCTGTCCCCAGGTGCCGTGCACAGGACAACCAAGACGCCCAGCAAGGGAAGCCGCAAGCCCGCTCAGCCTGGTCCTGACCTCTGCCAGGACGCCGCCATCGACGCTGCCACTAGGACGGAAGACGGCAGCTCCTACGTGTTCAAAGGTAAGCGTCTCGATATATTATGCACAAGTCAGTAGCGCTGATGTCTGATTTAAGAAGACTAAGGTAATGTTCAACAGCCTCGGGAAGGAGTTTACATTAGGTAGCGAAATACTGGAAGTAGTCTACTTAGGACAGGTAGTAACCGCAGATCCGGACCATGAAAAGGAAATAACAAGAAGAACAAGATTGGGATGGAGCGCATTTGGCAAGCACTCGCAGATTATGACTAGCAGCTTACCGGTATCGCTAAAGAGGAAAGTATATAGCAGTTGCATCTTACCTGTACTCACCTATGGGGCTGAAACGTGGAGGCTATATCCAAGAGAGTTCTACTTAAGTTGACGACAACCCAGAGGGCTATGGAACGAAAAATGGTAGGGGTAACATTAAGAGATAGAAAGCGTGCAGAGTGGGTCAGAGAAATAACTCAAGTTACCGACATTCTAGTGGAAATTAAGAAGAATAAATGGACATGGGCAGGACATGTAGTGCGAAGAGAGTATAACCGATGGTCGTTGAGGGTAACAAACTGGATTCCAAGGGAAGGAAAGCGTAGCAGGGGGCGGCAGAGAGTTAGGTGGGCGGATGAGATTAAGACGTTCGCAGGGGTCAAGTGGATGCAGCTAGCACAGAACCGGGTTAAGTGGAGAAATATGGGAGAGGCCTTCGCCCTGCAGTGGGTATAATCAGGCTGATGATGATGATGATGATTCAACGGGCACTCCCATCTCTCATAATTCCCTAATTATCCAAAGAGCGGCTGAGAGCCATCCCTTCAATGAAATAAAGGCTTCATTCAACACCGCTCAATGATTTGGTTGGCTCATGCAGCAGAGGGATTGCAACACTGTCACTTCCCTTTCGGAACCCTGGAGTAGGGTCTCGGGATATGATAGTCGTTGTACCATTTAATTAGCCATACTTCCAAGCAGACTGCGACAAAAGACTGAATAGATTAACAACACTTCAACGGGAAAGACATTTCTTCGCTCGAAGATAATATTTGAGGAGGATATACACGGAACTAATGAATGTAAATGCAACGTAGGCGATGGAAGCTACCAGGATATAGGTGGTGTCACTGTGTTCACTGAAGGTGTCCGGTTTTCAGCAAAGGGGTACCTCGGTAAGGATCAGATTGTGAGGACGTAGGTTGTTCGGGCTGTGAGAATGTTGAAACGGAATGCGTGCAACAGAAAGGGCCGTCATAATGGTAAAGTCATACTGACGTATGCGATTTCGCTACACAGCACAGAGGCTGGGACAGGCAATGTTGGAGCGAGCCATCACGTCTGCTTTCCTAGATGCTGTCATCCGCCTCCGTTGGTGCGACCCTCAAACGACTGAATTACTGTATCATATTTTGAAGTATACAAACGCTAGCGTATCCCTTAAATATACCGGCTCCCTCGAAACACGTACCGCCTAAGCGAAATATCGGTACACCTAACTACATTTCATCTTGCTAAGAGTGCGTTAATGGTCTTTCATGTAGAAAATTTCTAACAACATATTTTGTATCCTTTTTTTTCTTCACCTTGTTTCCTAAAAGAATAGCAACATTCTTGAAGCTTCTCTGCATTCTCCGAGAAAATACATTTCAATGCCTTTCGACGAAATGCCGATGAAAAGTTTGCTCGTACGGCAAAACAAGCGCTGCCAGGGTCAAGCGATGTTAGCGATTTGCCGAGTTCGCGTTCGTGGGCGATAGCATCAGTTTGCATCTCCAATCCTTTCACGTGCGGAAAATCCCCGCGAGGCAGGCAAATAGGAAAACAAAGTCGAACGACGCCCCGCCGCTGAAAAGCCGAAGGCTGAAAGTGGCTTGACGTACCGCGGATTTGCGCGGGTGTGTGTGTGTGTGTGTGGGGGGGGGGGGGGGGGGGGGGGGGGGGGGGGGCAGCGAAACGTCTACTGTTCGGAAGTTTAGGGCATCGCATATGCGACCTGCGTGCGATGAATGTAATTCTAAGTAAAGTTAAAACAAAATGCGCCCCCGACAGAATGACAAAAGCAGCGTCACCTTCTTTAACACGAAGCAGCTGTGTTCGCGCTGGCGTCCCGACCGCCTTCAGCATCGATTAACCAGTCGATCGACCTTGGCGTCTTCGGCCTGGAACGCAGCGATGTCTCGAGTTTTCCTCGTGCTAGCGCTCTTTTTTTTTTTTTTTTTTTTTTGCTTCTGCCAAGCACCACAGAAGGAGAAAGTACGAAGACACGGGCACTGAAAGGAGGAAGGAAAAAAGAATAATATAAAAGTGAAAATCAAGAATGAGAAGAAAAAAGAAGTGATTCGCGGGCGGCAGCAAGCCTTCACGGCTCAGGGCCCTCCGATAATGGTGGCACATACTACGGCGCGTGCATCGCAAGACGTCGTCGGTTCGGACCGGCCGATGGCATCCGCTGCTGTCTGCGGAAAAGGCGACGCATCCGCGAGCGCGTGTGTCGTTGCCGGTGGAGGAAGACGTGCGCTCGCATGAGCGACTTGGGCAACAGGCTGCCGTTGCGTAATGAGAAAGAGAAGAAGAAAACCTCCCACTTCTAAACCACGAAGACGACGTCGTGAGGCGCGCCGCCATGCAAGCGCTTTGGTGACTCTTAGGAGACAGCCGTGAGCCTAATTATAGCCGGTGTTTATAAATTCGGGGCAAGGAAAGAAGTATGGACGCGCGAAAACAAAACGTGACGCGATGGCGCTGAAGTTCGAGCGGCTTTTCCTAACGTTGCACCAATCGACGATGCTTAAGAAGGTCGACTGGGAAAGTACAGGCATATGCGGCTTTTGCCGTTGCGTCTAACTGGACTGTTAGCGACTCGGACAAGTTGCGCTTTGAACAGTGTAAACGTGCTTTTTTTTATGTGTGAGCGAAATCGTCAAATATTATTGCAGTACATAACCGTGTTGTGCAGATGCAGGCCTGTGTGAAGCTGCATACAAACCTTTTATGAACGAAGCTGTCATTCTATCACAAGCTGCTTGATAGTGCGCAGTTTCGACGAACCATGAATATATATGGCAAAAAAAAAAAATCAGCGTTCTCGGAACAGAACTAAACACGTGAATTTGAATTTTTCGATGAAATCTTGGTCATATTAGCAGCAGTAAATCAACTATGATTAGACAATGAGACAAGGTACACATACAAGAAGTGCATTGGTGGTAAAAAAGACAAAGAATGGCGATCAATATAGTGAAAAGTCGCCGCAAACCCCCCAAGTTTGCGACCCTGAGCTCTACAAGAAAAGAAAAAAGGCTCGCATTCTCAAGCAACCAACCTAACAGTGACGGCTGAAGCATGTAGAATCATTGTGTTCGTAGTGAAACATGAGTCATTTAGCAGAGCGGATACGTACTAGTGCAGATGTATATTGCTTTACCGGACGCCTCTTCATCATCATCATCATCATCATCATCATCAGCCTGATTATACCCACTGCAGGGCGAAGGCCTCTCCCATATCTCTCCACTTAACCCGGTTCTGTGCTAGCTGCATCCACTTGACCCCTGCGAACTTCTTAATCTCATCCGCCCACCTAACTTTCTGCCGCCCCCTGACCTCGGACGCCTCTTACACCAGCGCAGTTGTCACAACTATGTTAGTGCGCGCAGGAGGATACGTTTACCCACGCTGTGCTCTATTATGTGCACCCCTTACAAAAATGGGTTTTGAAACTCCATTGTCGGACTATTGACCATCTTTTGAATCTACTGAATTTCGATAGACATTCAACCCCAGTTGAGTATAGTCTTCACGGGGCCAACAAAATGTTTATTGTGTTCTACCCAACATAATTTCTCTCGCCTTTTTTCTATATGCTTTCTGTTGTCATTTTTCAACCTTCACGGAGAAATTAGCGTATACTGTTCATGCTGACCCATGTTTTTAAGTGGTTTTAGGCGCCAATGATAAGAACGTGTGATTTCGTTATGCTTCTTTGATCTCACTTGTAATTAACGATGGGCCGGATTCTGCACCGTAATAAAAGAACAGCATGCAACTGCGCGCACTTTCATGTTTTATAAAAGTGCATGGGCAGTTTTTAACATTAACTGCGCACACTTAGCTCATGCTTCGCAACAAAGCAGCGAAAATATGCAGCGCATTATGTCAAAACAGAAATTAAATTTGCACTTCTTGCGTTTACCATTATAAATTTACTATTGACGCGGTTGTTTGCTTTTGGTGAACGTGTTTTTCAATGTGACCTCGGAATGCATAACGAAGAGGGGATAAGGGGTGTCCGAAGATCATGTCGTGAACCATCCGGCTAGTATACTTTATACGTCATCCAGATGTCACCATATGACTTAACATAAACAGTATTTACCGGAGTCTTTCAGCTGTGACTAAATTATGCCACCGTATCGTCACGGGCTTGAAATTAACTAGCCCTGCTGCGACAGCTTGAAGACTTGCTAGGCGCATAACCTGTCACCAAATAAAGTGTTCATCTCTCTCTCTATGAAATGTCTCGCTATGTCAGCTGAAATGTTTTCAACTGTCTGTCCAGGTGACTACTACTGGAAGATTGAGACTGATGGCGTGGCCGATGGTTACCCGAGGAGGATATCAGACGACTGGGGTGGTCTTCCTGGTCACATTGATGCTGCGCTTACATGGTCCGACGGAAAGACATTTTTCTTCAAAGTAAGCACATGCTTGACAACCATCACAGCTATGTCGAGACATACAACCCTTGCTTTGCGCAGCACGGGTCGAGTGCTCCGATTTAACCGTACATCAGAAGCGTTATAAATATAGACACTCGGTCCTACATTCAATAAGAACAGTACCCGTGCTTTATGCCTCGAAGTGACCGCGATAATTAGCGTTGTGTCAATGCCGAAAGGCAAATCATACTTATTTCACCTCTCCTTCATTATACTTGGTCTTCTGATAGCAATTGCAGTTGGGAACAACCGCTGTGCATTTACTGTTATGAAAATTTACAAAGTTCAGTCAGTCCAACGCGCGGTCACTAATCGTACACTCATTCTTTGAGTCAAGCCAGTGCACATCTCTTTACTACCTCCTATCATTCAGTCAAATTTCTGACTGCAGCTCCATAGGCTTGACAAGCCTTTTTTTCGGAGAAAATGATCGCACACTCTTGATTTTACACTGCACCCTAACGCTCTCTACAAGAGGCTATGCTTGTGCCGCATAATTCCAGGAACGGACCCAGTATACGGCGCAACGTTGAAGTCGAGATGAGATATTGACAGGGCATGTGATTCTTGCCCGTATTCAGTTAGGTTCACTCCATTGTAGCATATTGCGGCCCTGCCGGCGACCATCCGAGCGGGGAGTTTCTCGGGACATATGCTGGCGCAAACAACACTGCGCACAATATTGCTATCACAGCGCTATCCGTTGCATTGATCCCGACACAAACTCATTCGCAGGGAGGCAACTACTGGCGCTTCCGCAACAAGCAGGTGAGCAAGGGCTACCCACAGAAGATCAGCGTCGGCTTCCAGGGCATTCCGGACAACGTGGACGCTGCTCTCGTCTGGAGCGGTAACGGAAAGACGTACTTCTTCAAGGGCTCGCAATACTGGCGCTACGACAGCCGCAACGAGGTGCCTGTCAGTGACCGCTACCCGCAGCCCATCAGTAACTGGAACGGCATTCCTTCGCACATTGACGCCGCATTCCAGTGGCAGAATGGATACTCGTACTTCTTCAAAGGGCCCAACTACTACCGCTTCAACGACAAGGACTTTGGCGTAAGTGCACGCTGAGACGATAACTAACGACTTTCTTTTATGTCTCGCAAGTGTAAAAGTCGCTAATGATAAATCTCCCGATAGAAAAACAGTACATGGACCTTCTAAAGTTATTAGGTCACTCGTTATTCGACCAGAACAATCGCCAACGTTCCTGACTCTCCATGGTGGCATATGACACTGGATAGACTGTCCCGTCACTTAATTGCCCCTTAATCACGGGCAGTGCGGGTTATGCTACCCCTCAAACGTCGCTTGCGATTGTCCTTGTGTTTGTCCCAAGTTGTACACAGCTTCCTCACTACTTTCAGCGCAGTTGTGCTTCGTAAGTATAATTAAATAGGTTATAGGAAAGGAAAGGCGCGGTATCTGTCACACTTCTCCGTGGATACCCTAACTACGCCGTAAGGGAAGGGGGAAAGTGCGACTGAAAGAGGAGTCTTGGCAGAGGGCTCCGGAATAATTTAGACCACCTGCGGATCTCTGCACCCACATCGCACAGCACACGGAAGTCTCTTTGTTTCGCCTTCATAGCAACGCGGCCGCCGCGGTCGGATTCGCCCCCGGGTCCTTCTGATCAGTAGCCTAGCTGGCAGCATAATAACTGTGCCACCAGGGCGGGTGCACAGAGCTTCCGTTCATCGATTTCGCCACGTCTTAGGAAGACAGGCCTGCCAACTTGGGCAGCACTTCTGAGATGGGAGTCGACCTCACCGGCTACTTCTAGGCCGTGCAGACGCGTTCGTGCAGCTTGGCTAAAATAGGGGCTTATATATATATATATATATATATATATATATATATATATATATATGTAGTCTTTTACACGATGTTGCAGACTGCAGGCTAATGAGTACGTCTGCAACCTGAAATCGAAGTGCTGGAATACCTAATCGCATTTGGCTAACCACGCTAAATCGGCCGTCATGCTTAGTTCCATTATGCGCATGACGATAGCCGAACAACTGATGTATCTACGCCATACGAGCAGTTAACTCTTAATTTATTCAGCTGCACAAATTCTCCACGAGTTTGTATGAGCAGGCGGTGTTCTTGATACCCATGCTGTTACTTTTCGTGGCAGGTGGACAAGGGCGACCCGGCGTACCCACGCGCCACGTCGGTCTGGTGGTTCGACTGCAAGGCAATGTCCAGCGCCATGGCTCAGCAGCAAGTCTCCTCACGACGCCACCCCGAGAGCGCCACAGTTCACGTTCTCGACCGCACCGAGGCACCGATGGCCGCCAGGGTTCCTGTGCGCCCGCAGGGACTGCAGAGGGACGCCGCGCCCGAGGCCCCCGAGCTGGGACCCGTCGGGCACGCCGAGGCTCCGCCTCCCACCACGGTCGCTGCCGGCGCCAGCTCGTCCCTGCTCACGTCCAGCGCATCGGCACTCGTGCTTCTCACCGTGCCCCTCTTCAGGCCGCTGGTGTGATGCCCGAGCTCGTACAGGACGCCATCCGCGTTTTGAGGACGGCTTGCGACGAAGTAGTCGTGGTTGCCACGCCTAGCTACCAACCGCACCATAAGCTCGGCGAAGAAGCCGTGTTCACAGGGGCATTTATGACGTTTACGTGTCACGACGTCCAAGAGCTTTTGGAAAGCTGCAATGTCATGCAGAACTGTTCTGTGACCATTCACTCGAGTCATTCAGCCACATGGTTGCTACGACTGTAGAGTTGTTAGAGTGGCTTCCGAGAAAGCTCGTTTTTGAAACAGCGCACAAATGGAGATTTGCCAGTGAGCAGCAGTGGCATTGACAACTTGGTGTGCGCTCTTCCGATGAAGTTAGACACCCAGCTAGTTTCTTCCTGGTTCACTGAAGCAAGCATCAGGCTATTCCCAGCGGTGCGTCTCGACCGGTGTTTTTGTTATTTAACGTTCACCCCTCTGCATTATTAACGAGTCCTGCGGGGACGACGGCGCATGTATCACTTCGACATCGTCCTCCTTTCTTGAAGGGAACATGCCTCAGCTCATCGCCTCCAAGTGCCTCGACGACATTTCGTGGTCCAACTCTCTTTTGGATGACACAGAGACACTCCCATCGTTTCCACTCGTGGACAGTTTCGTAGTGACAGATCGCGCGCGTGTGTGGAGAGCCTCCTGACTGTGTCGGGAGGAGGTTGTGAATCCGCGGCTCCTTCCAAGAAGAAACCGGACAGCAAAGAGTCATGTTTCTTTATCGCTTTGTTTTTCTTGGTGAGTGGCTAGTTTGTCAAGGACCGAAGCAATTGGTGGTGTATGCCGAGTGTTCGCGAAATGAGGCTCTTTTAAACATCTACGACTCGTTCCATGCGCTGCGTTAAACAACAACGCATACACGCGCCGCTGCTTCCCCCTCCCCCTCCTTTTTTTTTATATAGTGTAGCGAATCGTCGATGTCACCAGTCGGCAACGCTCAGCAACTGTCCATTTCAATGTAGCTTACACTATGTAGTGCAGATGAACAGCGGCGGTAGTCACTTTCACAAACCGCAAACTCGACAATGCAGGCAGCCCCGCCGGGGTGGTGCAGTGGTAAGACGCCCGACTACTGTGCCGGAGTTCCCGGGTTCGAACCCGACCACGGCGGCTGCGTTTCGATGGAGGCGAAACGAAGAGGCGTCGTGTGCTGTGCGATGTCAGCGCACGTTAAAGATCCCCAGGTGGTCGAAATTAATCCGTAGCCCTCCACTACGGCTCCCCTTTCTCTCTATCCACTTTCATTCCCACCTTCCTCCCTTCCCTTACGGAGCGGTTCGGGTGTCCACAGAGCAAGTGTGACAGTTACTGCGCCTTTCCCTTCCTGTGAACCAATTTAACTTAACTTAACAATGCAGGCAACGGGTCACCTTTTCCACGTGCCAAGCTTAGGCTACAAAAATGCACTCAAGTTTTTACTTCATTTTCGAGAGCGCATGGAATGATTCTGAGAAGTAGAGGCATTCACGCGAGAGCCTTGCTGCCGCACGTAAGCCTGAGTGAATTGTGTGACAAGCGCGTGCAGCGTGATAGTGCCAGGCAGCGAGCACCGGCCATGGTGTGCCGCCGTCATTCACCAAAGACTGACCAAGAGGGGGCGCAGGCCGCCCCCCCTCTGGCGCCCCCTACCCTCAACCCCCGTCCGGCTGGCCCGGGCTCCGCCCAGAGGCGGCCGGACCCCAAGGGCCATTTCCTTACCCCTCCACTCATCTACTGGGCGTTTCGCCGCCGAGGAGCAGGGCCCATGGGCGGTATACGCAATATCGGTGGTCCGCGGAAACTTCTCGCCGCCAAAACGCTTACTTCTCCCGCGGCGCTGGTTTGTCGGCGCCAAAGGAGTCGGTTGTTTGCTCATTAAAGTCGTTTGCCATTGTACCGTGCCGCATCATTGTTTTATTTTTTCTAGTCGAACAGGAACATCAACACCGCCCTTGTCACTGGGTCAGTTGCATTTGTTCCTCTATACTGACACACATGCATGCGGGGAGTCAAGAGTCTTAAAACGCGATAATTGCACGCCTAGTCGAAGTTAGTTAAATTTGCATCTTAACACATGGCTACAGCCCCGCCAATCGACACGAAAAAGCGCTCGATGAACAACTGCAGCACGCAGCCGAAGCCACACGTGCGGTCCAAGGAACAGTAGCGGACCCTATCCCGTCTCCATTTCTGGGGCATCTACGCGCGGCACATCTTCGGACCGTGAAACACTTTCTCAGAACCCGAAGGGCTCGTGAAGCCGGATAGCTCTCGTCTTCGCTTGAATCGCACACTTCGACACAAAACACTCAGCGTACAAACGATGGCCATCCTTTCAGCGCGGGGTGACCCGCCGGACGCACATGACGGAGGGGTACCAAGCTAGCGAATTAAGGGGCGAGGGGGAACCCGAGCGGCCGCCAAGCTGTTAAGCGCTGTAGGCTCTTAACCTGCAACGTGACCGGCTTATGAAAATCTTAAGATTTACTGCGTATAGCTCAGATGGAGAAATAGGATGCTGAATAAATACCCTCAAGAAAACTCACGGCGCTCAGTATGTGCATCGTATCCTGCCGAACTCGTTCCTTAGGCGCCGTGATTCGAGCAGCACATTAACTTGAGGCGGCGCTCACCTTTCGGCAAGGAGAATGAACGAATGAAAAATTTTATTTACACAAAGGGAATACTCCCGGCGTTGGTGGGGCCCTCAGTCCAGGGCCCCAGTGGCCTTTGCCGCCTTGCGCGCTCTGTCAATCAGCTTGAGCTGGTCGTCAGGCGTCGAGCAGGACAGCGCAGCCTCCCACTGCTCCGGTGTTGGTGTGGTGTTTATTGGTGCTACCTGTGTTTTTTGACAGGCCCATGTAACATGGTAGGGGGTTCTCCGCATAGTGGGCATTTATTTTCATATGTAGTGGGGTATGTGTTAGTCTGTAGCTGTCTCCAGGCAACCGGTCTAACAGCAGCTGTACTCGTCATGGAACATTGCACCAGTATCGTAGATGACCAGCCGATCCCAATGACGGTTCGCTGTCGTTGTCAAAGACGAAGCACGGCCTCAACAAGTGACAACAACGGCCTTCGCGATTTTTTGATAATTAGTCCGGTGGTCCAATCAGATATTGAGTATTTCAAAACATTTCATCTCATAAACGTAGAATGAATTGAGAGAAAGGTTTTCTAAAAACAAAAGCCTTTTCTTTCACTGCAGGACTCCGTATTAATTTTGATCACCCGGTGTTCGTTAACTTGCACTGACATTGCACAGTACACGGGCGCCTTGCATATCACCTTTTCCGTGCAGTTACGGTCGAGACCGATCAGTCAAATATTTAGGGAAATCCCCCAAGGTGGAGTAAATTTGTAATAACGGAGTAATTACTCATTGGCATCCACCCAAGCGCAGCCGTCGTACGACACAATAGCATTAAAGGTTTCCATCTGCGGCGTCCCTTGCATTCCTAGATCAATTCGCTCTCGCCCTACCATCTGATCTGCTAGCCGTCCTGGTTAGCTCAGTCGGTAGAGCAACTGCCCCGGAAAGGCGGTGGTGCCGGGTTCGACCCCCGGACAAAGACGAATTTTTCTTTAACTACGAAGTTTCAGAGAAAGCTGTATAGCTTTTCTTTGTAGGCGCATGGCTGCGCTTGGGTGGACGCCAATGAGCAAATACTCCCTTATTAGAAACCTACTCCACCTTGGGGGATTCCCCTAAACATTTTACCGACGCCGTTCCCACTTCGAGTTATAGAAGGCCAATTCGCTCTCGCCCTACTATCTGATCTGCTAGCCGTCCCGGTTAGCTCAGTCGGTATGAGCGACTGTCCCGGAAAGACGGTGGTGCCGGGTTCGATCCCAAGACCAGGACGAATTTTCCCTTAACTACGAAGTTTCTGAGAAAGCTGTGTAGCTTTCCTTTGTAGCCATATGGCTGCGCTTGGGTGGATGCCAATGAGTAATTACTTCCTTATCGAGACCGATCAGCGCTCTTGGGCTTAAGCCGCTCCTGTATGCAATACGCGGCTACCGGAGGTCGCTTGCCGAAGCATCTCGCGTTTATAAAACATATTCTGCTTCATGCATCATTAAGGAACACCGTAGCCACTGATGCATGCAACCTCCTCTTTCTTTATTAATGACGCATACAACCATTTTTGTCCCAAACTGATAATAAACGGTTCAGAAATCAACCGCTGACTTGCGCTTATCATTAACGTTTTTCCCAAGCACAACTGAGAAACTTTCCTACACGAATCCACATGAACAGCACTTATATATTCTTTTTGCAGTAACGGTATGTCGGTGCACATACGCAAGCATGACACAGCGTTTTCAGGATAAAGAAACTCAGTAACGATACTCTGTACACCCGAAAAATCCGACTCTCGCATCAGGTATAGATAGAAGCCCAAAATAGCTTGCCCATGGTGGCTGAAGAGTATAGCTTCGCCAGTTTTCCCTATGGGTAACAGAAAGCGACTATATAAAAGAGCATGGGGACAGCGAAAGAATGTGGCTCGCTCCGTCTGTTGAGGTTGCTGGGAAGCGCGCCGCCTGCACTTAGAGCGGCAGGGAACGGCCGGCGGGAGACGAGCGCTTCAAGAGAACGAGTTTGTGTCTAAAAATAAGAATAGCGCTCTATAGGTATACATATTAAAAAGGGCTTCATACACAGATAAAACGTGAAATGGAGTTCTCCGTAAACTGGACGACAAGCACAGCGAGCAACGCACAGGACGGTCAGTCAATCTTCAAAGCGATCTCGAGCAGCGCGGCGGCACTTCGTCATTCTCATCTTCCCGCGGAGCGGCAGCCATGGTTCACTACAATATATATGCACGTGGCTTTTAAATTGCTTGCATTTACATATCGTGATATACACTCACGTCAAGACATATCGCTTATTCATGCGCTACGCAGTAGTAGCCGTCCTGTGGGCGTCTTTACGGGCAAAGAAAAAGCGCAGTAATTGTCTAGTTCCATATGACACCCTATAGCCACTCCGCGAGGGCTGGGACAGATGAAAGAGGGATATAGGACAGAAGGTGGCAGTCGCTATAGTGGAGAGTTCCGCATTAATTTCGATCTCGTGGTGTTCTAGCACTGCCATCACACAGCAGCATTTAGCCTTCGTAGAAATGCGTCATCTAACCTACGATCTCGTGTTCAATAGCCACAGCAGTGGATTAGCACATGGGCGGTACTCTCATAGTGGGAATAAAAAACATCGGTGCAGTTACGGATAGGGGGCGAAGTAGGCAAACTCGTACCGCACAAAGTCAAGGGCTATGGTCCGGCCTATCTTATGCGTGCAAATATCGATGTTGAAGCTGCACAGATCCGCGGAACAGATCCTTATACGTACCCAACAAAGGGGCGACCATGCAATCTCTTTACTCCTGTCACGAAGTACTTTTTTATGTTTTGTTTCAATGTGATGACAGCATAAATAAGCTCTTCTTGGGAAACCGAATGTACAAGCATTGACTATGGAATGCATATTGCAACCGCACGATCGACCTCGGCGGCTGCGTTTCGATGGAGGCGAAACGAAGAGGCGTCGTGTGCTGTGCGATGTCAGCGCACGTTAAAGATCCCCAGGTGGTCGAAATTACTCCGTAGCCCTCCACTACGGCTCCTCTTTCTCTCTTTCTACTTTCATTCCCACCTTCCTCCCTTCCCTTACGGCGCGGTTCAGGTGTCCACAGAGCAAGTGTGACAAATACTGCGCCTTTCCCTTCCTGTGAACCAACCAACCAACCAACATAATGGGCTTTTGCAGTGCGAGGGGGACTTTGTCCGATAGCGGAACGGATCACTGTCTCATCGGCGCAACTATTTTGGACCCATGACCCCTTTCACAAGCATTTCATTCTAAACCGAGCACCAGGCCGTGGGAAAGTTTCTGCCTATTGAAAACCGGTGGTTACTCGGCGGCACCCAGGGATCGAACCTGATACCTCCTAAGGTAAGTTCTAAAGAAACATATGCGCTGTCTAAACAAGCATGACTCGAGCCCTGAAAGTGTGAGTAACCACTTTCAATTTTGTTAATGCTATCCCCAACGTCTTCTAGGTCGAATTCACTAATCATAGTTTTTGCAGCGCGTAGCCGGACAAGGACAAAGACGGAGGAACATGTAAGACGCACAGGCAAAACCAACTAGCCCGACAGCTTTTCCTCTTCACTAATCATATTTCCTAGCACAGTGGTACTAGCGTCCATTAAAGGTGTATTGCTGGACTTATCGCGAGCTGCAAAAACGCATTTGAAGTCACCAAGCATCATGATAGAGCGTTCGCAGTTACAGTAATTGTTTAGACTTTCAAAAAAGTCGTGCCTCTCATCAGTAGGCACTGGTGCGTAGACGCATATCACACGCCATTCTAAAGACGAAAAGGAGAGGTCACAGACCTCTGGAGAAAGGGAGGCCTGCCAGAAATAGGTGTTGTGACCGCCGTAACAACCATGCCTACACACTTTCGAACAAACAGCACACACCCCGCCGAGGTCCCAACCGCAGGGTTAACACGGTGTCGTACCGCGCAGTGAAACGCCACACCATGCTCGCGGTCCGGTCATCGTGTTAAGGCGAAAGCCTTTAATGGCTCATGCTGTTGTGGACAATGTGTGTCCCGCTTTTGCGGCGGCTCTGATTGGCCGAGGCGGGATGACGTCTTAGAGGTCTCGACCAATCGTAGAGCACCACCACAGTATGCGCGAATGCGTGCCTTATATGGCCATTGGCCAATCAAGGATTAAGCACTAAGTATGTCTAATTACATAATGACTAATAAACGCATTAACGATTAATAATTAATTAAATAATTCATTAGTTTACTCATTAATGTCTAGTTAATTGATCAGTTAGCTAGCTAATCACGAAATAATTAAATACTTACTAATATGTGTCAGTTAATTGCGTAGCAAAATGCGGCACTCACGCTCTCGTCTTTCACTGCTTTAGTCGCTAAAGTCCCTCGTAATTTTTCTACTTTTGTTTCCTGCACCGCTATTACACCAAGGTCCCGATCCATTACGAGTCGACACAACTGCAACTTTATTTGTTTTCTTTTTTTACAGAGCCCAAAGGCCAACCCTTTTACAATGATCGTCCCGACTGGTAAAGGCCTCTCGAGAGATGCCATTGCATAGCAAAAAATCCACCGGAAGCATGGTGCCCCGTTTGAGCTTACTCCTAACGGACAGGTCTCTCCCGCGGGAGCGAAGACGCCCGTGGCTGGGAAGTGACGTTATTTTTCTTTTTGCCGCCTCTCACTTTCCACCCTCCATCATCTTGTAGAGACTGCGTCTCACCAAGTTCCTCTCGCTTTGCAGATGCCTCAGTTTCCATATCCAACAGATCCACTCCTACCCCTCCCTTCGATGTGGCGTCCCTCCTTAGCACTGCATCCGCGCCGCTTGGCAAACAAGGTGACACTCGAAAATGCGCGAAAATTGGCCCCACCTGGTTCAGAATGATGTCTTCAGACGCCGGCAGAAGCGAGAGCACCTTCGCCTTTACCTTGAAACGTTTGAGTTCCTCGTGGCTCTGGTCGCCCTTCAGGAGCCAGGAGCCAGGAGCCAACACCAAACTCATTAACTATCAGACTTTCCAGAGGGACACACAAACCTGCATCCTAGTCCACAAAGACTACACAGCACAAGAGGTCACCCTTCCATCGATCCCCGAATACTCCTATGTCATGGTCACAGTCTTACCTTTGCGAAGCAAAGACCCCCTGATTCATGTGCTAAATATATACTGTCCCCCCAAACTTAAAGATGTAACTTTTTCCAAGCTCTTTACAGAAGCAATGCGTGTGGCTGGACGTGACCCTCTACTCATTGTAGGAGATTTCAATGCTCCCTGTCGGGGCTACCTTAGAGAGGAACCCCGAGGAAGAAAATTGGCGGAACTAATTTCGACCCTCCGTCTTACCATCCACACCGCCAATCCCACTCGCATGGGCAACTCAGTAACCAGAGATACGTGCCCTGATTTGACTCTTACCCGCAATATTCAGCACGCCGACTGGCCTAATACGCAGGACATTCTGGGCAGTGACCACTCTATTATTAATACCACTATATACACACGGCCCCTTAAACGCCCCAATCAACAAACGCATATTCCCGATTGGACGAAGTTCCGCGCGACACTTCCCTCTGTCGACATTGTCCGCTCGGGATACCACAAGTGGGTGACCTCTCTAATGACAACTCTCCGCACTAACGAACAGCGCATCCAACTCACCGACTCCACCCCAGAAGTAGACAACCATCTTCTCCATCTTTGGGAGGCCCGCCGCAGCCTTACCAAACGATGGAAAAAACAATCACAACAAAAAACTCAGACACCGCATCGTTGAATTCACCCAAAGGGCTGCCGACTATGCCGCTCAGTTAGCCGACACTAACTGAGTGGATCGGTGCAACACTGCTGCGTGCCAGATGTCTGGTAGTAATACGTGGCGTTTGTTTCATGCACTTATACAACCCTCTCAAACACGTGCAGAAACGACGCGGCATCTCTACAGTGTCATTCATAACTTTCCCGGTACTACAACACAGTTGGCCCGAATACTGTGTGACAGATATCTTTCTACCACAGTAGACCCTCGTCTTTCCCAATGCTCATACGCAGGCCAAGCAAACCTGGAGCTGGATGCCCCGTTCCAGCTCCATGATTTGAAGGAGGCCCTAGCCAAAATGAAGCGCGGTACTGCACCGGGCAGGGACAAGGTTACCGTCAAACTTCTCGCGAACCTTCCGGATGCAGCGTACCATACCCTCCTTGAATTTACCAACCAAATCTGGCTGGGAAATATTCCTCTCCCCAGGATTGGAAGACAGCATTAGTGACATTTGTTCCTAAGGCAGGCAAGCCAATTGATGTGAAAAAATTGCACCCTATCTCCCTCCTATCTTGTGTCGGCAAATTGATGGAGACTATGGTGCGAGACAGGTTGTCCACTTACCTCGAAACACATCAAACTTTTGCGGACACTATGTTTGGTTTCCGACCACAGAAATCCGCATAAGATATCCTTCTACAAATTCATCATGACATATTAGAGCCTAAAGAACTCTCTCACAATGGCAAGGTATAGTCCTGGCCTTAGATTTAAAAGGAGCTTTTGATAACGTCAAACATGAAGTGATACCAAGTCATCTCCAAGATGCGAACTGTGGTCAGAATACGTATCGATACATATGGCAATTTCTCACGGGTCGACGCGCCTACATTCGAATTCAAGACACGGAACATGGACCCTGTACCATCGGATCCCGGGGTACACCACAAGGCGCAGTGTTGTCTCCTCTCCTCTCCAACCTTGCAATGAAAAACCTTCCCGCAAAATTAAGCTCTATGCCTGGCATCCGATATGCTATATATGCGGATGATATCTCTATCTGGGCAACCGAAGGTAATCTTGGACACATGGAAACATGCCTACAACAGGCAGCGGAGGTAGTGGATGCTTACGCTGCGTACTGTGGTCTGCAACTTGTCCTCACAAAATCAGAATTTGTCCGCATCCGTCCCTCCCCTCGGGACGACACATCAATTCACCTTAAACTTCCTTCGGGTCCGATTAGAGAGACCAAGGAGATCCGCATTCTTGGTCTCTTTATTCACCAACAGCGCAGACCGGACACAACACTAACAAAACTTCGCATGTATGGCGACCAGGTGGGCCGTATGGTCCGCCGGGTCTCCAATAAGCGTGGGGGGTTACGAAGTAAAGATGCCTTGCGGCTGGCACATGCATTCGTTACGAGTAGAATTCTATACTCAACCCCCTACCTTCACATGCGCAAACATGACGAGGACCAACTCGAGATCATACATCGCAAAGTTATCAAACGGGCTCTTGACCTCTCCATTGCCACATCCAACCAGCGTTTGTTGAACCTTGGGATGGTCAACACCTATCGGGAAATCCGAGAGGCTCATCTTTTCAGCCAATACACGCGCCTATCACAAACGCCATCCGATCGCCGCATTCTTGACCGACTACACATCCAATGCACCACCACCTTTGAAGAACAGGTACGAACGCCAGAACCCTAGAAACGCGCCCTCAGGGTCAGACCCATTCCCCGCAACATGTCACACTTTGATCATAATGGCCGTCGCAAGGCGCGTGCGGAATCACTGGAGCGGCATTATGGTAGACAACATGTATACTACGTGGGCATTGCCGGTCCCTGCCGTGAGAGGTGGTTCACCGCGGCAGTGGTCCACAACACCAGCACAGTGGCAGGACTCACGTTCCAGGCCCACAACACAACATACGCGGAGGAAATCGTGATTGCGCTCGCCCTCTCCCTCACACACAAGTAAAACACATCATTACCGACTCCAAGGGGGCCTGTCGGAATTATGGGCTGGGTTGGACACCTCCTCTAGCCAAGCGCATCCTACAAAATTGCTATCGGTCCAGTTCAGTTCAGTCGTTCAGTCGTGTCCGACTCTTCGTGACCCTATGGACCATGTCACGCCACGCTTTCCGGTCTCTCACTATCTTCCTAACATCACATAACTTCATCTGCAGTGCCTCGAGGATGCCATCTAACGATCGCGTTCGCTGCCTACCCCTTCTCCGGCGACCCTCAACCTTTCCCAACATGAAATCTTTCTCCAGCGACTCCTCTCTTCTCACCAGATGACCAAAGTAGCCGAGCTTTAACTTTAGAATTTGACCCTCCAATGAGCAGTCAGGGTTTAGCTATCGGTCCAGCGACCCTCAAAATTGTAATCTCATCTGGGATCCCGGCTATCAGGGACTCCTGGGCAATGAGTTAGCCAATCAGGCGGCCCGCGCGCTCTCTCCCCGGGCACTTAAACTTGCTCGGGAAGTCTACTCCGAGCCCACTCAATGTCTTATTACATTCAAAGAAATTACCACATATTATAAGGACAGCCACCGCCGCTTTGCGGAACCTTGTAAAGGTCTCCGGAGAGCGGACGAAAGGCTCCTTCTCAAAATTTTTACAAACACAATGCTGTGGCCGACAATCTTGAAGCACTTCAATGCAGACTTTGATGGGGGCTGCAGCCTGTGTGAAGCGACCTTCTCAGACGTTTTCCACATGGTCTGGGCCTGTCCATCTAATCCCAACCATTCCCAATCCTTCATTACCCACCCTTCTAAGGAGTTCTGGGAGGCGGCGCTGCTCAGCTGCCATGACCTACAGTCCCAGCGGACCTTGGTCGCCAGTGCGCGAGCGGCGTTAGACGCCATTGGGGCTCGGGAATAGGAGCTCTACCTAGATTTGTGGGGGCCTGGGTCAATAGGGCCTCGGTCCGAACACCTTATTGTACAAATAAATGTTTGTCACCACACCACCACCACCGCGCCGCTGGCTGCGTCCCTCGCCGATGCACCGTCGCTGTCCGTCGTGGCACTGACTGAAACGCTAATACACGGCACATTTGTAGCAGGTGATGCCGAAGGTTTCGTTGACGAAGGCGGACTCAGCAGGCGGACTAGTGTCAACAGGCGGATTAGTGTCATCGATGCGATATAAGGCCTCCCCGTTATGTCACAGTGTAGAACAACCGATTTTTTCATTGCTTCTCTTGAGAGCACTTGAGGCAATCATTTGGTACTGCTGAAAAAAGGTTATACCATGGCTTGTGTCGGCCGCTATCACAGCTCGGAGTTTGCACCGCTTCCTGTTAATACGTAAGCTGTAAAAAAAAAAAAATGTTCCGATGACCTAAATTTCATAAATTATAGCTAATAAGGCTTACTGATGACATACAGTCGAATAGAACTCAAGAAAACAGCGCCAAATGCCTTTCGAAGAAGGCTCTCTAACCAATGGCGTCGACCGATTGTCGTGACGTAACGGCTAATCCGATTACGATGATGCCTATTTCGAGCTGGCGCATTAACCGTGATACCGGGCGATGCCAGTGGCTGCAGAGACTCGCCACTGCGTTCTTGAGTTGTATTCGACTGTAGCGAACTAGCTAAAGTGCAGAGGGCAATAGTTTGAACGTATACCTTGTCATACGAACTCCCACTCAACATGCCGACACAGAGACAGAAATAACTATACGCCACCTATATACAAACGACAATACAAGAGAAGAGCAAAGAATGCCCTCACAACACTAGGCATGACTATATTGTAGTTGCAGCCGCAGCATAATCGTTTCTAATCGTGGGGCTATAGCTGATATCTGAAAACGTGATGAAGACTGAGCGCGATTACGCGATACGCGAAAACTGACGAGTATAGGCAGCAGTAACAGTGAGTTGCGCATACCAGGGCAGGGTTGTTTCGATTCTTCTATTTTCCTGCTTCTGAGTCAATCACTTAGTCTTTAATGTAGCGCTTTTCGACAGCTAGGCAATTGTTTTATTCGCACGATGAGACGCCGGAAATCACAAACTGCTGAGAATGTATTGCGACAGCAGTGATATCAATGCAATGATAGTTCGAACAGTACCATTAATTGATACGGTACGACAGCGACAATTTCTAATTATAGCATTGAAACCGAACATTCTTTGACATGAAACAGAAGGACAAACAGAACAGGACGAGCACAATATGATAGCGCTTTTTGCCATTATGCATGACGCGACGGTCTGGCGTAGGCTGCAGATCCATGCGTATGAGCTGAGGTCCGTGAGCATTCGAGGAAGCCAATGATATTGACTCCCAATAATAACGTAGTATTTCACCCACTGGAAAACCAGCGAGCGCCATTTGACACTGAGGATCGAACCTATGGAATGCCCATCGAATGCGAGGGGGATGCTACTAGGATACCGTTTTTGTGCTGCACATATCGAATAGTGCAGCTCCTCGTCAGACGGCTATGGCCCGCAGTGGGCGAAGAGAACTTATTTGAACCCTCGGCGGGGAAACTGGGCGCGCTCAATAACTATGCACGCTTGTTCTGCGCCCTGACGAGTTATAGAGCCCCGTTTTCTTCTGCCATCGTAAGTCTGCGCACCAGTGCCACTAACGCACCATTTGTTTTAAGCTCCTTCTATCCAATCAAATGTTTGGTTTGGTTAGGTGCTGCCTTTTTACTTACACTGTAGTATACGGTGACAACCGTCATAAACATCGGGTTCTATAAGCAGCAGCGCCTCGCTACGGCGAAACGCGCGTCACGGTGAACAGAAGCTAACCTCAATCCTACCTGGACCTTAACTTGTCGGCGACAACCATCACAGAATGATTCGTTATACCCATTGGCAACGGAAGGCACTTTTTTTTTTTTATTCCTTCTTGCTACATGCATCCAAAGTATTTTGCATTCTAGGGCTATCGGAAGAGGCGCACTGTGACGGCGTAGTTGTTTTCATGCGGTAATTATTTAGGATAACATTAAAACGTCAAATCGACATAAGGTTGGGTTCCGGGAGTGGGTCCTGACACAAGGACGAGTGAATGGCATCGCGAAAAGACAATTTCAAAAACACATGCGCGCGGCCTTAGGAGGAGTGTTGCTCTAGAGGGAGGCCGCGGATTCTCCGGCGCGTACGCCGATGCTAAATCCACATCTTAGGTACATTTTTGAGACCCCGTTTATAACTCTGTGCTTTAGTTTCTACTAAAAATACCGAGAGCTTTGCGGCATTGTTTAATACAGGATTAAATACAAAGTTCAGTTTTAAAGAAACTGTACTGCGGACATTCATCTCGTCTCTTGGGAGCGGGCAAATCGTGCTAACTGCGAGGCATTTCAGGTCATATTCTGAGCGGAAATTCACAACACTGAGCATGTGAGCATGTCCATGAGCCTACGTGAAGGCCCAATCAACTGAAGTAACTGTTCAACGTTAGGCGTTGTACACTGCACAAAGGTTTAAAATTGCAGTCACTTATTTTTATACAGAGGTACCACGGATCGTCTAAAGAACAAAGACTACTCTGCATAGATTTTAATGTCTTGTTTGATGTTACCACCTAAATAAACCTCCAACTGAGCCAATCTTGTTATATACGACCCGCGGGCTCAAATTTCTGATTCAAACTGTACACGTACGTACCTTTGCCCCGTCGTCACTGTGAGCTTACCTCTTGAATCAGTAATCTTAGATAATTGCGAGTTAGCAAACGACGGAAGATCGGCGCGAACCGGAAGGCTTCCGCACGCACACGCCACTGAACGCAAGCTCGACTCTTTCAAAGATGCGGGGATAGCTTTGGAATGTGTATGCTGAGCCTCTGGGCGTGCAGTTCTCAGAAAAAGCGAAATCAACGGTGAAACAACCAAACCGCACAAAACTTCCATTCGTGCATCCGTACTGTCACCCGGTTGCTCTCGCGGCAATCGTTACAATGTTAAGCGTCCCATGTCATTATTGCAGCACTACACATAGACGCTGAACTCGACAGGTGTCCAAATGAATGCGCGCACACAGTGAAAAGTGCGCGCAGGCAGGCGACGGCGATGGAAGGACAGCTAGTCAGGTACCACCTTGGCTCCTGGCTTATTCCACACCTTAAATCACCGCCGTTGCTTTTCTGGCTTCTAACTGCCAACGATGACTTGTCCGGTTGACAGACGCCATTGTTTGGGTGCCATCTCGTTAGATGCGACATCTCGAAGCTGACCGGTCGGTCCCAAACCTGGAAAGCTGTACGAGACTGGCTGGCTGCTCACACGCCCTGGTCGTCGCCAACCAGCGGAAGTCGACCCCTGGCGAAGACCTGCTCCAGGGCGTGCGCTGAGGGCGCCAGGTGTAGCGCGAGCAGCTTCTCGGCGGCCAGCGGGTGCCAGTCGCCCAGCGTGCAGCCCAGGTCCTCGTGCACCTCGTAGTAGTGGCAGCGCTTGGTCAGCCGCATCGACGGCACCAGCTCGTAGGCGTCCACGTGGCGGCACTGCTTGAGCAGAAGCAGCAGCCCTGCGCCCCGACACCGCTTAGACACCCGCGGCATTCAAAGTTGATTCGTATACGTTACATGCGGGCGACTTGCGGCCATTAACGCTTTCCGACAGGCTACAAATTAACCAAATTAACAGGGCAGTCCTAATTCCCTTATCGCTCTTCTACATTATCTGAAATAGCGTATAGCATCATGGAAACATATATGAAACAATCATTATCGATTAGGAGGTCCAGCTTCCACTAATGTGTGGTCGTTTTTTTTTTTTTTTTTTTTTTTTTTTTTTTTTTTTTTTTTTTTTTTTTTTTTTACCTGACGAAGCTTTCAACACAGCAGATTTCGAAGATGCACCAATTTATAGTTGCCCTTGGATCTGGCAAAGAAAAACTAGGGGTACATCAAGATTCTCCTCAAAGAGACAGAACACTGGCCAAAATATTTTATGAGATCATAGTATAAATGACAAGACCTGTCTCATATGCACAGATCGAGTACTATAATATCAAAGAAACGAGGCTTTACAATTATAATTTTTCACTGAAAATCGCCGCATAAAAACAACTGAGACGACATCTTGCGGAGAAACACTGTTACTATCACGTGACCATATCTCAGGAATATATCACTGATTTTCAAATGTACATAGTTTTCTTCCTTCTAAGAGGTCCTATTTTGCGCTCTCTCCTGTTGGTTGACTGGTAACAACTTTATTTATAGTCCTTCAGAGCTTTCGCTGACGGGGCCTTATGTCTCTCCCGTGCCTCGCCGTCGCCTCGCAGGCCTGCTGAACGGGCCAGAGTTGGTCACCGAGGCTGGGACTGCGCAAGATAGCGGCCCACAGCAGCGGGAGGGTTCCGTAGTTAGCACCGTGCGGGTTTTTGTTACAGCCCCAGAGCATGTGAGTTAAAGTGGCTATATCAGCGTGGCAGACCTTACATATATTTGCGGGTATGTAGGGTACGTGAGCGTCTGCAGTTGTCTGAGGACCACCGCGTACGCCCTGTCCAGCTTGTCGCTGGGCGGAGGGACGTCCTTAAATAAAAACCACCGCTCCTTTAGCATCACGAATGATATGGTTTCAGCTTCTGTCACTAGATGACGCGACTGTCTTTTGAATTCCTTGGATGAAGCGGCACGTGATACAGCGCACTGAAACTTTCGTCAACGAGGCGACGACGCTACTCTACACTAAAATGTCTAATTACACTCTGGTGGGTGTAATTTATATTTGTTTTCGGTAAGTCTATGTCATCGGCCTAGATAAAAACGGGCATACGCACTGATCGAAAAATTCGCCGTAAAAATTTTCTACAACGTTTCTACCAAAAGCACTATGGCCCCGAACATTTTATACAAAATCTTTCCATTGCGATGAAAACAAAATTGATGCCTAAATTTCAGTGTTCTGTCCCTTTAACATATATCCTTTTCAGTCCGTTAATTTTTTATAGTTCTTCTTTCAGTTGGTTTTGAGGAAAAGGAAGTCGCATTATCTGTCTCACCAGAGAGACAGATGCAACGAACGCTTACACTTACAACGAACGCCGTGCATTTGGAGGTACATAGGCCGTCGGTTCGAATCTCTATCCCAAACTAGCCACCAACTTCACTAGCAGATGTACTCTAAAAGGGATGCGAATAGTGCGACACCAACCACCCTGCGTGCAGCACAAAGAACGGTTGCGTCATAATTTTGATCGGTGGGTCTGCAAGACTCATTTCCTTGCTTCCTGCTAATTTTCGCCTTACAACCACGACAACGCCGATGCTGGCTGTTCAGCGAAAAGGGGCCATTACGCTATTGCAGTAGAAATGTCCACCACTTTCCTGCACGTGATCAAATATGAGTAAACGTCCCACTTCTCGCATCATGCTTCAAACCAAAAGCAAAATGTTCAGGTATGCGCCCTTTTGATGAAATGATGAGAGGCCTCCTTGGGGGTGTTGTTTTCCCGACCTAGTTCAATAGGTTATTATTTCCTAATCGCTAACAAATGTGGGGCCGGGCACGAATATGCGCGTTTCTGCATTTGCTGTCCATATTACTTTTGTATGCACCTACAAGTGCGTGGGCTAGGCCGGAAAGGAATATGTAAATGAAACTTGGAGGAAACTTAAATACCCTGAGGTGCGACAATGAGATAGCGTGAGCACCTCATCATGAGCTTCCACCCATGACCACGCATACCCGTACATGCCAAACATTACCACAAGCATAGTGCAGGACTACGCATGCAATGCATCCCCACACACATTTTAAATTAATTAGTATCATTCACCTTAACGGAAGAGGGACATTTCCCTCTGTCGAGTTTGTCACCTGCCATTCGCATACCAATAAAGATCGGTGATAGGTGGCTCAGCTGGAAAGTGTATAACACCGCCAACGCCGATCCTTCACTCCAATGGGGCCTTTAATGCTATCGCAAGCAACCATTTTCATTTTGTTCATTTCAGTCGACCGGCTGACTCAGACCCTAGTGGGTACGCAGCACTTGAGCAGAGTTCAAAAGGTGAAACGAACCAAGCGGAACAGCGCTATAACAAAATGTACACTCACCCAATTTTCTGACCGGAACGCGCCAGCGTCGACCGCCGAGTCGATAAGCTCCGTATGACGGAGTGCAGCGGCGAAATCAGCGAGAATATACGCGCATGACCGCAGTGAACAGACCGGTGCAGCGTTCTTCGACCAGGCTTTTACCGGAACCGAACACAACCCCGCCTGCTTTTCGTCCTTTATCACTTTCTTTTTCTCCCGCTTTCTGCATGCCCTTGAGAAAAAATTAGGACATGGAATGTGGTGCAGCCTTCTTTCCTGTAGGAGAGAAAGGTGTGAATTGATAAGCGAAATAAATTGATCACATGTCGCTACTACCGCCCTTCACGTCTTGGAACGTGTTTTCTTACGCGTGCAAGCAAAGAAACCCTTTCTAGGCTTCGCTTTTCTTTTGTGCTTGCCCTCGAGAAAAGCAATTTATTTCTGGTAAGACATTGGTGAGGCGTCTGAGATATTCTTCGCAAGACGAAAGTTACTGATCAGGACTTACAGTGACAGACACTTCTTTTTTTTTCGCGTCAGGAAAGTGCTATGTCAACCATAGAAGAAATTTGAAAATATTCTGATACTCACGTAGTAAAATCAGTGAGTGCATTTCGCATTCCATACGAGCTCAAGTCCTACCACTTAACCGTTAGTGTATAACTTGAGGATAACATTTGAAAATAAATATGATGCAGACGATAACGGTGCTCAAAAGAAGCGGGAGTGGGGCCGACTCCCGGAACAGCCTTGCAGAGGAGAGCTGCACAAGCTGCTCGTAGCGTGCACGCCCGTACTCTCGCACAGTTCGCGCCTGCGCTCCGTCGCTTTCAGGTAAAAAAAAAAAATATCGGAAAGGTGTACACGATATGCTTGCCTTGTACGTTTTATTAGAACACAAGAGGAAACAGAAAAAAAGCAAGGCTTCCGGGAAGTATACGTGCATGCGCGCACCATAGCTTCTGGACTATACGCCCCAGCGCCCCTACAGCTGGAAAAGTGAAAGTATTTAAGACTGCAGGCGAGATTAGTACATCGCTTTAGATGCGCAAGAAAAATGAGCAGATGAAATGATGCACGCCGTGTAAGGTCACTGCGCTTTCTCTCACGTAACCAGTTTTAAATGTATTTACGCATGCGCAGTATACTTTATCCGGCATTGAACGTAAGCAAAGCCCCGTTTGTCACGCATGGGTGAATTCTCTGACGCGTTCTTTCGGGCGCTTAACTTTCCAGATCAGATTTAGCTCCCATGCAGAGCCTGGTTCTGCATTTTATTATTCCGATTTGCGATGGAAGAAGAGCGTTATCTAGACCTTTGATTCTATCATCATTACGCATACTTCTAGTTGACAAGAAAACAAACAAAAAAAAACATTCCGGTGCCGCTGGGCTGCGGTGTTGACGACCTCGCTTATGCGGCCAAGATGCAGTAGTGCAGGCGTCGAAGCCTAATCTTACGTTTTCTCTCTTTGGCGAAAAAATGGTGCATTCAGCGTTGAGCCTTCGAACGTACACTGCGTGTCGTCATAGACAGCTGTAATATAGGCTCAGAAGCGCCGTCCGTCTCACTGAATCACTTGTGGAACTGTGGAAGCTACTATGGTATATACCGAGGAATCCGCTCGACGGAGGGTTCCTGAGCACGGGTCCCGGATTCTGGGCGTCCAGGAAGTGCCAGGCCTCCCAGACCGACTGCGGGTGCAGCAGGAAGAAGGGCTCGTCGGGCAGCACCTCGCGCCGGAGCCAGTAGGTCGGGAACAGGTCGAATTCTGGATGCTCCACCCACTGCGAGTCGATTCGCGCAGCGTGATCGGCCATTCGCGCCTCATTGCGCCATTCTTTCTCGGTGCGACATTCTCGGTGTGATCATGCTGCCACAGCCATAAAGCAAACAATTAAAGAAAACTCCCAGTCGCTGGTCAGTTCGGGAATCGAACCTTAGAACCTCTGATTCGAATACCTGCGTCCTACCCATTCACAGATTGTATATATGCAGTCACCAGGTTCGCACAGTCCGAGTGGTGAGAATCAGTCGCCTTTGTGACTCTTACATCCACACGATCATTATGTCAATTTCCTTCGCTTCCCGCTGAGACGCGTCGAGACGCGTCCGCAACTCATCTGTCTCCTCCGCTCATACACGTTGGCTGTTTTCAAACCTCTAAACATCCCAGTTGCTGTAGTGACCCTTTGTATCGATGGCTTGTCGGCCGGTAGCTGTGTGCTAGAATATGCTTTACCCCAAACTTGGTGTAGCACCCGCACCAGCAGCGGGTATACCCAGCCACCAGTGGCACCATGCGCTAAGATGTGCTCCCGACGGACGGCAAATAACTAATTCTCCGGAGGCAATGGGCGCGCACTGTGGATGGCCACAATGGACGCCCATGCAGTAGCCTTAATTTACGCCACATTCATAATTACTTGTAGCTTCGGCTGCGACACAAGCTGCAACGCTCTCGCAGAATATCTGCAGCTACTACAAATGCTGGCCGTTCTTCTTTCTTTTTTCTTTTTTTTTTTTTGAGCACGAAACGTAAGTAGCAGCGACAACACAGAAAGCGAATACGTGTGCCTTGTTATAACAGGGCAAACAGGCATGCGAGCCAGCCATGAGAATCCCTCTCATGTAAGCACTTTTGAGCGACGTGACAGGCCTTATGCTAGCTGAGAGGGCTGTGTGGGTGCATATTTTTTATGGAACTTAGCGCCAAAACTGACAACACACAGAAAGTGAGACGAGACAATCACTTCTCCCACCTCTCTATGTTGTTCTGTCGGTTTCAGCGCTATGCTCTTTAAAAAAAAGCGACATGTCTAAGTTGTAACAAATGTTTTGCACTGATTATTGGTGCAGGTGGTATACTAGGAAATGTTCCAAGTTATGAGCGAATCTCTTTCGTCAATTAAGGCCCCCTTTCGTTGGCGTTTACTCGGCCCTTTCTGAGCTCCTTCATTGCAACTAGCGCCCTGACCATGAAACAGCAGGCCCGTATACGCGGTGCCAGCTCTACTCGCCTTGTCGAGAGGCTGTTGGTCTCGCGACGGGTCCCATGCCACCAGCGTCACATTACGGTACAGCGGCGAGTTGAAGAAGTCGAACTCTGGGCGCGCCAGCACCTGAGAGTTGAGCAGCCGCATAGTGGTGCGCCCTCCCACGTCGCCCTCAAAGCCTGCCGTAGGAGCGTCGTTGAAGCGCAGCACCGTCTCGTGGCCGTCTGCAAAGACAGAGGCGAACACAAAGTCACACCGAAGAAGGCCGGCGTTCCAAAAAGCAATGCGTGTCACCTTGGTGCGGGCGAACGTCATGCGAAACAAGACTATTAAGAGTTTCAGACCGGAATCTTAAGCTAACAGATTGGCTGGCGTCCATGTAGCGACATCAGGTATGACAGGAGTCGGAAGACCAGCCAGGTGGCGACGGAAGACGCGCCAGTGCATCAAGTTCTGAGAGCAGGCGGGGAAACTTAATATGAGCCAAAAAAAAAAAAATGGCCACCGATCAACCTTTAGATACTTCTGAATAACTGCACTATTTAGTAATAACCCCAGGCTCCGATGCGCCGTGAAAACGTGCCCACCAGAGGCTTTGGCTATTGATTATTCATATTACTATTATTCCCTTAGTTAGTGATTCGCACACCATGCAATAATACCTTCGCTAGAAAAGAGTTCATTTCGGCCAATTCGAAATTCCTTCTGGCTGGGAGCATCATCCGCGCACTTTTATTTCTGCATTTCCTTTTTTACTCACGAATGGACCTTCTGCTATACTAGCGTGTACAGTCCTGCTGCATTCGTGTGAGGCGGTATGTCGCACGTATGTCGTCCCATTCGCTCACCGATCTCTGGTCCCAACTTGGAGCCAAGCATTGACCCTGCGCTGGACACCAGGGCACAGCTGTTGAAGTGGTTAGCGTAGAAGTCAGCCTCTGGGAAGTACCGACCGTAGCCCATCCGCCGAAACGGTTCTGTGCCCCTGTCAAAAAATGCGAATGGCATGCACCCAGTGTACATTAAAACAAAATGGTTTCAGGTAACGCCTTGTGCGTAACCCGTATCGAGTCCTGTCGCTTTGTATACTGCCACCTGGTGACCACGACGTAAATCATCATTATCATCCGGACTATACCCACTGCACTTCGCCCTCTCTCATATTATTTTCTTTTTCTTTCCTTTATTTCATTTCTCTCCACATAGAGAAAACATTATGTGGCACATTTAAGTTCCGCCTTTACAGATACGATGCAGCAGTGTGGACTAGGTATGCCAGCCCACATATAATGTGCCGCTTTAGGCAAGCCGTGTGAAGGTGCCTGCTTGGCCTAGGGGTAACGCGAATCCAATGGTCATAGTATAGGCAGATTTTGACATCACCCTGCCATATGAGAGGACTCGAGTTGGCAACTCCTGCCGAACGCGATGTCAGGCAACCATACGTCCATTCAGTGCTCGGCCATGTCAGTTGCCAGCTACTGCCTGCCAACGCCATGCTCGTGATTTTTCGCCCACAACGCCTACGCTGGCGCCGACGGCGGATTTTCGGTGAACGAGGCCTTCAACGCTATCGCGTTAAAATCCTAAATGCACATCTCGGCAATTAACAAAAGTTATGCACTTGCACATACGTACATAAGGATCCGATAAAATAGACATTGGTTTGTCTGAAATGATGACAGAGAACGTCTTTTAAGAGGATGAACTAGGTATCAATAATGAATATGATTTCACATAATTCTTAAACATGAATTGCTGAAATTCAGTCTCTCCTCCTATATATTACACAACAAATAAGGCACTTGGAAATTTAAGTTCTGTCATAGTTTGTTCGGTTGAGCTGTGCTTGCATAGGGTGCACTTTGATTCGTGGAGGTCTGTAGCCGGAAGTTTCAGTTTGTTACCTATTGTAATAACTTGCAACAGGATATTTGCGTAGCTGGAAGCATTGTATTGTCACGTAGTGGTGACGAGGTCGACGACACAATTGAAGGGTCGATGATCGCACTGAAGAAACTGTTTATTTGGGCTGACTTGCGCCCGCAAAAGAACTAAGCAACTCGGCGGCGGCGATAGAAACAAACGTGCTCGTCGATCGTCGAACAAAGAATGCCCGTCACACTCGGCAACGCTCAATTTAAAGGCTGCACAGAACAATCTAGATAACGTCGCAAGCAGCTACCAGCACGGGCTGGAACATTGTGGAAAGACACGCGAGTGGCCGGAACCTTCGAGGCAGATCTCGGTGCATCTTGTGCTACAACAAAACTGATACAGGTGTGACTCGCGGCGTCGAGCATTAACAAAGATTACGGAACTGATATGCGGTCCAGAATCAGAGTGATAAGCCGGTATGCCGGCGGCTGTTAATAAACAACAAATACTGTTTTGAAGGTTTCGCGGCAGTATAATTGATAAATAACTTGTCTGTTGGAAGATCATATATAGTTTACCTTGATAGTTTCAAATTATTTGTAACACTTTTTTGCAGCATCAGTAGTTTATTATAGTTATGAACTGTAGTAGTTTCTCACACTAGTCCACAATATGAGAATTTAGAGAAGAACATAATACAATGTATGTTTTAGCCGTAAATGAATAAGCTCTCGTAGCCTGAGTCGCTTTGGTAGGTTAAACCTCATAAACCAAACCATACCAATACATTCACTATTTTCAACATACATCATCATCATCATCATCATCAGCCTGATTATACCCACTGCAGGGCGAAGGCCTCTCCCATATCTCTCCACTTAACCCGGTTCTGTGCTAGCTGCATCCACTTGACCCCTGCGAACTTCTTAATCTCATCCGCCCACCTAACTTTCTGCCGCCCCCTGCTACGCAACATACAGTCCACAGTTTTTCTTATAACTCTGCAGCTAGTTTATTTACATGCGTGTTTCATAACATACTAGTATCATTTTGAAACCATACGCCCAAGAAACTTTGAGCTGTGATTTCATGCAGTCGTGTGTTGCAAAACAGCATTACAACATTAGCATTAACAGCACCAGGTCCTGTGCCATCTGCACGTTGACCCCGGCAACTTCTTAACAACTATTCTAACCCCATTTTCTTAGCCTCATCCGCCCATCTAATTTTCGGCCGCCTCCTGCTACGCTTTCCTTCCCTTGAACTCCAATTTGTCACCCTTATCGATCATCGTTCGCATATGTCCTGCCCATGTCCATCTCTTCTTAATTTCGAATATAATGTCATTAACTTGAGTTATTTATCTGATCCACTCTGTACGCTTCCTATATACCTTTCTCTTGGACGTTACCGTTAGGCTGCTAGTCACGATCTGCGAGTATTTGCCAAATGCGCTCCATCCCAATCTTATTCTCCTAGTTATTTCCTTTTCGTGGCCCCATCTGCGGTTACTAAATGTCATAAGAACACACGTTCGCTCACGACATCTAGTGGTTCGCTGCCTTTTGTAAAGTGCTGTTCCCTTCCGAGGCTCTTGAACATTACCTTAGTCTTCTGCACATAATGTTCGTGTTGAGGCACGGCCCTTACAGTCACCTATAAAACATACCTTTCTGATTTTCCTGTGAAGGTTATTATTCGCGTTCTTTGCCGTTACTTCCCTTAATTACTTAGTAAGGAATGTGATAAGCGAATTGCAGATTACTAAGGTATTCTCCATTAACCCTTATTCCTAACTGCTCCCATTCCAAGTCTCTGAATAATTTCTCTAAGCAAACGGTTAATAGTACTGGAGAGATCATGTCTTCCAGCCTAAAATCTTTCTTTATAGTAATTTTATTACTTTCTTTAAGGAGAATTATGGTTGCAGTGCAGCCACTAAAGATATCTTCCAGTACTTTCACATACGGCTCCTCTACACTCATTTCGCAATGCCTGCATGAAGACACAGAAGCAGCAAATAATCGAGATACTAATAAGTTGCTAATAAGTTGCTAATAAGGTGCTAATAAGTACTAATCAAGTGAACTAAGGCTCACAAAGAAACACGGCAGAAGCTACATGAGGGCAGTCATCACTTCGCTTACGTCGGACATTTCAGCCGTATCTGTAGCGACACGGCTGCCTAAAAATAAATACAGAAATAAAGAGCACTTTAAAACATCCTGGTGTACGTGCAATTTAACGTTTCGAGGCTCGATTACACCACGTGTGCGCGTCATAACAAACATGAGCAAAATGAAAACCAAACACATGGTGCGAGGTATAGCGTATTTCAAGATGACCCTGAAACACACGCAATTCTTGGCTCATCGCTGCGTTGCAAGCGCTTGTCATATTTCGTGGCTTATATTCTGCCTTATTATACGCACGCTGCTTTTTATACTCAGAGACAAACCACAAGGGTTGTACAAGAAGTCGAGTTTATTCCACAGTTTTTGCGGCGAGTGCTCTCGCTATTCAGGAAGCGGAGGTCCCATCACAGAAACGATATCCTTGTTCCTTCGCACAGCCAGGCTGCTTTCAGCTCAGTACGCCATACAATTCTTATACCGACACGAAGTGTGTACCGACAGCACTTCCGAGCTCGTCCCCCTCTCAGGGTCGTCGTGCGGCAGGTGTTCCTTTGTGGTTCCACGTAACGAGCTGGCGCTACCACGTCCATCCCTCGCGCGGTCATAGCAATGCGACCGTCGAACTCATCTAAACCTCCATTGGGATAACCATGAAAAGGATAAACAGGTGCGCCACTCCATTGATCCACTTATCTCGCTGCAGGACAGCGGGTAGTATCGGGCTGCTCAAATTGAATCACTTCGTCATTGGCCACCTCATGCATTCAGATACGCCCACACTACCCCGGCCACATCTAATAAAATTCCAGGACAGACGATACATCACAGTCGCCCTCGCGCAGTCTCTGTTGTCTCCTTGAACGAAACCATACAATTCCGCGATCGAAACCCCGCCAGGTCCTCCGGCACACACTGTATTAAGCGCCGAAACACGTCAGAGAAGTACAGTCGTGGGCAAAAGTAGTATACAACACTCAGCCAGTAACACCCAGCTGGGGAAAACCCTGCATCGAAATGCCATCTAGCGACAGCGGCAGGTGCAGCGACATCGGCACGTGAATGTGGCTAAAATGGAGCACCGCCACTATTGTCTCGATCTTAAATAGCCGTTGCTAGATAAAGTTAGCATGCAGTTTTCTCGAGCTAAGCTACCGGCTGAGTGTTGTATATCACTTTTGCTCACGTCTGTGCATACCCTCGCTTCCTAAAACGGGGCCTTGTGTTTTCATCTGGCTCAGAAGGGTTTTTGTTGCGGTCATCAAGTATGCGGGAAGATTTATTTTAATAACTGCGCATGGTGGCTAGCTGTTTTTTCAAGCGGCGCCAAAGAAAGAAGGTGACGAAAATGCACTCGTATAATCGTTTCTAACAACTTTTTAAATAAAGAAACCAAAGTCCAGTAAGGTTAAGGCGGAAATCCTGGCCAGGCAATTTCGAGATCACCACATGCATCGGCTTGACGAGAGCGCGACCTCTTTGCCTGATAAACTGGAAACCGCGTTAAGACTTTCATCTCTTTTTATGTCGCCATTCTTTTTGCCCTGGAACTAACATGCTCGATTGGTTGGCTTTCAGTGTGACAAAAGGGAAAGTCATGAGGAACTCTGCAGTAAAAAGACCCACGATCGGCCCGCGCTTCGCCGCTCCCGTCTCTTGTCAGTCTTGTATAGCTGCCAGGAGGAAACGCTCGAAAGACACAGAAGCTCTACTGTTAACAAAGGATGTTCGCAGAAGGCTAAGTCCGGAGAGCCGGTCGCCCCTCTGTGCCTTGCACATGCAAGGTCAGGCAGCGTACCGAGGCGTGGACACACTAGCGTGGGCATCTGAGAAATTACGTGGTGATTCCGAAATGAGCGCGTCGGGCACCGACTGCTCAGCTGGGGGTGAAGTAAATGCAAGACGACCCGTATCTTAGGGACAAGTTTAAAGAAGAAGGAAATTAGATGAAAAGTGCGTCGGTGGCTCCACGGTCACCATGTGGGAGAAGCGCGAATCACCGTGTCCTCCTAACGACGGCCGCCTGATCGGCGCTCGCGACGGGCCACGCCGACCGTGTTCCAACCGTGGTGAGTTTCAAACAAAACAGTGCCGTTGGCATGCGCGGGAAGTGGCGGAGGCGCCGTGGCCCAGTGAGGAGTGCGTCATGTGGCGATGATTTCAGTCGTATTTCAATTGCAAATTTGTTTCACCTAATTGGCGAGTGGCAACGCTGTTTGTAGAACAGTTCGTTTTAATGCGGCTGTTATTTTTTGCAGCCCTCTGATACAGCACTCATCTTTAGCTTGACCAAAATTCATTACGCTTTGGTATTCGCGACTTAAAAAACGCTGTCTTTTTATCCTTTTGCGCGGTATACTGAACGGTTATACAGAAGTTTTCAGAGGCTTCATTTGCATACACCTCAAAAACAGCATTCCTGGAGTCTATAGTATACCTTTTCCTAAATAGTTATAAATCGTAAGCGAACAAAGCATTTCCAAATTTTGATCGATGCCTTTTTCAAGAAACCAACTAAAATCAACATTATAAGGCGGCTGGCATTTGAAGGATGAAAAAAAAAATCATACACGCATGTGTGAGAAGTCTACAGCATCGAGTAAGAAAAACATAACATATCTATTTTTTTTTTTTTTGCCTAAAGCGAACAGTTTTAGTCGTGTTTATTAAACATAACTGTCGCGGATGGATTCCCCGAAACGAGCTCCGAGAACGGACGCAGGGACTGCTCGTGCCAGTGTTTGGTGCGCGCGGTGCGCCCGATTTTGTGAAGCCGGGAGAACGCCACCCCAGCGTAAGCCAAATCGGAGCGGGTCAGCAGACCAGCGTCGGGTACGGTGAAGAGCCGATCGAGGCGCGCCTGTTGTGCGCGCGGTCCCCCAGGGCGGTGGCATCGTAGCTGGCCGCAGTCCACGCTTGGGATCGACGGCGGATCCCTGGAATGGCCGCGCGTCTTCCAGGAATCGAGCGGGACTTCTTGGGCTTCGCCGAAGAAGGAGCATGGATACAACGGACACGGGCAGCTACAAGGAGCACCCGAAGAGGAGGGATGACGACGGCAAGCAACTTTGGAAAACATTGAACCGGGAAATGCGACTCGGGTGCCGAGCAGAGAGGCCGCACCCTGAAGACGTTCAGCCGTTGCACTGGTACATAGCGTACAACAAATGCTTTGTACTAGCAAGTTGTCGCAAGTGGTCCGGTGGAATCGGGAGGTGAAGGAGAGAGAGATGAAGAACCTTGTTTAACTGGCGCAGTCGACGCCGATCCCGATTGGAAGCAGACCGGCCATGCAACGACGACAACACAGGAAACAGGGTTGAAGATTTATCTCGGACGCTGATAAAGCAGGCGAAATCATCGGACTCCGGCAGTGATGAAGGAGCGGAATTGGCAAGGGCAACGCTGTTGAAGGAGGCAAGTTCCAGGTCCGGACCAGGCGGCGCAGCGACAAATTTCTGTGCCAGTTCATCCATGCTGAGACATCAACAGACTCGTAAAGCGAGGTATACGGTATCCAGGCGAGCACCTTTCTGTTTCTGTCCCGGTCGTGTTTGTCAAATCCTTGGGTTTTGAGGAGCGATGGTAGTAACCAGAGAAAGATGGAGAACGTGGCGGGAAGCGGTGAGTTGGCAGCCGCGATCAGTCAGGCAAAGGAAAGTCCAACTCACTCTCCTACAGTTGTGGCGTCAGGATAGCAATGACAGAGCTGCAAATGCAATTGCGAATTGCTGAATGCTGACGCCGGCAGCTGACAGGAGACGCGGAGCTGAACGAACGTGCTCTGAATGGGCTCCACGATTTTTTACCTGTTTTATCGGATCTCCCCAAGCTCTCTGTACGAATCTTCACTGGCGCATCCGTGAAGGTAAGATGATCTGTTGGTCACCTTTGGAGCTCGATTACGTCCATCTGCGACCTTTATGGACCACGTTTTGTGCTTTGGCACGCCACCGAAGCGCTAAGCCTAGCACCCGGCGCTCGACATCGAGCTCCTTCGCAGTAGCGTTTCGCGCCAAACCTGCGTCCGTCGCCACCTGCACCGCTGTCGTTCACAAACCTCGAAGCCGTCGACATGGCCTATCAAATCGAAGGCGTTTCTATCGTCCCTGCCGAACTTGAAGCAGACTCGCACTGGGTCCGAGCCGTGAAGGCACACCGTGGAGCTGCGTCCCACCAGCTCAGCGTCTCACAACCGGCTGCCTCGACCTCATCAAAGTCCGACACTCTATTGTCAGTCACCATTTCCATTGCTGCTACGCTCCGTTGTCACGCTCTTCTCCCTCGCCTCCCAGCAGAAGGCTTCAAAATTGTTTTACCTTGACCTCCGCAGGCCCACTAACGGAGCGCATGCTACAGACCATGTGCACCCTTGCCGGCGTCGACTATGCATGCCACCACCCGTGCCGCCGACCGTGTACGGATCAATCCTTATAACAACTCTATCCGAACCCCGTCAGGGCCGCGCGCCGGCCTCTACCTTCGGATTCCAGACCTCTACATGGGTGCCATCTCACACCCGGCGTGCCTATACATCGCCGCACCGGACAACACCTCCGGCATAATATACAACGGTATTGACTCTCAAAGCCAGGACGACGTAATTCAAGACTTGCGATCTACCCCTACGATATCACTGATGCGCGTTAGATGGGGCGCTCCAAATCAATACTCATCACATTTATCGGCACCACCGTACCCTTCCCCACACCATTGTGTTCAATTGCGAGATCTGCCACTGCCACCTGTTCCACCCGAAAGCCGAGGCGTGCATGATCTGCTGGGCTCCTGGCCACCGCGCGGACGTAAGCACGATCGAAGCCCCAGTCTGACCTTTGCCATCGCTGTGGTCAGGCTCACAAGGCATATCGAGCCCTCCACCTGCGTCCCCTGCTGCATCCTGTGCAAGGAGGCCCATGTCACAGGCGGCAAAAAGCGGCGCTCGACCGTTGACCATGCGCGAGTGATTCCGTTGACGCCGGCGCGGACGTCTGGCGCGCGGCGCGATTTCGCGCGCGAAAAACGCTCCATGCGGGCCACGCTTAAGTCTCACATGGTGGTGGAAAAGGCAGGGACAACCGAAAGCTCAAGATTGAGATCGCGAAAGTAACATTGCAAGCTGAAGAGTATGCACGGACCTCAGTCAAAAACAACTACAGCTGGTCAAATGCGACTCTATGAAAGGCAAGCTTAGCATCAAAGCGGCTTGGAATCTTCCTAGATAAGTCGCGCAGTGATCAGCAACGTAACCTGAACAGAATCTTCACGGTTTCGCCAGCACGGACGAGCAGCTCGTTACAGCCGTCACCAGCACGTACCTCTGTACAGAAAAGACGACGTACGCAATTATAAGGGTGTAGAGAATCCGGACCTCGATAGAGAGTTCGAAGTCTATGAAATACAAGCAGCACTTATGGCCACGAGGCGGGGCATGACAAAAGGGAACGACAGGGTTACGATGGGATTGTTTGCAATCTCAATCGGCAAGAACTTGGACATCTCACGAATTACATCAACGAGGGACACATCTGGTTCCTTTATTTTATCCGTCATAGCAGACGCGAATTCTCATCGTCTGGACCCCTCAACGGACCGCGCATACGAAGAATTTCGTGATCTGATTGACTGACCAAATTCTGGAAACTGCGCATGACATACCGTTGCAGCATTTCCATACGCAGAGCCTTGGCCCCGGCCAGCAGCTGCTGTGGCGGTGCGAAGTGAGCCGGCTTGTGTCCGCTGGGCCGCACACCGTAGCGGTCGGTAGCCGGCCGACCCCCGGCGCCTACGGGCCGGACGCTGTCCCACTGAGCGCGGCGCAGCTGGCGCACTAGCTGCGCACGGTACGCCTCCACCTGCGCGAGAGAAACAGCTCTGTACACCTACCTGCTAAGACAGAATGCCTGCTTGCCCCATGGACATACACCCAACTGTGACGCTAGAAAACATGCAATTCGCTCGTTTTTCTCATCCGCCGGCAATATGGATCTCAGCAAGCAAATAACTGTCAGCAAACCCTACTGAAGCTTTCAACATATAAGCCGATCATATGGAATTGTAGGAATACGGAGCCCATATGACACTATGACGAAATGAAGTACGAAGTATGACGATATCAACGGGCCTTTCATATCTCATCATCGTATTTATTACTCATTACTCGACCCTTAGAGACCCATTGTGGGCATTACGCTTCCGTGTTATTTCCATATCTTTTCGGTATAATTTCTACAAGATTTTCTTAGGGTGATCCCTGTTTCAATGTGCATTATCATACAGTCTATATATCAGTTCTGCATGCTACATATGCTTTCTAATATGGGCCATACGAAAAACAATTGAACTATGAAGCTCATCATATGTCAAGTCCTGGTCCCTGAACTATATATGACGCGTCGGAAAAGGTGAGGGCGCAGAATCACTCCTTGATGGTTGAAAAGAGGTCTCATTTCAACCACACAAATTTTTTGCATAAGCAATTATGTTGAGCATGTTTTCCTCCTGACCACGAGAGTGAAATAATAGACGAATAAGAATGGGTTGGAACACCTTTGGTAGGTAATCTCGAATTCTGAATGGTAGTTTACTATATATCTCTCAAGGGAAAGATATGTAACCGCGATATTGTACCGGTACTCAAGCATTAGGCAGGAACGCGGAGACTAACAAAAAGGGTTTAATTCAATTTAAATTGAGCGCAACGAGCGGAGAGCTATGGAAAGGAAAACGGTAGTCGTAAGAAAGGAAGAGAGTCAAGGGAGGAACATGAGTTAGGCCTTCCGATCGAAATCGAGGAGACAGAATTGCGATACGGGCAGGGCATGTATGGAAAGGTAAGATAACCGATGTTCGTTAAGTGTAACAGACTGGATACCAAGTGAAGGCAAGCGTAGCAAGGCGCGGCAGAAAGTTATGCGAGCGGATAAGATTAGGAATTTTGCGGGTGTTATATGAGGCTTCTGCAGCTGGCATGCGAATGTGTTGGAGAGATCGGGAGGCATTCGTAGACGTAACTAGGATGATGATGATGGTTTTCGTAATGTCGCGAACCATTGTAATCTTTATTTGTTGTCAGCCGCCAGCACGCGGTCTTATCACTTTGCTTGTACTGTGCAGAACACTCCTGTGCTCTTTTCCCACACTCAGTGACGCAGGCAGCAGGCTTCATCATTTTTTGGTGTGCAAGATGCGCTGACATGTATCTCGAACGATAGCAGCGCCGCGCACGTCTGTTTTCACATTTTTACAGGTTGCTATAGTCCATTCTGGCGGATTTATTTAGATGTTTCTTCGCCGACCTTAGACAGTGCTGACGACTGCAACGGGCATTCGTAATTCGATGACCAAGGAGCATTTTTGCTATTGTCGCAACCGCCGAGTTGCGTAGTTCTTTGTGGGTGCAAGTTAGCCCAATAAACAACTGTTTTCAGTTCTACACCTCTGCTCGTTAGTCGCCTACGGCACTGTCACCCTACGTGACACCTGGTAGAAGCGCTGAATACAGTCAGCGTGTCCATGCCCCTGAAGATTGAGTGAGCCGAACAAAGACAGCATCCGGTTTTCGTGAAGATCCGTGAGCAGGCCCGTGACCTGCCCTTCAAAGAGGGCCTGGTGAATACGGGGAAGAATGGCTTGACCTCTTCAACCGCGCAGCAAGATTCAATGCCTGCAATGCCGCAAAGTTGAGGCAAATCTACTTTGCACTTCTGCCAGAATCTGGTCCAAAAATCATGAGGTTTATTTGGGGTACATTCAAGCAGGAACTTTTGAAGACCTTTACGAATGTCTTCAGGAAACGAAAAGCGCAGTCCCTGCTGCAACAAAGAAATTCAACCTCCCAATGAGTTCATCCTGGCTTATCCTGAGGAAATGAAGCACCCATTTGACCGCGCCGACCGTAATATGATCGAAAAAGAAAAAGTGAAATTTTGTCACTGATATCAGAAATCCAACCGAAACCGTGGCCGAATTTGAAATTGAAGCGTCCGCAATTGAGAAGACAATATGGACGCCCGAATGCGGCAGCATCATCAACCCCTCCAAGCGGTGTGCGCAAGTCCCGACAACTGCACATCTCTGAGCGGATATAGCCCGCGGGACCTTAAAGCGAGATCGTCCAAGAACTTCACCGGCTGCTGCCCCAATTCGGACAGCCCCACAGCCCCAGGTAGCGACGCTCACGGTCATCATCGTGAAGAAGCGCAGCAGACCTTTGATACAACTCCGACACCGACGGTCGCTTTTCAAGAACCATCGGCCTTGAGCTATATACGTCGCCACGATCAAGCCCTCGTCGCTTCCAACGAACGACCCTCAACCCCAAGCGACGCCTGGACGACTTCTAGCAACCGCCCCCTGTTCTTCCACTGCGATGGGGATGGTCACATCTTTTATCACTGTCCGCACAGACGAATTGACTTCTGCTGTTTCGCCATAGACGACCCACTCGACCTCGTCCTGGCGGGAGACTGCGCAAAATTGACGACTTACTGCGCGCACGCATCGTCCCGTTCCTTGTCGCCATTCAGGGCCTGCTCCGTGTCGCCAAGCCAAAGTTGTTATGTACGAGGAAGGCCATCTAGCCCAAGCAGTTTAAACTAAGGAGAGCAGTAATGGAGGCGAGGTTGCCCACGGCGAAAAAAACTAAGGCCCTCCACCGCCGATGATGATTGACGACGCCGCAGCCATTGTACCGACGCTCCATACGAAGACGTCCTCGACGATGACGCGACCAGACTCCACACTGACACCACCATCCAGCGAAATCACAAAGGCGTGTACCTGCCGCGACCAGAGTACACGACGAAGCCGAAGATCGGACATCGAAGACAACGTGCAATGCGAAAACACGAACAAGTATACTTCGAAGTCGCTGTCGACGGTCGCTGCCTTATAATGGACACGGGGCCTGACTGCACGGTCATCAGTGGACCGCTCGTCACCGAGCTCAACGAAGCAATGAGTCCAAAGGTGGGCAACCTCATGAGGTCAACCTATACCTCAAAAGACATCAAGCCTCACGGAGTGACGTGACGTTGAGGTGAGGTCGGCCGCAGCTGAAAATGTTGTGAGGTCTGCAAATCAGGCCTCAACTTCATGCGTGAGTTTGAGGCTGAGTGAGTTCGTAAGTCGACTTGTGAGTTCGAAATTTTTAAGAAGTTTCTCACAGCGACAAATCAGCCTGTAAAACACGTTTCGTGATGTTTGTCGTGTGCGCTTATTCGGTTACAAAAGCCCCGCCGCCATCCGAGCGTGCTTAGAAAACAAAGAAAGAGCGCGCAACAACTAAGGGTTTCCAGACCTACGTGAGTGTGGATTTCAGTAGGAGCATCAGGGTAAAAATGCCGCAATACGGGCGTCGGGGTAAGCAATCGGCGCCGTGTACTAAACGCTGCGTCACAGGCAGAACACCAGCCGGAGAGGTCGTTGCTTCCACGAAGGAGGGTTCTCAATGGCGCGATGATGGAAACAAAATTGCGGATGAAGTGTCGGAAATAAGAACAGAGACCTATGAATTTTCGGAGTTCCTTCATCGTGGATGGTTTTGGGAACGCAGTGACAACACGAAGTTTAGCTGGGTCGGGGAGCACACCGTCTAGCGTCACAAAAGCTGTCTTGGCACGGTCTGCATCGGCCAGCGGGACTTGCCAGTACCCGGAACGGAGGTCTAAAGATGAGAAAAATTCTGCGCCTTGCAAACAGTCAAGGGAGTCGTCAATTCGAGGCAAGGGATAGACGTCCTTACGGGTGATTTTGTTCAAGTGTCGATAGTCAACGCAAAAGCGAACGGAGCCGTATTTTTTGGTGACCAAAACGACGTGAGAGGACCAAGGACTGTGCGAAGGTTGAATGACGCCACGCATGTCGGCCACTTCTCCGTCGATGATTTGACGTTCGGTCGCGAAAACGCGGTAAGGTCGTCGGCGCAGAGGCGAATGGGCACCGGTGTCGATCCGATGTGTAACAACTGATGTGCGGCCTAAACTATGATGTGACAAATCGAAGGAGGCGTGGAACTGGTCAAGCAGGGCAAGAAGCTGGGTCTGTTGAGCCAGCGTGAGCTTTTTGTCAATATAGCTGGAGAAGATGTCTACTGGAGATGAATTGGCAGAAGTAGCAGTAAGCGCAGCGACCGGTATTTGGCAAGGGTTATCATCGCAGTTGTCGCAATCCATCGAGGCAAAAGGCTGGACGTGTCCCAGACACTCGCCACAAAGGAAAGAGAACAGGCAATTGAATGGATTGATGACGGTCATGGCGCTGCAGCCAGCTTCAACAGTAAGCACGGCAAACGGCAGGGAGGGGTAGACAGTGGCGACGAGTGAAGCCGTCGGAAGGCGTCGGAAGGCGTGATGATGACAGACCCGTCGGAAAGAGAGTCCGATAAAACAGATATAACAGCAGAACATGCCAGGATTGAAACATCGTCAGCCACAGTGAGTTTGGCGCACGTAATAGAGGTGTCGGTCATCGTGACATCACAGCATCACAGAGGAGAACAGCGCTACTTTAGCACGAGTGCAGTCGATAACGGCCTGATGTTGGGATAGAAAGTCCCAGCCCAAGATGACGTCGTGAGAGCATGATGAAAGGACGATGAATACAATGATGTACAGAGCATATCGATGCCCTCCACGGAAACATTTATCAAATTCGGTGGCAAAAAACGAGCTCGCCTAAATCTTCCGTCGAAAACGCAGTTCTTGCCTCCGGATCTGCCATCACTAGTTTTCCTGCAGCGGGGTTGAACGACGGTGCATGGGAGGCACCGAGCGGCGACGCGGAGATGGAGAGCGGCGACGAACAGATGGATGGTATTCGGGGTCGATGGGCTCGGAAGTCGGGGTTCTGGTAAAATGCCGAGAAGAGTCGTAAGCAAATGCTCGATGGTCGGCTTCGTCAAAAGAGGTCATGACGCGTCGGCGGCACTGAAGCATAACGTGTCCAGCGATGCCACAGGCGTAGTGTTCGCCATGGTTGGAAACGTTGGGGGCGCGGCCGAACAGCAGAAGCGGGAATGACTCGAGGGGGAGATCGAAAAGGAGGAAACACTGGCGGTGGCTGTCGGGCTATTTCAGCGCTGCAACAGGATGCGCAGCAATAGGAGGCACAGCAACGGGAGGCACTGCAATGGGAGGCGACGTGACAAACTGACAGCATGGCCTCGGACACGATTGGATCCCGGATCAGATGTTGAAGTGTCGGTGTCAGATTTGAGAGAGAGAGAGAGAGATAGTTTAATTGGTTAACGGAATTCTGGGTGGTTTCCTCAGTCTAGGATACCATTGGATTGGGCTGCCACCCGGGCCCTGCTGAGCAGGCTGCGCTGTTCAGAGAGACCCGCCGTGGACCAGCTCTGCCTCCCACTAAGCTTGGCTGAGTGCTCGAGCTTAATATCTAATTACTCTTTGCAGTTCCATATCATGTGAAGGATGTCCGAGACTTCACCGCATGCAGTGCATGTGTTATGTTTGAATTTTTCGGGCCAGATTTTGTGGTTCTTTGCTAGGTTTGGAAGTGTCCTAGCCTGTATGTTCCTCCAGGTTACTGCCTCCTGTCTGCTGAGGTATTTGTGCGGTTCTGCGTATCGTTTTCTTTCTAATTTGAAGTATTGTATTAGTTCCCATATGTGAGAGGGGTTGAAGGCTCTGGGGCAGCTGGCGCAGGTGCCCGGAAATTATGCCCTCGGGCTATCCTGTCGGCAGCCTCGTTGTCGTCGATTCCCTCGTGCACCGGTATCCACAGGATTGTGTGCTTCATGTTGTCCGTCTTTTTTTCCTGCTCCATTATTCGGTGTGCCTGTTTGCATACGCGTCCCAGGAGGAAGGCACGACAGGCCTTTCGGGAATCGTTGAGTATTATGTGTTTTCTACCTTGGCTGCTGGTAGGGCTTGGAAGGGCGATTGCAACTTCCTCTGCATCTTCTATGTAATAATTGGTCTTGATCGATGAGCTGGTCACCTCTCTTCCGGTGTGGTCGACTGTGGTGGCTACCGCCGCTTTTCTTCCAGATATGAACTGGCGCCTACGTAGAGTATGTCGCTATTGTTTCTGACGACGTTGTTTTGTATGTGGCGATTTCTCGCTTGCAGAGGTGGGCATTTGACCTCAAAAAGTGCAACCTCACCTCAACCTCAATAAAAATTTCCTGACCTCACTCAACCTCAACCTCACGCTTTGAGGTTGAGGTTTGACCAGGTGACCTCACCTCAATTATTCTGATTCCACCACCGACCTCACTCAACCTCACCTCAAACTCAAACTGTGAGTTTAAAGTCGGTCGCTCGACCTCAAAAAAATAAATAAAAAATAAAAGGTTTTTCACTTAAGAACACTAACTATAAAACGTCATGGCACAAGTCCTGTGCGGTGATACGCCAGAATGACGACATAAATTTTAAACAACATTGAATATGATGAGGCTTACTTGTAAAGTAAAAAAAAATTAAAATTAACATTTGCCATTAACATTTACTGATTCATAGCAGGCTGACCTAATAACGACAGTATAATTGGTCAGTTTCAACTCTTCAAATTTTATTTTTATTTGTTTTGATATGGTGACTTTTGACCTAATTCCCGCTGTAATGCTTATGTGTCCATGGTGCTGCTGGACGCGAACTCCCGAATGTCTGCAGTGAAACGTCGCACATATCTGTGACCGTCAAATAGTGTTTCCGCATGACAGCAAGTCATAATTTCTTGGTGAAGACATTTTCCTGCGATTTGAAATCGAATCGGATGACAAAATTACAAACAATCTAATGTTTCTTCAGCGTAACGTCTCTGTTACAAAAAAAAAGTAGATCGACCACTTGCGTATATATGGAAGTTGTAGTACCATAACATTCTTTTATCAAACAGACTTCTGACGTGGGACTTATCACAAGAGGCGGACAGAACAAAATGTTGCGATATGCAGAGACGCTTAGTTACAAAAAGGTAAAGCGTGCTTGACTTTTGACATTGCGCTACTTTCGATAATCCTGACGAGTGGGTTGTGTTGTATAGAACAAACGCCGTGACAAATTATTGGAAAGATTACCCTCCCTTCTACTTATAATAACTAACGGTAAATTTGCAGCCCCAAAACATTCCTTTTATCATTGATGTAAGTTAAAGAAATAATACGTTGGATTAGGGATAATTCGCCCATTACCTTGAGATGCCGACAGAAGCTCAAAAGCTGGTTTCCTTGTCTACACAGTTTCTTGTCGCAGTGAATGCATTCCAAGTTTACAGTGCTTTTCGTTTCATTTGCGTGGCTATTGTAACGGAAATGGCCTTCGATGTCTTCGTCAATTCGACAACTGCGCGCGCACACATCATCGTCGGTATATTTAGATTTTTTCACTATATCTGCCATAACCACACCTGCCATAACCGCAACCATGTCATGCACCCTCGACGCCGAACGCAACAATGCGATAGACCTCGAAGAAGAAGGGCAGACCTCAGCTGGAAAGGGCGGAAACTTCGTCATAAATTACAGCAAGTCGCCGACCACGGCATGGCTGCGTGTCTTCGCTTGAAAAAGACGGCCACGGTAAATGGCGAAGAACACAGCATGTCGTTTAGATGCTGCCTTTTCTTTTCTTTTTTCTTTTTTTTTTTTTTTTTTGCCGATTTCGGGCGGCTCACCGACGCCGATTGGGGGCGACTTCCAAGCAGACGTTCCAGGAACGATTGGCGTCGATGAGGACGTGGGGCTAAGACACCAGCTTCTTATGGTGGCTGACAGTATTCATAAATGAAATGAAATTAAATGAGAGAACCACGCCCACTGGGAGAAGGAAGCGCGAACACTTAACCCATGCTACGGGAGTTGTTTCTTTTTTCTTCGACTGCACAATATTCGTCAAGAGAGGAAGACTAGCGGGTAGTGAGCAGGGTGGCAACGCGTCTACAGGGAAGAAGAGCAGAGTTCGAACACTGACTAGCGTTTCCCTCCTGCGAAACGATGAGATGCCTGCATGGTCGACAAGCGACAGAAGTCCGCGCAGCCGCCGCGGCGTTCCGAGAAGCGAGAAGGGCTTGTCTTTATATTTCTTTAGACCAACAGGAATACGCCAGTCGGAGGTATTGCGCACAACCAAAGTTAAAGAAGCAAAAAAAAAAAAAAAAGAAAAGAATGTTGCGAGAGGAAGAATCTGAGAATTGTCTTTTCTGATTTTTTTTTCTTAGGAGGAGGGGGGGGGGGGGGGGGACGACTGGCCGTACCGCAGAAAAGCGGCCGGTTGTGAGTAAACGCGGGTGCACAAACGCGAGAGGGGGCACTGGTAAGTGACCACACAAAACGAAAACAAGAAGTGAGGAAAAATAGGGGTGGTGCAAGTGTACTGAAAAACTAAAGAGAAGAGGAGACGCAGATCTTCACTCGCGCATTCACACGCTCGAGCACCGCGCACACAACTCGCTCTCTCGCCCACACTGCCACTGTCCTTGTAACTCTCGGCCCCGTTTACAGAAACGCACTTAAAAATACCTAAAACTCACAAACTCCCAGAGGCACGCGTATGTGCAGTGGCTTACTTTCCAAGAAATGCCGAGGGGTTCCCGGGTCCGCGCTTTGTCCGCTAGTTGAGATCGGACACCGGCTGCGGAGCCGAAAGAGCAGAAGCCAGCTTACGAACAAAAGGCGCGCTGCAAGCTGTAAAACGGAGGGGAGGCCCTCAATAAACATACATGTAAATGAAAAAGGCGCAAGCTCACGTAGGGTGTGAGAATGACTGCAAGCAGTCGTCAGTCACCTGTCTGTTCTTCAATGATTCTTCGAGAAGGGCACATTAAATTTATATTTTTATGTAAGGGTTAATTTAATGTCTAGTGACTAATAATAATAATAATAATAATAATAAAAGAGTGGATTGCACTGATATAACTACGATCTATTGCTTTCTTTCGTTTTAACTCGTACCATATACAATAGCAAAAGCAGATTTTATTTACTAAAATACAGTCTTCGTGGGGCGACTTCTCGTCAAGCCTTTTATCTCTCGTTTCTTCTGCATCCTTGTTCTTTCCATATGCCTCTCTGAAACCTCCTCTCTCGTGCCATCCTCCCCAAGCAATTCCTTGGTTGCTGGATCTTGCGCTTCCCTCTTTTCTGCTATTTTAGCTTTTGTTTTTTTCCGAGAAGTCGACATACCCACGTAGGTCTGGAAATCCTTCGAGTTTTCGCAGACTTTCTTCACTTCCCAAACTCGCTCGGAATGGTGGCGGGATCTCGTTTCACCTTCTTTCGAGTCTGCAGCCGTCGTCCAACCCAACTCGTTTGCCGCGCTGCGCTTTTTCGTGTCGAACGCAAACGCACAGACGCAAACTGTTCGTTACGTGCTCGTTCGTAGCCAAAAGAGTGTAACGACAGGCATTATGAAAGGTGTTTTTGCGGCTATTTTATCGCTGTGGGAAACAATAATTTCAACCTCACAAGCCGACCTCACTAAGTTACGACCTCACTCAGCCTCAAACTCACGCATGAGGTCGAGGTCTCATTTGCTGACCTCACTCAAAAATATTTCAGGTGTTGACGACCTCACCTCAACCTCACCTCACTCCGTGAGGTTGAGGTCATTTTTAGGTTGAGGTTGACCTCATGAGGTCGAAACCTCATGAGGTTGCCCACCTCTGGCCCATTGCCATTAAAGCCTCATTGGATGCATGACTTGGTAATCCGAGTGCTAGTTTATAAGCTTTCCGAAACTGCGTATCAATTTTCTGTGATTCAGTTCTGGTGACGTTGTGGTACGGGAGGCTATTGAGTGGGGGACTATCATCGCCGTTACGATTCTGATCGCGTCCTTCTCCTTTAACCCTCCGTTCCTATTTTCTATTCTTCGGATCATGCCGCAGGCCTGACTGGTTGCCCGAGTCATTTGCTTGATTGTGTGCGTTCGTTCCCCGTGGCCCACATAGCTAGTACCCTCAAGGTTTTTACCTCTCTTTTCCAGGTTCTGAAGTCGGATTTGAATCGGCTCTGCATTGAAGTTTTGCTTGTGCATTCTAATGAACTCGGTTTTTTCAGGGGCGCATTGCATGCCGTTTCTTCTTGCAATGTCTTCAATGCCATCCAGGGCTCTTTGCAATTTGTCTTCCTTTTCTCCCGCTGATCCTGTCGTCGTCCACAGCGTAATGTCGTCGGCGTAAAGTGCGTGACGAATTCCAGGTATGCTTTCAAATTTCCTCGCTATCGGCACCATGGCCAAATTAGAGAGAAGGGGCGAGATGATGGATCCCTGCGGGGTTCCTTTCCCGGCAGTTGCTCTTTCGTTGGTCCTGATACCTCCGACGCTTATCGTTGCTGTCCGGACGCTGAGAAAGTCCCGGACGTAATTGTACGTTCTCTCCCCGCACCCGGTTTCCGGTATGCTATCGAGAATTGCTTTGTGGCTGATGTTATCAAAGGCACCTTTTATGTCCACCGCGAGGAAATACCTTCGTTTTTGGCTGATAATCTGTCCAAGACGTCGTGCTTGATTTGCAGCATCCCGTCATGAGTTGACAGATTCTTCCTGAAGCCGAACATCGAGTTTGGCAGCAGTTTTTCGTCTTCTAGGTAGTCTGTGAGTCGGTTATTGATGATTCTTTCGGGTCATTTTCCTATGCGAGATGTAAGCGAGGTAGGGCGTAAGTTGTCCAGGCCTAGCTTCTTCCCAGGTTTTGGAATAGTTATAATTTCCGCATGTTTCCGTTCTTTCAGTAAATTTCCGCCAGACCAGATTTGATTAAAGAACTTCGTTATTTCCTCCATTTTCTGCTCGCTAAAGTTTCTAATGACTGCGTTGCTGGTATCTGCCGGGTGCAGTGTTTTTGACGAAGGATCTAGCCGCTGCGTATACTTCCGCTGCTGTAGTGTCCGCGTCCAGCTTTGGGTTGGGTGTTCCTGCGTATTTCTGATCGATGTTGACTGTTCCGTCTGGCTCTCCGATGTACCTATTCTAGATCTGATCCGCGATTTCAGAGTGATGGCGGGTTCGGAACAGAGGGAAGCAGCGACAGCTGCCTGGCGACCTCCTCAAGGACAAACTGCTCAATCTGGAGCATTAGAGAACAGGTTCACTTCTCTCGTTACGTCAATGTTATTCGAGTCCGAAGCGGTGGCCTTGTTGTAGAGCATCCGCCTCGCATTCGGAAGGTACCAGGTTCGATCCCTGGTGCCGCCAGGTACCCATCGTTTTTAAATGGGTACAAGCTTTCCCCCGGCCTGGTGCTCGGCTCTTTGGGGTAAAATGCTTGGGAAAAGGGTCATAGGTCCCAAATAAGTGCGCCGATGGGACAGAGCCGTTTCGACATCGGAAAAAAGGGCCACATAATGGGATTTTACCGCACAAGGCGGTCTTATTGTTGTCCGATGGCGGAACTGATCACTGCCACATCGGAGCAACTATTTGAGAAAGAAGAGTTTAGCTCGCCAAACAGTATCCCCCGGGCTTACATGGAATCACCCAGGCCGACCCTCTTCCCAAGAGCCCCTTCTCAGAGAGGGCAACCGAGTGCAGACGCCCTCGGCGTAGTTCGTCATAACTCTGGCAGAGGTTGATGATCTCGTTGGCTGCAAGCATGCGAACGTCGCGTCTTCCTCAATGCCCTTAAGCACGCGCTTAATGTGCTTAGTCTCTGCCATTGATGCACTGACGCACTTGCATAGGTAGAGGTCGTCTTCGATATAACTGTCAAGCTTTCACCGACCTGCTGGGAACGAGATGAAATACGCATGCTCAGCGCGAAGTTTGCGCACGGCCGGACGCCTCAAGATGTCAATAACGGCGGCCTTGAAAGCGGACCAGGTGGCGAAGTCCAAAGGTTCGCAACATCCGTCAAGTAGAAAATAACGTTTGTCAGCTTCATGCCGTCGTCCCATCTGTTGTGAGCGCTCACCCGGTCGTAGGAGGACAGTCAGTCCTCCACATCATGGTCGTCCGTGCCACTGAAAATGGCAGGATCCCGTTGACGAAGCGCACCGGGGCAGGTTTCGGGCGGCGGTAAAGAAGCGGTCGGTTGGCGTTAGATGGCATCGTGGTACCTAGGGTACGATTTCCAAGATTATAACGGGCTTTATTGTAGAGCGAGCTCGTTTGCTAGGGCTAGGTCAAGGTAGGCGACTGCAGGTCCTGGCTCGAACAGCTGGTGCTCGCGTCTCGTGCCGGCACGCTGGCGCCAGGTCATCTTATTCTTTAGAGTTATTAAAAATTGAAATGTATACTACACTTCCAAGTCATATCGTAGCGAAGCTTATATCGAGTACAGTTGCACTGAACTGTCACTGCATAACCAAGGTCTTAACTTCTGATGATTAGTAATTATGATTACAATTGAACTTTATACTGCAATGTCAAATCACATATCATTGAAATGGTCGCGACTCATTGAACCTATAATCAAATGCAGCTACTTACATGCTGTGCATGCGAAATCAATTCATTAATCTAACTTGATCAAGTATAAGCCTAATTAGTCACCTTTAATCAAACCTAACTCAATATGATCCTCCTTAATCCTACCTAATCCTTCTTAACCCAAAGTAATTACCTTTAATCAAATGCAATCTGCCACATTAAAGTTAATCCAAAGTAATCGTCATTAATCCCGTGTAAACTGCCATAATCCAGCTTAAACCACCCTAATCCAAATCAATCTGCCCTAACATTTTTGCGCTTAAACGTAATACGCCCTATCGTCCCTTACACTAACTCACCACTAATTTAACTTAATGAAACTTTAATTCAACTTTCTCCATCTAATCCTTTTAATCAACCCATATTCCAATTTTATCAATGCTCTATCTGACTGAACACGTCATTCCTGTGCGCGACATACGCCATCACTGTCTCACAAGCCTCACACAAAGCTTCTATAATTTTCCCTGCACGTTTTTCTCAATTTCGGGGTTCAGCGGTGGCTTTTCGACCGAACGATCTGTATACGCTTTCTGTAATAATCGCACACAGACTCATCAGCCATCACTTTTATACAGAGAAGAAACTGTGCTAAGCATATATAGGATGGCGGCGTCTGCAGCCGCTCCGGGAACAACAGAACCAGCACAGAGCGTATGTGCAACCGTGCCGTTTGTCCAGTCCAGTGAAACAATTGTGGAGTAAAATGAACAGAAGACAAACAGTTTCCGCGTTTTGCTTGCCAGCCCTCGCGACGAACAGCTAATTCCCAAAGTGCTCGCGCCTTTGGAAACCTGGCAGAAAACAAACAGCCGCTACATGCCTGCTCGTACGCGCCGCAATGCAAGGAGCACATCCAGTTCGGAGTGAGCTTTAACGAATGCTGCTTGTGAAATGTTGACTCCTGGTGTTGTTTTTACACGGTTCATACAACCGTAAGCCACGCATGAACCAACAAAGTTTACTGATCGTGTTACATTTTTCGCACTTGAACAATCTCCACTTCTCCGTGCGCTCAGCGGGCGCGTTCTGCAGCAACAGGCGACACACCAGTCAGTGTTTGAACTCTGCTCTTTCTCTGTGTAGCCGGCACCACACTGGTCATCACCCACTGGCATTGATCCCTTGACGGTAATAAGAAGGTGCGAAAGCAAGGGGGAGCTATTCAGTCGAAGACAGAGAAGGCAGAGAGAGAGAGAGAACGGTAATTGCGCTCCACTCTTCCAGTGGGTGTGGTTATCTCGTCGCGATTAAACGCTGGTGCTTCAGCTCCACGTCCTCATCGACACCACACGTTCCTGGAACATCTATCTGTGTTGATAAGGGAGGACTGCGGTAGGCTGCCTGAGCTTCCGCTTGGAAGTTGCCCCAAACTGCGTCGGTGAGCCGTCCAAAATCGGCAAGGAAGGCAGTATCTAAACAACACACTATGTTCTTTGCCATTTGCCGAGGCTGCCTTTGCCTTTCCCTCCCGCGGTCGGACTCTTTGAGAGAAGGGGGAGCACCTTTCTGAAGTCAAGACACAGCCTTAGTCGTGATTGACGACTTATAATGGAAGTTCCCGCCTTTCCAGCTGAGGTCCGTCCTTCTTCGAGGACTGTCCCATTATTGCGCTCGGCGTCTAGGACGTCCTGGTCGTGGCCAATCCCCCTTGTAGATATGCTCCATTTTTTATGAGAGCAACAACAACACTCGGGTCGTGAGTTGCAAAATCTAGTGGATTACCTGGAAGACAAAACGATTTCTCCTCCTACTATGTCCAGGAGTCAGTTATTGTCCTTCACCTTACACAATGACGTGCTCATAGAGAACTTCGCACCCAGCGGGACCACATATCTTCTTGTCGTGCCGAATTAAAACTCCGAAAGGATATTTTGAAGGCTTTTCACGATGCGCCGACAGCAAGGCATCTCTGGATGGCACGCACATTGCACCGAATTCAACAGTACTGTTGGCTGCGGTTACCTACCGACGCTGCCAATTGCGTGAAAAAGTGTTGTGAGTGTCAGCGGTGCGAGACGCCTCCCATCAAAACTGCTGAGTTACTGAACTCTATACCACCCCCGGCTAAGCCCTTTCAACAAACAGGTATCCTCAGCCCCTTTCCGGTTACCTTCCCGAATATGCCGAAACAAATGCACTGCCTACTGGTACCACAGGAGAAGTTTCTAAAATTTTTTGTCGATCGCAGTCTCCTACGACACGATGAACTCGAAGTGCTAATTACGGACAGGGGAGCAGCATTTACAGCGGAGCCCGCGCAAGCCATCTTGAACTACAGCCAGACAAATAAGCCACTGTAGGGCCACTGCCTGCCGTCTGCAGACAAATGGAATCACAGAGCGTCTGAACAAAACATAATGGGCATGCTCGTCATGCATGTCGGCACCGAACACAAGACATATGACCTCCGCCATCTTTGCCCGCCCGGAAGACAACTTGTCGAGCCCGTCGAACGTAACAGACGAGAATCTCAAAGCCGCCGCCTACCTACAGTACGCAGAGGCGACAGAAGCCGACAATTCACACGGTTGCGCATTGAAGACAACAATGCTTTCGAAGCCCGACAATACAACTTGTGATGACGTGAAGCACGGGTGCCGGGCAGGGGACTGGTTTGGACGCCGATATATGCTATCACAGACAGCTCTTGCGGCGGTATTTCGGTCCATACAAAGTCCTTCGCCGCCTTGCACAATAGGAATACGAAGTCATCCCTAACGACGAGACCACATCGCAGCGGCTCCATGTCCGTCTAGAAGTCGCACGTGTATGTTGTGCGCCTGAAACCCTATCATATGCGCGCTAAAGGCACTCGATGTTCTAATTTCTAGTGTTTACCTTCCTGTGTTTTTGGAATCATCGAGGCGATACTTTTTAAGGGTGGAGTATAATACTGCGAACCATATTGTAATCTTAAATCATTGCTTTCAACAGTCGCTAGCATGTGGACAATTATCACTGTGGTACGCTAGTACCGCGCAGAACAACTTTGTGCTCTTTGTTCACGCTCTGTGTCGGAAAGAGCGGGCTTTATCATTTTCTTTGTCGCACAAGATGCGCAAAGATATATCTAGAACGATTGCAGCCACGTGCATCTTTTTCCACATTTTTTTCCGGGTTGTTCTAGTCACATTTGAAGGCTTTATCTAGATATTTATTCGCTGACTTTAAATTTAGCTGCAACTGACATCGTAGTTCAGCGACCAGTGAGCAATTTTGCTGCTTTCGCCACCGCTGAGTTGCTTAGTTATTTGTGTGCGCAAGTCGATCAGTCCAATAAAGAGCACTATTCAGTGCTACACCTGTTTGTTCATTTGTCGCCTATGGCAGTCACCACCACGTGGCATAGGCAAAATTTCTCGCTAGGTGACAGCACACACCCCTCTCGTCTAAAGTCCCTTGATGATATGGGGCTTTACTCTCGTCACCAGTCCGCCCATGCGTTCTTGGACATTACTCACGTGACATTGCTGTGCGACGCGACGCAAATCTGGAATATGCAAGCTAATGGCCCTTGTGTCTCATGAGCTGAAATCTACAATATGATGCTTCAAGATGGCACTGTTAGTACTACTGTAGGTGTATAAAATGCTAAAACAGCAAGACTAATATTGTAGCAAGAAGCGACATCAATGTAAGGTGTACGCCTATAATATAGTGAACTAGAATAGCCTATAGTATAATGAAAAAAAGAAAGAAAAGAAATCCAGTTCTAATCTTGCGCATGTTTTTTTTCTTCTTTGTAGTACTCCCATAACTTTTTACTATTAGTGTTAATTATGTAGTGCACCTGGCACTAACTTACCTACCATTCCCTCAACAATAGCTGGATTCATAGCAACTCTATAGCAACTCTATGTAGCCGAGACAAAATTAAACCAGATCGTGACTTTTCTGTTCAAGCAGTGAGCCAACAGCAAAGCAGAGCGCAAAAAAAAAAAAAAATGTAGAAGGAAAAAATACAATGATATAGAAAATATAAAATAAATTTTGACGGCAAAGAAATACAATATAATAATATAATCGTCAATGATATTTATCCATATAATGCCAAATTACTACCTAGCCTTTTGATAGACGGCGTACTACAAGGCTACTTGATTACCTTTCGATCAATGATGCCTCGGTATATGAAGAAAAGCCAGGGCTGGGCATTTTCTCTCAGACCCTTGAATGGTCTTTTTCCCTCAGTCTTCCACGTTTCACTTCTATTTATTTCGCTCAGTTCCTAGAGGTGGGTCTCGCCCTGCGCGAGCTCCCTAATTATTTTTCAACGGCTTTTATAATTAGACTCGGTATATTTGTGCACTTCCCTATCTGCGTCTAATGAGCATTCAGTTCGCATATTTAAGTGTCTCATCGCTCTTCCTGTCCAATCGGTTAGGATTGTTTGGGTTGCTGGACACAAGGGCCTTCATTTCAATGAATCCACTGATGCTTTAGCGAAAACGAAAACAGCCCTGAATGCATGGTCCGATTTTTGACCTTCTTCTGACTTGTGCATTCATCACGGCAGCACGTTTTCGTGCGTCTATTTTTAATGCGAGAATTTAGCATACTTCCCTGGATGATTTCTATCACGTTCTTATTCTTTTGGAGGAGAAAGCCTGGTGGTCTCGCAAACTTGAGGTTTCCCTTACGCGTCTCCATTGTCGTGTTCCTCACCTAAATTCTTACCTCTACAGGACTGGTCTTGCAACATCTCCTTTGTGCCAATAGTGTGCTGAGCCAGAAACAATTGATCATTTTTTTGCTCCTTTGTCGCTGATAATCATCACTCAGGAGGTGGTTGTTAGAAATGTCATTACAGAAGCTTAGTTTGTGCTTGTCTTCGGAGGTTATTCTGTCTCTTGGCAGTTCTATGCTGGGACGTGCTGATGGGAATGTTTGCTCTACCATACAAGATTTTCTTCTAAAATCAAAACGTTTTCCGTCATAGCTGGTTGTTATAATTATTCATCCAATATTTTCGGTATTCTTTTTGTTATTTCTAATTACGTTTTTCTTTTCTTTTTTTTTTAATCCTACAAATTTAAACCTCAGTAAGCCCCAGTACTACCCACGACCATCTCTGTCACTGAACCTGATTTGCTCAAATTTCTAATCTCAGTTCTGATACTGTAATTACTGCCTGGTCATGGCCAATCCCCCTTGCGGTATGAGCCATTTTTATGAGGGCATCAACAACACGTGACCTCAGTCTTCTTATTGGTTGAAACGCCGGAACCGAGCGTTGCCACTACGGAACCGGTAGATGTGGCAACATCATTCTCCAGCGTTTCCACCAATCAAGTGACTCGAGGTCGGGGAGACAGCGACACTCATGATAACGACGCAAACTTGGAATACGGGCCCAGAAACAAGAGTCCCCAAACCTTTTGCGAGAAACAGTTGCATCTTAAGAATCGTGACGGGGAAACAGCAATATCCATGCGTTTTCTGCTGCTAGAATTAGGTTATCTCGGCAATTCGTCCGGTGATTAACACACACACACACACACACACACACACACACACACACACACACACACACACACACACACACACACACACACACACACACACACACACACACACACACACACACACACACACACACACACACACACACACACACACACACACACACACACAGTGTTCTACAACTTTATCGGAACCGGTCGAGGCGGGAAAATTTTACATGACGGTTCGGATAAAGTTGCAGAACACTGTATATATGGCTACCATGCTGTCTTGGGGATAAGTCAAACCGTTTGAAAGGAACCTTTGCAAGTAGCTTGTCCTTGGGCAAGGGAGCCATCTTATGAGGCTGCAGCACTCCACCGCTGAACGAAGCGTTGCCATTTCTTCTGGAGGCATCCAGCCGCCTTCGGGGTACCACTGCTCGTGCTTCGGTGCTGCGTGGAGTAGCCCACCTCCAGTACTGACTCCACAGCAGCAGCGCGTAGGCCAACACTCCCAGCAGTGTCACGCACACGAATGCCCACACGGTAACAGCGAGTAATCTCATAGCGCGAATATTGCAAAGGTTAGCTCACAAGACACACGTACACACTTCTGTGCAACATGGGACGGTCGTGAAGAAGGTTCCATGCGACGTATTACTTTTCGGCATCTTTGCGTCGTCTACCTGCTGATAAAAACTCGTTTCAGCAGCGCGCTCAGCTATTGCTGCAGTGATCCCAGGCAAAATAGAAGGCAGTCGTTTTTTTTTTTTTATATATAAGCAGTAACGGCGTCAGCACTTTCATTAGGAACTCAGAAATGCAACTGTAGGAAGTTTTTGCCACATTAAAAATGCCTCGGTCATACCTGCCGTTCTTTTCGGAGTGCGCACGATAGATCACATGCAATGATGCAAAACACGACTTGCACACAAGGTCCGTCGTATTGTCGTAAAATACACTCAGTGTAGAGAAGGAAATCGAAAGTTACCGCTATAACACATCGTCTGCTGGCACTTCCCCGAATATGCTAAAAGAAACTACTCGAGAACACAACCAACACGACTCAGAACGAAGCTATGCATGGCCATGTTTGCACGAGTTGAGCCGTCAGCCAGATCTCGCCAACGCAAGCCAATCCAGCATCCAGTGTCTCTTTTCACCTGGCGCTGTGGTAACGTGAGAGGTTGGGATAGAATGATGCAGTTTCGTTATGTTTTTTACCGGTTGATTTAGATAATAAGGCTACCTTGCTCTGGAACCGATTGATAACAATCCGCAAAGTGAGTAAACACTATTGTTACGGCGCACAATATGTCGAGATTGCTTGTCATCTGTGGAGATCGAAACAACGCATGTTACAGCATGTTCTTTTGAGTTCTGCCTTCCTTTCAGTCGTTTTAGAAACTGCGAAAACGCTGTAGTGAACGTGTAATATTTCATGCGTGGACGTTGACAACGCGTGGGTTTATTTCGTATAGCTGTTGCTGGCACATGACACACAGCTGCATGCGCGATGCTGAGCGTATGGCCGTATGGCGCAGCTTTTCGCCTTTCTGGCGTGTGCTATCGGCGCCGTCATCGCGATTCTGGTGCAGGCTGGCGCAAGACGATTCTCAAGGCGGCGAGGAGGAGGCGAGCCGGCGAAGAGCGATTATGGCCACGCCGGTAAGCTGTGGTAGTTTGAACCATCATTCAACTTTAGGCGCCTTGTTCATGCGAGGCCTATGCCTTGTGTCAGGTTGTTTTGGTCATAAGCCAGATTGCGTTGAGCGAGCGCTGCTTGAACAAAAATATGATGAACTGTCAGATATTTTACTTGGGGACAGTGATTCCACCTGACTGATGTTGCTTGTCCAACTTGTCTGTGACTAACGGTAATAGTCGATCTACAGTTATTCTGCGATTGTAGTCATGATTTGTGTGGATGTTTTGCGTGCAGCTCCTGTAGGCTGCGAGCGTTGCAACTTAACTGAAACGTTCCACGGAGTAAAATGCATTATTCTCATTTCCGTTGGACACTTTCACCGAGTGCCTTGTGCTGCATAACTAGCGTCGTGTAATTTTTTGCCTCAGCAACGCGTCATTCCATTCTGCTCTAATTTGGCGATGCATACAGTCTCAATTGATGTTGTACAAAGCTCTCGAATTTGGTGCTGCGGCCAAAAGGAATAACGAAGTAGAGAAATTGGACTGTATCTAGCGATGTCAGGCAGGTGGTTATCATTATATTGCTTGTAGGCCAAAATTTCTATGCTTTTGTTGAAGTATTGTTTTCAGCATTCTGCAGCTACCACTTTTCACTTGGTCGCTGCATGGCATGCTTCGTCAGTCTTGTACACTAAAGTGATGGCGGCTATACCAAGATGCATTGTGTTGTTCCTACAGGCAACAACCCCCGAAGAGCGTGGTGAGCACAGGCTACAGTTTGCATATTCTCTTTGGTTTTCCAAACGAGCACCTGGAAATAAGCCCAACAACCAACGCTATGATCAGAACCTCAAGTTAGTCTGCACATTCGACACGGTAAGCCTCTCAGATTATCTGCAGATCCTTTGATACATCAGCAATCTTTTGCCTCATGAGGTTTGCTATATTACAAATAACTGCCATACAACCGCCATACAACTGCCATACTGCCAAATAACTGCCATACAGTGTTAGTCACACTTAGCAGGACCACAGCTCTGCGTGGCTATGCACGTGCTAAGTATCGCAGCACCCAATACAGTAGCAAGTTCACATAAAATAAATGACAACACGAAGCATCGCTTCGAGGTCCCCTTAATCATGCTCCCCCAGCATTGATTCATGACCAGGTTATTTGCAGTGGGGCAAAGCACATGTGTAGCCACACGGATCCGTGTTCACACTGAGTGTGATTGACACTGTGCACAATGATAGTGTAAATATGTTGGCAGGACCTGAGATCAGTGTTGTTCTGTCCCCTTTTAGTTTCTCTTTGTCACATGTTTGAATGACTGATGTCTTCCTGAGGTCAGTCAGCCTCAGTAAGTAAAAAAAAAATCATTTTGCAAATATTTGAGTATCTTTAATTGCAAAAAAAAAAAAAAAAAAAATCTACTACTTCTGAAGAGAGAATTCTGTTGGGTTTTCTGTTATTTGAAGTAATGGTTACTTGGTGTTGCCCAGTTTGCTCACTCAGTGTTATTACAATTACAAAAGGTTAGGGAGATATCTTCCATGGCAGCAGACAGCACCAAGGCATAACCACCGGAAAGCATTAACAGGTATGGCACCAGAAATGGCTTTAAGTGCTGCAGTAACAAAAAAGGATCACATTCTGATGTGGCCCATGGTTTTGTGATCTGGCATGACACCTTTATGCAGCTGGTTAAGGATGTTTCTGATGCCTGGGTGTGTGTTTTATCAATAAGTGTACATGAGCAACATGGGCATGAGAAACAAAAGCTGGGTATTTGAAAGAGGGAAGATGTACGGAGGATTTTCAACTAATGTGATTGTAATTGGATTAGAAAATGGACATGCAGCATTCCATCTAGACAAGCTGAGTCGGTGACATGTCCAGATTCAAGGGAAAATGAGAACGCACGCACATTGCCTTACTGATCCACTGTTTTGAGCTCTGAAATGCTTTTCTTTGACCTGCAAGATGCATTTACATGACCTTACATTCTCAGCCATCGGTGATGTCTATTAAAACACAACCTTATATCATTTGTGATGGCTATGTTAATGAGGCAAAAGATGAAATGCAGGAGGGAGCAGGTGTGTGTTTTACATGATAGTTTTGATTGTGATGCTTTTCCTTTTCTTTTTTTATAAAAGAAAATAATATGGCAGTGATGGTAGAATTCTTGGCTATGCATGTGCACAGAGAATTACAGTTAACATATATTAATCAGAAATAAATATATTTTTTCTGGAATGTACAATAAAACACACTTGTTGTATGGTGCTTGACTGTCTTAAGGGTAGTCCTGTTGTGTAGCTGGTATGGGGAGTTTAGCATGATAATATAATTTAAATCATGCCTCAGAACTGCTAGTTTCAAGGGTAGCTTTGTTATGAAGTGTGTACAGGGCATTTAGTCTTACCATGCAGTTTAAATTAATACTGTCGGAACTACTAGTCGCAACTTAGTTTTATGTGATTAACACATTCCACTATCTTGCGCATGTCATTGTCAACTAATTGTGTGCTTAGCATGCCTGTTTTCTAATTTAGTTTTCTTATGTATACAGTGTTTTTACATCACTCTGTCACTGACATTTTCATCATGACTGATTTTTTTTTTTAAATCTTGGCATTGCTCAATATCAGGTGGAACAGTTTTGGAGGCACTACAGCCATTTGATTCGGCCTTCAGAAATGTCGGGCCACAGTGACTACCACCTTTTCAAAGAAGGCATCAAACCAATGTGGGAGGCAAGCTCTTTTCTCTGCTTTTATATTTATATGCCATCTTTGATACTAGATGTTAAAAAATTAAAACTAATATCTGGCATTACGTAATACCAGAACTGCCAAAAGTTACTTTGTAGAGCTTGTTTACTGAATTTTATGGTTGTCATATCCCATGGTTTTTTTTTTTTTTTTTTTTTTTTTTTTTTTTTTTTTTTTTTTTTGAGGTCGCATGGATATGTGCCGAAGTGGCTGAGGAGATAGAAACTAGATAAGTAGGCAAAATGTTTTACATGACATTGAAGAGTTCTATATTCATTTCACTTCTGTAACTTCCTTTTTATTACAAGCAAAAAAAAAAGTTCACTGCATTTCTGCCATCTATTTTAAAAGATGGTATGTTCTTTTTACTCAATTGATACACTAGCTGACTCATACTTGTCAGCTACGTACACAGCTAGATTTTCTGGGTTGACACCCCTTTTGTTCTGCTTACAACAGGAGAACATCCTCTCCGTGCAGCTGCCTCTAATGCAAATCATCTTGCTCCCTGCCTGGAAAGGCAGGCGGTAGAAGTTACCCTAAGGTAGTTTGAAATTCGGGAACGTGAGAAAGGTACTCAGCCAGGTTATGGACAGTGATGTGCAATATGTAACCATCTTGAGGTAGCAACTGTTTATATGGTATCTGTTTGCACAATTTCACACAAAGGCATTTCAGCCATACTCTTTCATGGCATGAACAATTTAAGCTAACTAGCAGAAAAAAGAGCTGACTGGCTATTTTGGCATAAATAAAGCTTGCAATAATCATTAGGGGCATGAAATCTACATTACAGTGTCCACGCAAATGGCTATATAGAAATATAATATCATCTAAAGGAGGCCACCCAGATTTGACCATTAATTTCACCTACTTTCGTCGAACCAGGTAAAAGGCAAAAGGAAAAATGAGGAAGTAAATGCCTCCTTGTGGAAGCAAGTCAATAAATATCTTGAAATCTTCTAAGCTTAACATGAAGTTTAAGGATAAAGATTTTATTTATTGATATAGTTGCAAGGATGTAATTACATTAGCTGCCAATTTTTAAGTAAACAACACACATGTTTGGCGTTAAGCGGGAACAGAGATAGTCGCAGTATCACTGCACAACAATGAGATGGGACTGGCTGTGAAAAACCGCATGCAATGTTACTGCTGAAAATGTAACTCAGCCAGAAGGATACTGAAATGCCTTTTGCAGTATGTGTGACATTGGCAAGACCGTGTGGCAAACACTGAGCCCACAACCTAATTGTTTTGTGCTGCTGGTCCCCTAAGCGAGCAAAATAGAGCTTGAAGCCTAAGGCTGCCACTGTGCATCAGCCACTGCAGCAGTTTAGATGGATCGGATATTTATTTTGGCTGATGTGTGCATTTCTCCACAGCAGATGACATGGCTGGTTTTTTTCTCACTGTCTGGCACAAACATCCCCTGCAGGACGAGGCCAACCGCACTGGCGGTAAGTGGATCGTGCGGCTGCGCAAGGGGCTGGCATCCCGCTGCTGGGAGAACCTGATCCTGGCCATCCTTGGCGAGCAGTTCATGGTCGGTGAAGAGGTGTGCGGTGCAGTTGTGTCGGTGCGCTTCCAGGAGGACATAGTGTCCATCTGGAACCGCACAGCCAGCGACAGCCAGACAACACTTCGCATTCGTGACACATTGCGGCGTGTACTCAACTTGCCTGTCAACACTGTCATGGAGTACAAGACTCACACTGACAGCCTGAGGTATGATATCTGGCCATTTGCTTGCATGCCTTCACTGTTGAGCATTACAGGCGTCCTGGTGCACATTTATTGAGCAGGCGTCGTTGAAAATATTTTTGGTGGCGAAAACAACGAGCGGAGTTTCTCACTACAGAGATTTGGACATTAATGGAGACAGGGAGGAGTTGCTGTATTTTTGTTAAAAATAAGATTCCTTTCTTGGACAGGACTGAGCAGAATGTTCCTGGCCATCTGATTGGTGCTCTTGTCTCAAACTTGTGACCGGCTCACTTTATCCTGCTTTTCCTGTGAGCAGCATTTCCTAGAGAGATACGTTGATCCTCCCAGCTCTAGTAGCCTTTGTTCTCTTTCAGTAGTGCTTTTCTGGTCATTACACGGAGGGTAAATACGTTTGAATTGCATTTTTTTTTTTATAGTTTGCAGCCTAAACGCTGGAGGGGTTTTATTTTTCTTTCCTACCACTGCTCAATTTGGTGAAGTTACTTGGTATATCTGGTAATTTGGTAAGTTACTTGGTTGGTGGAGTATACTGGGAAGAGTTAGCAGGCGTTGTCAGAGTGTAAGCAAGGTTTATCTAATATAAGCTATTTATAGCTCTTTACATTACATTCATTCCTTCTGAAATATTGCTTTCTGGTTCTACTTGCCTTGTGCATATTTTGGTGTAAAATTGCAAAATTGTTAGGCATACATTTCCTGAGGCCTTATTGTCATGACAGTGGGCAAGCTGTGCAATTTGTGCCAGCCTCAGTGACGCTGCTACAAACAAGGGCTTTTCTGCAAATTTGTGCCAAAGCTACACAAGACGAGGTGTCAGCACAGCACGTAGCCACTGCATTTCTCTTCCATTTGGGGTTGAAAGGGCGAGCAGTCAAGTTGAGTTGTGATAGGGAAGGGGGTGAGTGTGGGGAAGTTCTATGTCGTGCATATTCTTTCCTGCACACTTTTGCTCTGGCCAGCTCTTACACTGTGAGAAGCTATGGTGCAGCAGCCTTGGTGTCCAGCATGGTCACATACATTTTTTGTCCTGCTTTCCTGGCACCCGTCTCGACAATGTCGTGATGGCACTCAAGGGAAGGAAACTGAAGGAGAAGCATTGCTGTTCTGGTTGCCTCTGTGAGTGGCACTGCAGCCATGTAGCATGGCCAAAATAGAGAACTAAGTAATCAGAAATATGTGAAGCAGGTGACTACTACTCTCCATCATACCTGTACTAGTTAGTTGAAACCCATGAGTAAGAGTGCCTTCAATTTGACCTCATCACTGTCTGTAGTTGTAGTTTTACCGTGTGTATTTGAGGATAAGAAAGCTTACCATTACGGAAGCATAGGGAGCACATGGCTTTCCAGCTGGCTGTGTGACATTATTCAGTATTTGCAGATTGACATGATATAGATGGCCCATGAGCTGTCATTATGTCTTTCTAGTAGACAATAAGTTATGTGCACTAATGAAAGCATTATCCAAAATGTTTGAGGCTGTTAATAAGAGACGATGGTGGCTGGTTTCATTTGTGGCAATGATTAAAGCACATGTGAGATTGTACCCTTTGTTCATGGTAATTAACTATTTTGACAGATGTGTGTGATGTTTTAGCTTGCAGCTACGTATCGTAGGACTGGCGACAAAGAAAAAATAGTGTTCTCTATCAGATTTTCTCCTGCCATGGCCACCCTATCCCTCCAGCTGGTATACTGCTGCGAGGTTCAAAATTTAATAGTCGCACTAGAAGCTCCTCGTGGCCCAAAAGATTCTGCTCAAAGGGAGTTGATGGAAGGGGCAGTGTTCCCTGTTATAGGTGTGTCATTGGGGACAGAAGTGATTATTGGACTTACTGGACAAACAGGATTGTTGCCTTGACATGATATGACTGATGTGTTGCATGGCGTGGTTGCCTGCATATGCACGCTTTTTATTTTGGCATTGTATAAATAAGCTCTACAGTACATATCCTGCTGGAGCAAAAGCGACATCATTTCGTTGCAGACGTCCTGGCCCATATACCAAGGCTATGCAATGAAATGCCATTTCCCGGCATTAGCTGTCGACTGTAGAAAGGTGACTTCTCGAGGGAAAGCATTTGTTGCAGATATCACAATGTTGCATGGATTTGAAGAGTCAGTGAGTGTTTGTAAATTTGATGCGCGAGCATGGAATTTCATGGTTGTGATTTCAGAAACTTCTAATAGATCTTACGTGCATCCATTGTAAAGTCTACAAACCTTGTTTTTTTTTTCAACTTCATAGGTTGTTTGGAAATATAGTTCAACCTCGTTGAGTATTAGAGGCACAGCTGTGACAGACAGTTGATAACAAAAAGCAGTTCTTTCCACAGTCAGTTCGCTGCCGTCTCTTTCCCTTGAAGTGAACATCTTTTGCAACAAACAGCAAGTCGGTAAAAACGTTTGGTAATAGACAACAATAATCTGAATTTTAATCTCCTACCTTGTAATTGATTAATTGATTGAATTCCTTTGTTCAAACTAGGATGGCTTGGCCTAGTTATTGGAAGGAAAATGGTAGGAGGGCCGGAGTGCTCGTACCTCATGTTGCTTATCTTGTGGTCTGGATTTCAAAAAGGTTGTTCTGTGCAAACTGCAGGCTTCTTTGGGCTGACCACAGGGTAACTTAGGGTAGGTCATGTTCTTGATAACTAATTTAATATTGAAACTGACCTGCTTTCTCTGTAGTTTGCAAAAGCAGCAGTTAGATGCAGCATCCTTCTTTGAGGTGAGCAGAGCAGCTGGTCTCTCAGGATGTGCCATGTGGCAAGCTCTAAGGCAACCAATTTTTTATGGTGCTAAGTTAGGGTAGGCAGCTTTTGCAGATAATTGTCATCTGCTGATAGGATAATGTTTTTGTTACTGAGTATAATAAAATAAATCTACATGATAGCTGAGGGGCTTTCAAACTGAGTTCCATGAGCTGCTGTTTTGAATTTCACGAGCTCACACTGGAACCCCCTCCCCCCCCCCTCGCTGTCGCTGTTTTCTCTAAATATGAACCAGGCACAGTGCCTAGTTTGCTGTAGCGAATTTAGTGTTAGCTTTCCCTATCTTTTCTTAGTCCCTTCCTTAGTTTCGTGCCTTGAGTCACTGGAGCACAGACCCTGGCATCATGGCAAGAAGCTGTTTGCCACCAACTTATTTGTTTTGATAGGAGCAGCAATCAACCTGAGGAACTAGGCAGCTTGCAAGTTTCTCCGTCATTATACTATGCCTAGAGCGCCAGCGAACTTGTGTGAATGGGACACGGTGCACAAGGTGATACATGTTGGGATTGGTGTGCTTGTGCACATGGCGACTGACAGCCTACACAGAAAGCTGCACAGACGAGCTAGCCAAGCTCAAAAACTTGCTTGTCATGGTGAGCGTTATTGGGGGGGGGTTGCGACCGTGGGGCCAGTGTCTGCTGCTGCTGAGCTCGTTTACACTGGAATACCAGTATGTGCCGAAGTGGGAAAATATGCCTTCTCCTCGCTGCCTTTATAGTAGGGAGCAGCACATAATCGATGAGGACCGGGCAAGCGTTACGCTAGCCTTTCTGCAGTCCAACCGTTTGAGCCACTGTCATTGCCAAGGTGCCCAAATAAGATAAAACGTTGATCCTGTTTCTTTAGTTTTCTGCATTCTTGCTTTGGACTTAAATGTCCGAGCACGCGTGAGGGATGACCATTTAATAAAAAGCTGATTGCCAAAAGGAGAAAAACAAATAATGCAAAAAGCGGACTATTATGCCAGGGTGGGTCTAATCCTAAGCAATAACACTTGATTTTGACGGCAGGTGGGGTAGTTCCCTGGTATATATTGATGGCTGTTGGGGGTTCCTTGAGGTAGAAAATTTTGAGAACTTCTGCAATACTGTAGCTATTTAGGTTTATAGCTACAATTAAGCCTCGTCAATTTGACCTTCATTAATTCGGATATTTTTATCTGCTTCCGGAGTTCTTTAAAATGCTCGTGCAGGTCTGTGGCTTCGTAAATTGATAAATTCAGAATGGCTTCCTACAAGGGCACAGCTAGGGGTGTGTGTTCCGGTATTAGAACACCCCCCGAAATTTCGATAGTGCAGCATCCCTTCCATTTCGGTTCTTTTTTGCGCCCTTGTTTTTTTGTTTTTTTTTTACCGGGAGCATATAAATTCGTTATAAAATAGATATTCATCCCCAGGCCTAAGCTACATGCTACACTGTTTCCTGCTCCTCTCTGATACATAATACTCAACAGCAAATGTGCCAATGATCTGCAGGGTGAGAGTCAGTCCGGCTGCATACAGTTTCGTTTTCGAAGCTATACCTCCAGCCCCCATAGCAAAGGCGACCATTGGCTGCGTATATCAGCCACCCAGCCAAGTCCACAGCATGCCATTTAGAACAGTGAATGTCTTGCTGCGAATTTTATTCTTCTTCGAAGGCTTCTGTTACTCTTAATTTAAGTGCAGGCTTCTCTCACTTCCTTCTGCATGTTATATTCCATTATTTCAGGGTGTGAAAATCCTGTGTCTGTTGTATGCTCTTTGCCAACTTCTGTTAGTCCTCAGTGCCTCTTTTTGTGAAAGGAACATGTTGATGCGCATTTTAATGTGCAGCTCTTACGCGCTTGTACAGGAGTTGAGCAGCATTCCTTGGCCTTAGCTTAACCAGTAGAGCGAACAAGGAGCAAAGTAGCTGATGAAAGTATGGCGAGAAGCTTAGAGAGGCAAGGAGGAAAGAAATAGAAGAAGATACTGCAGGGGCAGCAGCACTCTGTGCATGCTGCTGAAATCAAAAGCAAGACTATCTTCACTGCGTATTCTGTCTGCGGTTGCCTGTCGTTCACATGCTGCAGCAGCTGCGCTCGAAAATAGCATTTTTGAGAACAGTAATTGTCGGCTACTTATTTAAAGTGCAGCTCATATGTAGCCGTTCATGGTTTCAGCATTGACGTCATAACTGACAGAGCAGCAGAGCACAGTGGAGGATGAAAGCGTGACAAGAGCATGAGAGAGAAAGCAAAGGAGGGGATGTGGTGCAGCATGTAAAGGAAGCCAAAGGAGAAGGGTTTGGCGAAGGTAGAAGAAAGCGGCAGTACACTTCACTTGTGGGTCTTTGGCAGCCGTTGCAAAAAAGTGGCAGCCCAGCGGGGCCTTGGAGGTGAGGATGGCCAGCTTTAAATTCCACACTTGGCCAACTGGAGGCCAAGCACCACTGCTGTTTGTCAATGTGTGTACCGTTTGCAGTCATCTAAGGTTGGACAACATCAGTTGCTGCACTCAAATTTTGTGTTGCAAAGTATCGTAATCATTGTGTGAATCTTATGCACTGCAGGTGATGTGTTGGAAACAGTGCAGTCAAATGATGTCTTTTTTTTTTTTTTTTTTTTTTTTTTTTTTTTGTAGAGATAATTCAAGTTTCAGAAACACTGACATCTTCTTGAGGTGACAAGGAAGGAATTTTGGCCTTGACAAGGTACTTGCTCGTGATATGGGACTTCAGAGCCTACCCTACAGTGCCATCGTGTTTTGTAGTTAATGCCACTCAATAAAGTGAACATCACTTGATCGGAAGGGCAAGTTCTGTTTGCAAGTGACATTTTTCTTTCTCTTTATCGAAAAGGCTTGCTCTGCAAACTTCATGTGTTATTTTTTGGTGAAAAAGTATTCAGCTGGCTGCAAAATCTTTCATAGATGCTATTGAGCTACAGAAATGCATATTGCTCAATAGCAGAATATATTGCAGTGTTTTCTGTGTTTAAAAAAAATATTGAGTTTTGGACTTTTTCATGAAACGCACCTTCCCACATCTAATCGCTTCGCTGCTTTGCTCGCCTTTGCTGGCCACCTCTCCTTGCAGGTTCTCTTTTTTTTCTTCTTCTTTAAGGCATGGTTGGTGTAGAAGTGTCAGGCAATTATGTCTGCAGTATGTATCAGCAGAAATTGGATCACTATCCCTCCTATCCCCAGCCGAGTGCGCAAACCACTACTGCATGCTGCGCTCGGGACAGACAGACGTTTTTTCACTTTTCTAGTGTGAGGACACTGCTGCCGTTATGATGGTGATGATAGTGATGATAGTAGTAGCGATGACAATGTTATAATGAAGGTGACGGTGGCGATAACGACTATGTAGTCGGTGATATTGATGAATATAGCTGCGGGTAGCGATAATTGCTATAGCATGATGTCATGGGTTTGAGAGGAAAGAGAAAGGCTTGCATTTCTGCTCATAAGTTAACGTAAGCGCAATCCTGTAACTTTTTTTTTTCTTCTCAGCACCTACACTGAGCATGGCATTAGAAATGTGTTTGTCTCTAGCATGCCCGTCAGCTAAGATATTCTGAAGTAACTGTGTTAAGGATGGTGTTTGTCCTATGTCCCTGTTGTCTTTTCTGGTCATCCTGCATTGAATAAGACTTCCTAAAGAGCCACAACGGGTCCTCTCCATAGACAGGGAATTGCGCTAAGTGCTCCTTTGGGTGCAATAAGTGATATGCATTAATACAAGTTTCTAAATGTCAAAAATGTATTTTATATACTTAAGAAAATGAGCATGTCACAGCATTCTGTGATAGTGCATATATCAATGCAACTGATCCAAAGTAGTTAGTCCAGGAGGTCTTATCATAAAAATTTACGGATTTATTCGAAGATTTGATGTAGCGCAAGCTTTGTCTTGACAAATAAAATGTCTTGCTATGATCGAAACGTGAAATAAATATGTATGTAAAAAAAATATATATAAAATTATAAAAAAAAATTTAGATATAGGTAAGATAATCGTAAATGCTGTATATTTTTCGATGTGTACTTATTTATTTATTTACTTATACCTCAACTGCCCCTGTTGAGGTATTACAGAAGGGGTGGGCCATTACAATTCTTCCGTGAGTCGTGATGAATGCCTTGAAGTGTGCTGGATGAGTGTGATGAGCTGCATCGGCAGGAAGGCAATTCCAGTTCTTTGCTGTCTGGACGAAGAAAGCATTTAGATATGCTGTGGAATATACAGCTTCCACTCTAGCAACTACAGATATTTAACACAAGGAGGCAACACACTTTCAGCAGCGTAGACATAGAAAATTTTTATTATGATATCCCCCGCAATGCCCTTTTGTGAAGTTTTTTACATGCATCTGTGACTGGAATAACGAAGCACGATTCATCAACCATAGTAGCATTCCCATGGATTCCTTTTTGAAAATGGTTTCATTTTACCTCAAGTTAAAGTTTGTTGGTTGGAAAGGATCATTATTGCTGCAAAAATCTGGGGTCCATATCTGTTCACGTATAGTGTCGATTCTGCCAAACATTTTTCACAGCCAAATTGATAAAACAGTTCAAATGAATCTGGACGGCCTGTCATTGAACATATTCCCGTACATTGATGATGACAATTTACTTCTTCCCACTGATCCTTTCAATGACTCTGTCATTAACATTTTAGCAAGTTTTTAAAGAATGCGGTCAAGGTTTGAACTTCACTTTTGAATTGCTTAGTCATTACTCTCTTTAATTTTTTAACTTATCGCTTCACTTTTGCAATAACCATGTTTGTTTTTTATTTCATTTTTATCCGGATGGTTCCAAAGTAGTGAAAAATGCAGTTGTTTCCTTGAAGTGTCGTGATGAATGCCTTGAAGTCGTGCCAGGGTAGAATCGGTACAAGTTTTCTTGAACAAATCACTGAATAATTCTGGTTATCAGCTTTCGAAATTCAGTAGCAGATGTGAAAAACATATGTTGTAGGTCAAGTCGGAGACATGTCACTTTACTATTTCTGCCTTCTGACTTCAGTCGATGCCACGGAACAAAGCTGAGCTGGTCTGCACTACTCCTTACTGCACTTGGACTCATTTGATTGGCGGTGCCGCACACGCGGGAGCCACAAGAGAATGATGGGTTTCACTTTCAGACTGAGGTTTTTAAGAGGCAAGAGTGGGACAGCACTGGAGATAAGAGAAACATAAATACACGTAAAAGGAGGAGGGGGAGAAAAGGGAAGCAGAGAGCGCATCTGGAAAGGTTCCCGATATTCGTAGGGAGGAAGAGGACTGCCTGCGGCTTCTGCCTGGTCAGGGTCTTGCGGTTTTGAGGCGGACCTAGAGCCCGAAATTTGCACTAAAATGACATTTGATCGTCCAGAGTTTTTCGTTTTGGTTTTTTTTTGTTTTTTTTTTACACCAAATTTGTTTGGGGTATTTGCCTGTAAAAGAAGAGACATCTGGGCGAGTTGGTATGGTGACATGATAGAAAAACAGCGCAAAAGACGTGCACGGAGGAGAAGAACGGACAGGACAAGCGCTGACTCACAACTGAAGTTTATTGAAAAAAACACAGATATATAACCCAGCCAAGCAGCACCAAACCGCACATTAAACAAGAGAATCATGATAACCCCCCACACACACCATGTTCAAGAAACTCAACCTCATTATCTGTCAAAGCGATTGACGGTTCACTAACGCAATTTGCACCCAATCGAATGATATGCCTGGCCTCAATGATTTCCCGGTTAATCTGTGCCGGATGGGAATCCAAAATAACTGTATGTGTTAGATAAGGTTGGCAGCCGTCACATCTCTTACAATGTACAACCAGATTAGATCCTCTACCAATCTCTAATGATCTCTCGTGCTCTCGTAACCGGACATTGATACATCTGCCTGTTTGACCCACATACACTTTATCACAAGATAAAGGAATCTTATATATCACTCCTACTTTGCATGGAACATAGGAAAAGTTATGCTTCACCCGACACATGTTTCTTTCCCGGACTTTTTTCGCTGCTTTATTCTTAACAATGCTACATATTGGACCAGGGCTACGTCTGGTGGAGTGGTGGTGCTTGGAGATGCCTGTGTGCCAGAAAGACACCTTGCTGTGCTTCGCAAGGGCCCCAAGTTTGCTACGGAGCCCCGCCTCTCCCCAATTGACAAGGTGGCATTGGTTAGGCGTTTGGCCACGCAGGTGGAAGACAGTTCGCGCACTTGCTTCATTTCGGAATGCGTGCATGTTGCTTCGAGGACAGAAAGGGGCCTACGTGAGTCTTTAGGTATAGGGCATGTGGTTGATTACATGGTCAATAGGAATCTTAAGGTGGCTCTCTCAGATAAAGACGGTCGTTTTGTTATACTGTCTGGGCATGTGTACAACCAGAAGGCGCTAGAGGCTGAGAGAAATTTTAGGGTGGTGTCAACGGACACTAAGAAGGTCAAGAGGGAGGCTTTGCGCCTGTTAGGAGAAATGAATTTAGGCAGATTGGCTACTGATGTAAGAGATGCTAAATCAGGGTGTCTGGACATATTTTTTTCTGTGAAAACTCATAAAACCGGGGAACCTTTTAGGGCAATAATTTCTGAGAAAGGCTCCTGGCAGTGTGTCGTTTCAAACTATTTGCAGAAACACCTGTCTACTTTGATTTTTGAAGATCCGTATCTCGTAAAAAACTCTGAGAAAGTGGTTGAGTCATTTCGTATTAAATTATGACGTAGCCGTTCGTTGCGCAGTGTTCAGCGTGCTGCCATGCAATTTTTCGATTCTTATTTAGCATCTACCTTCTTTTCCAGTTTCAGTCCAATTTGTGACAGGGATTCAAGCCGCCAACATGTGTGCCCCGAATTCTATGCTGTTCACTGTACACGTGGGGTGTGCGCTGAGAAGATGCTGCGTCTTTACCCTAAAATCAAAAACAAATAGATGTGCGCTTTGCCAACTACGTGCCAGCCTCTAGATGCCTAAAACTAGCGGAATGAAGAGACGGTGTTAAAGGCGCTATTGCGTCCTCTCTTAAGACGAAGCGTTTTGCTATATTTTTATTTTACATCAAGCCTCTTTATGCTGGCCTGCATGCTTTGCACTGGGGGCAGCAAAGCCTATTGGAACAATTACTAGAAAGTCCATCATTTGTTCATGTCACTGATAGACGTCCTCGAGATTGAAAGGTGGGCACGAGCTCTGCACAGAAGCCATAACTTATTTCGAAGTGAACAAGTTTTGATCTGCATTTAGAAAAGGAACTATATTCAAGTACTGTCATGATTGTTTGTGTAGCAAAGCTTTTTATTCTCTTGCTGGCACATATTTCGAACGCAAAAGGCATTATATATATTGAAGAGAAAGCACCCTAATAATCGCGCTGCCCCGTGTGTTGCGACAGCAATGCTAGTAGAGAACTTGCAAGATTCAAAGAGCCTATCAGTGTACATAGCGCAAATCGGACAGCTGAGCTAGCTGCATAAGCGGATTTTGATTTAGATCATTTTGAGTTCGTCGCAATACCAGCAATTCGAAGGAAATTTGAGTATTTTCGCGACGAGGAAATAGACGAGCCATCAGGGCAAGGAGTTATACTTATTCAGAAGACTTGTCATTGAGCGGTTGTCACGGCAATGATATGTTGCGCATAAAGTTATATCATGTGAATTGGGCGTTGATTGCAGCGCTTCTGAAGCATGTCAATGAAGCGAAATTGTGCACGGTGCTTCCAACTCCGAGTTAATGCGAAGAGAAGAGACATCATAAAAACTGTATAGAAATTCGACAAGCAAGATGATCACAAAAGTTAAAATATCTTCAAAATAACTGAGCATGTGGCATAGAAAACGCAGCGAGCTGCGGCAGCTGACAAGAAAAATAGAAAAGATAATGAATGAATAAAGCCTTTATTTGATTGAAGGGATGACTGTCGGCCCGCTGTTTGGGTAATAAGGGAGTTAGGAGGGATGGGAGTGTAGCTTATCGCTTCTTCATGGTTCTTCAAGCTGTTTCTTGTAGTTAAAAGATAAGTATCTAAAAGCTCAGAAGAGGATCGAGATTGGCATCTACAAGCTAGGCCTTCCAGACTTGCAATGGCTGATATGTCAAGCTCCTGTCTGGACTGAGGTATATGATATGTCTAACGGCTTCATAACTGCATTTTTGTGAGGCGGGCAAGCACAAAAGTGTGTAAGCTTCTGTATATAAGCTCAAAATATATGCTACTAACTAAGCATATGAGCTCCTTAATGCATGCATTGAAGTGAATTCGCTACAAATATGGTTTTTGCTGTTGAAGCAATACAAAATCATATCAGAAAAAAAAAATTGGTAAGGGAAGTTGGGAACGCTAATGGTTATTTCCCACTAGACGCAAAAAGAGTTATGCTGCCCACTCGAACATTTCCCAAAAGAAGTATGTTCTCCTCTTAATTGCTTGTAACCTTGCAATGTCTGTATATGTTGATGAAGTCAAGTTCTGGTTGTTTGCTGCATTTCATTAGCATTCGACATTTGTGTTGTTGACAATATTCAATTCATGCTCATTTTATTGTTGCGCTAATAAATAGTTTAGGTTCATGCAATCTTCTGATGCATTTTCCGGCACTGTAGATACCTTGAATATTGTTTTAAAACTGCAGTCCAGTGCTAGTTTGTATTGTGTTTTAAAACTGCTGTCCAGTGCTAGTTTGAAATTACATTAACTTCCCCTACAAGCAGTAAAATTATGTCGTTTTTGTTTTTTGTCTGTCTGTGTGTGCGTGCGTATATGTGCGTGTGTAAAGGGGAGGGGAATCTCTCAAGGGCGCGACTTGATTACTCAATATTTTTTTTAATAGACTATTGCGCTTGTTCAGTAATTTCCTTTCACAGTGCACACGCCCATTCTCACCGATTCCTCTTTTAGTAAACTCTTAAGTAACTAGACGGCGATATATATATATATATATATATATATATATATATTACATTGCTATATACGGGAGTGCGAGAGTGCCAATTCGGAGCTATGTTCCACGCCATACCTCGAAAGTGAGACATTAAGAAAAGCGTTTCTCATTAGGCGACGACGGAAGCCGTTTATTTGTAATCTGTGGTCACTATATTGTTTAACGCGAGTAGCCAGACTTCATGCATTGCACAAACAGACTGCCCAGGCTAGCAGATTTCTGCCTGTAATTGAGGCAATCTGCGCATCGCAGTAGTAAACGTGACACCCACTGCATTACCTTGTAAGGTTAGAGTGCTCCTATGCACTGAAAATTTGACTAATTTGTTTGCATAACAGGATCTATGCCCTGAAAGAACATACTACAAAACACAGGCCAGGGAGTAAAGCAAGAAACAGTGCTTGTGAGCAATTCTACTGCGCTTACACTTGTTTCGCAGCATTGACAAGTGAATTTCCATAACACAAACGCATTCTCCAAGTTAATGCGTCGCTTCGAAGCCAAAGCTGTCGTAATGTAGCAGCCAAGGTCAATGTACAACTGGTCGCGCAACTTGGAAGAAAACGCGTGCAGCTGCCTACTGCCAGCGGCATCAACTCGATGATGAAGGCTCCTGCGAACTGTGAGGCAAATTACTAGCGCAGTTTTGTGCCACACTGTGGCATCAACGTTTGCCGAGGATTCGGGACTACTAGGGCGGAGCCACGCTAAAAGTCGCTGGTAATTGGACGATTTCGCATACTCGTCACGATTGACGTCTCAAGGCTGCGTCACAGCTTCGTAATTTTGACGTCACGCTCACAAACTTGTGAGCGGAGTCCGTAATTCGGCCCCAGTTGACTGGTTTTGGGGTTACCTCGTTTCGCTCACAATTTCAGTCAATATTCAGCTCATGGGCAACGTCACCACTTTAGTCTTGTTGATGACGTAAGCGCAGTCACCGGTGAGATCAGTGATGACGCAAAATTTCAGTATGGCCGCCGACCAATAGGAGCAGGGCAAGTTGAGCGGTTTGAGACTGGTTTTGTATTGAGAGCGTTACAGAATTCCCCCCCAGAAAATAAGATCCAAGGTCAATGTACAACTGGTCGCGCAACTTGGAAGAAAACGCGTGCAGCTGCCTACTGCCAGCGGCATCAACTCGATGATGAGGGCTCCTGCGAACTGTGAGGCAAATTACTAACGCACAGAAAATAAGATCTGCCAGAACTCCAAAGAACTAGAAAGTAAACATAATATTCTCACTCAGGAATGAATGCAGTTTTTGTTTCTTGTGTAAGAAAAAACGTGTCACATTTTTAATAATATTTTAACTTGTTTCTAACGGCCTCTCTCGGCCACTTATTATCCGCTGCGTAGTTGCCCAAAGCTCAGACATGGCGGCTTTTTTCATCCGCGGAGTGGGTGCGTCATCGGCCCCGGTTCAACGTTCATCGTTGCGCGCTGCGTACAGAGTGGGTTATCTGTAACAAACAGTCAGTATTTTATTATGCTGGTTGTGGTAGAGCTTTACAGCAAGGCGAAGACTGTGTGTGCTCGATGAGAAACTGATTGCCGCTGCATGTGCGCATTTCCGGACGATGGGGCAATGCTGCGTCACAGCTCGGCGGTTCGGCTCGGCCTCCCAGGCATGTCGCAAAAGTGGTGGCTTAATTGTTTTACGGATACACGTCTGCATGAGCGGCGTATTGCTGCATGTTTTAATTGAACGGTGAAGGTGAGATTTTATTGCCCTCAAGATGCGTGTCGCATTGCTCAAAGCCTTCCGTTCCGCTCCCTTTGCTGCGTGTTTTGCTTACTGCGTCGTATCCGCACCAACGTTCGCTGAACGTGCTTTAGCTGTTATTACAGTGATGTTCCTATTGTCAATGGGATCTTTCTCATGAACATGTTAAATGCTTAAGTTGTAAATTTCTAACCTCACATTGACTCCTTTCAGTGGCAAATGAAGCGCGAGTAAAATATGGGAATCATGAACAGGGCGAGATTTATTGGAGCGAAGCTATATCGTAGATATTTTCACTTCTCAGACGCAATAACTTCTAAATACTAGCAATCCCAATTTGAATTGCTTACCTAAGCTCTTACAGGTTGGCGTTCTAGCGCTAGCGTTATGCCGTTCGTTTGTTTTTGTTGTTCTTTGACGCTGATATGTACATACTTTGTTAGCAAGATCTTTTACCCTTTTATAATCTCACCGCGTCTCGTTTGGAGACCTACGCTCAGGTCATTTTGTTATCACGAGGATTTCATGAAGACCGTGACGAATGAGCGGTGGTCGCTTTCCTACACTTAAAGATTTCATTGTCGTGAATCGTCCATGTAAGTAATCGTGAATTAATAAAGCCTGGCTTTCTATGCAGCACAGCTTCACTCATTTATGCCCTTAGTGAAATGCCTCAAGCCATGTGATTCTATCCATGTGCTTGCCGAAGCCCCAGAATGCGTTTACATGACGCGCGACGAAAGACTAGGCTAACGACGACGGAGGCAGAACGATGCTATGATAAGGTGGTTAAAGATGCCGTAACATTTCAGTTAACGTAAAACTTGACTGTAGAAATCCATGTCAAGTTGGCTCAACAGTTACGGTGTCCATTTTTCTGCCTTATCTGAGCATCGTTCTGCCTCCGTCGTCGTTGGCCTTGCTTTTCGTTTACAAGTAAAAAAGACGATCAAATTCCCCGCCAAAATCACGTCCCAGTGACGTCACAAGCAACGTCACGTGATTGTTGTGCCTCACAGTTCGCAGGGGGCGCTGGGAAACTAAAGCCTCGCTCAGAGTCGACACGCAGGCTTCTATGGGAGTTACGCTACCATTTGTTCTTCTACCATGTAAGATCTGCCAGAACTCCAAAGAATTAGAAAGTAAACATAATATTCTCGCTCAGGAATGAATGCAGTTTTTGTTTCTTGCGTAAGAAAAAAACGTGTCACATTTTTAATAATATTTTAACTTGTTTCTAACGGCCTCTCTCGGCCACTTATTATCCGCTGCGTAGTTGCCCCAAAGCTCAGATATGGCTCAGACCAAAGCTTTTTTCATCCGCGGAATGGGTGCGTCATCGGCCCCGGTTCACTCTAGTTCAACGTTCATCGTTGCGTGCTGCGTACAGAGTGGGTTATCTGTAACAAACAGTCAGTATTTTATTATGCTGGTTGTGGTAGAGTTTTACAGCAAGGCGAAGACTGTCTGTGCTCGATGAGAAACTGATTGCCGCTGCATGTGCGCATTTCCGGACGATGGGACAATGCTGCGTCACAGCTCGGCGGAGGATAGCAAGAGGGGAAGCCCTGCAGAAGAAATGGGACAAGCAGACTAACACCCTTTACGTGGACGCAGCAGGACCACACAATGGAGTCATGACTATCGTAGTCTCAACGCCTGCGGGGTCGGTGGTGAACTGCGCCTCGGTGAAAACATCTAACCCCACTCACGCAGAGGAGGCAGCTATTGCATTAGCTGTAGCATCTAACCCCAACGCCGTTGTGCTCACTGATTCCCAAAACGCCTGTCGCAACTTCAATTACGGATTAATTCATAAGTCAGGGTTGTCATTGCTAACTAAGCACCCACCCAACCAAGCATCAATCATCTGGTTTCCCGGTCACCTGGAACTACCAGGAGGAAACGAAGCCGCTCACAGGCATGCCCGAGCTCTTCTATACCGGGCGTCTCCCCCTGATGACCATAAAGGGTGCCGTGACCTGATAGGTTTAGCAGTGTATGCTGACAATCTCGCGCCATACAGAACAGCCAGAAAGGAGTACCCAACACCACACAAATCCCTCAATAAGTTAGAAGAGAACATCCTTAGGAGACTACAAACCAACACATACCCAACACCAGCTAAATTACACCTGTGGTACCCTACACTACACTCTCCGCAGTGCCCACACTGTGGAGAGGTAGCTAACCTCTACCATATGGTGTGGGCATGCCAATTTAACCCCATTCCCAACCCCTCGGAGGAGCAGTGGGAGGCTATTCTGCTCAGCGATGATCCTGACCGTCAGCACTGGCTGGTGGGGAGGGCCAGCGCAGCAGCAGCAGCCAATGGACTACCGGACTAGGCGGCCCACCCACATGTTCTGAGAATACTGAATAAAGATGTTTTCAATCAATCAATCAATGCCCGGCAAGGACTGCAGCGCAGCTAGTTCTCGCGATGGAGCACTGCTGTAGTGTCTGACAAACCAAACACCGCCACAATCGCAATATTTCACAGCATGCATTTCGCAGCATGCGCCGGCGCGCTAGCTTCCGAGACAGATAAGAGTCTCGGAGGCTGAGTGCGCAGAAAACCACGAGTTCCATGAGTGCTGTCAGCCGACGACACCAACGACACAGCAGCTTGTTACTTTGGTGTCGCCGAAGGCGATGTGAATATTCTACTTTTTTATTATAGAATCAGGCAAATACTCCAAATATATTTGATATAATCAAATAGAAAGAATCAAACGCCATTTTTGCTCAAATTTTCAGCTCTGAGGATTGAGTGGTTTAGCTAGAGGAAGCATTTTACTGCGCATATAATTACGAAACGCGCTGTTTAAAAAGATTCCTATTTTGGCCGCTAATGGATAATGGCACATGAACATTTTTCCTAACGGAAGTATGATTGGTCGATTTGTCCGTCACTTCGCTATGTTTCCTTTAGTGCTGTATCGCTGTCTCTCTCCATCGCAATTAAGCATATGGCGCCGAACCGCGTTCACTAGTCTGCGCTAGAAAGTCGCGGTACGTTTCGCACCAGTTCACATGAAAAAATCGCCACCGTAACGTTAGTGTACTAACAACGTCAATCGAACAGCCTGCAGTTGATTTCACCGTTGGTCCTTTCCCAGAAAACTGACGGCAGATAATGGGAGTTCACGGTTTGTGGCAGGTGCTGGAACCTGCAGGGAAGCCGATTGCCCTCGAAACACTCGAGAACAAAGTTCTTGCTGTCGGTATCCTTTGGTTTTGTTGCGCTTGCCTTCGTGCCGAAGCATGTGCATGTCATTGTCGCAGCGCCGATTGATTTCAAAATGTTTCGATTTTTTTTTTTTTTTCCTTTTGTAGCTTTCCCACTGAGCTTTCACCATGCGTGCAGGTTTACACGTCCAAAAGTGCTTTTATTGACGTGTTGAAGAGAGAGACGCGAGCGGCCCATCTTCATTGTTGTTGCAATCGCGAAGCAATCGTTAATAAATAAGCGTGCATTTTTCTTGACGAATTACGTTTCCTACAGACGTGAGCTTGTGGCTGCACCAGGCCGTCAAAGGATTCCGCGATGCACAGGGAAGCCCTATGGCCAATGCGCATCTTCTGGGTTTACTGCAGCGTGTTTGCAAGCTCCTTTTTTATGGAGTGAAGCCCGTCTTCGTCTTCGATGGTGGTGTGCCGCAGCTCAAGAAACAGACTTTGGTAAGAGCAGTACCAACATGAGTACACTTTGAAAATGAAACTGGAACCTAGCTACGAGATGTGATCGTTTTAGAGCTAATTGATAAACTCATAAAAGCTGGTCAGCTGCAGATGCAGCATCTCAGGTTTTTTATCCCTATATTCTCATTTCTTCAGTTATTGAGAATTTCTGTGAACTAGCGTGACGATTCCAAATTATTTGTCCCTAACTGATACAATTCCCAGTTGATACCAGTTAGAGCCAACTGGAACTCGACTGGGAATTGTTCCTTAAGCCATTAGGTGGCATAGGATTTTCACTTGGTAAGTGCAGTTCTTTTGTACCTTAATCATAATGTGCAGTATGCACTAGGAGTTTTAATTAGATGTTCTGGTGCTTGTGCTTTTCCATGGTTATGGAGCATTTGTGGAAAATAAATGGGCTCTATAGCAAAAGCAGCTGTGATGAATCACCCAGCTGTGGATGCACTGTAACTTTTAATCGCAAGGAGAAGTTAAGAAAATGCTATATGTGAAGCTAAATTTTGCAGGCTGCCCGCCAGGAGAGGCGAACAGTGGCACAGGAGAGTGCCCAGCGTAAGGCACGGTTACTGCTTTTGAAGGCTCGACATCGGGGCTCTAAGCGGCCAGCTCCAAAGGCTCCTGTGGATGACTTGTATGTTTTGCCACCTCTGCCAGAGCACTGGAACAAGTTGTACAAGTGGGTGACTAGCTTTTTTTGCTTGTTGTTTAGACACTTACACTGGTGCGAGGTTTATCGTCAGTACGCTGCACACGTGTGGTCATGCTTTTGTGCAAATTGTCCGTAGGGCACCTTCTTACTTTTGTGAATTTCTAAACATGCCTAAACTAATAAACATTAGTTAAACCTTTAGTCTCTATAATTTATAGAGTGTTCTAATGCCGTCACTGGAGAAACCAGTTACTATGATAGTAATCTTCTATGTTTCTGGCTATTCCACTCTGTCCAGCTGCTAGAGCTCCGTGCTTTATTATAGCGTGTTTATTATAAATGTTATAATTCACTTGTGGCGGCTTAGTGGCTGTGGCATTTAGCTGCCCAAAAGTATCGGGTTCCCTATCAAGCATCCTTTCATGGCTTTTGCCATACTTTGAAACAGAAAAAAAATTGCTTGGGTAGAGGTTACGCAACTAAGATGTATGTGAAAGTACAGTTATGCTGTGCTTTCAAGACATTTTTTGATGCTCAAGGCACATTATGGCCTTACATTATTGTGCAGAAAGCTCCGTTGTCCAGATGCCCATAGTTCAGAGTGCTCGCCGGGGTGGTGTAGTGGTTACGGTGCTTGACTGCTGTGCCCAAGGATGCTGGATCAAATCCCAACCTCGGCGGCCGCTTTTCGATGGAGGCGAAAAACAAGGCGCCCGTGTGCTGTGCGATGTCAGTGCACGTTGAAGAACCCCAGGTGGTTGAAATTTCCGGAGTCCTCCACTACGGCGTCTCTCATAGCCTGAGTCGCTTTGGGACGTTAAACCCCACAAACCAAACCAAACCAAACCAAACCATAGCTCAGAACGAAGGCATCGTAAGGCATTATGCATGCAATTGAGCACACAGATATAGAATTCTAGATTCACTCTGATTTATGGGGGTGAATTCAAGATTTATGACACCTCTGGCATCTGTCAGCATTGTCTCTGTATAGATTTTTGCTACTGCACACTTCTCGACAATGCAGGGTTCATGAATTGCCATTCGGTGCTTTGCCTTTTCATCTGAAGGTCATATTGAAATCGCTCTGTTATGTCTCCAGCAGTGAGGCTGTCAGTGAATGATAGATCCTTGTCTGTCCACACCCATGTACCCTTTTGGTGTTGTGTGATGAGCATTCATCTCTCTGGAGTCACTCACAGTTATGCCAACAAATAGGGGTGTGGTAGCGGAGTTTTTTGACATGCAGTGCCATGTAGTGGCTTCCGTAGCAGTTACCATAATAGCAGAGGTCAACCTTAAATGATGATGCTATACACAAGTAGCAACATTTGTTTCGTGAAATTGATCTTAGAGAAAAAATAAAATTAATCTCCGAACTTAAGGGACAAAGATTGTGTATCACACATCGCAACACAGCAAATATAGCATGTAACAGGGGCTCCGCGCAGCAGCCTAATGCTTCTGTCTAAGCTTGCTTGTTTGTTTGTCAGTTTTAGCTGTGGTTATTTGCAAGCACTGCTTGACTATTGGTTTATTCATCAGTCTGCTCGCCCTTTGTGAATCTATCATCACTATTCAGGGTAGAAGATGATGACTGGCGATCAGGAGGAGATGCAATCTGGGAGTTGGCATCACTGGACTGTGACTCGGAAGAGTTTGCATCCCTGCCAGCTGAGACCCGCCATCGAGCTTTGCTTGCCATGCAGCACTACCAACGCTGGGGCCCTTCAAAAAAGGCACCCAAGGTATGGCACAGTGCATGTCGGACTTGAGGACTTGCCACAGAGTTTAATCAAAGCTGACCTGAAGTGCGGCCAGTCTTGAGCAGCGGTGGCGCGCACTTTTATATAGCCTGTGCAAGTACAGTCCTTGTCAAAAGTGTAGAGTCCAGGGAGTCTGCTTCTGAGCCACTAGGTGTGGCTCGTAATGCATTTCCAGTGTTCCAAATCTTTTGATGGTAAGAAGAATTTTTGTCCTATCCTACCCTTTCCAATGGGAAGGACCTCTACTAATGCTAAATCAGCGCCACTACATGGCTCAGAAGGTAGCTAAATCAGCGCCACTACATAGCTCAGAAGCGAACCCCCTGGGCTCTACACTATTGACAAAGGCTGTACAATGGGAGCTCTTCTAAGCAAGTTGTGCTCTCTGACGCTGTGAGGGGTGCAGTGGACCTACCCCATCCTGGCCACTCGCTACTGTGGCAGCGGCCGGTGTGCACCTGATTTTGCACCCTCAGGTGCTCGTTCGCGAGGTTCAGGTTGTCAAAAAAAAAAGTTCAGAGGACGTACTTCATGAATTTAAAACAAAATATTTTTTTTTTCCCACAGAGCTGGCTGTTAAAAAATACAAAAAAAGAAAATTGTCCTCATGTTTCCCAAAACTAGACAGAGTATGTATTACATATTGTGGATGTGAATGGAGAAGCTGTACTTTGATTTATTTCGTCCCTCTTTGCACGTACTATGGATCATGCCGATTTGAGCAGACACTGAAAGTGAGAATAAATGAACCTGAGCATGGGGGAATGCAGACTCAATGTGTGCATCCTTTGACTTCCTGTCCATCCGCATCGTATGTGCAGACTCTATAAAAGCTTTCGCTGCATCTATATATTACCATTTAATACAGCAAGAAGTAATATATGCAAGTTTGTTCATCTGGCATAACTAAATTAGCAGTACAGACTGTTCTAATTGGGTGAGTGGCACGAACCACTCATCATTCAACTAAATATGATTTCTATTTGCCCTCCACATATCTTCAGTTTATGAAGTGAGCGAAAATACTCACGGAACTTATGTGTTTCAGTTTTATGCATGTAAAAGTGGTTCAGTGTAAGACCAGGCAGCTGTAATATACTATAGTGTATATTCTTATTTCTCACAGTGTGGTGACATGTGCTAAACACCATCTCAAAATCGAATTCTTATTGTAATTATTGTTTGCGGCAAACACAGCCAAGTAGTAGCATGCTAATATAAGGCTGAGTAGGAATCCGTTGTACAAAAGCCGATTTTTCTTCTTCCTGCAGCAACCTTGTTTCTTGCATGATATGCTAGGAAGGCACGGTCATCAAGGCTGCAGAAGCGCTAAACTTTTCATGTGAGAACTTTGGTCTCTCAGGTTGGTTCGCTATCAAAAACTGAGCGAGCGCATTGCATGCTGTTTCTGTTGCATCCATTGCTCACTGCGATGCCAGCCTGTTACGATTAGTGGTCGAGCGGGGAGTAGTACCCAATTCGCCTGCGTGCACTATCTCAAAGGGTGCAAGAGCGAGGGCATTTTTTCATTTTTGTACACTTCTCTGCCGTACTTCTACATATGTGCCGCATTTTCGGGTAGCTTCACGTGTCTACAGGCTAGTTATGCTGGTCGTTGACCCATTGTAAGTTCTGTTTGCGGGAGTTGAAAATATGTACTCTTATCGCACTTTTTGTGCACTCCGACCGGCATGTTCACCATAAACCATTTTCTTGTTCTGGGGTGTACTCATCACTTTGGGATAACAGACGGTGTTCGTTACCGTCTTTACACACGGAATGCCAGAAAGCCATATGACGCGTCTTTACCCGACACTTGCGTTGCTAAACTCTGTGACTAGTTTATAATAAAGAAGCTATTGCTGCAGTGTACTTTCGGCATTTCCTTCGGTTCGTACGTTCCCAGCCGCACATTTCAACTTTATTTTCTTTGCGGCAATATACGGATCTCCGACCGATGTGCAAATATTGCGCAAGTGATCCCTCTGTACCTGGAATAAGTGACCCGCTTACTGCCCGAACCTTTCTTACCCCGTGCATGTGACTACTGTGCCGTGGTTCACTACTGTGCCCCATTCTGTAATTCTGCGTCTGAAAGGCACCCGGTATTTGCCATCACTGATTTCCTAGTGATGCTGAACTTTGTGCCAAATAATTTAGCGGTACTTTACATTTGACAGCTAGCCACCATGGCAGAGAGACAGCAGAGACATCATTAATTAATGAAAAGAGGTGCCACATCTGTCATGTTTACTTTGGTTTTCAATGCCATTTCCCAAAATGAATCAATATTTATGCAATCATTTGTGGTAGGCCTGATGTGCTTTGGGATCTCGCCCAGCTGAATTTGAAGGTGAGAGCATTGCCTTCAAGAGAGGTCGCCTTCAGCAACTGCATATTGGATGAAATGCATGCACAAATGGTTATCACCCACAGTGTGACCAGCACTGCAGAATTTTCTGTTCCGTTTCAAAGGCTGTGCCATGCAGTTTGGGAATATATCCCGATTGTCTATTAGTATCTACTGATGGGGCAGAAATTTGAGGCTTAGAAAATAAAAGCTGAAAATCAAATTTAGCCAGAAAATGTGGTGAGCTATGGAGAGGAAAATGATATATGTAACATTAAGGGATAGAAAGAGGGGATTGTGGGCCAGAGGAAGAAAGAAGAGGCATTAATGATGTCTTAGCTAAAATGGGGAAGAGATGAACATGAGCGCGAAGAAGAAAAGAGACAAGTTATGGTTCCTCATGGATTCCAAGAGAGCAGAAATATGGCAGGAGACGAGAGAGAGTCAAGATTCGGAAGGTTTGCCAAAAGAGAGTGGCCACAGCTTACTATGCAGGGCCGGTCTAGTTGGGAACCTAGGCTTTTGTCCGGCTTTAAGTGCACCGATTGCGGACACACAGCGCTTCTTTCATCTCTTCTTTTCTGTGTGTCCATATTCGTTTGGCCCATTCATTATTAGGACTCTCCTTTCTGTTGTCTTAGATGCAGAGGTATTTAAACAAGGTGTTGGGGTTTCAAACTGCGTTGCGTGTAGCGCTGAGACTGGATACAAAGTGTGATTGCAATGTACTGAATTATCTCTCTTGTGGTACAGAGTGAGCCCCTCTTTGGAGCAGGGCATGAGCATAGTAGGTGGTGCATTGAGGGGAGGAAGTGGAGGCGGCATATTGAGACACAGCACCAGGTGCCATTAATTTCGAAGTGGTGCTTTTTAGTGAGCGTAGCTGGACTGCTGCTGCTGATGATGACGAAACGGGAAAATTAGGGGGAGGACAGCAAAACACCTCAAAGTGCCTGGTGCATCTGCATCTTAGTCTTATTTCTCGCATGACCTCTACCTCTGTACAGATCTTCTCCACTGGATGCTGCGGAAGCTGCTGCTTTGTTTAGATGTCAATGATGCTGTAGCCCCCTTTGCATGCTTCCTGTCCTCATGTGGTTTTGCCAACTCGGGCATGTGTTCTTTTTTTTATTGCACAAATGTACGCTTCAGCATAAGCGAGTTAGATGTGCATATGCAGACCTATGTCAGCTATAAATGTTAACAAGGCTCGTGCCAGCAGGGGTGCAATTTGTTATCTGGTTTTGCAAGGCACCAGAGTTTGAAATGGGCCATACGCTTTAATAGTGTTTCAGGAAGTGTTACTCTTGACAGCAGTACAACTGGCACAGCACGTGCAAGCTAACAGCAGGAAGCTTGGCTGGTGGCAGCTGCTTTCGATTTAAACAGCCATGCAGAGGGTACAGAAGAAGGAAGCATGCAGGGCTAAATGCTCTGGAACTGATGGTTGTGTTCTAGTGGTGTCATTGTATTTGCCCTGCCCTTCATTATGTAACCATTAGAATAGTGGCTTGACTTTCAGTTATTTGTGCTTGTCTTCATACCTTACTTCATCTGCTTTCTGCCACAATTTGATTTGTACAGTAGCAGAGAGAGGTATGCTTTTTTTGCTTGATGCCATGTTTTCATAAAGCACAGAGGGTGATGAGGTTTCTGTTTGCTGTGCCCAGAACTCGGAGGCCTTCTCGGCCTACCAGCTGCAGGGTCTCCTACACAAGCGCACTCTGCAGCAGCGTGCTGAGGAGGCTCGGAGAGAGATGAGACCCGAGCCGTTCTTCTGGGGCGAGGAGGCCCAAGTGAGCCGGGTGGCCTCGCAACCCAACACCCACCAGGTGGTGTTGAACACTAGCCCCAGCAAGCGTCTTTTGCTACTGGAATGCAAGGAAGATGGAACAGGTACAGTTTGTGGCATACAAGAACCAGACAGAAGACTGTGCCTCGTATCCACAAAATATACCTATTGACTCGTCGCGCCCTACCAAGCGAGGGCGGGGCAGTGCACTGCTGACTTGTGGTGTAGCATGAGGTGTGGTTTGATAGTTCATTGAGATAGTTTGATCCAGCTGCACGTGTTGCTATCATAATTCCGTCTTACGTCGATTTCTGGCACCCTCGGCAATCGATTGTTTTTCGAGCCTTTGCGCAGATTCTTCCGGCGATTCTTCAACACTGTTTTCGCTTGGTGGCACTGTAGTGTTCCTGAGCAGTCATATGTTCATCAGCAGCCGACGAGGTGGAAGCACTCGGAGAGCTAGAACATAGTCGCCGAGCTTCATCTTGTGCACGGAGTTCGATATATCGAACGACCGGTGAAATTGAGTTCGATATATGACGCGGCTTTCCTATACTTTTACATGGGATTTTCAAGAGGATATTTCGTGAGTTCGATATAACCAAAATTCGATATATCCGGGTTCGATATAACTGGGTTCGACTGTATTCGACGAGACCAAAGGGTGTAATAATGGCAGTCTTTAAAATATCCAAGGGCTCTGTAGGAATCTGGTGATACGCTTTCACGAGATTGACCTTCCTGAAGATGATGCAGCTATGTAGCACCGACGTAAAGTCCTGGATGTGGGAAATGGGATAGCAGTTCGGAATGATGGCCTTATTAAGAGCACAGTAATCACTGCATGGTCGCCAGTTGCCCGTCTTCTTGGGCACCATATGGGGTGGCGAGGCCCAAGGACTGGAGGAGGGATGTATGAATCCAAGGTCGAGCATGTGCTCAACTTTTGTTTGGCGACAGCCAGATGATTGGGTGCAAGGCGACGAGCCCGTGCGGATACAGGAGCTCCAGTCGTGACGATATGATGTGTCATGCTGTGAGCGACAGGTGACTGAAGAAACGGCGGTCGCAAAATGTCTGGAAATTCTGCAAGTACTCTTGACCAAGGGTTAGGAACAGTGGCGTGGTATGCGCCTGGCGGAGCCGGAGAAGTAGAGTGCGTCAGCAGATGTCTTGGATGGCCTAGCTTGTCTCAAAGTCCAAGATGCAGCTACGCCGCATGTCAGTGGAGAGTTTGTAGGGCCATAAAAAGTCAGCATCGATAATTGGCTTGTGCACGTCCGCGATAACAAAGACCCTGCACGAGGTATGTCGGCCGAGGTCTAGAGTCACCGATCGTATGTCTGTATAGTTAGATCCGTTTGCTACGGTGAGAGAAAATGAGTCGGGAAGACAGTGCCACTCGGCCAATGTAGGGGAAGGACATATTTTGGCACCGATGTCGATTAGGTAGCAAACTTTTATGATGTGGTCTGTGGCGTGGAAAAGGCAACTGGATCTGGGGCCGAGAACATGGGTTGCCGTCAGTGTTCGGCCCGACCGTTTCCCGCGTAGGAGCAGAGCTGGTGGCATTGGCAGGCACAGGAGCTGTAGCGACAATGGTATCAGGAAAACGTTTCCAAAGGTGGAAAATGATGGCTTGATTGCGCGGGGCTGGCACAATGAGGTTGAGACGAAGAATGTGGCTGACGCAGGCCAAGAGCAGCAACATTAGCTGTAAGCCGCACCACTTGCCGGGTGAGCACTTCATTAGCAGCGAGGAGACGCTAATGGTGATCGCCCACAGCCTTACCATGGGACGGAGGGTCTGAAGGGCAATGAATTGTGGCCACATTGGAGAAGCCACCGTCCATAACCTAGTCGGCTAACTGAGAAAGGGATTCCAGAGTCTGGGATGGTGATGGGGTTAGGATCATGCATACTTGTGGCGGAAGATGCTGCAGGAAAAGTTCCCACAGAATTGCGCTGTCGGTTGGGCTACCCAGGTCTCCTGCCAACGCTAGCATGCGATGCATAAGGTCCGTTTGATTCAGCTGCACTCTCTGTATCAGTTCTGTAAAGTTATGCAGCGGTGCCGCAAGCGTGCAGTGGCAGTTTCAGCAGTTCAGGTGCAGCATCGGCAGTGCAGGCCGAGCCATCTGCTAGCCTTGGCGTCGCCAACAAGCTGCGGTTGGCTAGCTGTGTACAATTCGCGTCATCCGACGCCAACGTCTTGGTTAGCTTGATGAATTTTCAAATAGCATATGACAATTAAGTTTTGCCATTAACCTGCTGCGGTGCTTTTGGCTTGTGCGTTGTAATAAGCGGCAAAAAGACTCGTGTTAATTATTCAAATTAATTGTCAATGAGAATGTTACGATTGAGTTCACCGAGGAAACGGCTACGCATACTTCACATCTAAGAAGTAAGCACACGCATGCGATGTGATGCATGCTCGCCCGCTGCTGCAATTAAGGTGCATATTGTGAGCACTGTGTGGCGCTTCATCTTTCACACGGGTGAATGTACTGCTTCATCTTCATCGTGCTCTCTTTCGTAGATACCCATCGTCATCGCTGAGTGTGGTTCGCTACAGTGTGCGACCAGGGCTTCAGGTCTCCAATAAAACCTGATTCGCCAAGCCCGACCTTCTCGTAACCTTACGCATGGTGGAGGTGCGCCTTGATTTCCCCGCTGCTTCGTCACCTGCATCAACCTGGAGCTCCGTTCTGGCCGCCGTTTGACCCCGCCCACCATTGTCATGACCCAAGATGGCCACTCTGCTGTTCTGGGTTCTTCCAACTCTACCCAAGCTCCCCTTGCCCCTTGGATTGTGAGCAGCCATCAGCGCGACCCGCAGATGTTCACCGGTCTCCGCGGCAACGACGCTGATGACTGGCTCGACAGCTACGACCGGGTCAGTGCTTTCAACCAGTGGGACGATTCTCTTAAACTAATTAATGTGTCCTTTTATTTGACGGATGTGGCCAAAACGTGGTTCCTAAACCATGAATCGACGATTTCGGACTGGGCTACCTTTAAACAAACGTTACGCCAGATTTTCTGCGCTCCTACTGTTCACACGGAATCCGCCAAGAAGAAGCTAGAAGCCCGACTTCAGCGGTCCAACGTTCTTGCACTTTGCCGGCGTATAAATGACACCATGCCAGAGGCCGAGTGGGTTCGGCACATTCTTAAAGCTATTGGGCCACTCGCCTTTAACACCCTGGCTGTGCAGAGCCCTACAACCATCGCGGCCATCATATCGACTTGTCAGCGTCTTGACGAACTACAGTCAATACGCCTGCAGCCTGATCCCACTTCCTTTGGCTCCACTACCACTACCGACTCTGACCTCCGTGCGCTTATTTGCAGAATAATTCGTGAAGAGCTTTTGGCTCAAGATATTTTGTGCCGCCCTGCATCTCGGCCACATCCTTCAAGTGCCGGCCTGCGTAGCATTGTCAAAGAAGAGCTGGCCTCAGTGACTTCTTCCCCCCCAACACCGGTCGCTCCTCCCACTTGTCATGTGCCAACGTACGCCCAGGTCACGTCCTTGCCGCGTGCAGTTGGAGCACCTATGCCACCGACGCCTATCACTGCTCATGTCGCCGCATTCGCACCACCTGCCGCAGCGCCAACATACTACCCCACCTGGCGCCCAGCCCGCCCTGTTTGTTATTACTGCGGGTACCGAGGCCATATTTCTCGTTTCTGTCGTCGCAGGCTCCAAAATGAACGCCGCGGCTACGACTCATTATAAGCAGACTACCCTCCTCGCTTCTCCGGCTCTAACCACCGTTCATTCCCTGATTATCCCCGACGTTCATCACCCCCGCCAGAAAGTTCCGCTCCGCCTGGTGGTTACAGGCCTTCAAGACGCTGTTCTCCTTCACCTTTTCGCTGCTCAACCTCGCCGCTACGCCAAGTTTCTCTGACGACTCCCCTTCTATCGGAAAACTGACCACTGCAGTTTTAGGAGGGAAAACTGCACTCCTCGGCCATCCCAAAAATCCTCCGAAACGTCCCTCCAACATGATTTTAATTTGGGTTGAAGGTTTACCTGTTGCCGCTGTTTCTGTAATACACACTGACTTGTGCTCCCGCTTGAGAAAAGTGAAAACGCCTTGCGATGGACCTGAACTCCATGGAGCTAATGGTGCAATCATTCGGCCTTCTGCAAAGTGTACTGTGCTAGTTTTTGTTGACGGTGTCTACCACCATGTACAACTTGCCGTATGTCACCTCATTATTTTAGGCTGAGATTTTTCTTCTGCCGCATCAGCCAACATTTTGTGTCGTGACAGGGTCATTTACATGAACGAGAACGACCCGTCTTCAGAACCTCCCGAGCCCCGTCATCGCCTGCTTGCCGCTACTGACTCAGTGTTGCGAGCTAAACAATGGAACTGAGTCACATGAGTGTTTCGAGTGCATCACTCCTGGAACTGGTTATGCACATTATCAAGCTGAATGCCATTAGTGACACTTATACGGGGAAAAAAATACCTTTGCGCTCTGTCTTTGAGCAGAGCGTGAATTTCATCTGCGAAGAAGTGTAGTGCCTTCAACAAATACAACTGCTGTTGTTAGGATATGGTGTTGTGTGGTTTCACTGCACTTTCATCAGCTTGAAAGCTGGAATGTTCAAGCTGTGTGTATAAGAATGAAAGGAAAAGAAAATGTGCGAAAAGTTCAAATACCTAGTGCTGCTGAACATTTCAGATTCTCTGCAGGAGCATTGAATTTGTGTTTCTCCTATAAAGCGTTGCTTATACTGCTAAGCACAAAATAGGGTATTTATTGTCAAAGTGAAGCAAGCCAAGGCTAAGCTCTCACCATAAAGCCAGCTGTTGACCACTTCGCTTCAGGACCAGCCTTCACCTACTTGAGTCATCAAATTGCCAGTGCCTTGTAGTGAAAAAAACTGCAGGGATGGCATAATATAGAACATCAAATAAATGAGCACAAAAAATACGTTCTCGTCACCTAATTTTTTGCCATCTAGCGTAGACTTCTGCAGTAGGATGTTTAGTAAGCTATATTCTTTTTTATTTTGTATACAGAATGCTGCTGGAGATGAGCCATTAGTACTTTACCCAGGATATGAATAGACTGGCTATACACCGAATGAAATAAGAATTAGATATTTTTACGATTATTCGCTAGTTGTGCAAATATTCTTACAAAATGAATTCAGTAAAACCCCATTTACGGTTTTAAAAATGTGTATTGCCTGGGAAAACATATGACCTGAACTGTATGGTTTTGAAAAATGTAACTGTTGAATTAGGTACAAGGCATTTATTGATACTTTCTTTTCGTGAAAATCTAGGTTGCATAAGATATGGAAAGCCTTAAATTCAGTTCACATTTGTACTGTCCTCAGTGTGGAAGAGATTTAACAACACATCCTGTCCGTTGCCAGCAGCGGTGAACCAAGATCACTTCTTCGTTGTTTCTGGGTGCTTCGCTCCCTTACACTGATGGACTGTGGAGAAGCCATTATGGTAGCTTACCCTCATCACAGTTTTGCTCTTCACATTCCCTAAATCTGGCCCGCTCATATCCATATGCTTCTCCCTCTTGCTCCTAAGGCATTTCAGGAAATCACTGCGTCGCTCCATGTGATGTCTCCGCGAAAATGGCCCCCTTACGTTAGCTTTGTCCCCCTTACACTGAGGCACTGCAGAGAAGCCACTGCAGCACTGCTCTTTATCTCATGCTGCACACTGTTGGGCTCAGCCCGCTCATGTGTTGGGGAATGTGTGGTTGACCACGATTTGGCCAAATTTTGAATGTGGTACCAGGGAAAATGTATTATCCTGAAACATGTTAGCTGGATGAAAAATTGTGCAACTCTATGGGAGGTTTTTACACTGCACGATTTCAAAATAAATGGGAACATACCAACAAGGTTCAACTGTATTGATGCGAAACAGCAAATAGCTTGGGGCAGCATTACAGCTCATTGGATTAATGCTGTAGCTGTAAAGGCACTACAGCGTCTCCACCAGGAGCGCCCATCACGTTTTCAGTTTATTCACTCTGAACATCTTGTCACGGGCATAGCAAAGTTATCTTTTCCTTCTGACATCAGTGACAAACAAACTAGCACTACATGAGAGGGATGAACCGGGTCCCTCAGTAATAGGTACGCAATATCTTGCTGAACTCTGCCACATCACTCAATCAACCACCCCACATGAATGTACCGCGCCGCATCACTGAATGCACAGAGCACTTGTGTTATTGATGAGCACTATGGCATGGCAAGTTTGCCCTTCATGTTGAAACTTGGTATTTTATTCAGTTTGTGTTGAATAGTGCTCTATATTTGATTTGCTCAGTGAATTGAATAAATGGGTATTTGATTCAGTATTTAAATGTTTCAAATACTTGCATGCCTCTAATAAAAAGTTTCAATATATGAGAACAGCTTTGCTAGTTTTCTTATACCCACAGAACATGGCTTCTGGTGCTTCTCACAATTTTCTTTCCAAAATTAAATTTGTATTTTCCTTTCTGATTTTAACATTTTTTTTCTTCCAGGGGAAAGCCAAGTTAGGGACTGGAAGACAGCCAGCCCACAGGTGGAGAAAGAACAGAGCATTAACACAAGCCACGCATCTAGTTCAAGCACATCCTTGTCAGTTCATGATCCAGCTGTTTTAAAGTGGTTGTCTGAGGAATGCTCTCCAAACAAAGCTACAGGCAAGCATTGTGCTGCAAACAGTAGTTCCATGCTTGCTCAGGGTGTTAAATCCTACATAGAAACCGTTCATTCTCAAGTAAAGAGAGTGGTGGATTTGACAAGTGAACCAGATGAAGCGGAAGCAAAGACCTCTGACATCGGGGATGAGCTTGATACTTCTGTAAAGCAGACCTGCGAGCACGTCGAGTCAGCTGTAGTGCAGGCAACAAATGCGCACGTGACAGTAACCAAGGAATCGCAAGAAATTGAAAATGGCACGAGTGCTAGCTCAGTGCTGCAGACTTTGCCTACAAATTTAACAGTTTCTGCTAATCCCGAGTCAACTAATAAAGAGCCTGTGGTGACATCAACAGAACCATCAGTGCAGCCAGAGGAGAAGGACAGGAGCCAGGATAAACAGCAAGAGCAAGCCGAACAAGAGGACAGCAATGCAGCGTCTGATTGGTCAGGAACACAAAATGAAAGAGTGGATTCTTCTGGAATTGTTGAGGGATCTGAGGCATTGAAGGATGCATGTGATGCTGTGGAACTCTCGGATGAGGAAGAGGAAGAAAAAGATGAAGAGTTGCTTGCTGCCATTCAAGCTTCTTTATTGGAGCAAAACAAAAATGAAGCTGACCAAGAACCTACTCCTAGTGGCAGCAGCAACAGCAGCAGATTCTGGAAGCCTCCTAGGACTGAGGAGGAGGTGAGGAGGATTTTACATGTTTCAAGAACCTTTGGTTATTGGCATTTAGAAACTATGTACGCTTTGTATCAGTGTTACTACTACTGATAATAATTAGTAATCATTTGTTTACTGCACCAATGAACAGAATACAAATTCAGGCCTGCCCAGACCAAAGTTTTTTGACGGCTGCTTGAGTGTAGTTGGATAAAAAAAATGGCTGTTGCCCCTCAACGATACCCTTCAGCCAGTAGCGTAGCCAGAAATTTTTTTCGAGGAGGGCTGACGTTGCTGCTCAGCCTCCTCCGTATCGAGATACCTATCACCAACCTGTCGTCTCTCAACTGCGCCATAAATTCTGCATGCGGGGATGAAAAGATTGTACGGAAGAATGGTATCGTCGGGAGCTTTCGTTCCATCGAGTATCCTGCGCATGTATTGTTTCAGATGAAAATCATTTGTTTAGCAAAATTCAGAACTGAAAATTCATCATAGCCAGTTTTCCAGCCAAACAATTAACATTAGTTCGAATATGTATTCTTCCTGGCAGACCCACAAATGAAATGGTTGCCTGCGCTCTCTCCAGTGTGCTTATAACTTTGATTATAATGCAGCATCTGCACTGTAACAAGCTGAAGTGTTACAAACAGGCGAGGGCTTTCAGCAGACCGCTTACGACATACTTTCCACCGGAGCATACATAGCGGCTAAAAACGCCGAGATTCAATGCAAACAACAGGCCCGAGAGGGAGAAGACAGTGCGGCGTCAGATCGAATTTGGCCTGCGGAGGCTGCGTATGTGGTGTCACGCTCCCTTAGTTTTAGTTTTTTATTATTTCTCCACGCATTCCACCTCTGTGTGCTTTGTCAGCTTGTCTGATAGTATGGCTTGTCTCCTTTGTATGGTCCGATGAACAATTTCAGAAAACTAAATGCACATTTCGCTTTTTTTTATTCCCGCCGAAATCTCTTTTTGAGCGTGAAAAAGACATACTGGAGACAATGTCCAGATTGATTTCCGGCTCTGGTGGTTAGTTTGATCTGCGGTGTATGGAAGTGCGAAAAAGAATTTGGAGGTGGGAGGGGGTTGAAGCCCCATAAAGCCCTCCCTCTGGCTACGCCCCTGCCTTCAGCCTATGGCGTCAATCGATATTTGACGCCAAAGTTTCTCCAACTAATGTCTGGCGAACCCCTTTTCATCTGCCACACCTTGTATTGTTCCGCAAGCACACCCACTGAGATTATTTATGAGAATCGGTCAATCCCATTGGCTGAGGGGGAATTCAGTGAAGGCAGAAGCCACTTTTTTCTTGTGTTGTATCCGACAATAAATTACTTAATTGACTAACTTTACTAGATAAATGTCGTTTATTGTGCTGTACCTCTTCCGTAATTTTTGCTTTCTTTGCCTGTGTGACAGACATTAATTCTGAATTCATACATCACACTTCAGGAATGAAAATATGCCAGTTTCACTAAAAACACAGCTTTGTTAAACTGATCACCCAATATGCATGGTGGCTGGCTAGCCTGGCTATTGCATATTTCTGAACTACGAACAATGGTGACCTCTCAAAAAACAAGTTGATGGCTGTGCCTTGCAAACTGTTTGCAGAGTCAGCACTCAGAACAAGATAAAATAAGATACTAGTAATTTGCAAATGTCAGTTTTTCTTTTTTTTTTTTTTAACATAATTAGTACTGTATATGAATAATGGGATGCAAAGTACAAAAAGTGTCTAAGTGATAGAAAAGAAGCTTCCAGTGGCACGACCAAGCAAGTTGTGGCTGGTGAATTCATAGCATCCCACTAATGAATTCGACCTCTGTAGCAGAAAATGAAACCTGTTCATTTGTGTGCAGGTTCCTAGGCTAAGGAAACAGCTTTATGTACCCAGGAATAGGCAGGTAACCACAACAGGTGCACCATTTAAGTTCATAGTCATGCCAAACATTTTCATTATAACGTTGAATACATTTTCTTGTACCATATGCATGTGTGCCTGCCTTTACATGGTGAAGAGCTGAAAATTATCTTTTAAATGCATGTCACCTTGGCATGAATGCAGAAACGTGAACTCCACATGAGAGAACAGGAGTTGGAGCAAGAAGCTGCTCGACAGCAGCGTCATGCAGCCAGTCTCAACGATGTGCTCGTGAAGGAGTGTCAGGTGCGTAATTTGAAAATGTATGTCGCATTTTTAATAACAAGTATCACTTGGTTTGAAAGCCTGTACCGTAGTGCCTTTTGTGGGAGAGTTCATTCACAAGTGCATTTTCAACAAAAAAACGAAAAGGTAGTGGCATGTTTGCTGGACAAGTGCCATATTCTTTGTACATTCTACGTTTGATGTAGCCTTGTAGCTTGTAGTAAGCTGTAAGCAATCATGAGTGAGGGAATGCCTCACTGGGATGAAGGCAGCAACTGTGATGAGAGCCTGTTTTTGGGCCCCCGTTAACAAGTTTTCATTGATATGTGTGGTGTTTTGCTGCAGGAATTGCTTGCATTGCTCGGCCAGCCATATGTGGTGAGCCCCGGAGAGGCTGAGGCCCAGTGTGCCTGGCTGGAGCAGCAAGGGCTCAGCCAAGGAGTCGTGACGGATGACAGTGATGCCTGGCTTTTCGGTGCCCAGTGTGTTTACAGGCACCTCTTCCGCCCTGACCGACGGCCCACACGCTTCCTTTTCAAGGATCTGGCTTCGCAGTTTGGTTCGTGCAGTGCTTGTGCAGCATCCATGTACTGGTCTTTTTAAGGCAGCGAGGCCATTTGTATCTAACCTGCTTTTTTTTTTTTTTATTTGTTATGAAGTGACTAACAAACTAACATTTTTTGCAAGTTTCATGTAGTTGTCAACTAGAGCTTTGACTGGATGTTTAGCTGCATTTGGTGAATCCCTAGGTGGATTTTGTTTTAATTTAAATGGTGTACGGTGATGGCAGTGATGAAATAGGTAAATCTATTGGCAATAATGGCCCCCAGATAATCTAAAAATATGATTCACAGATTGCATGCAAAGTTCTTTACCTGTAACCTGCTATGTAACTTTGGTATTCATCTCGCAAGTATTTCAGTGGTAGTTGACAAAACAGAGAGTTGCTAATTGAAAAGTTCAAAGTGCAAGTACTTGAATTTGCACTTAAGGTCTGCAAGTTAGTTTATTGTGGCATGTGGAAACATTTTTACCCAGGCCTTGACCGTCAGAAGTTGGTGGCCTTTGCCTTGCTGTGTGGCAGTGACTACACAACAGGTGTCAACGGTGTCGGTCCCGTGACTGCCATGGAGGTGCTGAGCGAGTTCAAAGGAGCTGATGCCGTGTCACTTCTTGAACAATTTCGGTCAGTTCTCTTTGCCAACTTGTGCTCCGCCTTCTTTTTTGCCTCAGCAACCAGACACTCCTGCATGGTTCTTGCGTAATAAAAATTATAGCGGACACCTAAGCTCTGCCTTAAGGGTATGACATGATAACATAGGCTACCAACCTGCATATAAAGCCCCACTTTAACCAAGCCTTATAAACATGTCTGCTTGACCTAGGGGTATTGTGTTTGACTCAAAATGTATAGGTCCTGGCAGACTGATTGATATCACTCCCAATGTGAAAGGAAAGGCCCGAATTGGCAACTCCTGCCAAATGTAACGCTGGGCAACCCTACGTCCAATCTATGCATGGCCATGTCGGATACCATCTGCCAGCGCCATTCTCGTGATATCTTTTTGCTGACAATGCCGACGCCAGATTTTCTGGTGAACGGAGCCTTTAGCACTATCACATTAAAACATTCTTCAGTAGCTAATGAAAATGAAACAAGCACCTGCATTGAGCCTATCTGCTATTGAAAGCAGACAAAAAAGAAATGTGGTGCAGAAAAGGTGCATGTTTTTTCTGAGATGTGCAGAAGTAAAAAACTTAAAAAGCTCTGTCAGTGCCCCCTTCGAACTCGATAGTTTGCACAAGCTCCTAACATCTTTCATGCTCTGTGAATTTCACTTGCGGACACCCATTCCAGCACACCCAACCTCTTCTTTTGCTGCCGTGTGGTGCGTGTCAAAGTTGTTGACAGCTCAGCAGAAAACCCATATGTTGTTCTGCAAGGAATTTAGACTGCGCTACTGCTATTAATTCTATGCACACTGCAAATGTTAAATGTTAATGTAAGGCCGAGGATGTCCCCTCCATTGTTTATCTTTTTCTTTTCAAGAAGAAGCATGTATATGGGTACATGTATGCAGAGGAGGTTCTAATTTAGTCCTGTGTTGTCTAAAGTGTGGGCCAAGGCCTACAAATCAATGTTTTCTCTCTCTCTCTCTCTCCCGTCAGTCAGCAGCGTGGAAAATAAGTTTGCAGTCTACCTTACTGCCACCATTAAAGCGAAGCATGCAGTGGGTACAAAGTACAACACAGGTCCACATCCATTCCACTCACTCAATGCTTGTTCACTACAAGTCATGGTTGTCTTTCTCATTGTTGCATAAAAATTCCTGTATTTTAGAGCTCAGCTCTTTTGCACCTGTTCCTGCATTTCGCGTCATCGTCGCTGTTGTCCCTCGTAACCAGCTCTGCAGCTGGGACAGTGCGTGCTCCTGTCGCCACCATTTGCTGCTGCGTGTATCCTCCCTCACTTCCTCCCTCTTCCTCCGTGGCAGCGACCGCGCGTGTTCTCCGATTACTGCACGTGCTCCTGCTGCCACCGTTTGCCGCTGCATGTACTGTCACCCGCAAAAGTTTGCGGGATCTCCAGCGCGTGGCTGAGCGGCGGTAAACTGCATTCCTGCGCCATCTGCCGTCAAAGAGCACGGCGTCGAGGCTCACGGAAATGGCGCGCCAGGGGCGCTTTGCGTATGCTTGTCCTTTCTTCGCTATCAAGCATGTCTCGTCACTAGCTTCCCCGTGATGCGCTTTTGCCACTCGCGGCAGCCGCTGATGCGCCGCGTCGTCATCGTCGCGTGTCTGCTTTGGCGGGTAAGATGAACGACGAAGCAAGCCGGTGTGTTTTGCTCGACGCGCAACGTTGTCACGGGGAAGCTAGTGATGAGACATGCTTGATAGCGAAGAAAGGACAGGCATGCGCAAAGCGCCCCTGGCGCGCCATTTCCGTGAGCCTCGACGCCGTGCTCTTTGACGGCAGATGGCGCAGGGATGCAGTTTCCCGCCGCTCAGCCACGCGCTGGAGATCCCGCAAACTTTTGCGGGTGACAGTACCCCCCCCCCCCCCCCCCCCCTCTTTCATATAATGTGTGACTGCGACGGTGCTCTCCGGTTGCCGAAGCGCCGGCTTGGCATCAGCAAACTGATCACAGTCCATGCATTTCAAACCAAAATGCAGAGCCACGTTAACTTGATTCGCTAGTGCCGTCAGCGGCATCAGTCAGTCGCTGCTATCTGTTCGCCGCGCAACGTTCCTAAGGGCCCGTGCGCTGCCTCCCGTGATCTCCCAATAACTTAGTTGCTCTCATCGCTCCTCCTGCAATGCCACCCCTGTGCGACGGCAATCAGAGTGCCGGATAGGTGGCGGGGGATCTCGTATGTGCACTGCCCGAGCCGAAATGCATACCTCAGTCTATCGAAAAGCTGAAACAGTTGATAAGCAGCACTCAATTTTTGCATTAGGAACTAACGTAATTGTCGGTAAATGTTTTATTACTTCCTTCGACATTCACCACATGCTGCAAAATTCTCTTATTTTGCTGCTTGATAGCTCAGCTGGCAAGCTTGAAATCAGGAGGTGTAAGCACAAATTTGCATCTCTTGAGATGGTTTTCTCTGTCTCCTGTTGAACTCATGTATTGTATCTATTTTTCCACCAGCACGTGGCTGCAGCAGGCCAAAGAGGAGAAAGTGCTGCCGGGCAGCAAGACGCGCTCGCACCTGGTGCGCCTATCCTTGGAGCCGGGATTCCCCAGCAGCCGAGTGGTGCAGGCCTACCTCGAGCCCACCGTGGACGAGTCCCGCGAGACCTTCTCCTGGGGCACCCCAGATCTGGACGCACTGCGCACATATCCTTGGCAACTATATCACACACTCACACATTACATGTGTTGATGTGGTTGAAGAGCGCCAGCTGTGGGAGTGCAGCGCACAGTTCATCATACTGGAAGGCTGGCAAAATTGCAGTTCAGTATGCAGGCCATAGTTTTAAGCAGGGTTTTCAAGCAGATAATCTGTGCAGTTGATGCAGCACATAATTCGAAATGTCTGGGCTATATTCTGTGAGAATGTGAGGAACCTGATGCTGACAAATTACTTTTATTTAAAGGAAGAACCACGACAGTTTTAGGTTACGAGCAGACCGAATTTCAAATATTGTTCAGTGGTACTTGTCTGTCATATGTGCAATGGCAACTTTGGTCTGCAGTTACCGTCTAGTTGGGCATCAGAAGCACTGCTGGGAAATGGTGTCGTGGCTAATGTTTTCCTTAACTCCACACGTTGCACGTATGCATACCAGAAACTCGGCTGGAGCCGCGAAAAGCTGGACGATCTCTTGCTGCCAGTGCTGAAGAGGATGGGTATCAAACAGAAACAGGTAAGTTTCCACCTGCAATATTTGTGTGATTGCTGCAGTGTTTGTATGTTATAATTAAGTTAATGCTGTGGAAGAAAAAAAGAAATGCTTCGAATTCAGAATGCTCTTATATAGCACGCCAGTTTCTTAATACATTCACTGGTTTGGGCAAAGCAGGTTTACTGAAGGTGATTTCTATGAAAGCAACTGTCATTCAGAATTTGCGGGCAATGCATTGAGCATACACGCATGAAACTTCTGCAATTGTGTGACAGCCCTATGGAGCCGGTCGCTTGTCTGCGAAATCGGGGAGTAGATGAGCCATACATGACAATGCTGTAAGGCATCTACAGTGGCTGCACAGCAACAAAAGGCCAGAATCAAGAAAGTAATGAAATCCGTGTCAATGCTGTACAGATGCGAAAATAAAACCACGCGAGAAATCATTAAAGCTATGAATATTGCAGATCTTAAAGAGCATTGTGTGAGCACCCCTTTCATAGTCCTTGTGCGCAAATAATTGCGGTTCTTATTGAGAGCTGGATGAATTTGCTTATCAAGTGTGGTTTCCAGTGCCAGTTTTTCGGGCTTTGTTGCTTTTCATGTGTTACTGATGCTGTAGCATATTTACTGAATTGTCTGGAAAATAAACCTTCAATTGCAAGTAAGCGTTGCATGTCTCGTCGTCCCTTTACAGTCCTTGCTTAGCTCGAGCTTTTTGTCCTTATTAAATAAATGTTAATAAATGTTAAGGAAGTTAATTCTAGTCCAACAGCCCTTTTTTATGTGCTCTGTTTGGTACGCATTCAACTTTTCTTTCATCCATGTGTCCACGTGTGTGATATGTATGCTGCTGTTTACAAGTACCAAACCAGCCAGCCTGGCAACAAGTGTCAGGCAACAACAAACATGCACTGTTGAAATTAATTGTGAAGTTCTCAACTCAAACATGACTATGGTGTAGTTTCATCCAGTTCTGGTTACCAGCACTGCATGTTATTTTTTTTACCTTTGTGAACAGTTTAGCCTCCAGAGTGTGGTGATGTTTTTTAGTGCAAATTCTTTTCTTATCGCAATAGGCTAGCCTTGTGGCATTTCGTTATAGGTTACACGGGGGACGTAATTGCATCACATTTGCTTTGGGAGTCTGCTAATGCATAGAGTCATGCTAACACATAATGAGCCATAAGAGCAGATTAATTCTGCCTGCAATGGCATGAGCAGGACAGTAATTTTGGTGGCTCTCCAAAAGAATCGCATCAGTACTGGGAAAAAAACATTTTCTCTTCACTCTCAGTTTTGCAGTTATAAAAAGTGTGGGAGCCTGAATCTGCTGGTCATAGAATTACGTGCTTTTCACCATCCTTGCAGACCCGTATGGACCAATATTTGGAAGCATACCAAGCACCACCCAAACCCAAGTTGTTCCCAAGCAAACGACTCACAAAGGCTGTGGACAAGTTGGCCCCTGCCTCAAAAAGGGCAAAGATTCAAGAGCCACAGCTCTCTGAAGACAGTGACTCGAGTTGACATCCAAGTGCAGGGCCACATCTGACACGAGGAACTTGATATCACTACTTGCATGCAGGCCACAAAAAGAGCCTGGGCGCCCTTTTTCAACTGCTACCGTGACCACCATTTTGGGCAGACTAAATTCGGTGGCAGACACCACAGCAGTACAAGGACGAAATGCATGCAGCACAAGGTGTTGCGGCCAATGGACTAGCCACAAATCTTTTCTCTGGCGGCCATCAGCGCTGGACGTTTTTGGAGAGAATAGCTGGTCCTAAAAATGGGTCTATGCTGTTCGCGATAGGGTCATGGTAAGTTACAACTGTGCAGGTCATCCCTATCCTTAAAAAAAGGTATTCACACAGGCTGAAAGCATCCTAGCTTCGAGCTGGATTCATCTTCGACTTGGGAAATAACAACAGTCCCCGTGAGCTGTCAGTGGCGGTTTGCTTCCGATGCGACACACTCGCCTCAGCTTTCATGGCACGAGGGACGCAGTTTTCTTACGCCTACCTGAAGAACATATTTCTGTGCGACAATTCCCTTTGATCCTGCCTGCCACATCTTGTCTGCTGCACCCAATACTGTAAAACCTCGTTGATATGTTTTTTTTACACAATGGGAAGAAGAAAAAAAATCTAATAATCCGAACTGCCTGATTTTGAAAAATTGAATTGTTGACTGAGGTACACAGGCATTTACAGCTGACAGTTTCACTACATAAAAGTGTAGATTAGCAATTGTCGACATTAAGTATGAATAGCTCTTTTTTTAGTTCTCGTAAAATTCAGTCCATATTTGCGCTGTCCTAAACGCGAAAAAGATTTGATAACAAATCCGGTTTGCAGAGAGCAATGACAAGCCGGGATCGCTTGCTTGGTTGCTTCCGGACGCTTCACCCCTTTACACATATGACGTGGAGAAGCCATCGCCGATGGCTTACATTTGCCACGCTTTTGCTCATGCTGCGTTCCTTAGGACCGCCCACCCGTGTGTAAGCGCATAGTTGCAGTTATCAAGTGGTTCACCCTGTGCCTCTAAGGCACTGCAAAGAAGCCATTGCATTTCTCCTCATGAAGTCGTGTTTCCATGGGAACAGGCACCTCCTATGCTGGCTCGTCAGCATTCTTTGATGCTTGCACCTGCAGGAAAGCAGCGATGCTGGTGGATGGGCGCCACGTTTAAGTTCTTCATGCCGCGAGCCCCCAGCCTTGGCCCCCTCGCACATTAGCATGTCTGGATGATCGCAAAACATGCTATGCGACCAATATTCGTCGAACATAGTAAATGGGAAATCCTGTTATCTGGGAACGTATTAACCAGGAGAAAAATATTGCAACTCTCTGGGGGGTTTTCTTACTGCCTGCGATTTTGAGCGTATTAAACGGGAAATCATATGAACCGGGAACGTATCAGAAAGGTTTTACTTACATTTAAAACTACATTCTCACTACCAGGTCTGTGGCAAGCCTTGAAGAATGCGAGCACTGTTGAACTGGTGCTTTTTCAGCGCAGACGTATAATGTTGAACTGTGCCAATATCTGTAGAAGTTTGATAGGTTGCTAATATGAATATTAGGAACAATCGGTGCTGTTATTCCTGAACTATTCTTTAATGCTATTACAAAGCTGTGCACAAACCTTCATTTCTTATTTGAAGCTTTGTTGGAAAATGCAAGGCTTGCACTGCATTATTGCTGTAAATCTGTGTACCTAGTGCAATGTTGCCAGCATTTCTTCCCATGGGGTCACTTGTCCTGCCTAATATTTATGAAACTATAAACCTTCGTCTGATTTAAAGTGAAACTGGAGGAAGTATTACTGAGCCTTAGCTTTATTTTTAATGAACTCTGTACCTTGAAAATTTTCCATTGAAAGCATGCTTGCGTTTGCTTATTACAGTGCAGATTTTGGAACTCTCGAATAATAAAACTGAAATAAACCATGAAATGTTGTTCCCTGCATGAATTATGAAGTATGGGGTCTGCCTAGTTGTTCTACAGTGGGTAACTCCATTGACCCCATCCCAAACCTCAAAAAGCTGGTCACATATTCCACACGGGCAGAAATACAACAGATACGGTAGTAGTATGTTGCCATTGCTACTGCCCCCATGCTTGTCTAGCATTTATCGTATGGTCACATTTACTATGCTTACTTTACGGCGGTGCTAAAGCTGTCTAACCATCTGGTTGTGCATAGAAAGCTTGGTATAGTTTTACTGCGTGCGAAATGGTGTGCTGGCTACTTTCCCTGCATACAACACACTTTCTGACAAAAGAGAACTTGCCTGTTGCCACTCCATTTTTCTATGCCACTGCATGCACGATGATGGCCAGTTTAAGAATGGTTTTAACAATCTGGAAGCATGGCTTGCCGTGCATTGTTGGGATGTTTTTATAAGGCCTTTTTGTGGAGCCTGTACAGTGCACAATGATAGCATAATGGGCCTGCCAGGCCTGCCAGCTTATATTATCCTTATCTGAGGATGTTTTGCATGGCTGTCTTGAAATGAAAGGCATAAATGAAACCTGTGCACAATAACGATCATGGCAACTACCATGTATAGTCAAAGCTCAGGAAAGTCTGAATGGAGGGCTTCCCCAGTAGCGCTATTTTTGCTCCTCCTTCCCTGCACATGTAGCGGAGTTTGTACATTGCCCTGGCCACGATTCATTTATTTGTTGACCCCCATTTGGGAGCACGATTTCGAAAGGAAAAAAAAGCTAGGTCTGCCTACATACGAGCGAATAAGGCAATAGCTTTACATTTATCCGTTAGGTTCTACAAACTACATGTCAGGGCATTACTCTGTATTCTCTTCCTCTATGTGCCTTTGCCCTCTGCCAATGGTAAGCGTAAGCTGAACAAGATGCTCGGCTAAGTTTCACTCAATCAGAAGCGTTGTAACTACGAAAAGAACACATAAATGCATGTTGCATATGGTTGTATGCATGGGAGAACAGTGTCATTTGTAATCGTAGCAAACCATGAGTAGGCAGCAAAAATAAACTTAAAATAAATATATGCGTATATTGCAGGCAGATGAGAATGCTGCAATCCTGAACCTGCTTGCAGGTAACTTCTTTTGTACCACCATGAACAAAGTTGCAGAAAAGTGGCAATCTACTCCTCTGTGCCATTGGCACCCAAGGTTTGCTGTGCAAAGACTACATACCACTCTTCAAAACACTGGTTTAATGATTTCCTAAGCACAGGTATCCATCAACATGCTTGGCCACTGGCATAGCCAGCTACTATCTTTCTTTGGTTGCTATGTTGTCACTAGGTGCGTAGAAATACTGGAAGTGGCTGCAATGAGCGTTGCACTTCAAGCAATGCAATAAGAGTGGAAACACAGGTCTTAAAAAGCATCTTGCTGTTTAAAATGCCAGACATCTGTACCAAAGCAAACAGTACTACATAAAAGCCTTCATCAAATCGCTCACGGTCTGAAACCTCCTGTGGGGTGTTGTGCCTGGGCAAGCCACCCGGATTCCGCTCATGCAAACGTCAGGCTCCTCCTGCCGACACCCTCTTTGCCTGTTCCGGTGCTGCTCATCAAGGCAGCGGCGCATTGCCAGGAAGCATCAGGCGGTCAACATGATCGGACACTTCTAGAATGCCAGACACCCGTGTGCCGGTTCCCTGGCGACGAGTCGCCTTCGCTGCGCGAGAAATTTGAAGCGAACTATCAGCGCGTTCACTGATTGGACCTCTCGGGCTGCCATCACGTACTACCTCCGGATTGGACATTTTGAGGGCCAACGACTTTCCCACGCTATTTAAGCGAGCACACTACCTCCGGTGAACGAGACCTACACGAGTGTTTATCGAGTGCAGTGCCACTCGCAAGGAGGGGTCGCGTCGTAGTCTTCCTGGCCGTCGCTGTCTAGCTGTTAGCTCTGGTCCCCATGCCGATTTTGCTGTAAATATGCCCAGTATATAATGTACAAAGACGCCTGTATTCATTGCTGACTTGGTTTCATCGCTATCACCAAGGTAGCAGGCAGCTCTCGTTTATAAAACGGGCGACGTGAGCTACGGGCCATACTCCCTTCGGCACAACAGCGGCTAAGACACGTGAAATGTGTGACAAAAAGTCCACATACAGTCCAAAAGTAAAGCGTTGGAGAACATACGTTTTTCACTAATGCATGCAAAACTGTGTACCAGGTTCGCAAGCTTTAAATCTCTTGAAAAGGCTTTATTGCCAAATGAGATAAAAATTAGGGGGGCACTTGAGCTCCACCCTTGAGTTTGACGCGGTAGCGTTTAACACACAATGATTTTTCACTTTTCCAAAAGCTTAATTTTTATACACTGATACTTAGCAAGCATCAGCAAACATTGGTTCTCCATTCTGAGCAGTTTGACACCCTTGAATGCATTTTTCATTTTTTAAACTTCTGATCAGTTATACACACTAAATTTTCTTAATTGGCATAATAAAGCATTGGCTTTTCATTGAGCATTTTGACACCTTGAACTCCCTTTTTAATTCTTTCATTTCTTTTCATCAATTTATTATGATTTCATTAACTTGTTATTGCTTATCACCACACCAACCATAATCACTAGAACCACAAATTACCATATGATTTTTTTTTCCATAGCGAACGATTCTTTCCGACATGCGGTGCAGACTGCTACTACGACACAGACAGCTTTCCGGCCAAGCAAGCTGTATAGGCTCTTGCTTAATGAAGAAACAATTCATATTTGAAAGAGCTCATTACAAAGTAAATGCACTCAGCTATATTCCTATAGGATCACCTTAGCTTCGTTGCAAAAAAAAAATTCTAGAGGGCACTTTGGACCACTGGTAAAGCACTGGGCTGGGGATCCAAGGAATGGAGGTCCGATTCCTGGTGGAGACCAGGTTTATTCATTTATTTTTAATCCTCGCTCTCTAAAGCGTGACACCGCTGCTGACAACCTTTTGTCGGCAATCTCCTGTTGACAACGATGAGGCATTAAAGGCTTTCACCTTAAGATGGTTGACAAAAAAGAGCACTGTCCTGATAGAATGCATAAGCACAAGCTGTGTACATGGCATGGTGCAATGCAAATGTTTGAACAGCCTGGCATGGCCACCATGAAAAGACTTTATGCACTTGAAATCACTTATGTAGCAATTTTCAAAACACATAGTTCTCAAAGCAACACAGACAGCACCAACATAAGAAACACACACAAGTCTGTCCTCAAGGGTCCTGCTCTTGCTGGGGCTGCTGCTGCTGCTGCTGCTGCAGTGGGGGCTGCTGCTGTTGGTGCCACAGCCGTTCTAGTTCATTCATGCGCGACCGAGCATGCTCAAGCCGATGAAGGGACATGTGGAATACCTTCTGCGCTGCATAGCTTGAGCCTTCGTGTGGTTGCACTGGAGAAATGGAAGCAGTATCATATTATCTCCTCAGTCGACATCGAAGAAAATTCTATCACATTTCTGTTCTCAGTACAGTCTGACAGCTTGGCCATTCATAAGTTTGTTAACACTTGTTCAGGTACAAAAGGTGCTTTTATTGGCAAGAAATTTGGTGTTCAAGGTGCAATGATTCTTTTTTTTTTATTGCGAAAGCAATACTACGCCAGGTCTAACCACTCGTCGCTATGTGCCGTGTCCATGTCCATGGTCCCTCATAAAAAAATCAGCCTGCCATGACGTTTGAATTTACGTTACCCCTATGGCCACGGGCAGGAGCTGCCAACTCGTTTCGCTCCTTTCATACGGGAAGGTGATATCAGAATCAGCCTGCCAGAACCGTTTGCATTCTCATTACCCCTATGACAAGCAGGCACGTAGGGGAATAATGCAGCATACAAACGAAGCTTCCGCCGTTGCTTTTGCAATTCAACTAGGGTTAACCAGAGCTAAACCATAACTTTTTTTTTTTTTTTTTATCAGTCCAATTCTAACATGGTGATGATGTAGCAAGTCATGGGTTTGCTTTAATTTTCTATGTGCAGTTTTTGCTTTCATCTTGCTTGTGTGATGACGTTGCACAAGTAGTATAATGATGTAAACGGATTGTTAATATTTGTGTATACACAATTTCACAAAGGGGTGAAGGGCACTGCCATATTGGGCACTGCACTGCTCTCCTAGCACAGGAAAGTGTGGACGATGGAAGATTGCCCGGTTACTCCAAGGATCCTGAAATGGTCTATAGGTCTAATAATCATTCATTCCCATCAGAAATCTCACTCGATCCCACTGCAGCGTGATAGTGAAAATGGCTGTTAGTGGTGATAGATGTCTTCAATGTTTTGTTTTTTTATATTCTTTGTGATTAGATATTGGCTACAGATAAGTCTAGGCCAATTTTATCAAGCGCCATAACACAGTACAATGACAAAATGTAGCTGGAAACAGCCACTCTATATACAGTTCTTTCTGTCTATGTCCTGTTGCTTTCTATGTGCTGTGGCACATAATGAATACAAAGCAATTCTTAACTTTGAGCCAGCACCATCTGTTAAGAGTTCAAAATGCACAAGCACAAGAGAATAGCAATGAACAGAGAGATGACATATACCAAAATATATACAGAACTTCTAAGGTACGGAAACGTTAACATTACAGTTCACTTTCAAGGGCAGGGAAAGAGTTGGTTTGTTGGTTAGCTACATTATTGTGGGGTCAGAACCAGAGTTTGAATATGACACTTCCTCTAATAAAGGAGTAATTACTCATTGACATCCACCCAAGTGCAGTCATGCGGCTACAAAAGAAAGCTATACAGCCTTTTCAAAAACTTCATAGTTAAAAAAATTTGTCCCGGTCTGGGGAACCAAGACCACCACCTTTTCGGGACAGTCGCTCTATCAAACAAGCTAACCAGGACGATCAGCAGACCAAATCGTAGGGCGAGAACGAATTGATAAATGACTCAAGTGGGAATGGTGTTGGTAATTCGTAATAAAGGAGTAATTACTCATTGACATCTACCCAGGCGCAGCCATACGGCTACAAAAGAAAACTACACAGCTTTCTCAGAAACTTCGTAGTTGAAGAAAAATTCTTCCTGGTATGGGGAAGGTCAACTTTTAAAGGTCCATCTTTTTTTTTTTTACTTTAATTCCTTCCCCAAACCATGACAAATCTTCTTTTAACTATAAAGTTTCTGATGCTGTATAGCTTTTCTTTGTAGCCATATGGCTGTGCCTGGGTGGATGTCAGAGTAATTACTCCTTTATTAGAAATGTACTCCCCCTTGGGGTATTCCCCTAAATATTCCACCAACACTTCTTCTAATTTCATAATTGATTACTTTTTAAACATTAACTTTGGGTAATTCATCAATCAGTGTTTCTATGATCAATTATTTAGGTTCAGCTTCACTTTATTTCACCATACATGCACAGCAGATTGAACAAGCGGCATGTGGTGAGGAAAACGGGGAATAAAGCTGCGTATGATGCAGCTGGACCGGCCCCACCTCCCTCAAGCTGGTGAACAGGATAGCTGAAAGAGCTCAAGAGCATCAAATGTTGAATAGTATGTACAAGACATGTGGATGTTTTAGTGTTTTACTAGGAAAACTAATATAAAGCAAGACAAACGAGATCACTGTGAGGACAGATAGAGGAAAACAGACTTTTTCCTCAACTAAACATTGCGTGCAAAACATTCTTTGATAATAGGCGGCGTAGTTCTAGCATAAGGCTACACTTATTAAGTGCATGCAAAAGGCTAGACTACAGCCAGCATCTGTAGACTATAATCGGTAGGGGGAGCGGTACATGCTGGAGTGAACAAAACCTTGTGGAGGGAGACTAAGTGTTTTCTTTCAATTAAGTTGGTAACATGCTTGGTAATGTGTTGTTAATGTCCATTCTTAAACAACATTAGAACATATCTATATATGCTGCGGTCCTTCGTCGCCCACCTCCAGACCACGCCCCACCGAGCTCACCGAACCGTCAGGAGATTCGGTTCCTCCAGGGGCCTCAGTGGGCGCCTCCCAGGCGCTCTCAACTGCGCCGAACTGACAGGTGGCGCAGTTATGACAGCCGACCACTTTGTTTCTACTGCGGACAACCTGGCCATGTGTATCGGTACTGCCGCCACCGCGAAGAGGGGCAGTCCTTTCCGCTTGCTTCTGCTCGCCGCCGCTTCGACACTGATTCTGCCCAAATCGACGACGTCCCTCCGGTCAGCAGGGAAACCGAATCCCCGGGCTTCCGCCGCCGCTCCTCCCCATCGCCACAGCGTTATTCGCCGACGCGTCGCAACACTAATGGCGTTAGCGGACGGCGGTCTCCTAGCCCTCACCGGGGAAACTAAGAGCTGCAACCTCGCGAGGGGAGGTTGCAACCAGTCTAAAAGTGTCGAAACCCTCACCACCGCCGCAATTGCCGACAACCCGGGCTTCTGACGCCGCCGCTAACATTGACATTTCCGCACTACCGCCGAAAATGCCGTACCAGATGATCAGCCATGACGACGAAGCTGACAGCGCCGACCTTGCCGCGCTTCCGCCGCAAATGCCGAAAGGGACGATCGACCCAGATAATTTTGTTAGCGCTGACCTCGCCGTTTCCATTGATGGGCTGGCGGTACATGCTCTGGTGGATACCGGGGCAGATTTTTCAATTATTAGCCAGAAACTGGCCGACACCCTGCGCAAAGTAAAAACTGAATGGACTGGGCCAGTAATAAGAAGTGCTGGGGGTCAGCTACTGGCACCGACAGGGAAATGCACTGCCCGGATAGGAATAGGAAACGCGGTGTTTGTTGGCAGCTTCGTTATTCTCCCTGACTGCTGCAAAGACCTCATCTTGGGCATGGACTTTCTGCGTCTTCATGGGGCTGTAATCAGCATCCGTGACAGCATCGTTGCCTTCACCAATAACCATGAAGACCTTGGTTATGCGCAAGTACCACTATTGCCCTTACGCGTCGCCAATGAGACGGTGACATTACCTCCGAGATCATGTTCTCTTGTTGAAGTGAAATGCGACGTGGCGCATACAGGCGATGGCGTCGCCGAACGGGCAGTTACCCTAATACTCAGCCGAGGCGTTTCTATAGCTCGAGGGCTGGTCAACTTGACCAATGGGCATACCGAGCTGCTGCTGACAAACTTCAGCGACGAGCGTCAGCAAATTCCGAAAGGCACAACTGTGGCCTTTTTCGACAGCCTCCCAAATGCGCAGCACTGTTGCTTACTGCAACAGAGAGGATCAGTGTGCAAGACACCCGTAACCATCGTTGATGTGAGCCCAAATCTGTCTTCTTCAGAGCGGGACCGCCTTTTGGATCTCATACATCAATTTCGAGACTGTTTTGCTTCAGAATCGCGGATCGGCCAAACGCCTTTGACAAAACATCGAATTATCACGGATGACTCGATTCGCCCGATTCGACAAAATCCTTACCGTGTGGCTCCGAAAGAACGTGAAGCCATTCAGCGCCAAGTGGCCGAAATGCTTAGAGACGACGTTATCCAGCCGTCACAGAGTCCCTGGGCTTCCCCCGTGGTACTTGTTAAAAAGAAAGACGGCAGCTTACGATTTTGCATAGACTACCGCAAGCTCAACCAAGTGACCAAAAAAGACGTGTACCCTCTCCCTCGCATCGACGACTCCTTGGATCGCCTACGAAATGCACGTTACTTCTCGTCGATGGACTTGAAAAGTGGATATTGGCAAATCGAAGTGGATGAGAGGGATCGGGAGAAGACAGCATTCATCACTCCCGACGGATTGTATGAGTTTAAAGTCCTTCCGTTCGGTTTATGCTCGGCGCCAGCAACATTTCAGAGACTGATGGACACTGTGCTTTCGGGACTTAAGTGGCAAACATGCTTGGTGTATCTTGACGACGTGATAGTGTTTTCGGCTACATTTGAAGAGCATCTACTCCGTTTGCTAACTGTGTTTCAGGCCATACAATCTGCGGGCCTCACATTAAAACCCGAGAAGTGCCACTTCGGTTACGAGGAGCTGCAGTTCTTAGGCCACGTCGTCAGCCAAGAAGGTGTTCGGCCGGATCCTGAAAAGCTCTCCGCAGTCGCCAAGTTCCCAACACCTACGGACAAAAAGACATTGCGGCGCTTCTTGGGTCTTTGCGCCTATTACCGTCGGTTTATTGCTGGCTTCTCACGAATAGCCTGGCCATTAACTTCACTGACTCGTGACAATGCTGTCTTTCGCTGGGGTGAAGAACAGCAACAAGCTTTCAATGAGCTGAGGAGGCGTCTAGACACCACCTGTCCTGGCGCACTTTGATGACGACGCCCCTACACTGCTTCATACGGATGCCAGCAACGTGGGCTTAGGTGCTGTGTTAGTGCAGCGCCAGGATGGTGTGGAAAAGGTAATTGCTTACGCCAGCAGGACCCTATCTAAAGCAGAAGCGAACTACTCGGCAACCGAAAAAGAATATCTTGCAGTGGTATGGGCGGTTATGAAATTCCGCCCTTATTTGTACGCTCGCCCCTTTCAAGTCGTCAGCGACCATCACTCTCTCTGTTGGCTGACGAACTTAAAGGACCCTTCAGGGAGACTCGCGCGTTGGAGCCTTCGATTGCAAGAATTTGACATGGCAGTTATTTACAAATCTGGAAAGAAGCACACAGATGCAGATTGCCTTTCGCGAGCGCCGGTCGAACCTTCCACTATGACCGATGAAGACACTGCGTTTTTAGGTGTCATAGATGACGCAACGCTTTCCCAACAGCAGCGAGAGGATCAGGAATTGCTCCCTCTTATTGATTTCTTGGAGAAGCGAACTACGGTTGTGCCGAAGATTTTCGCCCGAGTGATCTCTTCATTTTTTATTCGCAACAACGTCCTTTACAAGAAGAACTTCCGTCCTGGGGGAAACAGTCTTCTGCTCGTCGTCCCATCGGTTCTCCGCACTGAAGTTTTGCAAGCGTGCCACGACGAGCCAACCGCCGGTCACCTAGGCTACACCCGCACGTTGGCTAGAGTACAGCACGGATACTACTGGCCAAAACTGCCGGCGACAGTGAAACGCTATGTACGTACGTGCATTGACTGCCAGCGCCGTAAATCACCCCCTGTAAAACCAGCTGGCCTACTCCACCCTCTTCATGTGCCAGCGACACCTTTTAAGCAAATTGGCATGGACCTCCTGGGACCATTTCCGACGTCTACAGCCGGGAATAAATGGATAATTGTCGCCACTGATTATCTGACCCGCTACGCGGAGACCAAGGCTCTGCCAAGGGGTACCGCCGCCGAAGCAGCTAGGTTCTTCGTTGAGAACATTGTCCTGAGGCATGGCGCTCCGGCACTTATTATAACTGACCGAGGAACTACATTTACGGCCGAACTTTTGGAAATCGTTCTTCGCCTCAGTGGTACCAGTCACCGTAAAAGTACTGCCTATCACCCTCAAACCAATGGGTTGACGGAACGCCTCAATAAGACCCTCGCAGACATGCTTTGCATGTACGTCGACGTAAACCACAAGAATTGGGACGAAATAGTACTTCCCTACGTTACGTTCGCCTACAATACGGCCCGCCAAGACACCACTCGCATGACACCATTCAGCCTCCTTCACGGGCGACCAGTAACAACTATGCTGGATGCAATGTTGCTCCCGAATGCCGACACCGATGATCTCGACCAGGACGCCGAGGAATTCGCTCAGCGTGCAGAGGAAGCTCGCCAACTAGCTCGTGTGCGGATTCAAAATCAGCAGGAGCACGATGCACAACGCTACAATCAGAGACACCGGCATGTAATGTACGAACCTGGCGACAAAGTGTGGGTCTGGACACCTATTCGCCGCCGTGGACTCTCCGAAAAACTATTGCGACGATACTTTGGACCCTATGTTGTTCAGCGACGTTTAACCGACGTCACTTATGAGGTGATGCCAGACGGGGTGTCGACATCAAAGCGACGCCAGCACCAAGCTGACGTCGTCCACGTCGTGCGTATGAAGCCATACCACTCAGTCTGACCTCAACCTCCTACTTCCTTTTGTTCTCATCGGGACGATGCTTCCTAAGGAGGGGGGGCAAATGCCGCATAGAAGACGACGCAAAAGATGACGACAAGCGCGAGCCTGGAAGTGAAAGAAGCTTGGACACAAGACTTGTTCTGGTCGACCATTCAAACCATCTATCGCTAGGTTCTCCTTGGTCTTCTACCGAGACGTGACAATATATATATAGATAGAGCATATCTATTTTTATAACCTTGTGTTTTCAAATAAAGCGGCACTGTGAGCATTATACGGCTCATTTGCTACGGTCCGCAGGGCATTCTTTTGCAAAATCTGCAACTTACAAAGAGAATGTTTTATGCCATTACCACAAACCAGATGACAATATTTGTAATTGAAATATTGAGCTGTACAACATGCGCATCAGTAGTGGAGGGAATAGCTGCTGAGCTTAGTGCATAGACAGCCTGTGTGACAATCCTAATAAATTTGTTCATGGGGAAAACACCTAGTGTTTTTAATGCTGACCATTTTTCAATTTCAAATTATTTAGCATCAATGCAGTGACTAAAAAGTATCTTGTTTTTGAATGGCTTTTTTTTTTCTTTAATTCAAGCCATAACCATTGGTACAGCCTTGGAAACCTTAACTTGGTGGCAAACAATGGTGCTAATGGGGAAACTTCCTTTATGACAGAGTGACAATGAGCCAGCTAAAGAAAACCATTGTGCGCGATCACGTTTAAGCCATAGCAGGGTCACCCCAGTCTCTTATGGCAGTTCCTGTCCTGAGAAACATCACGCGTCCAGTGTAGCCGCCCTTTACCGTCAGATGATGCCACAACTTACACCCCATTACACTTAACAGGGCAGCTTCCACATAAAGCATGATATCACAGGCACCAGGTGCGCAAAGCAAGGACCCTGATGAAACTAGCACTACCAGTAGAAGGTTTTATGTAAAAGTAGCTTCCACATAAAGCATGATATCACAGGCATCAGATGCGCAAAGCAAGGACCCTGATGAAACTAGCACTACCAGTAGAAGGTTTTATGTAAAAGCTGATGCGTAAAGTGTTTATAATACTGCACTTCCCTGCAGCACATTTGATGAGAAACGTTCAGTGTAGCTGCTGATCTCTAGGCTAGAATATTAACAACTCTAGAATATTAACAACTTTGAAAAATGGCCCCTGTTAGAAATTAACAATGTGTAACAAAAAACAAACAAAAAGTGATCCCCTTCATGGATCGCTGCCTTGTCGTGGCGGAGGGGCTTGCGAAACTCGATGAAGTCGTGAGCTCTGCTGTGTAGGGCCACCCAAGATAGACAGGTCACGGCAGAGAGCTCTGACAAAATGTGATTCACTGGAGAAGGTAATGGCAACCCACTCCAGTATTTCCTGCTAAGAAAACCCTATGACCAGTCACAATAGCATTAATGATATGGCGCCGGAAGATGAGCCCCCCAGGTTGGAAGGCGCCCCACATGTTACTGAGGATGAACAAAGGGCGATTCCTAGTACAGTCGAACCCGGATATATCGAATTTTGGTTATATCGAACGCACGGAATATCCCCTTGAAAATCCCATGTAAAAGTATAGGAAAGCCGCATCATATATCGAACTTAATTTCACCGGTCGTTCGATATATCGAACTCCGCACCACGCACTGGAAAGTGTGCCTTCTCCAAAGACGATCGCATCACCCTTGGCCGTTTGCCGCATGCCGTCTTCAAGCCACGTGCGGAAGGAATGAGAGGGGACAGTTCGGCGACGGCTGGTCTGGGCAGCGCCGCGCCCATTCCCCAAAGGCGCGCGCATTTGCAGCTATCGTTTTCCGCGCGCCAACACATGACGTTTGCAAGCCATGTGCGTGGGTGTGCCCATCCTTCTGCCAAGCTCTCTCCTATAGAACGCGCTGCGCATGCGCCAAGCCAGCTCAGCCCGTTTTCAGACAGGCGTCAGCGCGTGTTGCGAACCCTCTGCGCGTGCAGCGACTGAGGTGGCTATCGTGCCTGCGGACGTTAAAAAGCTGCAGCTCTTTGTTTTATTTATTTATTTATTTTTTGCGAGTCATCCTTTCTCATCGTTGTGCTGTTCGGAAGTTAAGAAGCGGCAGGGTTTTTTTTTTTATTTTTTTTTTTGTTTTTTTTTTGCGGGAGTCGTTTATCCTTGCATGTATGAGTCAACGAAAGCAGGCGGTCGGCTGCTGCGATCATGACGCCCGCCCCAAGCGCGGCGTGATAAATCGAACCAGGCTTGTACGTGCAATCAAGCCATCACGGGCACTCTGCCAAGTTCGCTCCCTGTCACCGCAGGAGCTATAAAAAGATAAACGCGCGCCCTGACGTTATCGCTGCGCAGCATCTTGGCACGCTGCCAAGCAATGAGCTGTGGATGAGACGACCGAAACGGAGTGACTCGCGCCATCGACGTGCAAGCGAAAACGGTCGCGATTTCTGCCGCGGCAATACAGCCCGCTTGCACGAACGTGAGGGTATAAGTCCAGTCTTAAGACCGAGTCTAGTCTTATCCGAATCTAAAATAAGACTGGGCTTCCCGGCGGGTGGCTCGAGCAGCGAGAGGGAGTTTGAAATTTTTCGTTCTGTCGCTGCCGCTCGTCCCTGAGATCGCTCAATCGCTTGCATGTGAGCGAGCTGGCCTTAACGCTTTTTTTTTTTTTTTTTTTTTTTTCAAATTCTCCGTGCAAAAAGTGCAGGGTGGGTTCATTATGCGAGTGGGTTGCTTATGCGACAAATACGGCACCGTTTTTTGGCATCGTAAGTGCCGTCACAAGCCGATTTTTGTATATCGAATTATCGATATATCGAACTATTTTGCGATCCCCTTCGAGTTCGATATATCCGGGTTCGACAGTAGTAGCTCCAGGACGAATGAAGCGGCTGGACTAAAGCCAAAAGGACGCTCAGTTGTGGATGTGTCGGGAAGCGACCGGAAAGTCCAATGTTGCAAGGAGATATATCACATAGCAACATGGAATGTAAGATCTATGACGCAAGGTAAACTGGATGTCGTCAAGCGAGAAATGGACAGATTGAACATTGATATCTCGGGTATCAGCGAGCTCAAGTGGACCGGAATGGGAGAATTTAATTCCGGCGACCATTATGTCTTTTATTATGGGCACGAATCCAGGAGAAGGAATGGGGTCGCTCTCATAGTAAACAGAATAATGGGCAAAGCATTGCTAGGGTACAACCCCAAAAATGACCGAATGATTTCACTTTGGATCCAAGGTCACCCTTTCAACATAACAGTTATCCAAGTGTATGCACCAACCACTACTGTTGAAGAAGCTGACGTTGAGAGGTTTTATGCTGACCTGCAATGCCTTTTAGACCGCACTCCATCATCAGACGTCCTTTTTCTCATAGGAGACTGGAATGCTAAGGTGGGGAGTGAAGAAATATCTGGAATTACAGGCAAGTTCGGTCTTGGTGAGCCAAATGAAGCTGGGCAGAGGCTAGTAGAGTTTTGTCAAGAAAACAACCTGACCATAGCGAATACTCATTTTCAACAGCACAAGAGGCACCTGTACACAGACTTCACCGGACGGGCTGTACAGGAATCAAATTGATTATATTCTTTGCCGGGAGAGATCGAGAAGCACTATACAAGCAGTAAAAACAAGGCCTGGGGCCGATTGTGGCACCGATCATCAGCTTCTTGTTGCCATTTAAGCTTCGATTGAGGAAAACGCAGAAAACTAGAAGGCCTTTCAGGCATGATCTGGATCAAATTCCATCAGAATATGCTGTGGAAGTGAGGGATCGATTTCAAGAATTAGATCTAGAAGACAGAGAGCCTGAAGAGATGTGGACTGATGTTCGTGATATAATACAAGAAGTTGCTGCTAAGGTAGTTCCAAAGCAAAAGAAATGCAAGAAAGCAAACTGGTTATCTGAAGAGGCTTTGCAAATAGCTGAGGAAAGGAGGATGGCAAAAGTTATGGGGAAAGAGAAAGATACAATGTTCTCAATGCGAATTTTCAGAAAATAGCAAGATGAGATAAGAATGCCTTCCTGAACATACAGTGCCAAGCAGTTGAAGACAACAGCCAATTGAGGAACACAAGAGCTCTGTATAAGACAATCAAAAATATCAAAGGAAGCTTCTGTGCTAAGCTGGGCGTGATAAAGGACAAACGACGCACGGACCTCACTGAAGCCTCAGAGATAAAGAAGAGGTAGCAGGAACACACAGAACTGTACAAGAAGGACCCGAATGTGCAAACCCAACATAAGACAGTTGTGATTACTGGTCTCGAGCCGAGCATCCTGAAGAGTGAAGTTAAATGGGCCTTAGCCAGCCTTGCTAAGAACAAAGCTGGTGGAATTGGTGGCATTCCAGCTGAGTTGCTTCAAAACCTCAACCATGACGCTGTTAACATTTTGTATACATTATGTCAGCAAATCTGAACCTTGCAGTGGCCACAGGATTGGAGGAGGTCAGTTTACATCCCTATTCCAAAACAAGGCAGTGCCAAAGATTGTTCCAACTACCGCACGATCGCGCTTATTTCGCATGCTAGCAAGGTGATGTTGAAAATCCTCCAAGGTAGGCTGCAGCAGTATGCGGATCGGGAGCTTCTGGACGTGCAAGCTGGGTTTCGCAAGGGCAGAGGAACCAGATCGCCAACCTTTGCTGGATCATGGAAAAAGCAAGAGAGTTCCAGAAACCCATCTACTTCTGCTTTATTGATTATGCGAAAGCGTTTGACTGCGTAGATCACAGCAGATTGTGGCAAGCTCTCCAAGAGATGGGAGTTCCAATTCACCTATCTGTCTCTTCAGGAACCTGTATGAAGGGCAAGAGGCCACAGTCAGAACTGGGCATGGTCTTACTGGTTGGTTTCTGATTGAAAAAAGAGTGAGACAAGGCTGCATACTGTCGCCCCGCCTATTTAACCTATATGCTGAGTGCATCATGAGAAAGGCCGGTCTGGACGAGTCCAGATGGAGTGAAGATTGCTGGGAAACGTATCAACAACCTTAGATATGCAAATGACACCACTTTAATGGCAGAAAGTGAAGTGGAATTCAAGAGACTTCTGATGCGTGTACAAGAAGAGAGTGAGAAGTTTGGGCTTAAACTGAACATTAAAAAGACAAAGATCATGGTGTCTTGCCCTATCAAGTCCTGGAGCATCAAGGGACAAGAAGTGGAAGCTGTGACAGATTTTCTCTTCTTGGGCTCCAAGATTACCTCGGAAGGAGACTGCAGCCATAAAATTAGGAGACGCCTGCTTCTAGGAAAGAGAGCCATGGCTAGCCTTGACCGCCTAGTAAAGAGCAGAGACATTACACAGGCAACCAAGATCCGTATAACTCGTGCTATGGTCTTTCCAGTTGTGATGTATGGATGCGAGTTGGACTGTGAAGAAGGCTGACCGCCGAAGAATTGACACGTTTGAATTGTGGTGCTGGCGGAGGCTCTTGAGAGTTCCTTAAACGGCCAAAAGATCAAATCAGTCGGTATTACCGACCATAAACCCTGACTACTCATTGGAGGGTCAAATTCTAAAGTTAAAGCTCAGCTACTTTGGTCATCTGATGAGAAGAGAGGAGTCACTGGAGAAAGATTTGATGTTGAGAAAGGTTGAGGGTCACTGGAGAAGGGGTAGGCAGCAAACGCGATGGTTAGATGCCATCCTCGAGGCGCTGCAGATGAAGTTATGTGATGTTAAGAAGATAGTGAGAGACCGGAAAGCGTGGCGTGATATGGTCCATAGGGTCACGAAGAGTCGGACACGACTGAACTGAACTGAACAAAATATTGAAAAAGGCATGTTACTTCATTATAGTCCGAGTAAATTAGTGTTATGGCAATAAAAGTTGGAAGGAAGTAACATAAAAGCAATTGATTACTTTCTGCAATTTTTCAGTTACATTTCACGAGCTGCAATTGACCACTGCAAACAAACTACTTATACCTGAGCCACATCAACACTTTTGATCCTTACTGAAGTCGATCTGCAATGAGGCTTTTCAAAGGATTGAAGCATCTGGTGCTACACTGGGCATCTGAATCATTACTGAGAAGTTTCCTTCGTGTACAGTACATAATATAAAAATGTTTCAACAATGTTCTATCATGCCTTTTAATATATTTCTGTGCTAATATTTGTGGTTTTATTGGATTCATTTGCTTTTATTTTTAGAGCTGAATAATGACGAGGGTGTCGATGTTCGCTCTCAAATGTGTTTTAAAACTTGAGACTGCTTGAGGAAGAGGCCTCGAGCTAAGAAGGCTCGGGCTTGATTGCACTTGAAAGTTGTCGTATGACAACCTCGATCTGCATCGAGTTGAATGCGGATTGCGTTCAATGAGGATCGAAAGTGCTCGTGTGACCGAGGTATTTTCTGTAGAGCTCATAACACTGCTCAGAAAAAATATAGGCAGCCAATGTGACTCATCCAGACATTTTTCGCATGAATGCTCAGCAGAATGAGTGCACCAACAGACAATAACAGATGATCTCGGCACTTCCATTAGCCACCCTAACATGCAAAAAGCATTCAGAAAGTTAGCTAAACCCGCTATAATGCTGTACCTGCATGAACTGCAGTTCCCGATTTTTTTGTTTCTTTGCCAGAATTACCTATGCACGTGTGGCTTTGTTTCATAATATAGACGTTTTCTCCCTCTCAATAAGAACTTGCACACTGAAGCCTACGGCAGGTCTGTATTAGGCTACTTGCCTGTCGACACTTGCGTGAGATAAAGTATATGCTTGGTCAGAGAAGCCTCGACGTTCTGCAACGTAGTAAGAAAGCTCGATGTATTTGACTCCACTTGCTTCATGCTGGGCTTCTCCCGACTTAGCTCAAGGCATGCCTGACCTGCGACGAGAGATAAGGAGTCTCATGAGCTTTTTCTCTGTTACGAGAACCGCGCTGGAGAAACTAAAAAAAAAAAAAAAAAAAAAAGGAAATGAACCAGAAGAAACAAATATGTAGTGCGCGTGCGATATGCGATGACACTGAGCATCAGCACTTCCCGCTTCTCGTAGCAACGGTGTTCATAGTAGCTACGATCTCGCAATGCCTGTTACCTGCACTTTGAAGAGCCGCAGCAACTTCCTTCTCGACCTCTTCCAGCTCTTTGAGTTTCATCTTCAATGTTGCCATCGAATTCTGCAACACCAAGGTGCACCCAGGGACGCCATTCTTAAGTGTCACATTTTAGTAACCAAGCTTAACTTGTACATGCAGTGCATCCAAACATCTAATAATGTCACACATAATACAAGCTTGTGTCTGAAAACTTACCATGTTTAAGTATATATCATATGTAAGGTACCCAATGAATAATGCGTACGCCGACACTAGCGAAGCTACCTTGTTTCACTCGAAGACCTACACTCCTACCATATTCCTACTGCTCTTGCCAAGGTAGATCGCATCACCAGCATTGCTCCTACGCCTGAAATACAAAATTATAACAAAATCACGATCACGGTGAACACGACTTTGCCTCAAACGAATTTACAGCAGCCACTGTAAATACTGGCGGCACCTTGCCTTGGCTGCCTCGGCGGCACTGGGCTTCGACTACGTGCTTAACACAAAATTTAATATAAAAATCACTGAATACCTAACAGTAAACCTATTTTTTATTAGTAAACCATTTTATTTCAATAACAGCACTTTATCAACATTTCAGTGCCTTTTGCAACAAAACAAATGGCTCAACCCTTGGCACAGAAAGCGTTGCGCAGATTAACCATGTGCTCCGATGTTGGTCGGCCATCTTCCAATTTTCTATTTTGATTTGTGCAGTGGAATTTCGCGTGTGCCCGGTTGCCTGCAATAAATAAATGCAGCGCTGAAAACGCGGAGCTATGTGCGCATATGTCAGCCACAAGCACCTTTCTCAGCAGTGACGAGCCGAGCACAGGCGAACAGTCGGTTTTCAGGCGAAGAAAATTGTCGGGGAACCAGTCCGTCTCGGAGCGTCCGTGCAAAAGGGCATCTTCGATGACGGACACGACCAAAAGAGTCATGTACTCTGCTTTAGCGGGCTCCAATGGCGTCAAGAAAACCGCTTCGCCCATGTCCAACAACAAGCCCAACTCGGCCAAGAAGCTGATCATCAAAAACTTCGGTAAGACCACAACAACGTCGTCCGGCCGACTGACGCCTTTCGGTTTCTGCGCGCTTGATCCCGCATAGGTGACTCGCACTTCTTGTAAGCGTCCGTAAGCGGACAAGGGCAGCACTTTCGACGAACATCATCGTTCGCCTGACACTGTCACTGTTGTAGGTGATAAACACTGTCGCCATCCGTCAGGACGGTTACAGGCACAGCGGGCACTATCACCAATGCGCACCTTCCACAAACGTAGGCGAGCCTACCGCTGGAGCCCACCCGTCTGCTTTTACTGTTTTGTGTAACAAAGTGCGCTAGTACTCCGGTTGTCGAGTTGTGGTGAAAAGGCTACTTGTTTACAGCCTTTTATCCTTTCAGTGCCACCACGAAGACTTAGGTAAAACAGGCTCTGACAAGGACGGTGTTGTTGGTTAGCCGTGAGTTTGCAGAAGATACTCTTAACGTGTTCAGGCAGGTCTACTTTTTTAACTTTTTTTGAGCTAAAATATGCTCCAAGGAAGTGAAGTTCATATTGCCAATGTTGTATGAAGTCTGTCGAAAAGCTACGTTTGCGGTTTGTTTCTGAAATGTGTCGCAAGTAAGCCTGAGCTGGTTTTGTGCGGATGGCATCCTGGTATTTTTCTTGCTTCGTAGCGTTGATTATTGTTAACCTTTTTTCGAAATCAACACTACTTTTTAAAAGAATATCGCTGTGGCTCCAACCTAAACCATGTAACATGAATTGGGTGCATGAACAGCTTGTATCTTTTCTTGCTTGCATTATCAAAATAGCTAATTTTGCATACTAGAGTCGTGTGCATTGCATCAGCGCCTGTACTACACATTTTGCACATTGACCATGATTAATCAAGAAGTCTGTACCTGACACTGCAGATGTAGGTGATTTCCTTAATTTCGCAAACATAAATATTGAGTTACATGCTTTCACTTCATGTGCACACCTGCATACGTTATACTACACCATCTGTCAAGACCTTGTCAAAGCTTCCAGGTGTTGCGAAGAACTTCCTTCTGGACTGAATTTTTGACAGATATATACATTTGATAAAATTAAGGCGAGGTTTCTACCTGGTATATTGTATTAACAAAACTCAGGTGCTGAATGAATGATTAAAGCTTTGCTGACAGACTGCTGGCAGCAATTTATTTTCTGCCTTCGCAAAATGTCATTTGTTCAGCATGTGGGAAAGGTGGGGCTACTTGAACAGGAGTTCGGGGGGTTTTGTCGCCACCTACATGTTCTCATTGATATGGAACCGCTGTTAGTGTGTGAATGTGGAGTAATGAAAATGCCATGGTTTATTTGTGCTAGTCATTCAGGCATTAAGTTTAAATTTTGGGCTCATCATTGCCGCATTGTGTGTGACGAAAATTTAAAGAAGAGTTGTTTATGAGCCAGTAAACGTTGATGGTGTCAATAGAAGTAGTACTCTCTGGTTAGTAAAAGTGCTGAAGAAGAAACCTTGCCCCTACAAAAGCTTTTGCATTTTACCTTCCTCATTCAGTGGATAACGATAACAAATGAAAAAATATATTGTCATTATGCCAAGTTGTGCATCATGAAAGGTTTAATGCATTAAACCGCATGTTCTTGTTGTTTGTGGTGTTTAACGTCCCAAAGCGACTCAGGCTATGAGAGACGCTGTAGTGGAGGACTCCAGAAATTTCGACCACCTGGGGTTCTTTAACATGCGCTGACATCGCACAGCACACGGGTGCCTTGCTTTTCACCTCCACCCAAACGCTGCCGCCGAGGCCGGGGTTCGATCCCGCGTCCTTGGGAACAGTAGTCGAGCGCCATAACCACTGCGCCACCCCGGCGGGGTAAACCGCATGTTCTGTTTGTAGTGCTTGTTCTGCTTGTAGTGCTCAGTGCACCTCGAAAGCTGAGCTTGTGTAGAAAACTGACTTTCTAAAAGGACTGCAAAAGCTCAAATGCACACCTTCGCTATATTCAATGTTTACACATTCATTTCCTGGTCTAGCTGTAAAAATGCTACTCTTAAATTGCACAGCAAAAACATGCCTTAGGCTTCATTTGATATCATTTGCATTTTCAAGGAACACCAAATAAGCCTTAATTGTGCATGGCCTAATGTGGAAGATTTTTTTTCATTCTTGTTGCTATTTTTATAGAAGCTGAATATTGAGGCGGTACAAGTGCAGGTCCACTCATTATTGAAAGAGAAAAATGCTGCTGATTTTTGGGCATCGTTTTTTTTTTTTTTTTTTTTTGCTGTCCTTTTCATTCCTTTTTTGTTTTCTGCTTAACTTTAAAAAAATAATAAGAAAGAGTCAAGTTGTGTGCTACTGTTATTCTTTTTCTTCATTTGCTATTTATTTGTTTTTTTAAGAGTGTGTGAACACATGATCATTCTCATTTATCCCTGAAGACCTGAAGACCACATGGGGTTATATGTGGTTGTATCAAGAGATGAACATAATGATACTCTTGTTTCCTTGCTTGAATGTGCTGACCCTCCGGCATGCTGCATTATGTGTCAGTTTTACTTCAGAGTTTGGGGTAAAATCCTATCTGCCCTGCAACCACCGAAGTTGTCATTCACTCGAGGTCTTCTTGAACCCAGTCCAAGTGATTTTAGAACAAGTGTCCTGCTCTTCCTGTGGTTAAAGTAGTTTTAATTCCCTGATGGTGAACTGTGCAACCATGTTTATGCTTGCCGACTGCCACAGAGCGGCCCCAGCTTCCTGAGAGATATGCCGAGGAGGCATGGGCGCAGCTACGTGGGGCAGTGGTGGCCATCCAGCAGTCGCAGCCCATATCAACGTCACAGGAGGAATTGTACCAGGCCGTGGAGAATCTCTGCTCACACAAGATGGCTCCGCAGCTCTATGACAACCTCCGCTCCCTGTGCGAGCAGCATGTCCGCTCAGCCCTTGGAACTTTCTCAAAATATCCTTTGCCCCTAAACTGTTCCAAACTAGCTTCTTCATTCTGGTACAAAAAGGGAGCCCGAACAGAAGCTGTGTTCTGAAAGTGTGATGGCACTTTGGTGTAGTAGTTGTGCTGACAAGTGTAGCTAAGTAGTATGCAGCAGAATAAAGACAAATGCTTGGCTCAGTCTTTGTAACAAGTATTTTAGATACAGTTAGTCTTGGCTATTGAGGACAGAATATTTTGTTCACCACCTTGTTTATTTTGATTGCCCACTATCCTGTTTACTAAGAATCTAAAAAAAGTTTGCCGTCTTTGGGAGACTTGCAAGGGAAGCCTAGAAAGCTAAACATTTCGACAGATTTACCTGTCTGGTTGGGTTGATAACTAAGTAAAACTTGAAATTTCTCCAACCAACACTTTTTTATTTTACAAAACCTGACGTTTCGCATGCATGACGCGGGTGCATGACGCGGGGCTGCGTGCAGCTATAAGTAAAGGAATAGACGAAGAGGGGAAGGAAGAGATGAGTGTGAAAGAAATGAGAAGGAAGGAGGGGGGGGGGTTAAGACGAGTCACGGGGCCGCAGGGGTGCTCGCTGGTGACTTTTTCTATTCTTCTGTGAAGTGACCAGGAGGGAGGGAAGACCTTGCAAATGTACAGCAGGAAGGTTGCCTATTGTCTGGTTGATGTTATTTGCGGTCGACTGTATGTGCCATGACTCGAGGAGGCGTCTTTTCCGGTAATTGGTCTCGGTCTCCAGGATGAATGTTTCTTCGAAATTTATTCTGTGGTCAGAATCTTCTGAATGTTCAGCTATGGGGTTGCGTTCTCTTGAAAAATTTCGTACATCATTCCTGTGTTGCCGAATTTTTTCTTTTGGGTTTTTTGTTTCACCAATGTAGCTAGCATCGCAGTTGGCGCAGGGAATTTTGTAGACAATGCCTTGGGCTCTTTCTCTTGGCGGTCTGTCTTTGGGGAAGGGTAGCACGCTCCCCAAAGTGTTTGAAAGCTTGTGCGCCACTCGAATTCCTTCTTTTCTTAGTATACGGGCAATAGTTTCGCTGGCACCTCGGACATAGTGGATAGTGACGTATTTCTGAGATGCAGTTGCTTGCTGCTGGTTATTTTCTTCCCGGGGCCTGTCGTTGTGTTTTTGAAGACGAATGATTTTTCGGATAAAATTTTTGGGGTGGCCGTTCATGGTTAGTTCCTTGAATATCAAGTGTTTTTCATTTGCTTTGTCATGTTCTGTGGTGCAATGTGTTACCACTCTTTGTAATAAGGTCCTCACAACTGATGTTTTATGACTTGTTGGGTGGTCCGAAGTGAAGTGCAGATATCGCCCTGTGTGGGTGGGTTTTCGTTAGATGGAGAATTGCAGATGGTTGTTTGCGATTCTCCGTCTGCCGAAAACCCACCCACACAGTGCGATAATGTTGGGTTTTGTAAAATAAAAAAAGTGTTGGTTGGAGAAATTTCAAGTTTTACTTAAGGGAAGCCTTCATACTTAGATTGTGAAGCATCTCTATAGTTTCATTGCTCACAATATGTATACTGCAGCTCTGCATGCTTTTAATGGATGGAGCTAAGGGATTGGTGAAACCTGCATCAGTGATTGGCTTTTAGATACTTTATTTTTTTTAATACGACATTAATGTTAGGCTCAGTAAAGCAATCTCAATGTTTTTCATGTCGCCGTGTATGTAGCCAGGGATATCATTTTGGCTTTGTTTTTTCTTTAGAAAAATTTTGTAAAAGGTACCTCTAAGACATGTAATTGCCACCATTAAGCAAGCTATAGAAACCACAAGTTATTATGGGTCACATATCAAGTTAGTGAGAAGAGGACAAGCTCTAGGCTGATGTAACTAAAAAATGTAGCTGCAGATAACCCACTAAGTAGGCCTTTCAGCTAATGCCATCGACCTTCTGTCATGATGTGCCACCGGCTTTACGCTTGCCAGCGTGGTCTTCTGCCTGATAACATGGTGTAATGGTCAGGTGGCCAACTGCGCTGTCATGACAACAGGGTGATCAAGCATTGGTTGGAGGGCCTGTTTTGAGGAGCATTCACCACTGTATGGCGAGGACCAAATAGTGCTCAACAACAGGGTGGTGCTACGAGAAGTAAAGTGCAGCTACCGAAAAAGCAGCAGTTTATGGTGAGAGCATGGTAATGGTGAAATGGGAGGGTGAAAATTAAGGGCACGAGGATGCGATGTGAGAAGAGCAGTGATGGAAAAGGGAGTAAAGTGGAAAGGGGAGGGGGAGTGTGCAGCGGTGACAAGCAAGCAAGAGGGGTCAGTCAGTTTGTACCAGCGTATGTGTAATGTGTCATTGGTGAGATATTAGAGCGCAGAAGATAAATGTTCCTGTGCCGCCTGAGACAAGGTGGACAAGTGCAGTGATTTCTCCCGCTGCTATGTCAAACTCGCTTGGCTCATGCATGGATTTCATCTTTTAGAACCAGGCGGTAGTCCAGCACCTGGAAAACACCTCCTGCCGCTTCTCAGGTCACAAGGCCTCCTTTGTTACAATCAGGAACTGGGAAAAGAGAGTCAGTTGAAGGATCATTGGTCTCTGGCTGCATGCATGTCTTTCTCAAATTGTTTACCTCAGCATATTACAAAACCAAAATATCTGGAGAGCTGCACCCAAGTTTCGCATTGCCGACTGTTGTAATCATGTGCCAATTTTTCTTGTGGCCATCACAGTTCTCCCGCTTGTCGCTATTTGGTCATGCGTGTATGGCAATGGTGCAGAGTAATGCATTATTGTTATCACACTATTTGGTTTCTTGGTCTCTTGCATAGGAAAACTATTCTTAGGTTAATGTTACATAATTCTTCTATGAGGCAAGAAGACATTTTGTGATGTCCAAATATTTCAGATATTCAAGGCCATGTGAAGCCTTTCAAGGAAACTTGCTATTTCTTTACGTAAGTTGTATGCAGTAATCCTTTTTAATTATGCTGCACTGTATGTAACATTAGCATGAGGATATTAGGTGAGGTGCCAGCCTGTGTACCCATTACAAAGCATCCAGCTGATGCACTTACAGCCTTTATTTATTAATTTTTTTTTCAGTTTCACATAGGGTGGATTGCACCTACTAGATTCTTGTGTATCCTGGTTGCTATGCTGACATTACAGCAGCATTTCTCCTTTCACACAAGCTAAGGAAGGCCATAGTTTTTGTTTCTGTGACATGAACTTTTGATGCATTAAGTATGTATTTGACAGGATTCTTGTCACTTATATTAAGCTGGCGGCCCCGGTTGGATCCCAGACATAGTGGCCACACCTTAACAGAGGCAGAGCGCAAGGCGCCCATGTACTATGGGGTCTTGGTGCCCGTTAAAGTGTGTGTTGCCCCCAGTGGATGCAGTTGTACGCTTGCATGCCTAATGGGCAAGAAGGGGCAGGCAAAGCAGTTCCGTTTTGTTCTTTACGAAGCAAATACTTGAATTTGTGAACAATAGATGTTACAACATAGTTTTTTGCTGCAGAGTCTCAATAGGTTTCATTAATGGAATATATGTCATTATTGGCATTTTCAATACTTGTATGTGCTTTCCTTGACTCCTTAGCACAGACTCGCTCGACAGCAGTTTGTTTCTGAAGCTCATGAATGCATGCTGGCAATCACATTGTCAGCAAATGGTAAGTTACGATTTTGCACGTGTCTTACGGTTCTCACCATTTGCACTCATGGGCCATCGTATTATGCTTACTTTTCTCATTATTACATTTCCAGATTATGATTCGAAGCATATTTCTTTTTTTGGATCGAACTTATGTGCTTCAAAATGCTTCAGTAGCTTCTATTTGGTGAGTAACACAACGCCTAGTGTGTGAGTGAAAAGGAGTAGCATGTGTTTAAAATTTTGTCACATGCTTGTGGAATTTTTGATGTGATTGCTGTGTGTGTATGGCTAGTGTTTAAGCAAAAAACTGTTTGCCCTCGAAGGGAGTCACCATTTAAAATATCTACATAAGGGGGGGTCAGCTTTTCTGTTGTATATCCTGGCGCTTCATATGCCGGTAAAGCTAATGGAGCTATGAGGGGTGAGAATGATGCTTTCTTACCCTCTACAGAGATTTTAAGCTTGGGGTATGGCAGCTTCCCCCCCCTCAGCATACTGCTCAAAAGCCAACCCTGGGGCCTTTGGCAGCTTTTGACCACCTCTGTACATTTGCTGCTTGTGCTTAAGACTGTAGTCGTGCCCTGTATTAATTAGCTTCATAGTGCCAACTTGCTGATCAGTTTGAGACCACCTCTGTACATTTGCTGCTTGTGCTTAAGACTGTAGTCGTGCCCTGTATTAATTAGCTTCATAGTGCCAACTTGCTGATCAGTTTGAGACCACCTCTGTACATTTGCTGCTTGTGCTTAAGACTGTAGTCGTGCCCTGTATTAATTAGCTTCATAGTGCCAACTTGCTGATCAGTTTGAGCCATTTTTCAGTAGATTATTGATGGGAGAAACTCTATAAGTGCGAACACAAGCCGCATGTGGCAATATTTTATCACTAAGTACATTGCAGTGCACATTTGAGAACTCGCTTTTTATTGAGAAGTATTCATTCAAATTTCTGAACATTTACCACCTTGTATATATGTCCTGTAAGTTAAGTTAGGGTTAGCAGGGCCAAACCGAAAAACCTAGTTGAGAGTAATTGGAGTTGTAGTAGTTAAAAATAAAGAGAAAAGGGGGGATACACATCCATTGAAATGGACCATTTCGTCAGTATAATATGCCCATCTTATCAAAAATTCTTTATTTTTTTTTTTAATTTTTTCAGTTATCTTCTCTCATGAAGATCTTTGTGATCTGGGCAGACATTCATTAAATGAAATTAATGAATCAACTCACACTAGTAGTCTGTGTCTTATTTCAGGAACTTTAAGGCAGTCAATCAGCTCTAGGTGTTCATTTTATTGATTTTAAACTGTTTCATTTGCCATGCACGAGTATGTGATGATGGCTTATCATTTTTAGGAAGATTAGTTAGTATGAGGCATGAGCTGTATGCATAGGTTGGTTATGTGATCTTGCCCCATGGGTGGGCAGCTCATGCAGGATGCCCTGTTGGTGCAGCAGAGTTTACTCTAAGGGAAAGTAAACATAGCTGGGGGAGGCCGGAAGCCAGTTGCAGAGTTGAGATTGGAAATAAATATTCTGGAAGATGGTATCTTCACCCATGAATGGGTGGATATATTTGGAGAGCTTGTGAAGGGCACCTTTGTCCTGCAGTGCACTTTTCTTCCACTTGGTAGTCATGGTGAAGGTTAGCTAGAACTGGAAAAAGAAAGTATGTGATGGTCAGGGTGGGTGCAGATACTTATATCACTCTCCACACGATTGTGAGAAGTGCTAGGAAGTGTAGAGGTCACTTCTGCCATTGGTTATAAATTGTGGTTAGATGCTGTGAGCAGTGTTGTTGCTTTGTAGCAACACGAGGGACTGCTTGCTTTAGCAGTCCCTCGTGTTGCTACAAATGAACCTCCTTCTGCTGCAACATTTTTTCTGTTTAGTTTGGATGATTCGTTAAATGGATTAATCGCATTACTGTGCTTATATTAGGTTCCCTTTACTTTTTCAGAAATTGTATTTATAAAAGCTGCTATGCTGTTCATGCTACTTCATTAAGAGGGTGGTTTCGCATATAATGCAAATACTGCCTGCCACTTCCATGAAGTGGCAGGCAGTATTTGCAGTATTTTCTTCTTTGAAGCGATGGAAAAGAGTTGTTCAGGTGCTTTTTTTTTTACATGCTCAAAAATATCTTTATAATGGTGATATTCTTTGTGTAGTAAGCAGTGAATGAATCTTTTTATATGAATGTCTGAAATAGGCTGTTCTTTATGTGCAAAACGACAGGTGTATATAGCATATAGCGGTATTGAATGTGTAGCTCTCAGGATTTTTAATAATAGCGCACAGATGTTGACTTCCCAGTGCTGGTGTGCTGAAAGTTTAGAAAAGTGCAGAAGCAAGGGCCAGAGCGCATCCGCAATTGCTGCCGCTGAAGTAAGCGTTGGCTGCTAGGCTGTTCTGATTGGTACGAAGCAACGCCTGTCGGTCTTGTCTGTTCTGTGTCAGCATCCGAAGGAGCTGCGACCAGTTGTTTTTATCGGCTGCATGCAATAAACAGCCTAGCATGCCAGGGAAGCCATTTTTTTTTTTTAAATCAGATAGCTATTCAATCAGTTAGTTTATTTTGCACTGAGGACTCTGCACCTGACAGACAGCGAAAGGTTGTGTGCAGTGATTTACACTTGCAGAACTGCAGTCACTAGGATAACAACTGCAATTTGCAGTCATGACTTAAGAAGAGTGAAGTGTAGAAGTGTCTTGGTATTATTGGCGCATAAAAAAACAAACTTTTGGGGTGTTGCCCGCTAGTGCAACCGAGGCTTAGAGTCATGCTTGGTAACGTTCCACATTTTATTGAGTCAGAGCTGTAAACACGCTACAGGTAGAACAGGAAACAAATGCTCTAAGAACTTCGCCGTAAAATTTGCTTTGTGGGGGCTACTTTGCACAAGCCTGAACAGCCGGGCAGATGGTAGTTACTTCACCAGCACATCTGGTGTGCAAGCTCGTTCCCTCACATAATTTTCAAACTGCTTTGTGTCACTGCCACTCTGCCAGGCAGTTGGCTCTCACATAATATTATTAAAATTCTAAAGGCTGTACAGTGTACTGCTTGTTTCATCATGCTTTAAAATTACATGGACGGGTAATTTTTGCTGCTGGTTGGTTGCGCAGGTGTGGCTCAGAGCTGGCCTTGGAATAGGCACTGTCTGTCGGGCGTTGTTTGAAGAAATGCTCCATAATAATATGTTTTTCATGATCTCGAAGAATCATTAAAAATCGTTGGCAGTGCTGCACTGTCATTGCCACTTACACCCCCCCCCCTCCCCCCTTCCCATCTGCTGCCTTGAAGAACCTGTGTCAGTTTGGGAATTTTTGTTTCCATCCCTTCCTTCCCATTCCCACCTGCAGGGATGCGGGTCTTGAGCTGTTCCGCACTCACATAGCCAGCAATCCCAGTGTGCAAAGCCGAACTGTGGATGGCCTACTTGAATTGATTGAACGGGAAAGGGGCGGTGATGCAGTTGACCGTTCCCTTTTGAAATCTCTTATTCGGATGCTTTCAGACCTTCAGGTGAGCCTCACGCAATAACTCTGCTGTGACGAGGTTGGTATCAGCTGGCAGTGTTTTCTGTGTGATCTGCCTACCACATTCCCTCTCTGTGCCAAGAGAGGCTGTTGTGTAGGCTGGGGAATGACGCATTCAGGCCTCTCTTCCTAGCTTTTTATTCACTTTGTCGCATATTTTTGTAAGGTTTTCAGAAAAGTTAAACTTACAGTCATGTCTATAGTAGCTGCTTTAAACTGTAGTAATATCAGGTTAGCTATTGAGCAAATTATTTACTTTATTAACACTTATGTTAAGGGTTCCATGTATCGCAGAAAATCTGCCGTCATTGTGGGCGTCAGCGGTGTAGGACGTAAGAGAAATCTTAATCGGTTGACGAGGTCGTGACGTCACAACCAGGTGCCCTAGGGCTGGAATTTCAGCACTCAAATTCCTGCCGAGGATGTGGGGAGGAGGTGACACATCAGCCCCGGTAGTTAAGTGGTGTATAGACTGGTAGAATAGGCTCATATTTTCCAAACACTGCACCCCCCGCTCTTCAGACACCCGAGACACTTTGCATTGCAGCCTCCTCCAGCAGTGCATCCAGAGTTCGGGTTTCACTGTTACCCGCACCAATAAATGCTGCAGATAGTCTCCCTCTACCTCATCGCACTGTTTTCGCACTTCTTTTGCATTTCTTTAGCTTTGAGAAACTGAATTCAGCTTTGAACCCCTGTGCTTTTAAAAAAGCTCACAAAACTGCGCCTAGCCAGGCCAGAGCTGTTGTGAAACCTTTGTTTATGTGGGCATGTGTTTCATGGACCTCTGGAAATAGCTTAGCAGACTGCAGGGGGTCTGCAACGCCCATTTGAGAAACACTGCTTTAGGAAATTGCTCGAAAGCATTTACTGTTCACACTGAACACAGTTACCACCAACCTTGAACAAATTTTCTGGTCTCTTTAATAACAGTGGATTATTTGACTCTTTATGGCTATATTTATGGCTACCTTGGTGTTTGATAAGCAGCTAGAAATGCTTTTATTGCTGAGAAAATTAGATATAGGAATGGACTGTATTCCCTTTTTTTGTTTGCTTTTTTTTCTCTTTCACTCAATTCAAGCTTGTCACACCAATAACGAAAAGGGCACAGGTGGTTGTAGTCTGTGGCATTGTAGTTAAAAGCTCTTGTCTTCAGTTAAGCTAGCCTCCTTTTCATGAGAGCGGGGCATTGCAACAATGCAGGCCAACTTCAGTTTCCTATCCTGCCTCTTTCTTCAAAGCGTTTGCGTGTGCCTGTGTCCCATGCCTCTGGCTTCCGCTGCTCATAGGCTTGCCCTTGGCATGAGCCTCTCCCTAATGGATGGCACCGTGTGCAGATGTATGGGGAGGTGTTTGAAGGGCGCTTCCTGGAGGCTACGGAGCGGCTGTATGGTGAAGAGGGCCAGCGCCTTCTGCAGGAAGCCGAGGTGCCCGCCTACCTGCAGCATGTTGAGCGCCGTCTGAACGAGGAGCAGGAGCGTCTGCTGTACTACCTGGACCACTCCACCAAGTGTGTGCTCTTACCTTTTGCTGCATGTTTGGCCAGCAGCAGGAAGGAGGAGTGCCTCTTCCTGTCAGTGCCAGGCATGATCTGAAAGGATCCTAACTGCTGGGCTATAGCCAGTGATAGCTTGCATCAGGCACTGCACATTAGATTCTTATAAGAGCATTTACTTGTTTTTAAGGATCCTGATAAAAGTATTTACAGTCAGCCCGGTTATAGCGAAACCACTTAAATAGTGGTTATAACGAAGGAAGTTCAATTTCCCATTCCCATTTTTGCATTTTCAATACAATTTGGGTTCAGTTTTAACGAAGTAAATGTATCAGTCGGGAGATTACGCCTTAGGCAAAGGCAAATTTTTGTGCGAAAATAAGGACAAAATTTGGCTGACGTCCGCATTCACAGCATCGTCTGCTCTCCCGCGAAGCGAAAGGTTGCTTCACTGCATCGCTTGACTTGGCGTCTTCATGATGCAGCGTCCCGTCGTGCCGTTGAGCCAGTTGCACGGGAGGTAAAAAAAATAAGAAATAAAAGGGAATTCATGGTGACGTCACGGAGTAGCGGTCGACTTAGCCAATCGCGGTTCTTGAACTTCTCTTTTTGAGGTAGAGCACTGCATGGGCTGGGGCTTACCCGAAAGCCCGGGCAGGGCCGGGTAGAGCACTTTATTGGAGGGCCTGGGCTGGGCACGGGCTTTACAGCCGCGGCCAGGGCCGGATGCGGGCCTGTGAAAGGATGGGCCGGGCTCGGGCCTGCGAATGACCGGCTCATCATCATCATCCTCAGCCTGACTATGCCCACTGCACACTGCAGGGCGAAGGCCTCTTCCACATTCTTCCAATTAACCCGGTCCTGTGCTAGCTGTATCAATTTGACTTCTACGAACTTCTTAACCTCATCCGCCCATTTAACTCCCTGCAGCCCCCTGCTGCACTTTCCTTACCTTGGAATCTAGTTTGTTGCCCTAAGCAATCATCGGTTATCCTTTATTCGCGCTACATGTCCTGCCCACGCCCATGTCAGTGACTTATTTCTCTGACCCACTCTGCATGTTTCCTATCTCTTTAATGTTATCCCTACCATTTTTATTTCCATTCCATTCCATTTTTCATTTTTCTTTTCTTTTACATGGTTAACAGCTGAAGGCAATGCCAGTTGAATATAGCTCTGCAGGAGACGGTACGACATTGAGCGTTTTAGTTCATCCGCAAACGATTTGAAGAATTATCTGCATTAATCGACCATTGAACACCTGATAGGCTATCAAATTTCCTGAGCGCAACAAATAGCACCTACGAAGACGACACCGTGACAGACACAAATCTCACATGAACTGCAAGCCCCTGTGCTTTCTTCAGATACAGAAACGTTATAAACGAGGGCATCTTTTCATAGACATAGGAAATAACAAGAAAATCTGCATTTGAACAGCGTTTAGCTCGTAAATTTGTTTTTTGGGCCTCGACTGGGCCTGCCCACTGGGTGGGCCGGTCCGGTCCGGGTAGGGCATAGTTTCCACGGGCTCGGGCCGGGCCTGGGTTTGTATCGGAGAGGGCTGGGCCGGGCTCTGGCGGTTAACGCAAAAGACAGCCGGGCCCGGGCCGATAATTACGGCCCATGCAGTGCTCTACTCTAGGGCTTCTCTCCTCTCGATTCTGGGCCCGGAAGAGGAAGAGTCAGGGAGGAAGCGTTGCGGGAGTGAGAGAGGGAGAGTGAAGCGAGAGCGTTTCCTCCGCTTTAGTGGATCATTGTTTGCGCTTCTCTTGCTGACACCATTACGCCTTCCTGTCTTGTTTCGCTTCCCACCTTTGGTATCTCCAGATACAACGATATAGCGAAGCAATTTCCTATTCCCCGCCGACTTCGTTATAATTAGGCTAGACTGTACTTGTTAAAAAGGTAATTGTGGACATACACAAGGATCTGGAGGGTTTCTACTTAGAGATTGCTTGAGTTGTGAAGACAGTAGAGATTTCATATCGGTTAGGAATGTGTAGGTTGTCTTTCGAGCATGGAGGATGCTTGAAATCATTCCGGGATATTGTTTTGAAACCAGTGAAAATTGGAAGGTGCAAGGTGGTGCGTTTAAGATTTTGATTCACATTGTTCACAGCCACATCTGGGCTTGCCTACATTTAACACCATAAACTATGCAAATGATTCTGCCCCAGAGGCTCTACCACAATGAAAAATGGGAGTAACTTGGCATATGTCAAAATAGAGTAAAACCTCGATAATTCAGACTTGGTCAATTAGTAATTTGAATGGTTTCTGTCGCCCCTTAATTTGTAATATAAATTTCACGGGATAATTTTGAATCGGGACCTGCACCAGCCTGGTTAATTGGAAGATGTGGGGTGGTATGTGGGAATGCCTGCACCCAATTTCGCTGCAAACCAATGAAGCAGTGACCCATTGGGAGTCTTTGGGCAGCACTGCAAAGCAGTGTGAATACTCCAGTGCCAGCACAGAAAGCCTCCCTCTGTACAAATTGCGGACTGTCAAAGTGTTTGCTAGCAGAGGAGAAGACATGCTTTAATGCTTACTGTGATGTAGCTGGGGAGCTCTTGGCGCTTTTTCAAGGCATGACTGGAGAGGAGGCAGCAATCTGCATGCTCACGGTACTCCGTCTCTCAAGCTGTTTGCAGCACGGTGGAAGCTGAGGGTGACTTCGGCCAATCCGGATGGCGCACACTACATAATTGTGTTCCTACGTGCATGTCGGCCCTCTCATTATGACAGGTGGCTTCACATATGGCGTAAAAGGTGTGCACTAGCATTTAGCTTTTGGTAAAATGTTCAGTCGCTCATCTTTGTGAACTCTGATATCCTCCAGTTGAAAGAATTCTTGCTTATGCTGCGCCACACTCAAGGCAAAGCACGTCAAGGACATTTAAAGCAAACACTCAATGGACGGCCCACAAATGACACAACCAACCTGGCTGACAACATGATGACAAATATTGGTGCATAACTACTTCACAGCAATCTTCCATAGAGTTTCGACCATGCGGCCCTTATCCATTGACCAGCAGTGACTGGAACGCTCCGTGTACTTTGAAATTACCTATCTGAGCCATGTTTCCAGTTGCTGTGTTTTGTTTGAAAAGCATAGTACCTTTACCGTTGAAATATTTGAGCGACTATACTATTTCCTGTATTCCTGCAGCCCTAATTGAATGGAAGAGGTCTAACTTTTACAATGCTGCCAACAGCTTGTGAAAGAGAATATAGTCTCTCCTCTCTGGCCTGGCCTTGGTCAGAGGCACTGGCATCGAGCACCTCCCGCCCATAGCATGCAACCAATCTTGCTATGTTGCCTGCAGCAGGTTGAGTGCGCCCTACATTGGCCTGTGCCGTTACTCACTGATGTACCAAGGCTAGAGGATTGGGTTACCAGCATCTTGGTTATTTTAATTGTTGTTATGTTAGGTCGGCCTTTCTTTAGAAGGACAACCGTTTGAAATTCTGCCAGCTTATTTAAGGTGTAAGGTAGCTCTGGATGAGCGGCGGGTAGTGCATGACCCATAATATGTATCATAATATATCATAATCATATATCATAATATATCATAATATATCATAATATATTCATAATATATTCATAATATATAAAAAATTCGAATTGTGCTCTGCTTGTCTTGCCTTGCTGTTGTGGATGAACGGCAGGTATACCGACTTTGGTGGTTAGCACAAAGGCAACTCGTAATAGTAATTCCGGAGGCATGCATGTGTGCACTGTGGAATCTGAAATTATATGGCCGTGCAGATTTGCAGCTGGCCATTTAGGCGGCACTTGAGTGTGGAAGGCAGGGTGAAAAGCTGCTTTGCTTTTGAACTCTGCTGGCATCATAACGGGTATGATTCATAGCTTTATGTTGCACATGCGTGCCATGATGCGCATGATGCGCTCACGTGGACAACTACAAAACTAAGTGTGGTGGCCGGACGAAGCGGAGGGGGTATGTGCAATGCGTTCTTGCAGTGAAATGTTTTGCCTGGATCATGGGTAATCTGAAAATCCGGTTAATGGGAACATCTTTTCTTGGTTCCGATTACTTTTAATTAATGAAGTTTTCCCGTAGTAGTACACATCAGTGGTCATTGTATCATTGTTTTTGCATTTAGTTCCCTGTTTACTCCTGCTTAGGAATATGATTGCTGGCTCTGCCAACAATAAGGGCTCCATGCAGAAGTCATTAGCTGAAGTGACCCTTACAAATATATCTGTTAAATTTGTGTTTTTGTTAGAAAGGCTGCTGTGGCTTCTGCAAAGGAAAGTAAACTATGAAAGCGACCCCTAAGCTTTGATGAGCACCTGGAGTGCAGACTCTGTACCTGACAGTGTGTCTTGTGCAGAAATGCAGAGTGCCACAACACTGCATCCATTAAGCACTAGTTGCATGAGTGTGCCTGGTGTGAATGCAGGAAGGCCCTCATTGGCTGTGTGGAGCGGCAGTTACTGGGCCAACACCTGGGACCTATTCTGCAGAAGGGCCTGGACCAGCTGCTGGACGACAACCGCGATCTGGGCCTCATGTACAGCCTCTTTGCCCGGGTCAAAGACGGGTTGCCCATGCTGTGCACGCACTTTAACCATTACGTCAAGGTGTGCTCTTCTTCTTGCTTGCTCCCGCTCTTGCTTCTTCTTGCTTGTGCCTCGTATGGGGCGGCCATGAAATGCAGTGCAAATAAATGCTTCTGTTGAGCTTTCTTCACTCTGATTATATGCGGATGAAAACTTTTTTTCTTCTTTCGTTTTTGATATAGCGAAATCACACCTCATATTATATGCAGGTCTGTATTACAGTCGAACCCGGATATATTGAACTCGAAGGGGGTCGCGAAATAGTTCGATATATCGATAATTCGATATACAGAAATCGACTTATGACGGCACTTATGATGCGAATAAACGATACCATATTTGTCGCGTAATCAACCCACTCTCCACTTTTGCACCCAAGAATTTTGAAAAAAAAATAATAAAAGCGTTGAGGCCAGCGCGCTCATATGCAAGTGAATGAGCGATCTCAGCGATGAGCGGCAGCGACAGAGCGAAAAAATTTCCAACTTGTTGGAACTGTGTTCTTCTCACTGCTCGAGCCACGGCGGCAGCTCAAAACAAAGTTTCTGTGTCGCCGGGGCAGAAATCGCGAGCGTTTTTGCTTGCATGTCGATGGCGCGCGCCACTTTGTTTCGGTCGTCTCATCCACAGCTCATTTCTTGGCAGCGTGCCAAGATGCTGTGCAGGGCGTTCTTATCTTTTGATAGCCCGTGCGGTGGCGGGGAGCGAACTTGGCAGAATGCCCGTGATGGCTTGATTGCTCAAGCCTGGTTCGATTTATCACGCTGCACTTGGGGAAAGCGTAGTCCACTGCCACAAAATCATTGGAAAGCATGATAGCTTGAAATGCTGTTTGAAGCGAAAAATGCTAAAAGCAGATGTCATGATTGCAGCTGACCGCGTGCTTTCATTGATTCATACATGCAAGGATAAACGACTCCCACAAAAAAAAAAAAAAAAAAACTGCCACTTCTTAACGTTCGCAGCCGCCATATCTTACGCTACGCCGCGCGTACAGCACAACGATAAAAATGGACGACTCACTGGAAAAAAAATAATAATAAAAAAATAAAAAGAATAGAGAGAGAGATCTGCCGCTTCTTAACGTTCGCAGGTGCCATAGCCACATCAGCCGCCACACGCAGAGGGTTCGCAGCACATGCTGGAGAAAGCGTCCGGCGTTTTGTCTGAAAACGGGCTGAGCTGGCTTGGCGCATGCATAGCGCGTGCTGCTGCAAACGAAGGCCGGGAGAGAGGAAGGAGAGAGATAGCTCAGGAAAAGAATGGGCTCACACTTGTGCTTCGCTCTATCGCGTTTTTCCCCTCCTGCTCCTCACGGGTTCTCTCTGGTTCATTCACGCACATGGCTTGCAAACGTCACGAGCTGGTGCGCGGGAAACGATAACCGCAGATGCGCGCGCCTTTGGGAAATGGGCGCAGTGCTGCCCTAGACCAGCCGTCGCCAAACTGTCTCCTCTCATTCTTTCCATGCGGGGCTTGAAAACGTCACGCGGCAAACGGGCGAGGGTGATGCGATCGTCTTTGGGGAAGGCACACTTTCCAGTGCGTGGTGCGGAGTTCAATATATCGAACGACCAGTGAAATTGAGTTTAATATATGACGCGGCTTTCCTATAGTACTTTTACATTGGATTTTCAAAGGGATATTCCGTGAGTTCGATATAACTAAAACTTTATATATCTGGGTTCGACTGTATATTCATTTTTTTAGGGTAATAGCCACTGCACAAGATGCGAGTATGAACTGGTACTGGTAATGTCTATTAAAGGTAGTTTTTCAAGCACTTATCTCACGTTACATTTGTGGTTTTATTTTTTCCCATTGGCAACATGTGAAATCGCCCCTCGCGTTACCTTCGCGGTCGTGCTACAATTGAATAAATACGGTATATGTGGTGATTTAGTCAGTAAATGCCAATAAAGTCTAAACAACTTGTCAACATGAGTACTGCTAAATGCTTTGAGTCAAAGCATTACAGTATATAGTAAAATTGTCTGAAATTTAGGCCAGTTAAATGCTTTGAACCAAGAAAGCATATGCAACAAAAGCACCTGAAATCTAAGCCATCACCTTTTCATGGTGCGCTGTTTTTTTTATTCCTACAGTCGAACCCGGATGTATCGAAATCGAACAGGATCGCTAAATAGTTCTATATATCGATAATTTGATATACAGAAAACGGCTTGAGAGATCATGAAAATTGATACTCTATTTTTTGCGTAATCAACCCACTCGCATAACGAACCCAGTCCCCCACTTTTGCCCCCTGAGAATTTGAAAAAAAAAAAGAAGTGTTCAATGGTGCATTCCTCTGTTTCGCCCGTTGCATGCACAGCTCATTTACAGGCAGCGCGCCAAGATACTGCGCAGCGATAACGTCACGGCGGGTTTATCTTTTGATTATACCTTTGATGTTAGCTCCTGTGGTGGCGGAGAGTAAATATGACAGAGTGCCCGTGATGGCTTGATTGCACAAGCCTGGTTCGATTTATCACGCCACGCTTGGAGCAGGCGTAGTCCACTGCCACAAAACCATTGGAAAGCGTGATAGCTGCAAATGCCGTTTGAAGCAAACAATGCTAAAAGCTGCTAAAAATCACCCTACCTCTTGTCTCCCTGCTGATGTTCACAGGTGCCATCAAATTAAAGTGCGAGTACTGAATAGTTTGCGAGTACTGGACAATTTGTACTCCACTGCCATCCGGGAACACTATATAGATGCCACACAACAGAACATTACCACCTATCTGCCTGCTTTCACCACACCACTTTCCAGGCACTACCTCCCCTACTGCAGCAGAAGAGACTGCCATAGCCGGTCTCTTCTGCTGCAGTAGGGGAGGTAGTGCCGGTTATTCGAACCATTCTTTGTTACAGTAGAATCTCGATAAGCAGAAACCGGTTAAACGGAACTGCTGCTTAAACAAAACAAACTTTCCAGATTTGGTTTTGTATTAAACCAACTTAAAAATATCTCGTTAATCAGAACTCAAATTTTTCGACCAGCGTGTAAACGGAACTGAAAACGGACTTGAAACCGTAACTAATCGACGATACACAGTGACATCACGACATCACTACACCCCACCCTTCCTTTCTTTTTACTCCCGGTTTCCGTCTCTGGTGATTTTCGGTTGTCTCGCACACTGCAATGCGGCCGGCTGCAGCCCATCGTCTCCTCTGCTTCCTCGCTGTAGTCGCTGGTGGTCGCAGATGGACTAGGCTTAAGCTTAAAGGTTTTGTTGTGTGTCGTTGCACAGTCAGCGTCCGATGGCAGTGCAGAAATTCCCACACAACGCTCTTCAGCTGGAAATCGACTTCAAGAGTGGTCGCTTCACTAAAACGGCCTTTGCGACGAAGTATGCCGTCCCTAACGGCCTGACGAGGGTATTGCAGGATAAGGACAAGCTGCAAGAGGCTTCGCAAACATCTTGTTTTGGCCCCGAGAAAAAAAGACTGCGAACAGCTGATCACGAAGATTTGGAGAAGTGCCTCGTGCTTTAGCTGCGGAGAGCCCGGAGCGAAAACATCCCAATCAGTGGGCCACTTATTCGTGCGAAAGCGGAAGAATTCGCTCTTCAGCTCGGCATCGAAGGATTCACCTGCTGTGAAGGATGGCTCACTAGGTTTAAGGTACGGAATGGTCTGGTGTTTCGTGCCATTTCTAGGGAAGCTGCTGACGCGTTGGCATGTGGAGAGTGGCGAGCAAAACGGCTCCCCGAAATTATCCAAGAATACGATCCAGAGGACATCTACAATGTAGATGAGACAGCACTGTTTTTCAAGTTGCTTCCTTCTAATTCCCTCCCGTTCAAAGAGAGAAGCGCACTTGGGGGAAGCTTGGTAAGGACAGGCTGACCGTCCTCATCGGCACTAACATGACGGGAAGCGACAAATTAAAGCTGCTAGTGATCCGCAAATCTAAGTATCCACGGTGCTTTAAGAATGTCGCAACCTTACCCGTTTCTTATCAAGCCAACGGTAAGGCGTGGTTGACGCAGGCTTTCTTAGTGGATGGATTCGTCGCGAGGATGCCCGTCTTACGCGACAGAAGAAGAAAGTGCTGAACCAAGCAAGCATAGTCATTTTTTCACTGCTCAGTAAATCACAGTTCTTCTTACAGGTGAATTGAGTAAGTTGAGCAATAATTTTTAAAAATTCCTATTAGAAGTTTGAAGAAAAAAGTATTTGCTTGCTTTTGAGAATAAACTTTGTGCTCATTATGTATTGTTCTCTTTATTGCCTAAATATTGCTTCTGCAGAGACTGCCGACTATGCGCACTCTTGCTGCGTCGGGACCAAGCTGCACGTATATGCAATGACGGCGAACGAAAACGGTCCGCCTATTCAAAATTTATTCTCTCTCTAAACGAAACCCCTGATAAGCGGAACATATTTTCCTGGTTCCTTGAGGTTCCGTTTAACGAGAGTCCACTGTATTTTCAAACAGCGATCATAAATTACTCGGCCAGTTTTGTGTGCAGTCTATTTTCCAGTGTACTGCGCGGCTGCATGCCCACTCACCTAGTTAGCCTCGTCTGGGTTCCTGCCCATGCTGCCAACATTGAAAACGAGGGAGTCTACCGTCTAGCCTGAGGACTAACAAGCGGGACGGTCACCCCCTCCGGTCATGCCTGCTGAGGCCCCTCAGACTTTTGGTGAAATTACAGATCCTTATAGGGAGACGCTATGTCCTTTTTCCACCCCCTCATCAGGACCTCGCTTGAACGCAGGCTACGACGCTGCATCGACTCCAGGCCCAACCGATTCTCAGTCATTCGAGATTGTCATTGATTGAGAATATGTTGCTACACATGCACATACTATCCTATGGGTGTGGTCGGGAGTCCTCGAACATTGCTGTCAGCTCCTCTTGAGGGGCTGAGAGAGTTAAGGGCCCCACCAAGTTCACCTGCTCTAAATGACCACATCTTATGCTTTCGCTTTATTTCACTTGCTATTTTTGCTCCTAAATGTTGGAGTTAGAGCTTGGCATATGCACTGAATGTGGCATTCCTTGCATCTCACATTGCAGAAGCGTGGCCGGGTGATAGTGAGCAATCCAGAGCGGGACAGGTCCATGGTCCAGGAACTGTTGGACTTCAAAGACCAGATGGACCAAGTGGTGAACCACTGCTTCCATCGCAACGAGAAGTTTGTCAACTCACTCAAGGAGGCCTTTGAGTACTTCATTAATCAGAGGCCAAACAAGCCAGCCGAACTCATTGGTACGTTCTGTGTAGTGTGCCGTAGTAAAAAACCTTAACAGCTCAGGCTTGTGAATGCCAGAAGGCATATAAAGCATAGCAGTGAATAAAATCGCCATCAACTAAGCATGTAGTACACCAGTGTATGGCAATGCACTGCTTGCCTGGACTACTTCATATTCAAATCCACCATGGGCAGTGCCTTGTAACTAGCCTCTGTCTAGCACAAGAGGCCTAATTGTGTGAGCATGAGCACCTGTGTTTGCAATGCTTTCAACAGAGCAAAGAAAGCGTGCCGAGAGTCGTCGTTCACCTAAGGCAGTTTCACCACATAGCCATCATTATACTTGATGCAGGCCTTCTCGCATGGGTGCAATGTGAAGTGGGAGATGCATTGCCAGACTGAAGGACAGTCGCATGCCATGTTCGTATTCCATGCAGTTTTACGGCGGCATCATGGCCAGTAGGGTTTTTCTGATCGCTTGTGAAAAACTATCGTGGGATTGCCACTAGGAGAAGCACCAACTGCAGGAACACAACGCAGTGTTCGAAGTATCTGATGCTTCATTTATGAAAGTTCAATAAATGCATTCAGTACAGTACTGCTGTAATGTTGAATGCAATTTTCAAGGGTTCTTTGATGGTCAATGTAACCAATACAGTCCTTATATTTTCTCCGTGTCCGTGTTTATGCGCTCATGTTAGCTATGTAAGCAGTAACTTGATACATCCAGGATCAGTTGCATTCAATCCGATGCACAAGTACCATTGAAGTTGTTTGTTTATTGGAATGTGTAAAAACCCTTGTCAAGTCAAACTTTTCAAAATACTTTCAAAGTTGAAATGAGAGTTTTGAAAATGTGAGCTGCTGCCTCTGAGTGGCAGCCCTGTAGTGGCAGTTCATTTCCCTGTGTAAATTGAGCTTCAAAATCTGATTGGTCCTTTATCTTTTTTTCGTGCTGATAGCCAAATTCGTGGACTCAAAGCTCAGGGCAGGAAACAAAGAGGCCACGGAAGAAGAATTGGAAAGGCTGCTGGACAAAATTATGGTGCTATTCCGCTTCATTCATGGTGAGTATGAGAAAAGACATACAATTGAATTTCATTGTGCCAGGTAGTACTACACCCAGAAGTAGACACCTGGCAATAAGAGGCATTTCTTGCACACTTGTCTGGCCTCTCCATCTGACCCATTTAGTGGACCTTTTTTTTGTTATCAGACGTTGGATGCGGAACACATTCGTTTACAGTAAACAAGTGGCAGTAATGCCCAGCTGTCCTTTTTGATTGTGCCGCTCCCCATGACCAACCAGCTTGAAACACGAGGAAGGGAGCCATTAGCGAGCGGGTTGTGTGGCCTGCAGATCGTGCCTTGCGTCAACAAGCAGACCTTCCTCGGTGTGCCATATGAGACCTTCATCATTGCTTTGGCCAACACGCATTGCTGCTATTCCTGCCTTTAGAGCTTGATGAGTCTATGGCAGAGACATGAGGTGATTCTGTGTGCAGGGCAACAAAGGCCCTGTTTCATTCATCTTTGGAAATGCTTTCAAAGCTAGTGCCTTTGTCTGTGCTGTCTACACCTGTGACCATGAATTAATGCCTTCCTTATGATGAGCAAAAAATAGTAAAAGCTGCATCTGCAGGCTTGTTACATAATGCATTTTTCATGAGCTTGATGGAATACTCCATTATTGCTTAAATTGCTCTCTTTTTTTTGTGTGTGATTTTGATTTTTCATCAGTATTTTGGTATACTCGCAACCGTGCTCACGCCAGTTTTGATAAGATAGTGTTCAGCACAGCTTCCTCAAACAACTCTCCTGCTCGCTTATTTTTATTTTTTTTTTGTTCAAAGATACCAAAGGCGGCAAGTAATTTGTAATGTCTGCTTCCTGAGAAGGTTTGTCTTGATAAACATCGAGTAATGTGACTAATGAGGGCGGACCACCTGTGTGAGATTGTAGTAGCTCTGAAGTGGAGACCCTGCAAAGCTCACTCAGTTCTTCTGTAACTACAAGCACGTTACTTGGCAGCGAGTTCCAGTGACGTAGAGAATGCGTTCAAAGGGCTGTATGTGCTGAATTAGCACATTTCAGGTTGCTCATGTACGGGCACTATAATCATGAAAAGGACTGATACATGCATGTCGGTTGAGCATACTGGTACACTTAACTCCAGATTGAACAAAACAATATATTGAAATACAATGCCACCAACTTAAACGGTTGCTGGATGGATTCAAACATACATGCCCAAATTACACTACTCAGCTGCGTACAAGCTCAGAATAGCACCCCTGTCTTTTATTTATTTATTTTTTATGTAGACTGCTTCTGTTCTTTTCACACCATTGCTGCTGACATACGAGATGGGTTGTAGGAGGGGGACACGTAGGAAGCACTGAAGGTGCAAGCTCCCCTTTTCCTCGTGTGGCCACAGCCGCCATTGCTTTGTTAACAGACTTATTCACTCAGTGATTGGCCAAATGGCGTTTTGTGTGCTGCATAGGACTCTGTTATAGATATAGCAGAATTTCCATTTCGAAATAAACCTGGACAGAAAAGGCGTAACATTTAACATTCCAAATCAGTGCATTGAAAATTTGGCTACTTCTGTTGCCTGTCAACTCCATTTATCTCGAAATATTTTGCTGTTTTTTGGGGGAGTCGCCACCTATTAACTTAGCAGTGGCGCCCTTTAAGCTGAAGCCCAGCCGGGTGTGATTTGAATAAAGCAAATTTGTGCTTGGTTCTAGAGCGGTGTGGTTGTGTGGCTCTCTCTCCCGACCTTTGTGGCTGGGGGTCGCCTCCCGGCACGACAGCACGGGAACAGCCACACAACAGTTTTTATGCATTTTAGAGGATTTACTTAATCTTCTGCACCAGATTGCTGTACTCTTGTAAAAATAAAAAAAAAAACCAACAACAGCGACATGTGCAGCTGCTACAAGACCTTTGTTCCAACGGACCTCATGTGTCAAGCAGGAAAACATTAACAGCTGCTTTTGCAGCTGATGAACACCTGCAGCAGGCTATAACTTTCTTGTCTGAAACACTTAGCCAGTGGTTGAGACCAGATGTGGGACAGGTGAGTAAGTATATGAAAAAAAAAAAGAAAACATTGAACCTTCCATTATGTCAGGCTTTCCATGCAACAGACAGAAACTGTTCTCAAGTACGCACATGCATGCACCAACAGACTATGGCTGAAACTGATTGCTGAGCTCTCATTCGCTGGATTTGTGCATTTTTCACTCACCAAAAAGTTCAAGTTATACAATGTTTCGGTTGTCAGAAAGCAATCTAGCTTTCATGCTGTATGGATGGATCCTTCATTAACACTTCTTTTTGGGCGAGTTGGTACATATTTGGAAAACTTTGAAAGAGGGCAAACACACACGACCACTAAACACAAGAGACGAGACACAAGCGCCGGCGCTTGTGTCTCGTCTCTTGTCTTTAGTGGTCGTGTGTGTTTGCGCTCTTTCAAAGTTTTCCAAATATGTATGGATGGAGTAAGGAAAACAGCAGTAAAGTTTGGATGGTGAAGTAGTTTTCAGGGTCATCTATTTAAACAGAGTAGCTTTTCATATCAGTTGCTGGCCCTCAGGCTGCAGGATTAACTGGCCACAGTGCCAGCTGCGGCCAGTTAACCCTGCAGTCGAGGGCGCTTATGTTTTCAGCAGTGTAGTTTTGAGCCTTTCTTGTTGATGCAGGCAAGGATGTGTTTGAGGCCTTCTACAAGAAGGACCTTGCCAAGCGCCTGCTGGTGGGCAAGAGTGCCTCGGTGGATGCCGAGAAATCAATGCTGTGCAAGCTGAAGCAGGAGTGTGGGGCTGCATTCACCTCCAAGCTAGAGGGCATGTTTCGGGACATGGAGCTGAGCAAGGAGCTGATGCTGGCCTTCAGGCAGCAGCAGCGCCGGGAGCGCCTCGAGCTGACGGTCAGTGTGCTCACCATGGGCTACTGGCCCAGCTACCCACCCCAGGAGGTGGCCCTGCCTGCAGCCATGGTGCGGCACCAGGAACTGTTCCGCCGCTTTTACCTGGCCAAGCATTCAGGCCGCAAGTTGCAGTGGCAGCCCAGCCTCGGTCATTGTGTGCTTAGGGCTTCCTTCCCAGGGGCAGGCGGTCCCAAGGAGCTGCAGGTGTCACTCTTTCAGGTGGGCATTCTGCACAACCACTTCTGAAACCTATTCTCATAATCCACACAGTACATTGATGCTTCACATCAGTACATAATAGTTACAGCAACCACATTGAAAAGCTGCTCTTGGTGCACCACTAGTGCCACCTACAGCCAGAGTAGTGTGGGCCCTTAATGATGTCATTGTTTCTCTTTGAAGAGCTGCGCACACACACAGAGAGAGAGATTTTAATATCAGGAGATGTCTGCCTGGTGCTGAGCCTAGCATGCTGCTTCTGATGAGGGTGAAAAACAAGGGAAGGGAAAGGATTAAAAAATGAATGAAAGAAATCGGACACACACGCTTCAACACGCACTTCCGCAGCTCATGTAGCTCAAGACCCATCGCACCAGGTACCGAGGACATGTTCAGGACTCAAGGTTTTGTTCTGAACTAATCCTTAATTACTTTGAATGTCCTCCAGTGTGCGATAAACCTTTGGCAGGAGCATACCGAGTGTTTGAATTCTTCACACACATCACATGTAGAGCACAGATACTTACACACACAGATACACTTACATGTACCTGCTTTTCAGCAGCGAGACCCGACCAAACATGTGCAGGTGTGTTTGTGTGATGGTGCAGTGCAAGCACAAATCAAAGACCAGATTGGTTTAGTCCCCTGATGAGCTCAGATTGCAAAAAGGAGAAAACTTTTGAGTTTGCTTCATATCTTGCTCTACAGGTTCTTTTCAGTATAAGTCCAGTATGGAAGAGACTGGAGCCGAATTCCCTGCAGCAGTCATTTTGCATCGTCCCTCAGAGCAGATTTTATGTGCGGCCTTGAGCTGCAGTCAAGGCTTGTTATTCCCTGCGCAGGCCCTGGTTCTGCTGTGTTTCAACAAAACGGAAGGCCCCATTGGTCTGGCGGAGCTGAGCGAACAGACTCGACTGGAAGATGGTGAACTTAGGCGCACACTGCAGTCGCTGGCATGTGGCAAGGCACGCGTGCTGCAGAAGGAGCCCCGAGGGCGTGAAGTGCAGGATGGCGACCAGTTCGTGTTCAATGCTGACTTCCGCAACCGCCTCTTCCGCATCAAAATCAACCAGGTGCAGATGCGGGAGACACCCGAAGAGCAGAGCTCAACACAAGAGCGAGTCTTCCAGGATCGGCAGTACCAGATTGACGCTGCAGTGGTACGCATCATGAAGATGCGCAAGAGCCTCACACACAACCTGCTCATCACTGAGCTTTATGACCAGCTCAAGTTTCCTGTCAAGGTAAGCCACAGCTTCATTGCTTCGTGTCATGCTCTGAAGATGCTATTGGTGAAAGCCACTTGCCTGCACTGCTCAAGGTGACTGAGGTAAATGCGTATAGTTTTGCACAGTGTTGCCAGAGCAGCTTGCCGTAGCTCACATCAGTGTTGAGTGCAAAACTTGTTGCAACCCCTTCATTAGTGTTACCACTGCTTGTGCACTATTGCTGACATTTGTTGTGTCGTGGTGCCCCAATGTTTCGCGTAATTATGATTCAGTGGCCCAGTGATTGCTTGACAGTGTTGTTGTGAAGGAATGTGGCTGCGCAACATGTGGTGCAAGCAGAGATACTCATCTGTTCAACATAGGCCTTCCAGGTTGAAAGGTATCTGCCACACATGTCAATGACTGGTATGTGTTTGCTGGCACAATAACATCTGAGGCTGATATCAGAGAGGTGTGGCAGTGCTTATTGCCAGCGAAGCACAACAAAATACAGTTAAACCTCACTATAATGAACACGGATATAGCGAATTATCGGATAAAATGAACTAAAATCAAAGTTTGGTTGGTCTGTGGTTTATTTCCAAGGGAGTTTTTTTCTGTATAATGAAACAAAAATTTCAAAATTTCATGCTAGATTCGTTATAATGGAGCAGTTCTTTTGCATTAAAAAGTCAAAAATGCGTAAAGGAGCCCGAAAAAAACATGAAAAAACGAAATTTTTCAATCAATCGAATTGGCTGCCACCGAAGTGTATTTAAATTGCCTGCACGTTCAGGTGCCGTGTCATTTAGCGGCGCGGCAACAAAGACTACCACCAACGGCTTATGACCTCCGAGATTCTGGGTACGGGGGTGTGATCTCGGAGGTCATGAACAGCCAGCCATGGCCGGGCTCGAGCGGCGCCGCCGAGGTGTGTTTAAATGGTCGACACGTTTGTGTGCCGCGTCATCTAGCTTCGGCGACAAAAATTAGCACCAACGACCTATGGCCTCCGAGATCACACCTCCGCACAAGATCTCGGAGGCCATGAACGGCCATGGCCGACTCGAGCTTCCTCACAGCGCCTAATGGCCGATGCCACCTCATACTGTGGGTTTGCGATGAGCCATGATGTGCTTTCCTCTCGAGTCTTGATTTTGCTCAGCTGAAAGCACCATGAGGAGCCCTCTTGTGTATCAATAACGATGCTTGGCTAGCTTGGCTGGCAAGAATTTTTTATTGCGAAAGCAATACTGCTCTAGGTTTCGAGCCTTCAGTGTAGCGCGGCCGGTAGCTACATCTTACCCACGTGACACTAGGGTGAGAGCTGGGCTATCAACTCAAGCGGTCGGCGTAGCGCGGTGCAGCACATGACGTCACACCCCACGGGACACAAAAGCGAGAGATGGGCAGGAGCTGCCAACTTGGGTCTCTCGTTTCAAATGGAATGGTTATATCAGAATCAGCCTGCTAGGACTCTGGCATTCACATTACCCCTATAGGCCACTAAGGCACATTCATACGGCTTGGCTAAAGCGGTTCTTTATATGTGGGCCGAGGAAGAAGAAAAAGAGAAGAACGCTCGATCACCCGCAGCTAATGCTTTCGCTCAATATTTGGTTCAGCAGCGTTGAACCCTTGTAAATTTTTTTGCTTGGTCATACTTGATTACATCAGAAATGTGCTTTCTCAAGGCTGCCATCAAAACATCATAATCTCTCTTAAGAGTTTCCTGTCACGCTGCATGCACTGACATCAGATGTGAATTTTCTTGCGGCTGTTTATACAGTTCTGCCACTACAGGGAGGCCAGGGTGCACAAATCGAAGTATGAAAACGGAGGTATTCCGCGAGGCACCGCATTGTTCACATGCGAGTCTGTGTGTTGTACTAAATGCAGTTGCACAGGTTGGCTTTGAAGGCTCCTGCAGGTGTAGTTTCGGTTTAATACTGTGCATTTGGTGGAAAATATTCATGTTCTATTCACAAATCCACATAATATAATTTCTTTATTCGTTATGACTACATAAATTGTTAATTATCAATGTATACTGTTAAAGATGTCTCATCCAAGATCTTTAATGGCACGAGTTCTGCAGATATGACTTCCATCTGGCGCTTATTTGTCCCTTTACATGACATCCTTTTTATTTTTATTTTTTGCTATCGCATTTTATAATATCATGTTTCTCCCATGGTCTCATTGTCTAAATAATACTGAAAAGCACGTGTAACAAAGTCAAACACTATGAAATCACTCGCGTAATGCCTCCACACCTCTGTTTCTTTCCACCACTGCGTCATGTTTGGCGCTGCCCAGTGCTGTGAGCATTTGTCCCCTTTTCTTCCCTTCCCTACACCTCACTGCACTTTGGCTGGCCTTGCTTTTACAATGGACTGTGCTGCCTTTTTCTGAGTTCATAGCTATCTTCACATTTTTTTTTTTTTTTTTTTTACTCCCGCACGCTCTGCATGCTTTGCCCAAGGGCTCCAAGGATTTTGCAAAGGTGGCTTCCCCTCACGGCTTCCAAGCCTCATGACCAAGCCATCTCAGAGAGTGTCGGTTCATTGTCTTAGGCATTTGCCTCTGAAGGTTGAAGGTTGGTCCTATGCTTCACGCGATGCCATCATTTCGTGGGAAGTATGTCGCCACAGCCAGACATTTCTTGATATGTACTATAACCATTTCTTAATTAAAGATATGTTCACTATAAACAGAAAAATAAACGTACTGGCATCTATGGAAGGTGAACTGGGACCACAGTTTCACTTTACTATATCAGAGTTTCTAGTGCCAAAGCATTAATTCAAGATGTTCTTAGCCCAGCGAGATCACCTGACGTCTGTGTGTCTGCTTCATGTATATTCCCACTGAGGAGTGAGGCAGATGCTGTACACTTTTCTTTACCCAAAAATGCAGAGTGGGCTATGAGAGACGCAGTAGTGGAGGGCTCCAGATCAGTCTTTGACCATGTGAGGCTTTTTAATATGCACTGACATGTACACAGACCGTGGGGTTCTTGCAGACTCTGCGTAAATTGCAAATTGGTGTATGGTAAATGAAAGGCGCATTATATTTCACACTTCTTGGTAGACACCCTATCTGCGCCTTATGGCAAGGGAAGAAGATGGGAGTGAAAGGGAGAAAAACACTGCAGTGGAAGGCTGTACTGGCACGGGCAGAGGCATATTATTATTTATTTTATTTTTTTTTGGGTAGCCTCACCATAATTTATGTAGTGGAAGGCTACGGAACAATTTCTACTACCACTAACTTTTATGTGCACTGACATTGTTGTGCTGTTTCTCAGTGCTAAGACCATGCCAAGCAATGCTTTTGCATATCTTAATCGGTTTAAGCAGATTTAAACCTTGGCTAATTTTAACTATATCTGAATTTCACTTCATTCGGTACATGGTCTAATTCTCATCCTATGTACACAGATTTGGCACTGCACACACTAGGGGTTTTCTAACATTTTTGCCTTCATTGTGTAGTGGGGAACTCTTCCCTCCCCCATAGTAATTTTCATTACAACCATCGCAGTCAGTTAGCGTTCCTTATTAATGTACCCTTCGTGCTTTCTTTTATACTGCTTCATTAACATTAATAAGCATTTGTATGTTTTCTTATTTTTAGTAATTGTCTTTTTTTTTTTTTTAAATTATTATTATTGAATGCCCATCTCCCACTCATGCCGAGACCTCTAAGACAAGACAGCCGAACACGACAGTCAGGAGACATCGCATTTGTACATTCAACCAACTGGGCTGCTCACAGAATCATGTGGCGACTTGCCTGGTGTTTATTGGTTATCTGCCAATCTATAATGTAATGTAGTGCATCATAGCCACTCCTGGGTTTGATTAGTGTATTCAGCTGGATCTGTCGAAAGATGTGAGCCTCCCACACAGAAGACTAGGATGAGAGTCGGGGTAGAGCTTATGGTCGAGGCGACCAGCATTGTAGTATTCTCTGATGGATCTTAATGTAGTTTGACCTGTAGCTTATAATCATTCCTTTACCCCACTGCAGTGGTGCAGTGTTTAGCACTGCTAAACACTGCTGCAGTTTGATGGTGGCGGAACTGAAGATGCCCACTTGCTGCGCGACATCATTGCACGTTAGAGGACCCTTAGCACTCGAAATTAATACAGTACTCTCCACTAAAACGTCCCTCATTGCCGGTGTAGCTTTGTGGCATTAAGCCCTATATTGCATATACTATCATACGTTCAGTTTGAATTTACCCCGGCGCATTCGGAAAGAAGCTTGGTTCCACTGGGGAGTCCATGATATGTGGTTTGACCTTGGGTTACACAGAGCACAATCTGCACCTTGTCTTTCGAAATTGTGTCTGGTATCACAGGCTACCACATTAAGTTTTAAAGCGCGCTGGCGCATCGCCGTCGGCATCGATGTAACCGAGCGAAAGTCACCAGCCAACGAAAATTTGTCAGAAGAAGAGAAAGACTGCTCGCTCATCGCACACCTGAGACGGCTTTCCAGGCAGAGTGCAGGCCTCTAGACGCTTTCTCTTTCTCTGGCTCTCCGCTACCGTGCTCTTCCCTGGCGTTCTCTTTCGCTTTTTGAAAAGGAGTTACGGCTGCGCTCAAATTTCGCAGTAGTAATTGCCCTCGGAATTTTTGCTTCGGCAATGCACCGTGCATTGACCATTATTTACATGTGTATGCTCCAGTGGCGGCGAGAAACGACTTTTGTATGCGCGCAAAAGACCGGCTTCCTTGAGAGAAGGCCACTTTCAGATGACGCATAGCCGGAGAGTTCAAAACCCCTCCACGCACATGGGCGCTTCGATTTATTTGCAACACAGGTTTCGACTCGCGGTTGTGATTAGGTTCGCTCCCTGATGTGGTTGTACATAATCCCATTTCCTGTCCATATATCATCACGCTCACTGTCACCTTCCCCTCCCTAGTGCAGAGTAGCAGGCGGACTCCTCTGTTAACCCACCCTCCTTCCCATTTTTTTAGATGGGTGTGGAAAGTGTGATGGTAGCAGCGAGTTTCATAAAGGCAGTTTGTGTCGGTCATGACCTTGGTTTCTGAATGCGGTCTAAATGCATTGCTGCAGCCCACAGACCTGAAGAAGAGGATCGAGAGTCTGATAGACCGAGACTACCTGGAGAGGGACAAGGACAACCCAAACCTGTACCACTACGTGGCCTGAGGAGATGCCACCACACCCTTGTAATATAGACTGTTTTTTTTTTTGTTTGATAAGTGCCGCTTCATTGGCACTTGCAACTTGTCAAATAAAAGATGTACTAGAAGGTTGTGTTACATTCGTATTATCGTGCTCTGAAGTCCAAATTTGACAAGAGACACATTTGTGAACGACATAAAAGCCTTGCTGCATTAACTTTAACCCGTGCAACGCAAAATATTATGCTTGTTCTTTTTTTTTTTTTTTCGTCTCGGCGGGTTAGGGTGTTATTAAACTTTTGAGTAAACGGCTGTTTATTTGGCGACGTAGAACAGAAAAAGAAAAAAAGGCTGGCGTCATAACACGGTCGCAAGACGGTAACGTATTTGAGGGTTGGACAAGACCTCTACTACAGCGGTTCTCGGGAACGTTTTTATTCCCGTCACGATCCTACATTGACCTAAGTTACGCATGTAATGCACTGCACATAAATGAATATAAGCAAGCATGCAGCAAACTTTGAACACGGCAGGTTCAAAGGGACCGCGAGAACCAGCACGCTTTTTTCTGATATCTGGCCACCTTCTCTGAAAGCGTGCTCATGTGCTATCCCAAACTTCAGTATTCGTGTTAACATCCTAGAGGTGTGCAACTAATTTCAAGCGGCTTGCTATCTCGGCGCTAGAGCATTGAGCTAATTGAACGCTACGCACAAAAAAGAAGAAAAAAACGAAAATGTTAAAGCTAAGCCAAAGCCCAGCTAAGCCATTCGTAGACAAATGGCAAGGTCAATGCTAGTCAATGCAAATGGCATCAAGTGCGAAACCTGGCAAAAATGAGAAAGCAGTGTGAAAGGCCAGATTGGGCTCAAAAGTCCGAAACGGAGTTCTTTAAATTACAGCTCAGTATTACATGTGCCTTTTTCGCAACAAACATACATTTTAAGATGATACGATGAGCAAGCCCTGGCAGTTCCGCTTTACCGGCAATAAAAAAATGAGGTCACGTGGTATGCTCCCTGGCGTTGGCTTGGCCGACGCACCAGTGAAGTTTGTAGCGCGGTGCGGGGCGGTCGCTTTGTCGGCGGCGTCTGCTAAGTGGGCCCTGCCGAGTTTTTTTTTTCCCCGTGTGGACTCCCCGAGATAACACTCGGGGTGACCATAATTATGACCATCATCGTGTTTTTAGTGGACACAAGTGCTTCGATGAACCAGCGGACTTACCTAGGCGCCAGGTTGTCCGTGCTGGACGTCGCGAAGGACGCGGTCGAACGCTTCATCAAGGTAAGGAAGACCGCGCGCCGTCGCTTGTGCGATCGGACGCGCGCTCACCGCCGCGCCCTGGATTTCTTTGCATGGGTGCCGCCAGATCCGCCAGAGGGATTCGGCCAGTCGTGGCGACCGCTACATGCTTCTCACTTTCGAGGAACCACCAGCGAATATCAAGGTAAACGGGCGACTGCACGCCGTGCGCTGGGTTGGTTGCGAGCCCGATGACGACCGCGAATCGTTTTTCAGGCCGGCTGGAAGGAGAACCATGCGACGTTTATGTCCGAGTTGAAAAATCTTCAAGCATCCGGACTCACAACGCTAGGACCCGCGCTGAAGAATGCTTTCGATTTGCTCAACATTAACCGCATGCAGACGGGCATTGACACGTACGGCCAGGGCCGATGCCCCTTCTACCTTGAGCCGTCTGTGCTGGTGGTCATCACCGACGGCAACCGGCTCACGTCTTCTGCCGGTGTCCACGAAGAGGTGAGCGCTCCTGGCTTTTTGATGCATCCTTGCTTTCGAGAGTCAACTGACGTAAGGGCCGGCTGATTCGGTGCAGCAAAACGCACCTAACGCATCGGTAACACTCACTGTAGCCAGTTCCAAATCTATTGGGCGCATTGTGTCCGATCCGACGTGAGTTGCTGCTTTCCATCGACCAAGAAATTACCTGCACAAACGCTTGACACTAGCTCTACCTTGCAACAGTACTAGTAGTTCTGCGGGTTTGAAGCTAGAACCTGAAATGTTTAGCTCATTCACATAATGGGTACAAAGCAGTAACACTGGTCTCGGTAACTACACGCTAACGTGGCATAAAACAAGGAAAACTCTGTACATTGTGTGCAGAGTAATAATTATGAACCTCGCAGTTGACCCTGCCAATGCACTCGGCTGTGCCTGGATCGGAGCTGACCAAAGAGCCATTTCGGTGGGACCAGCGCATGTTTGCACTGGTGCTCAGAATGGCAGGAACCCAGGCTCCAACGCAGGATGCGCCACTGACATCAGATGCCTCTCCCATTGATGACATGTGTGAAGTAACTGGGGGTGAGTGCTTTGCTTTTAGCCTACTGTCATTGCTGCTGTCTTAGTTGCAAAACCTAGCGGGGATTTATTTGGCTCCCCGTCTTTGTAGTCTGTGATGCAACCACGAGGAAAGAATATATGCGTGAGAATTCCATATTAGGACAGGTGTTTGAAACAACCACGTGATGTCGCATGGAAAGAAGGTGCATATTATCTAACTTTAGAGTGGTATTTTACTTTAAATTTAAAGGTGCTACACACCACACACACACACACATAAATACGAGCAAAGAAAAGAAGCACCAGAATGCACTGTTGAGCACACATTTAAATGCACGTGTAGAACCTTTAAATAACCTTCCTGTATGAGCCAGCATCATTGAAGACATGGCTACTGCTTCTGGAGGGTTGTATTTCAATCCGTGAGCCACCAGCTTCATGTCTGAAGCTGCAAGCTCTTCGTGGCGCTGTCTCACACCACCAGAGCACAAAGTTTCTGCTCTTGTATATTCTTGATTCATACATTCAGCATTGCAGCTTCAGCATCCCAGGTAGTGCTGCACTGTTGTGACAGTATACTTCGGCCAAATGTTAATACAACGTTTATTTCAGTTATGTTAGGTAAATTGGAAATGCCTTTACCCAACCTTAGTTAAGTGTTTAAACAGCATATATGCAAAATGGTGAAATGACCCTGCAAGACCAGGCCCTTAAGCTGCTGACAACCTTCTAATGAATACCATGATGTCAGGTTATGTAGCCAGCCTTGAAAGATAATTCCTAAATTATGGTGATGGATAGATGATACGTAAAGTTTTCCAATGAAATTTTAGGCAGTTAATGCAGTGTATGGCAAGCACTATCTGACACAATTACCTGCAAAAACTGCTGGTTGAAAAATATAGGAGGTATGCACGTGACGTCATCCGCTAGGGGCGCTAGCGGCCAGCACAGAATTCGCCATACGCGTGGTCGTGTGTGTGGGCACCGCACCGAGCCGCAGTATTCAACTCGTTGTGATCCGCGGGGTACGCTTTTCGCGTCTTTACAGAATTTCTGCGTGAGCCAGCCAAAAACCATGCGAGCGAGTGCATACACCCGTGGACTTCGTGGAACAAGAAAAACGACTGTCTCGACAAAATGTTTGACTTTGTGAAAACACCGGCTTGTACGACCGCGGTAACTTCGTCAATGTGTGCCGTGTACTACAAGACCACTGCTTCGCGTTGAATTCCCTGACATCGGTGCCTGCCATGTGAAGTGCGGTCTTAAGTTTTGCGACAGGTGAAGAAATTAAAACGTACTAAGCCATGAATGTGTTTTAATTTTTGGCAAGAAAGCGAGGCCAAGAGCCACACGTGCGTGAGGGTGTCGATGACCGGCGTGCCGTTTTTAGAGGTGAGCATATTGCGACGCGTCTGTTCGCTTAGCTAACGCTGTCACCTCCTCCGACTTGCAAGTGACATGTTGCAACTGTATCAAGCGTTATCGCTACACATCGCGTTGTTGCGAACTTAGGTTCCATGGGTTATGTGCATTTCAAGCAGAGCTACGCAGGCGATACTAAATTTGTAAAACATGCTCTCTGGGTGTGCCGTTTATCCTGCGAGTGCGTGACAGTACTCTTTTTCTCGACCTTCTGTCTCCCAAATAAGTAACTGCATTGATTCGCTTTACTGCTGGAATAGCGCCTGTGGAAGCTTCGGCAGTGTGCCGACTACCGCCACTAGAAGTGTATGTTTCGCCGCCATGCGAACTTTGGAATTGGGGAATTTAATGCGCTCGCTGTCTTTTCAAGAAATGTTCGCCCCAGTGGCAGCTAACAATGGTTTTAACGAGCTGCAAGTCGTTTTTCGCGAAATGGGTAACCGGCCACTTCTGCTGTCGAGCTGTTGCACGGGTAATGCCTAGTTGCAACACTGAACAGCTAGTGGTATGTCCCGGAGCATCAAAATATCGCTGCAGACTCCATGCGCATAAAGAGTTCAACAAAGAAAAGTGGATGTGGGCATATATACCAGCTTGATAAAACTTTACGGATCCCTTCCAATATACGGCGTTCACCTGACAGCGAACCTGAAATTGCGCGAGCCGACGCGCGCCGATGCCACCGGCGACCTCCGACATGGCGGAAGAGGCGGGACGATGCTCGCGCCATCTGGTAGTACGACCTCAGTGAATACCTCCTATAGACCTTTCACAACCCTCGAAGAAGCCAGTTTCACTGGACAGTTAAGATGGGTCCACTCTTGACTGTGCTATGAGCGCAGCCCATTGCCCACTATGGCAGCGTCCATCACCCCTTGGTGAAATTGTGTATGCCATTACTTTACAAAGAACAGGAAAGGCTGAGAGACGAAGTGTTTGAGACTTTAATGTTGTTTTATGATTATGCGGTGAGCATCATAAAGTGCACCATTTGCATAACGTTTAGATGTTGTGCTCTAGGGTTTTGATCATGCTACAGCACACACTATTGCTTGTTAATTTCTAAATTTAGTATAACATTCCAATAATATTACTTCAGGTATGCATTATTGTAACATTCAGAGGTACCAGGGATAGGATCAGTCCTTGAATGGTCGCTTATTAACATTTCATAACCCAGTTGTTAAACTGCTATCTGATGTGACTTTTTGTTGCATGTGGTTATAAATTATAATAGATGAACATCAACTAAATATCTGTACTATGTGTGTTTTTTTGTTTTTGTTGTTTTATTTTTGCTGGGAGAGACTGGTTCAATCGTGGGTGCTGTGGCCATGTTCTGATGAAACTCATGGCGCTGTGTACTGTTCCATGTCAGTGTTGTTGAAGGACCGTGGGCTGTAAAAAATGTACCAAGTCCTTCAGTACAGTTTCCCTCATAAACCATATTTGTAAATGCAAACTGATGTTTGTCTTACAATCCGTCAACTGTTTAGAAATATTTTTCTCCCCATTACTACTCATACCTCATCAGTTCAATGACAGAAAGCCCAGATTATGTTTGCTGCCATCTAGACAAGTCTTCCTCCCCCGAAGACCTTAACTTTGCTTTAGGCACTGAACTAGAAGCCGCAAAGCCTTGCTGTGCGTGTCAGTGAGTGTAATCAGAACGAACTTACCTGTCGGGTCTCTTTCTTCTTGCTACATGATGCAAAATTTAACAGCTGTTGCTTCTTTCATAAAAATTAACTTTATTCCTTGTTACGTAACCTTCTGCTATCAGGATGACTACACGTGTGGAATACAAATATTTGTCATAAGAAATGCAAACTTGCTTGCATGCATTCCTTGTCACAAATTAGACCAGACCCTGTAATTAGCAGCAGCTTTCACCTAACTGCACTTAGAACCGTTACAGACCTGTTTTTCTTTTATGTGCTTATGGATATCTTTGCACACTTTTATAGGTGCTTGTGTTATTCCTACACCAGAAGTGTTACAGACCTGTTTTTCTTTTATGTGCTTATGGATATCTTTGCACACTTTTATAGGTGCTTGTGTTATTCTTGCACCAGAAGTTAGTGGTATTTGCTGCAAATTTTTATTGTGGCTTTGTATTGTGCATTTGTGCTTTGCATATCTATTAATGCAACAGTGTTAATAATATGCAGCATTCAGAATAAAAAAACTGGCATTAGTATTGTATGCGCAGAATCGTGAGCATGCCTCCAGCAGTTGGTAGTTGGCAGGTAATGTGGACTACTTGGGTTGTGTGACATCACAAGAGACTGCTAAGTTGGCAGGAGCTGCCCACTTAGCTTGGGAGGGCGAGATGCAAAGCCAACCCACCGCACCGGGATTCTTGGATTCAAAGTCAGACAAGCTATACTCCTAGGCCACACAGGCATATTTGGACGACTTGGTTAGTGCGGAGGTTTATAGGTATCTGTGTTGGATGGTCTTGCATGTGGCAGGCAGTGACTGTACACTGATTCATACAGTGTACAATGTGTATACTGCACACAAAGCCGTCATTTTCGCGAGGCTGGTTTATAAACTTTCGTTGCTTTTCAATTGTGTTCCTGCAGGTCGTTCCTTCTGCATTAGCTCACACAGACTACTTGTGCAGAGCTTGGAGGCCCTGGTGGCCAAGGTGCAGGGTGGGGTGGTCATCAACTTTGAGCGCGCAGCCGAGGATGTGTGGGAGCCCAACTGGCAGAGCTGTCGTCGACTCATCTACGTTCAGCGCTCAGCCCAGAAGGGCTACTCAGTGGGCCACTGGCCACTGCCCGAGGCCTTCTGGCCAGACCTCAATTCTCCCTCACTGCCCCCACGGACGGCTCACCCCCAGGTGGGTTTACCTCTATTGAGCTTTCACAACCATGATAACATTCCAATTGTTTTTTGTTTCTTTCAAAATTGGCATGGCTTGATGTCTACTAAATGGAGCGAATGCATTCTGTGCCGTCAAAATCAATTGAAAAGTGGCTTGGTAAAAAAAGTTTTTGTTGAATCCATAGCTTTAATGGTTAAGATTTATTACTGCAGTGTGCATGATGACAATTAGTCTGCAAATATCTGTTAAACGATGCATGAAAAAGAGAGGATAAAATCAATTTTTGTTGCTAATAATTGCCTCCATTTACTTTCAACAGCAGCTCTACATTTGTGCACTTATGTGCAAGACTCTCGGCTGTAGGTGGAGTGGAGCTCAGCCTTGCCTAAGCACACTGTTGATCTCTCCTCCCGAGCACTCCTGTTTGCATGGTACTAAGTCTTCAGCAAGGTTTGGGAGTAGAGCAATCTGGGTGGAGCCATTTCTGAACAAGATTACACGAAACAAAAGAACCAGTTGATAGCCAGTGCTTGAAACAGAGCTTATATGCGTGAACGTTTTCTTTCCCGCCAAGGTGCGCGTGTGTGGCTCACCGAGTGAGCCCCTCCTGCTGGACAACTTGCCCTTTGACAAGTACGAGCTGGAACCGTCACCACTGACACAGGCCATCCTGGGCCGCAAGCAGCCCACGGTTGCCTTTGCAGTCTCGGTGGCTGGGGCAGCAGCCCAGAGGGGGGGTGGTGCCTTCGGCTACCTCAAGGCCAGCACGAGCCTGGCGTGTGTGAATCTGTTTGTGCTGCCGTACAACTACCCGGTGCTGCTGCCACTGCTGGATGAACTGTTCCGGGTGCACCGCTGCAAGCCACCGCGCGAGTGGAAGCTGCAGTTTGAGACATACCTCAAGGGCATGCCCCTGTATTATGCGGGACCTCTAAAGCGTGCCTTGCAACGCATGGGTGCCCCTAACCTGGTGCCTGACTCAATGGAGAACTGCCTTAGTTACACTGTGCTCAACTACCTCAAGCGCCTGAAGAACCAGGTACGTGGCTGGACCGGTGTCTGTGGACATGGAGAATTTTCCATGCTTTCGAGCCCTAAGGATATGTTCAACAAAGCATGAACATTTTAGCCACCTTTGTTAGCCATTTGCTTGCTATTCCCTTGCAGACAAATGTATGTGTGCATATATCAGTTCAGGTTTTCATCGTGAAGCATGAATGTTTAACGTGCCCTTTTGTTTGATGTGCATTTGTGTCAGCCTTTAACAGGGGAGCTCTTCCTTCTAACAGTCCACTGGGTACTCACGGCTGGCTCCATTAACGCACAGGTTGGCGCCGTATCTGTTTGGCTGCTGATGAGTGGTAGTCGTGCTACACTCGCATTCGAGACTGATCTGCAAATCACAGCACATGGATTGTTTTACAAAGGGTGCCTAATAGTGTGCTCGCTTTGTTGCCTGTGACTATGATGGCAGACGGGCAAGGGGATTATCCAGAGATGGAGAGCATAATGATGGGGGCTTCACACTGTGTGGCCATCTCGCATGATCATGATGGCACACAGTGTATGGGCGAGGAAGATTCTTTGAGTAGAACTGAGAGCTTAGACAGTCACGAAGGGGTGCGGGGTCGTCGTCGTCTCTGCAGTATGCTTTTGCAAGGCATTGTTGCAACTTGAGTGGTTTCAACAGAATAGTGCAAAACGTGGTGCGCAGAACTTTGACAACCTCAAAGTAGAGGGATGCAATGAGTAATGAATAAATGGTTACAGATTTTGCCCATCTTCTACTGAATTTAGTGGCATACGCAGCATGGCACAAACATATATATTTTTGTTGACTGCTCAGAATATGCGTTAATGGTTGGAGCAATTTTTTCAATAGACTTTTTGTAATCAGAATCCTTAGCAAGTAGCGCCTGTTTCTTTATGGTCATGTAGCTGAGTGTAGCTTCTCAAAGCATTTGCCATACATTGTCACCTGTAGTATCAGACATGCACAAATGGCGTTGGGCCTGCACACTCGTATGCAGTTCTTTGTCCTCTACTTTCTTTCTTTCTATTGCAAGGTTGCTGAATGGTTAACACGCTCAAGAAGGAAGGTCACATTATCGTTTACTTTCATTTTTTTAGTAGTGTTTCAGTGAGTGACTGACTGCCTTGTTCTTATTCTGTATAGCTTGCTATTTTCTTTGTTCAGTACCTTGTTGTAAACATATTGTGTGGCTAGGTATATGTTATGGCAATGCAGGCATTTAGCTAAAATTCATATATAGCATTTCGATTGCCAAGTTCAGCTCATAAATTTATAGCTTTATTGAAAGTGAAAGCTGTCAAAAGCCTCATATGAAGCCACTCTGCAAAATTGGAAGTTGGAATCGGAAATTGCAAATGTATGCTTGAAAGTGCCTATTGTCAATGTTTAGCCTCAGTTTGGTTTTTAGGGTGCATCTACGAATTCATTGTAGCCTTATATTGGCCACACATGGTGCCTGCACATGACACACCATTGCTTGGCAGACTGTAGCCCATAGTAGTGCATCAGCTGGTCAGTAAACAGAGCAATTAATTTGGCTGGTTCATAAGTCTACCCATTAAATACCAGAATGACATTTTAGCAGGAGCGGCACTCTTTACTACGTTGCTAGTTAGATCCACTGAAAATTTGGGCACTTAATAGGGCGCTGTATGTCCTGAAGCTAAAAGCTTGAAATACAAGCTGTTCTTAATTAGCATGAACCTGTACGATGGGTGTCCATGAAGTTCGTATTATCAGCACTATAACTTTGCACAAGGCATACACGAGCGGCATCAAAATGAACACGCATCTCTCTACTTGTAGTGCAATGTAAGAATTGTGTTCTATGTAAAACCACATAACGCTGCTAGAACATCAAACCAAAGATGGTGGCATACATTGGGAATAAGGAAGCACTCTCTGAGATCCGCTTTTTATATTTCAAGGGCTGCTGTTCAAAGAAGATTCATGTCGAGCTAGTGGCAGTGTAGAGCGACAATGCCCCAGATTAAAAAAAAAAAAATCGTAAAGTGGTGCAGATGATTCCAACTCTGTTAAACAAGCATGGACGACCAAGAAAGGAATGACCAACTGTCTTTCATTGGTGATCAACAAATTGCTGCAAAAGTGGAAGCTCTAGTGCTCACTGACTGACGAATCATCGTCGAATAAATATTGGGATGGGTTAATGTGAGTACTGGCTCACTGCACGCCATTCTTCAGAATAGCTTACGCATGATAAAGGTTGCCAGGCTTGCGAAAGATGTTTCTGCATCATTAAGACGCATGGCGACGATGCAGACAGCACAGGTGGAGGTTGCAAACTTGGTCATCTTAGGATATAAAATATTATATAATTGTCCATATTCACCCACCTCACACCAACTGACTTCTTTTTCTTCCCTCCCACAAAGAGCACACTGTGCGGGCAGCAGTGCAGGGACGACAAGGAAGTGATTTCTCAAGTCGAGCTCTTCCCAAAGTCTCAAAGCTGGGAGGTCTACGCAGAATATTTGCTGCAGCTCGCCCAACAGCGGCAAAAGTCCATGGTGTTGGGAAGAGAATATGCAAATGGATATTAAACTGATACCTAAATATCACTTCCTTATCTGCGTTGGTTCATGCCAATAATACAAACTTTATGAACGCCACTCATACTCTAGTGTAAGCATGTGTCGTAAAGCTTGCTAAAGCATATCTGCTGATGATTCTGTCTGGTTAAGGTTGTTGCTAAACGATGTCATCTGGCCAGGATGTACAGCAGGAGAGATAACACTTGGATAACAGTGGCACTTGGTTATGCTTCATGTCTCTTGTGTAGGCAGATGAGTAATTCTAATTGGTGGCTGTCCTCAGGCGAAAGCAGAATACGAGAAGGTGGTGAGTGCAGTGGGCGGCCCCAAGGCAGGCCTTGGGACAGAAGGAGTGCGGGTGAGCCCTGGGGTGCCCCGGCCATCGACAGGCGAGGTAGCCAAGCTCTCCGAGCTGGCCCTCAGCTGGAACCCAGCCTTGCGTGAGCGCCTGCAGGGCTTGCGCCAGGAGCTAAATGACTTCCCGGGGTTTGCTCTGGCACCGGCACCCCCACGGCCCCCCGACACCGCCGAGGCACCACCACGGAACCCCTTTGACATCAGCCGTGCCTCCCTGCTGCACCAGGTGGCACGGATGAGAGCGCGGTACCTCCACCCGGGCACTGTGACACGATTGCATGATGCTGGTGAGACCCTGCCACTGATGTTATAACGGGAGAAGGAATGGGACATATAAAAAGACCTCCTAGGAACTGAGCCTTAGCCGTTGTAAGAAAAGCCTCCATTCGTAGGCACAGAGGTGTGATATATATTTTTGCATTAGTGCGCTGGGAATGCATGCTAACTTGAAGTGTAGATTTTTTTGCTTGACACCCTCACCCCAAAAATGCCAGTTTGAAACGGAACATTTCATCCTACTTCCACTAATTTCGCGCCATGTGTGCACAGCCACACTAGCTTGTCACACTAGCTAATGGTACAATAAGAGAGGATGGTAGTTCGCATAGTGGGGTGGGGGGCGGTTGCTTGTCATGCTTCCCCACTTTTTACAATTATTAAAGAGTCATTGTCCAGCTTATTGAAATGTTATGTCAGGTTGGAGCAAACGTTCAAATGTAATCAAGTGCAGGGTTTTCATACACGCTAAAGACAGGCATGTCATGGTTCCACGCAATTCGTGTTCAGTGAGGCCTATTTCAGTGATCTCTGCCTGCATGGACAGCACCTCGGCTTGATGTTTTGTCCGAATTAACCGTAGTGAGCCTGCCCATGTCTGAATTAACGAGTGTCTGGCATCATAGACTTACATGTACATCGGCCATCGCTAACTGTCCTTCTAGTTCAATCTATCTGAACTCTCGAATTAACAGAGGTGAAATGAACTAGAGTTCACTATATGTCCTTCTGGGCTCTGGTGCTGTATAAAAAAAGTTGTTTCAATGGAGCGCGTGTGCTTTTTGTGCAGAGCAACTTCACAACCTGCCTGTGAGCCAAATGGGCAACTACCAGGAGTACCTTAAGCGGATGCCCACGCCCCTGCGAGAGATTGAATCTACGCCTGTACGGCAGCATATGTTTGGCAACCCATTCAAGATAGAAAAGGTACGCTTCACTCGTACACTGTCAGCAGTTTCATGGCACTGGCTGCCAGAGTAGTGAAAATATGCTCATCATTCACGTTGTTGTGTACAGTTATGTCTGTTCATTTTTGATGCTGATTTCCTGCCACTGGCGGTGGCTGGAATTAAATTTGCTCCAGCCAGTGTTTGGTAAACCCCTGCAAAAGAAAAAGCTTTGCACAGCTGGGTAAACTTGTGGCACCAGGCTGCTGCTAGCTCCTTTAATGAGATATTCATCAATGGCACAGTGCATTCAGTGGTTAAGTCTCATAGAAACTAAAGGTGCATGTGCATATAGCCAGTTCCACACAAGAAAGGAACGAGGGGAGAAAAACAAGTTTCATAGAGGCAGACTGTGGACTCTTTAGTAGTGTACTTGTCACTTGTAGTGCCATGACTTGGTTGTAGACTAGAAGCTATGAGTGCTGCCCTATCAAAGGCACACATGCCGGCATAGGGTTTATGTAAGGGTGCTTCTTTCAGGCTTCTACTTTGAGTATGTGGAATGACTGGCAGCTTGTTGTTGAGTGTTGTTGGGCTTGCTTGCTGTGCAGCGCATGATGGTGGATGAAGCAGACCTGGACCCAGCAGCGGCAAGCCAGGCACGGGGACACAAGCGACCTGCACCCGAAGCACCCGGTGGACCCAGAGCCAAGCGGCGGCCGGGGCCGCTGCCACGCAACTTCACCCGCAGCCGGAGTCCCATGCCCAACCCTCCTTCCCCTCAAGAGCCACACGCAGCCAAGCGAAGCCCACCCAGGGGTGAGTTGGGAAGGAACTTGCTTCAGCCCAGAATGACCACAATTTTTGGCGGTGTGTGTCTAGAGCTATGGTCGACAATTGTGAAATTACCAACACACGCAGGACCATACAGTCAAACCCGGTTATAACGAACTGCGTAATTCAACGCAATTTGTTCGCTATATAAAGTATTTCGCTATAACCAAACCCGTTTATAACGAACTTCAGTACCAAATTCGTTATACACGATGTCCAGACAGCGCAGCGAAAACGCACTAACTAAAGAAAAACCGTGCCGCTCACCATGAATCTACAAAAGAAATTTATTGCAGATAAATGCTCACTTATTTGCAGTAGGCAGTGATCTTCGCCTGAACACTGCATTTAGCTCCATCAGCGAGAATCGCACTTTCCACACGCGACATCATTTCCACAAACTCCAGTCCGCTTCCCTGTATTCCGGAGCAGTATCAGCGCAGCAGATCGGTAGCAGCGAGGGCTTCGTGCAACGTCGGGCGAGGGCGATCGTCCTCCGGCGGCGGCTCCTCGGTCTCCTCGTTCGCACCAGATGCCAGCATGTCGGCAACAATTTCCGAGTCCAACGGGCTCGATGTCACGGCTACGTTGTCGTCAACAGTGAGAAAATCCTCCAGGGCAACTTCTTCGGGCACAGCGTCCGGAACATCAGCGAGTTCTTCCCACAGCGTGGCAACATCGCTGTCATCTTGCACAGTGCGCGCTTCACTAGCAGCTTCTGCATCCTCTCGACATAGTCCAGCATGGTGGAAGCAGTTGCGGATTGTGGATTGCGTCACGTCTTGCCAGGCACGGTTAATCATTTCTATTGCGGCCAGCAAATTAATCTTGAGCTCGTCGTTAACCCACAATTTCACCAACAGCCGCTCAACGACGCATTTCCTGTAGCCCAGCTTGAAAGCGTGGATGATCCCCTGATCGAGGGGCTACAAAACCGCTGTTGTGTTCGGTGGCAGGAAACAAAGCTCGATGTTCTTGAGCGTGACGCCGCAGTGGTGCGCAGAACAGTTATCGAGGAGGAGGCAAATATTTCGCCCGCTCGTTGCAAGTTCCTCGTCCCAGCCACGCAGCCACGCTTCGAACAACGTTCTGGTCATCCAGGCCTTAGAATTTGAGTTGTATGTGACTGGGAGTGAAGCGCATCCTCGCAGGCACATAGGAGACTTGAACTTGCCTATGACAAGCGGCCGCAGCTTTGATGAACCATCCATGTTTGTCGTGAGAAGAACGGTGACTCGGGCCTTATTCAATTTGCCGCCATGGCACTTCTCACTCTTTAGCGCCAAGGTTCTGCTCGGCAGCAGTTGCCAAAACAAGGCAGTCTCGTCGGTGTTAAAAATATTGCACGGTTCGTATCTCTCCGTGACAGCACGCCACACGTCTTGCACCCACTTTTCAGCACTCTCAGCGTCCACTGCTTGGCTTTCACCTGCAACCACCTTCCCGGTGATGGAGTAGTGGTCTTTAAATCGTTGGAGCCAACCACTGCCCGCTGTAAACCCCTCGACGTCCAGGACGAAGGCAAAATCTTTTGCCTTCTGTTGTAGCATGGGGCCAGAGACCGGCAGATTTCGCGCGCGAACGTCCAAGAACCATTGGTACAGCGCTTTCTCTACTTGGTCGTAAGCCGGCTTGCGGTGGCGAAAGCTGTCACCATTTGGTCGTTCCTGTGCATTGCCTCTGATGGCCGACTGGTTTTTCAAAATGGTGCTTAACGTCCTCCGCGGAATCTTGAAATGCGCGGCAACGTCAGACTTTTTTTCGCCGCGGCCAACGCGGCGAATTATCTCCAGCTTGTTGGAAAGCGGTAGGGCACGCCGCTGCTTCGTCGTCATCTTGCAGGATGTAGTGCCGGAATGCAAGCCAGCAGCAACGTAGGCACGTCCGGAATCGTGAGGATAGCAGCAGCACGACTTGCAAACGCGAACAAAGAAAGCTCCGAGGATGCGGGAAAGTTCGCCACTGACGCGTTCGTTGTTCGGAGGCTGCCTTCCCTTCGCCCAAACTTGAAACCAGTTCTGGCCGGTGTTGCTTCTTTCTTGAAGTGCAATAGGTCCGGAGCTGCTCAAACGTCTTTGATCACATGGTAGGCAGCTGCCGAATAGGAGCGCTGCAAAGAGAGGCTGGCCGATGGCGCGGATTTTAAAGGCTACTCACGCTACTCCGGGCGACGGCCGCGCATGCGTACAGGAGGGTCCCTCGTGGAAGCTGCTGTAGAGAGCCCCTCCTGCGTTTTACGGAAGCGTGGCATCGGCGCAGAAGCACCCTAGCGGGCGCGTGATGACGTATGCGCTGTGTGAGGCCTTGGGGAACAGAGCCGTCGCCAATCCCCCTCCCATCTGACAACGGCATGCGCTAGAAGTATTGCGGCCCGGCAGCGTGGGCTGCCCGGAGAGAACTCGGAGCCGGCACAAAGGCCCGCCCGTTGGCGGGCGTTTGGCGACCGATCGCGCGCGCTGAGTTCGCCATATCCGATGTGTAGTTCGTTATAAAAAATACATTTTATATGCATAATGCTAGCGGAAATTCGAGTGTTCGATATAAAACATAATTCGCTCTATCCGAGTTCGTTATATTCGGGTTTGACTGTATGTGATCACATGATGCGACCAGCTGCGCTAGCTTATCCCTTCCAGACAAACATTGTATTTTACTTGCGACAAGAATATGAAAATCTGTGTGTATGTATTTGGAACTCTATTTTGAAAAAATAACATGAATGGCTCAAAAACTTGGAAAATTCATGCATGCCACGCAGGTCAATCCTCACGAATTTGCAGCCCAATTTAAGAAGGAAAAGAAAAAGAATACTCACTTATGTTCAGTTAATCGCATTCTTTATCGTCTTAAGATTCTAATCCAACCAAAAGCCAACTGCATGAGAGAATGTAAGTTTTCCTTTTTTTTTCTAGGCACGAAAAGGCGTTCCAGCAGAAATTTCAAATTTATCCGGCTTTATGCTCACTTTGCTGGTGAAGGCATCACAGAGATCAATTTTACATTCATAACAGCGTGAAGTTATTGCACCATTGATGACAAGACTAGATGATTCTGTCATCAACAATGGCCGGCTTGACAGTACTCTGCACTGTGGCTTCAAAGGGGTAGTAGTATCAAAGGGCAAAGTGATCTGGCCACATATCGCTGTATGAAACACACTACCGATGGTTGCCCTCAAGTCCTTCAAAAAGCGCACCTGCAGGCAGTGCTGATGCGGTAAAACCGCATGATGAAGTTAACGCTGAGTTCACTTAAATTAGTTTTCGGCTTGGTGTGCATGTGCTGAGAGGTCCCATCTGTGCGGTGAAGACTGCATGCTTGCAGCGGCTCTCGCTGGGCCTGATTTGCTGCTGAAGGCGACGCAGAAGTCAACTATACCTAATTTTAATTGCTTTGTTATTGCATTTATGGTGTACTAGTAACAGAACTAGACCTCTTATGATTGCCGTTGGCTTTTCCCAAAGCGCCATCCGCCGCAGCTTTGATGCAAGCCACAACTTAAATGCTTGGCATAAGAGGGCTCTAACACGCAGGGGCACACGACGAGCTACACCTCGCCTCGGACATCTAAAAGAGGATTCTATGGACACGCCCTCACTGGAGTTCGATTAACGCTCTTTCTGCAGCTACGTGGGCCAGGCAGGACTGCCGGAACTTGCGCTGCTCACATCTCACAACAGAAGTACCATAGAAATATATACCATGTTATCGCTGCTCAGCATCTTGGCATGCTATCAAGAAATGCACTGTGGACAGTGACGGCACGAAACAGATCACCGTGCGAACACATTATTTTTTTTTTTTTTTAAATTTCAGTGGCAAAAGTGGGCTGGGCCCGTTGCACAATGGGGTTCATTAAGCAAGTACATATGGTAAATTTACCGCAATCCAAAAGGCTCTTGTCGGTTATTTCGAGGCCATTCGATAATTCAAACCTTTTTCCCTGTCTTGTGAAGCTCGAATTAATGAGCTTTTACTGTATATGCTCCCACCCAGGGAAGGCTGTAGCAATGATCAGCACTTTTGGTGGCATGACCATCCAACTACCAAATGCCAAGATGCAAGAATCGTATCGAAAGAGTGGAAATAGTGGCTAGTGCCAACGATTATTTCAAGCTCATAAACCTCTTTGGTTCATTCTTCTGTTTTTTTTTTATGCTTGGTGCATTCACAGCATTGATATTGTGAACGCAGCAAACTGTAGTGTGCCTTTTTTGTTTGCGGTAGAATTGGGCTGCATAGATTGTGGAATTGTAGAAGGTGCCCTTGCAATTTTCTGGCCAAGATGAGAGGCAGGCTAGGTTATCTGAAGATTGTCGTCGCTCGAGCTGTGGTGCCACATATTCTGATGGGGTGCATATTTCTCTGCAGCAGAGGAGGAGACGAGCAATGGCTGGGTGCCTAGTGAGCCAGCCTGGGAGGAGAGGAATGGCCAGGTGGCACCACCGTGGCGCGACAATGGTCTCCTCCGGGGGTGCCTGCTCAAGGAAGTCCGCAGGCCTGGCAGAAGTAAGTGTCGGGGGCATGACCTCTACCTTTATCACAGGGCAGCAGCCGAAACTTCAGCATGGAAACGCAGTTTACAGCGGTATCTTACATACGCACGATAAACAGTAAAACTGCAAAAGCATTGCATGGAGGGGGGGGGGGGGTGTCTTTAAGCAAAAGTATTTCTTCTGGGCTTGTGTACTGTGTAGTTTCTCTTTTTGTAGGGGTGTGCAGATGTATTCAGAATTCCAAACAGTTTTTGAATAGCTCTTTGATTTGCGCCGCACTTTTACTATTCAGACTACTTGATCCTTCCGAAACGTTCAGAAACAAAAAAAAATTCTAATTCATATACCGTTTTCACCAGAAGAGCCTCTCACTCTTCTCTACCTGCATACACAATCAAGGAACCCATGACAGAAATAATCATTAGTGAAGCAGGAATCCTTTCTCTTTTACAAACACTTGACACAAAAAAATCTCCGGGTCCTGATTCCATCTCGAACACATTTTTAGCCCGATACGCTGACTGGGTGTCTAAATACCTGCATAAAATTTACGCAACATCTTTACAAACACTCGTAGTTCCCGATGACTGGCGCTGTGCCAAAATAATTCCCATACACAAATCAGGTTCTAAAACTGAACTGAATAATTATCGTCCGATATCATTAACAAGCACAAGTTGTAAAATGATGGAACACATTATTTTTAAAGCCATAATCTCATATCTAGAAAATAATAACCTCATTTATGAAAAACAGCATGGTTTCAGAACAGGGCTTTCAACAGTAACGCAGCTTGCCGAAATTACTAATGACATTGCTAACACAATTAATGAAGGCAACCAGATAGATGCTATATTCTTAGACTTCTCTAAAGCGTTTGATGTTGTTCCTCACGATGACCTTATAACAAAATTACTATCTTTTGGCATTGATCGCAACATTATTTCATGGATATCCTGCTATTTGCAGAACAGAAAACAATGTGTTAAAATAGGTGAATACGTTTCGCAGAACCTGGATGTGTATTCGGGTGTACCCCAGGGATCAGTTCTCGCGCCTCTTTTGTTCCTCATTTATATAAATGATATTCATTCCTGTGTTAGTTCATCGATCCAACTTCGCCTTTTTGCAGACGATTGTGTCGTATATATGGCTGTAAAAAAATCAGACGATCAAATTCTCCTCAACAATTCCCTACAATCAATCCACGCTTGGTGTATGACCTGGGGAATGAAACTTAACGCAGATAAGACCAAAAGCATCACATTCACTAATAAGAAGCAGCCTCTAAGTTTTACATACACACTTGGTGACACACAGGTTAAAAAATATGATCAGGTGAAGTATCTGGGACTCATCCTAACATCTAACCTGCGCTGGGAGCCCTACATCAAATCTATTTGTTCTAAAGCTGAAGGTAAACTACATTATTTAAGGAGAAAGCTCCGTAACACGCCGGCCCATATTAAACTCAATGCCTATAAAATTCTTATAAGACCAACCCTAGAATATGCAGATATAGTCTGGAGCCCCCATCAAAAAAATTTAATCAACAAATTAGAGCGCATCCAAAAACTAGCAGTGAGGTTTGTCTATTCAAAGTATTCACGCCAAATTAGCGCTACCAGTCTAATAATTCAGTCAAATTTACAAAGCCTGTCACAGCGAAGAATCATTTCAAGATTAAAGTTTTTGTTCCAACTTCTTCACGGCCACTTCAAAATAACCAATTCACAATACTTACACCCGCCTTTCAAACACTCGTCTAGAACTAACCATAGTAAAGCACTTCGTCAACCAGTCAGCCGTGTAAATATCCACAAGTACTCCCTGTTTCCAGATGCTACATCATATTGGAATAAATTACCTGAAGATGCGGTGAAGTGTACGTCCGTGGAAATGTTTCTTAATTATATCGAAAAAATTGACTTTTTTGTTTAATTCTCTCCTACACTTTCTTTGTGTGTGGATCAGAGAACATCTCTGTATTTTTGTTTTTACTCTGTTTGAGCACAGTGATGCATTGTAAACACTCCTGCATGGGCCCGAAAAGGGCCTGCAGTATGTTCAAATAAATAAATAAATAAATAAAACCGGTAGCAAAACATTGCAGCGTTTATAAACGGCATTACCTTTCACCTGCCATACAATTTACCTTGCTATTTGCTTACAGAAGCAATTGCTAGCGCGCAACAAAAGCGGCTGCGCAGTGTAATGGCGGTGTACGGACAACCGTCGAGATGCACCTCTGTGCGAATTTTTCTGGCTGGTCTCTTTTTCATAAGAACCTATAAACTGCACATCTTAGACCACAGTAGTGAAGGAAATAGTGCATGACAAAAGCACTGGGCTTAATGCTAGCCTGTGCTAGTGCACCATTGCAGTGGGATGCACAGGCGTGCTGGGGCACCTAACAGCATGGTTTTGTTTTCGCACCTTGACGGTTGCCAGTTGCATTTGGGTGGTCGAGAACCATCATTGTGATTGCAGTGTGGCAAAGGTAGTACTACTATGCAAGGGCTGAGCAGGGTACTTGTCATGAATACCACGTTTTAATACTTTGTCTTCAGACCTTGTCGTGAAAGGGGATGGTCCCACTAGTGTGACCGTTTTCCTTCCATTTCACAAGCTGTCTTGTTGGCAGTGCCTTGCCTCCTGTTAATCAACCGGTGACTCTCACATAAGGAAGTAGTATCTACCTTACATTGTTTAGTGAGAGCATTCAGTTAACCTCCCTTTTTTTTTTTTCTTTCATGAGAGCAGTAAATCAGATTTCGTTATTAGACTTATTTCACTGACAGGAATTATCAAATAATTTGTTTGTAAACAAAGCATGATTTTTTATTTCCTATTTAGTGCTGGAAGGCCCTACAGGTGTATTATTAGTATTTACATTTGCTTTGCACCCCAAAATTTTTAATGTTTGCACACCTCTAATGAAGTTTCTTTCTGCACCTGTTTCACAGCAAATTTTATCTAAGTTAACATCGAAGTATTAAATTATTCAAATTCACTTGGAAACCAAAATTTTGGCAACTTGCAGAACTCTACCATGCTGCCTGTGTGCATGGTGTAGTGTTCAGTTTCTACATAAAAAGTTGAGTTATAGTGTGCCTTTCTTTCCTTTGTTGACTGCCTGTCCTGTTTCAGATTTTGAGCGACTCTTTGAGCTGCTGGGCCTAGTGCAAGGGGGCCTGGAGACGCAGGTGTGCATGGTGCGTCATGTAATCCACGAAGCGGGGCGCTTCAAGCGCCGCCTGCTCATGCGGCTGCTGCAGGACTTTGAGCAGCGGCTGGTGGACGCGGCTGCCTTCCCTTCGGCCTAGGGTGCACTTCCTCTTTATTGCCATCAGAATAACATGCACAGCCAGGCTAGGATGAGCACAGTGCCGCCAAAGGGGGCGCCATACTTCACTGAAGGGTTGCCTGTCAGGGCATACGCATAGCACGAGCCGCAGAAGAGACCCATGCCCACCAGCAGAAGGCTGCCCACCTGCACGGGAGAAGAGAAGAGGCCAAACAGTGGCTGGCATCATTCAGAAAGGCTGCACTCTGGTTATACAGCCCCTTTTCAGAAACATCATTCACCACAGTGGCAATTCACTGATGTGCGCTACCAGAGAGTCTCTAACGGAGCCAAAAACGGTCCTGGGGACGGGATTCAGGCCTTTCTTTGACAAAGCAATTTAGAGGCTTTCTTGTTATCACTGTGACAGCGAAACCTCTTGTTGCAAAGGATTTCACAATGATTCTATATTGGTCCATCACATTACTGTTGGATCACCACCTTTGTCAGGAAAGTAGCTGTTCTGGTCACTATTTGTGGCAGCTTCTCAATCACAAGTCACTGCTATAAGGACCTAGTAATTGTCCTGGAAAAAAAAGAAAAAGCTAACTCAACAGCAATAATAAAAACGGCCACCAGGAACTGTTACCAGAGCTACTTATTCCAGATAGTGGCATCTGCTTCAGAGAAGTGCAAATTATGTTTCGACACGACGTAGTTTAACAAGCCACAAGTCGTATCGGTCTGCACTAATGGATGATGCAGCTTGCAGAAAGTGCACACCAGTCCCTAAAACTTTGCCATATGTGAATATGCTCAGCACAGCTAAGCATCTGTTGCTATGCGCATTTCTTTACTGTGCAGTTCAGCTACCCAGTATGTTGACTGTGCCTCCTGGCATAGCACTGTGCAATGCCATGACATCGATAAAAAATTAATATAAGTATTTATAATCTATACGGATTATCCTGTTTTCATAGCTTTTTAATCATTACAGTCATACAGAACCTCTTGGATACCTTTGACATGCATTTTATGTCCATGAAATAGCCTTATCTGGTGCATTAGTAGCTGTGCGCAAATTCTCAAGTGAAGCAGCTGTTCAGCGCCAAGTGCCAACAATGCGCGTTCACCAGCTCTTTATTAGCCTCTGTCTGCCTGGACCGGTTCTCCCTCGTGCACTGTTGGCACTGTGGCATTTGTGATGCCCAGAGAAACCGTGCCCTGGCTGCTGCTAGTTGAAGGGCCTCGACCGAGTGCTTGTTACTCGACTCTGAAGGCACAACATCGCTATCGCCACGTGTACTGCCTTTCACCTGGCACTGTCATTGCTGTCTGTGTAATTGTTGCAGGTTTGTGTGTACATACCAGCTTCATTTTATACTACTGACCTCTGTGATGGACTTGCTCATTTCATACTCGAGGTACCTGTACATAGGAGACTACTAACAACTAACAATCAATAACTCTTCAGTAGAAAAATCAACAACGGTGTCCTGTACAAAGTATTGACCGAGACGTGTGCCTATGTGTCATGTCATGTCATTTCATTGCCATTGTCAACATTAAGTGGAGCACAGAGGAAGACTTCTTTATTTTGAGCCTCTGTCAATGACAAGCTGCCCATCACGCTTTTCAGTCTGTGCTTTATTGTACTGCTGCATTCAACAGTAAACTGTATTACCAGGTTAAAGCTATGATTCTTTTCATGTGTGCATTTAACATCCAAAAGCAACTGAGTATGAGGGATGTTGAGTGGAGGGCTCCGGATAATCTCTGCCATTTGTCGTTCTTTAATTTGCACTGACATTGATCGCACAGTACACGGGCGGCTTACTATTTGTCTCCATCAAAACTAAGCCACCATAGGGCCAGGATAAAACCTCCACACACAAGCACCACAACCACTGAGTCACTGTGGCATGGTAAAAGCTATAATTTTATTCTGTGCTGTGGGTTTTTCACAGCATCTGAAATAACATGAACCATATTTACTTGGATAGGGCATGCATGTGCATTTAGGAGACAATGATAGAAAAAATTTTGCAGGCACAAACAACTTCTCACTCGTTTAGAGTTTGTTTCTTCTCTACAATGAATAATGTTAGCAATAAAGGCTGTTAAAATCTGCATTTCATTTCGGGAGAACAACAAACACCTAAATAAACTATGTTACGAGTATGTTACGAGTATGTCACCATACGAGTACGTCACTATAGACCAAATATTCTGCACTGCTTATTGGAAAACTCTTCTGTGCTTATGTAAAACTGAAAAAACGACATTACTGTGATCAATGCTTTTTACTGGGAATACTTGAACGTCTATGAACAGGACTGTCTTTGATCACCCACATGTACCAGTATAATGTACCATATTTTGCATCAATACATATAATGAGAGTTTGTTTCCTTAGTTTGTCCATTCCAGGATGCATCTCTTGTCACAGTTGGAAACCAAGCTGCAAAATAACTTTTTTTCACTGCTCCTCTTACACCTACTGCTAGCTTCGCTACTAGACTTGCAAGAAGCCGAGAGAAGCGAACTTTGATGGCCCTGGGGCTGTGCACGAACAGAAAGGGATGCCTGAGAACGTGGAAAGTAGGCAGAGCGAACTGCTGAGGCGAGAATGAAAGAATCTAGTGGCGCACAGAAAGAAAAGAAGGACGAATGACCACAGGATTGGGCAAATGTACCTGCTAGCAGAAATGGCATGGTGGTGACTGCAGCCACAGCCACACTCGTTAACAAATCTGAGCCTTTGCTGTGCTCGGCATGCATTCTCTTCACGTGCTGCCTCTCAATATTGATGGATCCATTCCTTCAATATTTTTCTAAGCCCTCAGCTGTAGTTACTTTGAATAGAGTAAGATCGCATTATAAACTGTCCAGAAAGTTTTCATGAAGTCTCATACCGCCCGCCCCATCACTAGTGGTTGCGTTATTTACATGTAACGAGAGTAGTACAGTTTGTGAATATGAACATTTTTAAAATTACTTTGGAAAATGCACGCTTGTTTAGTGGCATGTAGTCCTTCCGCTTTAGTCACAGCTATTGAACAAATCCTCGGCTCTACTGTTTACTGCACAGTGGTGCCACTACAATCAGTATTGCTGCACATTCGAGCATGCATGCTTTGGCGATTCAAAACGCATTTGGCAGTGCTACAATACGGTACCTATCTTTCGAATATCAGATTCATCTACAATGCCTCGAGGATGCCATCTAACCATCGCTTTGCTGCCTACCCCTTCTCCTGTGTATATCGATGCCATCTAACCATCGCTTTGCTGCCTACCCCTTCTCCTGTGTACATCAATCTTTCCCAGTATCAATATGTTCTCCAGCAACTATTCTCTTCGCTTCAGAATTTGACCTTCCAATGAACTCTCAAGAGTCTCTACCAGCGCCACAATTCAAAAGTGTAAATTATTCAGCGGTCAGTTTTCTTCACTGTCCAATTCTCGCATCCATACATCATAACCGGAAAAAACAGCATGAATTGTCCAGCTCTTGGTTGGCAGTGTGATCGCTGCTCTTTACTAGGCAGTCAAGGCTAGCCATGGCTCTCTTCCAGAAGCAGGTGTCTCCTAATTTCATGGCTGCAGTCACCTTCCGAGGCAATCTTGGAGCTTAAGAAGAGGATCTGTGAAGACTTCCACTACGTGTCCCTGTGTGTCCGAGGACTTCACAGGGCAAGATGCTGTCTTCTTATGTTCAGTTTAAGACCAAACTTTTCTTTTCTTTCACATGCGTCGGAAGTCACTGGAGCTCCACTTTACTTTCTGCCATTAAAGTGGTATCATCCGCATATCTAAGGTTGCTGCTCCATTTTCCAGCAATCTTCATTCCAGCTGGCAACTCGTCCAGCCTGGCCTTCCTCATGATGCACTCAGCATATAGGTTGAATAGGCACGGCGACGGTATGCAGCCTTGTCTCGCTCTTTTCCCAATCGGGAACCAAATAGTAAGTTCAGTTCTGACTGTAGCCACTTGTCCTTCATACAGGTTCCTCAAGAGACATAAGGTGAGTTGGAACTCCCATCTATTGGAGAGCTTGCCACTATCTGTTGTGACCTACGCAATTGAACGCTTTTGCATAATCAGTAAAACAAATAGATGGGATTCTGGAACTCTTGCTTTTTTTACGATACAGTGAAGGTTGACAACATGGTCGCTAGTTCCCCTTTCCTTGCGAAACCCAGCTTGCACGTATGGTAGCTCCCTATCCACGTACTACTTGAGCCTGCCTTGGAGGATTTTCCGCATTTTCTTGCCAGTACATGAAATAAGTGCGATCCTGCAGTAGTTGGAACAACCTTTGGTACTGCCTTTCTTTGGAATAGGGATGCAAACCGACCTCCTCCAATCCTGTGGCCACTGCAGAGTTGTCCAAATTTCCTAGCCATGTATGCTGTATCATCATCATCATCATCATCATCATCAGCCTGATTATACCCACTGCAGGGCGAAGGCCTCTCCCATATCTCTCCACTTAACCCGGTTCTGTGCTAGCTGCATCCACTTGACCCCTGCGAACTTCTTAATCTCATCCGCCCACCTAACTTTCTGCCGCCCCCTGCTACGCTTTCCTTCCCTTGGAATCCAGTTTGTTACCCTCAGCGACCATCGGTTATCCTCTCTTCGCACTACATGTCCTGCCCATGTCCATTTCTTCTTCTTAATTTCCACTAGAATGTCGTTAACTTGAGTTATTTCTCTGACCCACTCTACACGCTTTCTATCTCTTAATGTTACCCCTACCATTTTTCGTTCCATAGCCCTCTGGGTTGTCCTCAACTTAAGTAGAACTCTCTTGGTTAGCCTCCACGTTTCAGCCCCATAGGTGAGTACAGGCTGCGTATGCTGCCTGTATGAGTACAGGTGAGTATGCTGTATGCAGAACGTTAACAGTGTGTCAAGTTTTTTGATCAACTCAGCTGGAATGTTGCTTCAGTGAGGTCTCTGCCTCATTTGTCCATTATCATGCCTGGCTAGCACAGAAGCTTCCTTTGATATCTTGGTCTCGTGTTTGTTATTTGTTTGTCCTTATGGGGGTTATTATAATGCACCACGAAGGGGGGGGGGGGGGTGGGGGGGGGGGGCTGCAGTTGCCTTCTAGCCCCGGTTACCAGCCCTAGCAGAAACTGTGACTCTCCAATCCGCGGTGCGAGTAGCAGTCACTGACTGCGGCGAGTTTGGGTCAGAGGGGACAAACGCCGAGTTGCGCACTTGCATAAGCTTTAATCATACACGCAAATACAACCGCCGTAGCGATCAAACGTCCCGCTTGCGTACGGGGGCGAAATAAAAACCTACCAAAAGGGGAAGCACAGCAAGGAGGTGAGAGGAGTGTTCTCAATCTCACCTGGCGTGGTTTCTCGCTCCGGACCCGTTGCAGTAGGTGCGTACGGTGATCACCTTGGGGCAGGTGATAATCCGCTCACCCCATTCCCCCAGTGCAGGGTAGCACACCGGTTGCTGTTACGGGTTAACTTCCCTGCCTTTCCTCCTCATCTTCCTCCTCCGCGTCAGATGCTGGCCAAAATCCCCTGGATCTCGGCGGCCTCTTCAGCCAGTCGAACGCTAGTAGCTACTCGCGCAGCCGTTCCGCCGTACGGCTAAAAGTAGCCGCGTACACTGAGGGATATACCGAGTGGAGCGGCTAAACGCCGTTTAACTTTGAAAATCTCTTAAAGGGCCACTGTCCAGGGAAGGCCCTTTTAAGCAAAGGAGCCCAGTGTTTAGATCAGGTACCGGAGATAGCCATGGTTGCTTGTCAGGCGTGCACTCGGGCGCGATGAGTGCGGCCACTCCCAGGATGCCCTTCCAACGTAGCCTGAATCGCGCGTAAGGGAGGGGGGATTGAAATCAAGTCTGTGCAAAATGCTACAGTGACACGCGCGCCGCAAAGCATCGAAAATACAATTCAAAGCTCTCTCATGTTCTCCTCTGGGAAGCCAGCTTCCCAGTTTCCTGCGCTGGCCCGACGGGCCATAGCAATGACGTACGTACCAGGAACGATGTCCATTGGTCCGTTTCGCTGACTGACGGGAGAGGATGGGTGTCTACCGCTCGCAGCGCGCTTTTCCCTCGCCACGACCAGACAATCCAGCGGCGCGCGCTCCCTCGACCGTTTTTTTTTTGTTTGTTTGTTTGTTTGTTTTTTTTTTTTTTTTTTTTTCGCGCTCGTGGGGAGCCACGCCCAACCTCCCGCCAAACGCGGAGGAGGAAGGGGAATTTGTATTGCGGAGGCTAGACGACCTCGGGCAGGAGAGTGAAAAACCTTTGCGAGGGAACGGAAGGAGAGAGGCATGATAGAATCGGGTGATTGCGGTGGCTGTAACTGCGTTATTAGTTACTCTTTTCATAAACATTTTGCGGCCTTGCGTTCTAGGGGCGAAGTCTCACAGTCACCGGGGAATAAAATATTTTCGACCGGAGGGTGGACAGTGGGCCTTTAAAGAAACGCGCCAATATAAAAGTTGCAGTCGACGACTAAGAAGCCAGGGTCGGAAGTGTCGATGAGGCGCACCAGTATTCATCGTCGGCAGTTTCCCGGGGGAGACGCGCGAGTAGGAACTTCCCGTTGCGTCCTGGTTTCTCATCATGCGCGGCCAAACCAAGTAAGCACCATATGGTCAAACTAACTTTGTGAAGAAGGGGACAACAACTCGCAAGCTTTGTGCGCAGTTTCAGCGCAAATGAGCCTCTGGTTGGGGCGGGAGAATTTTTCAAACGGGGGTTCGATAAAGTTGCATAACACTGTAGTTAGCACTAAGCTGCGGCATAGGGCGAGCGCTGCGGTGCGGCGAAAGACGCTGCCATGCCCCTTTTCCAACTTACGCTCTCTCCCCGAGAGAAACGTGCGCGCGGAGGTGATCTCGGAGGCCATGCTCCCGTCGGTTTCGGGCAACGCAGCAGGATATGCCACCATACAGCAGGACGCACCTAGTGCACTTCCATTGAGCGGCCGTGACAAAACTAAGCACAGTCATACAAATGGCGTAAATATAGCAGCCCGAAATTCAGTTCTAATCACATCCTGCCAAAAAGGTCAAAATGCTACGGTTGTACGATGGTGACACAAGAAACACGAACACTGACCAGTGCTGGTCGTCTTGTCAGCGGGACACCCAACAGTGCCAGCGTGTGGAGGAAGTGGTAGTGATTAGCCCGGTCGTAAGCCTCCTTTAGCTCCTCAGGAACATCGTCTCGTTTGAAGAGAACTGCACCATGAATTTGCATATGAGATTCTCTGCGTGGTTCTGTTCTATTTGACACAAGCTTATTTTCAACGCGTCATACAGTTCTAACCCTTAAAAGCTATTTTGTATTTCCCTCTACAGGGGCCGCGTTATGCAACCGTCACATCAGAAACCTGTCACCAGTCTGTCGCAAACCAATCAGTTAGCCCAGCGCATGTGGGGCTAACTGATCGGTTTGCGACAGACTGGTGACAGGTTTCTGATGTGACGGTTGGGCTGTGGGGCTAACTGATCGATTTGTGACAGGTTTGTGATTTGATCATTGCGAAATACAACCCAAAAATATTGGCACACAGTCTAGTCATGCATCTGCTTAACTCTAATCGTCACATGTTGCTGTAGCCAGAGCTCCCCAATACTACCAGTTGCGAAACTTCCCATTGGGCCCATATATTAAAAAACGGCGGTTTTGATTGGTCAAAATTCGGGTGTGTGGCGGCACCTGCGGCCATTAAAGGAAACTACGTCTATATTCCAAACTTTGTGTATACATACACTATCATTATGGAAAATAAGATTAGTTGAAGACTTGCAGCTGCAAAAATTATTAGGTTAACAGCCGTATAGTTAGTTAATATGGAAAAGAGGAGAGAAGAATTGATTTCCAAAAGGCAGCAAAAAGCTTGCATTGAGCGCTTCTAGATGGCGCGACAATTCATAGACACCCCAAAAAAAAAAATGCGTACAAAATGTGGTCACTTTTTGAAGCGAACAGCTCTGGACAAACGACTCTCAAATCACTTGCGCGGACCAAAGGCTTAACCCAAATGCTGCGAAGCTACAACTGCAATGACCCTTATTCAATGCCTGCAAATAGCCTTTGATAACAACGGTCGAACAAACCGTGGCGAACAGCTGCATAGTGTCGTTTTAAACGTATACGTTCGATATGAGGTTCGTGCAGGCTGTCCTGGCTTTTTGATAATTTGCGTGGTCGCGACTGAAGGCGCGGCGACAGTGAACTATAACGCTATAACATAGAGCACAGGCTCTTGCACATGGCCTACCGTGTGCGCCGTAGGCACCGAGGGCCACGGCTAGGGCGCCCGAAAGTCCCGCAAGCCGCACAAAACTGCCACCACTCTTGACGAGCTGACACGCCCACGGAGGCGGCTTCGAGACATCATACGAGGGGCTAGCAGGGGGCGGCGATGGTCCATGCGTGTACCCGCGTACGTAGCGCGTGATGAAGTTGTCCGTCACCGAATCCAGCACGTACGAGACGAACTTCATTCTGGATAATGTAACAGCTTACTTCGGACCTTCAGCAGTGTTCGTAGATATTCTCTGTAAGCTGTCGGCACTAATCAAGCTGCAATGCCCAGCCAGACCAATAATGCACCAATGGCCGGACTAACCGTACGAAGCCCATGCATGCATGGCACTATAGTAGATAGTAGTACTAGCGGTAGCGGCAAGGTATATCGGTAGTAGTAGCAGGAGGGGCATAGTCGCGATGTGTGCAAAAACCAATTGTTAGCGACATCAACTCGCGTGAAGGGAACTATTGAATAAAAAAAATAATGCATTATAATGCATTTAAATAGATCAAATTGTTCTTTTTTTTTTAAATGAGACGATAACGTTCCCCAAGATGCTGTAAACGAAAGCAGGAGTGCCTGGTTGTGGTCGCGAGAACTAACGGCGCTGTAGTCGACTCTTGCTCCTTGCCGGGCGCGTCGTCTGCTACACACGGCGCGTAAGACTGAAGCGGTCGGACCACATGTAGCTGTTACGTGCTGCCGTTGCACTCTACATGGCTGCAGGGCAATTATAACTACATTACGACAGCTCTGGCTTCGAAGGCATGCATTACCTTGGAGAACGCGTTTGATGATTCGAAATTTAATGCCGTGAAAGAAGTGTGACAGCGCTGTCGACTTGCTCGCCACCACCAATTCACGTTGCCTGCTCTTCGTTTTCATTTCTTTTTATTACGCGATATCGCATGTAGCTCGGCCAGGCGAAAAGGCGTCACCGTCGCCGTAACCTAGAAGTGAGAAAAGCGTATAGGAAAAATACACACGTCGTTTCGTATTAAAATATGACGCAGTCGTTAATTGCGCAGCGTTCAGTGTGGTGCCATGCAATTTCGCTTCTTATTAAGCATCCAACTTGTCCAGTTTGAGTCCAGTTTTGAGAGGGATTCAAATTGCCGACATGTGTGCATGCTGCAGCCTTATAATATATGCACGTTTTCTGCATATGCCATATACTGGGTGTCGCATACTATGCATAATAAACACAGCGGAAATTTTTCGGTTCTTGAGAAATTACACACACAGAACTTACGCACATACTCACATTTTGCAAAGAATAGAGGAGTGAGAATTTTCAGATCACCCCACTTCTCAAGCACTTCTATATACACTCGACAACGAGGGTGTCCTGATATGCATGCAAGCAATAGACTGCATATATGCAAAGCTATATAAAATAATCTCTTGAATAGTTATATATTTTGTTAGCAGTGCAGTTAACCAAGGTTACACGCCACATTCTGTTAATTGAGCCTCTTCATTTCTTTGTCGACAATAAAAATAAAGCCATTAGTTAGAGCTGGTTTGTGTTCTTCGGAAAAGTTGCTGTTGCCCTTTGGGCGAACACGATTCACATTGAACCTTACCTCTGATATCATGATAGGCTGCATGTAATGCAGCATATTTCTGACCGCCTTTTAATATTTTCCAAAGGAACCAATTCCCATGCATCAGCTATTAAATGCAGTTATGAGATTACATTCGCTATTCATATGCTTTGAAAAAAAAAATGAACAATCAGTTGTAACCCCTCAACATAGACTCTTGGAAAAGCGCAACTGAAATTTAGTTAGCAAGGGACGGCGCCAATTTCTAGTTATGGTGATGACCAGCAAGCCTTTTTTTCTTGACATTTCAAGCGAATTTGTGTGGTTGTTGTTCACTCGCTTTCGTGCGACAGGGTGCATGATCCCTTCTGCCCTGGAATGTATTTAGCAATCTTATCAAAGGACAAGTAAATGAAACGTTCCACGGAAATCCTTCTTTGGAGGTTCAAACATAACCCAGAAGGGAGCTCGCAGGGACGTCCTGCGGATTACCCTGTTAGGACGTGGGAGGTAGGGATTTAAACGGGACGTCCCTGAGGGTTGGTGTGTTGTCTGTGGAGCCACCTCCACTACCTCGTGCGGGCAGAAGATAGACAAGAAAGAAAAAGAAGAGTCAGAGAAAGAAGCGCGTCGCAACAGCCGTCGTTCACCACCAAAACGGTAGCGGGTGCAATGACGGCTTTACAACAGATAAAAATATGCTGGCAGGCTAGCCCCTGCCGCAAGCGGCAGTGGCCTACTAGTCCCAGCTCCGTAGGGCTAGGAGCACGTACTGCACGAACAGCGATAAGAGGCAATGAGAGGCATGATTATTGGAGAGGAAGGGTATAGGCTTTCTAATTTTTTGTTCACGAAATTTGTGTGCGAGGGGAGAAGGGGTGGGGGAGGCAGGCTCACTCGCTACCACTACTTTAGACAACGAGAGTGCCGGTTTGCGCCTTTTAAGATTCCTCGAAGCTCCTCAAGCTGGTACGCCTCATGCTAATTGCGTAAAAGTCAGCACAAATAAAACAAATTTTACGTGCTAAAATAAGCAGATTAAATGTGATGAAAAACTCTTGGTGAAAGTAAAATTGAAGTAGTCTTAACTATACGGTGTCTGTGACATTTTCCTTGAGGCTTTCAATTGGGATGCGCGGACTGAGTATGTTCGAAATAAAATGATAAAAATAAACGGCACCATATGCCGAACTAGGCTAAACTTGCCAAGTAAACTTAAACATTTAATTTATAACGCCTTTTGTCTATCACATATTGTTTTATTTTTTTTTTGGTACTTATTTGCAATGAAGTGCGCCGTAACCGCTTTAGTCTCACCAGTATCCCCGCGTTTCTTTTGTTGGCGCAACGCTCTATCAGGCCAATAATTTTACTATCGCTAGGGTCTAGGGTCTACTTTTGAAGACTCCGCGGTGGCCGAATGTAGACTCCGCTGAAGATTTCATTTCCCGTCTGATGTGGTGGCGCGTATGCATAAGCGCGAATTAATAATATACTCGATGCGACACAAACTTAGTTGGTATTACTAATTTCGCTTTCGTGTGTCCGTAGCAGCCACATTTATTTAAGAAGTGCTTTCAAAAACAAAGCCATGGCGTGCCTTCGCGCGCGGAGAGAAGGCCAGAGACGACGGAAGAATAGCGGTATGCGGTCCTTAGACAGGTCGGCTCTAATTGACTCTCTTGTTGTTGTTGTTGTTACGAACTTTATTTTTCCACCGATGTAGGAGGCCCCCTACTCCCCGCCCCCGGCACGCAGGCCTATGGGACGGAGGCCGGGGCCTCCGCGACTAAAGACAGGCGAAGTGACAGTGTTTCTTCGCGGCTTCAGCCGCCAGGCGGACAGCTTGCTGCTGGTTGGCGGGGGACTCGCTCCGCAGTAGCAGTTCCCAGGCTTCTCTACTGTTTATGTTTTCCTTGGCGTCAGGGGAATCAAGGCATTGCCAGATTATGTGATCAAGAGTACCCCTTTCTCCGCAGGTTTCGCATCTATCGTCCGCCTTTTCCTCCACTTGCGTGTGGAAAAGACGGGACTTGGGAAATTCCCAGCTTGCAGGCGCCGCCAAGCGACGGCCTCCTTGTTAGTTAGCGTTCGGTCCGGTGGTGGCAGGGACCTTCTGCTAAGTCTGTAGTGTTCTAAAATTTCCTTATAAGTTTGCAGCCTCTCGTCCATCCCATCGCAATCAGGCGGCTCTACGGCTGCCCGGAAGTAGAGAGCTCGGGCTAGCTCGTGCGCCGCCTCGTTGCCGGGGACGGACTCGTGCGCGGGGGTCCAAATAATTCGAATCTTTCTTTCAAGTTTTCTTTTCTCTAAAATTTTGGCTGCCTCCGTCGAGACCCTCCCTTTTCCAAAGTTCCAGACAGCTGTTTTGCTGTCACTAATAACTATGCTGGCTTCCGTTCCAACGCAAGCGAGCGCTATTGCAACTTCTTCAGCCGTGTCTACATTTCGGCTTCTAACGGACGCGGCGGCGGCGGGCACGCCGCGGCCGTTGACGACCACAGCCACCGCCGCCCCCGACTTCCCGCTAGCCGCGTCCACGTAGGCGACCTCCCCCGGCTTCATTTTCCCCGCTTTCTTTGCGAGCGTCTCGGCCCTCTTTTGTCTCCTCTCCTTGTTGTACGTAGGGTGCATGTTTTTAGGTAGGGGGGGCACTGTTATATATTCGCGACACTCTCGTGGAATGTCTACTTTGTGGCTTGTTCCTCTATCTGACTGCAGTCCCACCCAGCCGAGGATGGTTCTGCCCGTGGTGGTTCTGCTTAATCTTTCTAGTTGCGCCATGCGCACAGCCTCCGCTAGTTCCGTCCAGTTGTTGTGCACCCCCATTTCGAGGAGGCGTTCAGTCGAGGTCGAGGTGGGTAGTCCCAGAGCCCTCTTCGCGCATCGTCTGATGAGTGCGTCTATTCTCTGCCTTTCGTCTGATCTAATGTTTAGGAATGGTGTGGCGTAACATATGCGGCTAGTGATGTAAGCCTGCATTAGTTTCAGGAGGCTTCGTTCCTTAAGGCCCCGACCCTTTAGTGCGATTCTCCTGAACAGACCCGTGACTTGCGTGGCGTACGCGTTCAGTTTCTTTACCGTTGTATCGTTGTACCCATCTGCTTGTAGAAACAGCCCCAAGATCCTAATTTGTTCGACTTTTGGCACTATTTGGCCGTCTACTGTTACGCTGATGTTTATCTGGCGTTTACACCTGAGCGCCTTCGGGTTGTATATAAACAGTTCCGATTTTTGTGGAGAGCACGAGAGGCCCCTTTCGGCCGCGTAGGACACGACGGTGTCCGCCGCCGCTTGCAAGCGCTCCTCGATGCTCGCGTCACTCCCCTAGGTAGCCCACAGGTTGACGTCGTCCGCGTACATACTGAATTTCAAGTTTTCCACTTTCCTCAGTTCTGCCGGGAGGTTTCGCATGGCAACATTAAAGAGGAACGGGGACAGCACCGAACCCTGTGGCGTACCCCTGCTTCCTAGTTTGACGGTGGAGGATTCAATGTCCTGAAACTTTATCTTTATCGTTCTACCCGACAAGAAGTCTTTTACGTAGTCGTACGTTTTCTTTCCGACCCCCAATTCTTGGAGACCAGAAAGAATTGCCGCGTGTTTTACGTTATCGAACGCCTTTGTCAGGTCTAGACCTAGTAGTACCCTCGCGTCCCTGGTTTCGCTTTCTATGATATCGTGTCTCAAGCGGAGCATTACGTCCTGTGTGCACAGGCCGGGCCGGAACCCAACCATTTCGTGTGGCCACAGGTCGTTAAGCTCCAGGAAACGCGTTAGTCGCGTTTGGACTACCCGCTCCATCAATTTCCCTATACAGGATGTTAGAGAGATTGGTCGTAAGTTCTCTAGTTTAGGGGGTTTGCCTGGCTTCGGTATCAAAATTACGTTTGCCGTCTTCCACTGTTGTGGGAGGCGGCCTCTGTCCCATACGATTCTCATGTACTTGGTGAGCGCGCGGATGGAATTATCGTCCAAATTTCGGAGAACCTTGTTTGTGATTCCGTCTGGGCCGGGAGCCGATTTTGTTTTTAGGCCTAATATTTCGGCGCGAACCTCCGCCTCCGTGATCGGCGCGTCTAGGGCCTCGTTTAAGGGTCCTTCGTAATCCGGCAGAGGTAAGGTTTGCGTGTCGCCTACGTACATGTTAATTAGTTTCGCCATGAGTTCCCCGTCCGTGCCCTCGAACGCGTGTCTGGCTTTCGTAATTGACTCTCTTCAACACGAGCTGACGTAACTTGGCAACCAAAATTTCTGTTTGGTTAAATCGCCCGAAACAGTTATTTGGCCAAGCACCTTTCAGTATTCGTCGTCGTTGGCCTTGGCTTTCGTCGTCTGCAATATTAAAATGAAAACTTCTGGCATAAAACGTCACAATGACGTCACATTTTTAAAATTTGCGCTAGTATTTGCTTATGTAGACGCATCATGCGGACGACACGGAGCAGTTGTCTCGGCAGTAGTAAACAAAGAAGGTGCACCTAAAATTCCGGCCTCAACACGCACCCGTGACATTAGTACAGCTGAAGAGGTCGCAATATAGCGCTCGCATGCACTGGTACACAAGCCAAAACTAGCGACAGCAAAACGGCTGTCTGGAATTTTGCAAAAGGACGGATCTCAGAGGAGGCCAAAAAGATTCTTCTCACAAATCCCATTACTAGAACCATATCCATCATATGGATACCAGCACACGAGTCTGTCCCTGGCAACGAAGCTGCGCACCTGCTGGCCAGATCTCTACCACCGGGCAGCGGTAGAACAGCCGGCCCGAATGCAAGGGAATTAAAGATTGCTCTATCACATACAATGAGATCACAGAATCTTACAAACTAGATCGAAAAGTATACCCTCCCACAGATCGGTCTCTCACTAACAATGAAGCACGCATCTGGAGGCGATTACAAGCCGATAACTATATATACATCTGCCCTGTCTGGGTTTTCTTAACACAGACCGGGGAGGAAGAAGATTCTAAATGTAAAAATTGATAGTAGAGAAACCTGGGAGGTTTGGCTGCGGAGCGGAGACGGAGATCCCACCGTTCAGCGGCACGCGACCCGCCTGGCGGCTAGGCCGTGAAGAGTGCTTGTAACCTCACCTGACCTCTGCCTGCGGGGCCCTCCTGGCCCGCTCCCCGGCCTGCGTGCCGGGGGCGGGAGATGAAGGGCTCTTTTTCGGTGGAAATAAAGTTTCATTCATTCATTCATTCGCTAGCATTTAGAACAGCTACCAGGGCCGCATTGCAGTGTCTGGCAGTGCTGGGTGGGGCCTTATGCGAGTTTCGCGGTTTCGCTACCCAGGTGATGAACCTTGGACTCCGCATTCACGGCTCACCAGCAGTGCTATAATGCTCTAGAATATTCTAGAGCAGCAATATTCTAGAGCACTATAGCAGCGCTTGTTGCTTTGCTTGCCATTTGCTAGCGGCAGTTTGAAGTTTCTGTTAACTTCAAAATTTCATCTGTTGAGAATCAATAAATATATATTTTTAGAAATGATATCTGTGCACAATATTTTGTAGCACTGCATTTAGACACTTTCATATTGTCAAAAAATCAGGTATGATCAACTAGACGTTATAACATACTACTTCAAGGTAGCAACCTTTTCTAGCCTTCTATGAAACTTTCGAACCTAACAAAACTGTATTACATGAGTTTGTTCACCTACTAAACCGTATCAGAGCAGTTTAAGGAGCTTTCTATGATGGTAGTGTTCCACTAAATTGTTCTAGATAGTTCCACTAAGCTTGTCGGGCACTGTAGCTAGGGTGGCTAGCGATGCCTCACGTAACGAATAACGAACCTATTTCTCTACATGACTTGATGCTGATGCTGATGGCGCCGACTTTGATGATTGTGAGCGTGTTGTGAGCGTTCGACCTGTTTTCGACGCCCCTGCGGCGCTGCCGGCGCTGCTGCTGGTCATTTCGTGAATCTTTCTGTTGTACTGCGCTGCTGGGAGCATATACCTTGCTGGGAGTTTATGGTTGTGTGCCAACGGTGCGGTGGCTGTCAATAACTGTTGTGAGGTGTTCTCCTGGATAAGCAGCGCTTCCGACTTCTCTTCAAACGGGTCGTCGACAGTGCACGATGAGTGAGGAGGACCCGGTTATACAGACTAACACTGACGCTGCTTTGAGCAAAAGGGATGCGGTTAACAAGGGTTACTGGCACGACCCGTACATACAGTACTTTGTGAAATCGTCAGAACGCAAGACACCGGAAATCAGCCGAGGCTACTATGCCAGAGTGCAAGGCGTCAAGATGCTCCTGGATAGGTTCCTCAAGGTGAGGATAGTAATGCTGTTGAACCTGGAAGCAGGAGTGGATTGTCGATATCCGACTTCTATTTATACAGTATAGTGATGTAACCAGCGTCACATCCGCAACTGTTACAATATTTTGCATATGCACGCATGAATGATGTCACACGCGGGCATTCGTGTTCAAGACACGCGCTGCCCTTCATTCGAGCTGCCTAGAGTTACCTTCGCTAAGCAGGTGCAGTTGATCTTTCGACAGAGGAACTACACAAGATAGACAACCTCATATGAAAACTTGCAAAAGCCACACTGTGCCTGCCCCACCGCATCTTCAGCCGTGTAGGCGCCCGCTACGAGTTCCTCCTCCTCAAATCTTCCTTCCCCTTTAATCTACCAGTACCTGGATATTCGCCTCCTCACCTATAAGATGTACTCTGTCCCACACCAGTAGATGGCGCAAAATGGCGGAGGCTTCACACTAACTCTGCAGCACTAACCAGGAGGTGGCTTAAGTGGATGCTGCCAGTAATCGCCACAGAGATGCATTATCATCTGCAGTTATGGACAATACCGGGCGTCCCACCTCCTTAACCTTGTGTGCCATTGCCTCCTCCAACCCAATGCCTAAAATATTTATGAACAACTCAAAGCCATTATAACTTCTTTTAAGGCTGGGTCTCCACCGTCACTCTCAACCATTTGCAGTCTAAACACCCCAACCCACAGTATCCAACTGATCGCAGCCCCTGCACATTCCCACACATCCCACACATTAAAATCTGGTAGGGACCAAGCCCCTACCCTGATCATGGTGTAAAGTCAGTGAGGGACTGGTTGATCACCTTTCATAAGATTACGCAATACAGTCGACTTGACTGTCTTCGACTTCACTTGACTGGCCGACTGGCCCCTAGCTTGCATGCCTAATGCCAGCAACAAACACGTCTTCTCAAATCCAACAGGTCTCTCCAGTATCTGCCCGCACTCTACTGTCCTAACTGCAGATTTCACAGTGGGAAAGCTTCCCTATCCCACATCATGTGGACCTGCCCTATAACTCCCTACCCCAATCACTATAAAGAGCAGTGGGAGGCCATGATATGCAGCTCATAGCCGAGCCTTCAGGCTGAGCTCATCTAACGGGCTGACTGTGTTGCCAAGGTGCATAAGCTATTGGCCATCCAGCACGGTTAACCGGTTGATCTGCTGCATTATGAAGAGCTCTGCTCCTTACCGCTCAACCAGTAAAGTTACCACTCTTGGTGTGGCCTGTTATATGTTCAGCTTAACTGTGAGGGGTGCATTAGAAATTTCCTTGATGGCATCTATTTTGTACTGACCATGTGGCTAATTCATGGGTGAAATTTATGCATATAGCTCTGTGGTCCTGAGTGCCAAATCGTCAACCTGGGTGCGGGCTTTGACACCTTGTTCTGGCGGCTTATGGATGACAAGGCCCAGTTCAAGAGCCTCGTGGAAGTTGACCTTCCTGCTGTGACCACTCGCAAGTGTTACTACATTCGGCTGCGAAAACAGCTCCTCAAGGGGATAGCTACAGAAGGTTTGCTCTCACTTTTGCAGTGTACACTGTTTGAAAATGCCTTGCCTTTCTGGACACATTTTTTGGAAGCAGTTGTGCCAAATTGTTAAGTTGTACGAGTTATGGATGTATTTTTGACGTTTTCTGAGCGGCCGCCAGGTCAGAGGCAGCGCGCTCCCGACTGTGCCGGCGGGTATGACGTCACAACTACCCTCAGCAAAGCCATGGCCTCGCGATCCCATCGCCCCCGCACCTGAAGTTGGTTGACTGGCTATACGCAGTTAAGGTGTACTAGAAGGGGGCAGTGGGCTTACTCCCCAGCCGAGCCCGACGGTTCACCTGCATCGCGCCGTGCACAATGCTGCGAAGTGTGGAATGCTGCACACGAGGGAGGCCGAGGGGGACGCTTACAGAGGGCACTGGGAGGGAACGATGAATGGTGCGCAGGAACACGAGCAGCAAAAAAACAAAAAAAGAGAGGCACATCCGTCCCTGCGCTTTGTGAGTGTCACGGGGGAAAGGAAAAATGAACAGGTGCAACCGGCTGCGATGGGGGTAGTTGTGACATATTATGCGGTTTTGTCAGAGCTTCCACAGGAGTCTGCCAGGTGTGGCGATTTGAGAAATATTCATTAAAATACTTACTTTCTGCGAGAAATATTCATTAAAATACTTACTTTTTGCTCATTTCTGTTCATAAAGTGGATCGTTTTGGTCACTCCTAATGCGATAGCTACCATCTGCACTGGAAATTTCGGCAGCAATTTTTTTATTCAGTATACCTTTTAGGCAGGCTGTAATAGGCAGGTGACATGGTCAGGCACTGCTTGGTTGGCCGTAACATGACAGAGCACATTACAAAGGAATGTAATGTAAGGCACGAACATTACGCATAGTACTATGATGACTGGTATTCATTGTGCAGCATAGTGTAACTTGGTACTTTTAAAGTAACATAATGAAAATAACAATGCTTTTTCAATCTCTCAGGTGTAAGCAGTCTTATGGTGAATTCCAATCACAGAACCAGAGAGCCTGCACACTCTGCGATAGAGCACCTGAATCCGTCAGAGAGCATGCATTCTGACTGTGCGTTTCAAACATTTGTGCTCTGGCTGGAGCAAGTAGGTGGCGCTTGCGAACTGACAGAGGAGAAACCCGCATTCCTTGCACTTGTCTGCGCTTCATGTACGTGCTGTATTGTCTGTTTTCAAACCTGTAACTTCCGCTTGTTCTTGAGATGTTGACATCAACAATCTACGCAATAATTTCATTCATGGTCGCACAGTCAAGCGTGGGCGCACACGGTAAGAGTTCCTCGGCAGTTTTTCAAATAAAACAGTCGTGATGCGTCATTTTCAGCCACCCAAAGCATAGCAGTAATTGAATGGCTTGGAGTTTATGAAATTGAAGCACATACAGACAGTTCTGCTGTCGCCCTTTGAAATGAGGCTGCTCTCCAAGCCGCTGTCCCCAAAAGAGAACACTAGTTTGCGACGGGTATTTGCATCGAAAGCGATGGCAAGTACTGATCGTCTGCTAAAAAGCACAGAGGGTGGAGCCTGCACAGCCGAAGCGACAAGCGAGTGGAAATGGAGAGCGCCGCTGAAGGAGTACGTCGCGCAAACTTTCAGCTGGTTCCACCGATTTCGGCGGAGCACTTTTGACTGCTCCACGGAGCGACCTTGGCTCAACGATTGCTCCCCATCTGTGTAGGAAGACGCGATCTGTGTTCTGGATCTTGTTTGGAATACAATTGCTCCGAAAAGAGCAGAAAACATTTCTCTGGAAGTGCTCCAGCCCTGCGATTGGAATTCACCATTAAATATCTCTGCAGAATTTTTGTTCTACTGCGCACACTTTTGTGACAGAGTGCTTAAGTAGGGTGTGATGTTAGAAAAAACTATGCTAATGTATTATATTAAATATCTTATTGTTTTCTCATACTGACTTTCATTGAACGATAAAAAATGAGACCACTTTTTGTGCTCATGACTTTTAATCATCTTGTTTGGCTCACATTATCCCCCACACACCAGGCATATCTTTTCACTTGCCTTTCATTTGGTTCCCTTTCCTTGCCCTCATAGTAATGTAGAAGCTAATGCATCTTTTCTTGTCAGCAACCGACAGTGTAGGTAACCTAATCACTTCAGTTCTGTATATTAAGGGCTGTTTATTTGCTTTTTAACTGTGTACTGCTGACTCTACAAACCTTGGGATGCAGCTTTGTGATTGTTCATCCTTTCTTTCTTTATTACTGACCTCTTAGTAGTGTTTTTAGTTTCTCGGGAGCATGTGTCCCTTGGGGCATTATGGTGCTGGTGTCTTTTTGTTCTCCCCAGCATGCTGGATGTGTTTTGCACTGTCGTTCACCTGCTTACCTGCATGATGCCACCTCCTTTTGCCCTTTTTAGATGTGTTTAACCAGCTGCTCATCCATCGGGAATCGGGTCTTAGCACGCCAACCATCGGTTAAGTACAAATGTGCTGCTGTCTCTTTCCGGCTTCATTATGAAGAGCTGCATTGTAATTCTGGGACTGCCTGTGTGTGTGCAGATGATGATGTCCGGGTCAGTGCATCGGACTTGCACGCTGGCCATTACCACCTGGTGGGATGTGATCTGCGTGAGCTGGATGTTTTTGAGGCCAAGGTAGTACACGAGTCGGGACTGGACCTTAAGCTGCCCACACTGTTCATCGCAGAATGTGTTCTTGTTTACATGAGTTGTGATGAGTCATCAGCACTGCTCTCCTGGATCACACGCAACTTCTCTAACGCAGTGCTCGTCTCCTATGACCCTGTAAGTCATCACACCTGTATGTGAGTAATCCTACAGAAGTCACACTGCTGCTCCTTAAGTCACTTGACATTACCTTCCCTCCGGTCTGTGTTATGGGTTAGCCAGTCTAACAAGGAGTGTACTAACCGCATACTGACACAACCAGTTCACGTCAGCCATTTGGAGTGAAAGCTGTCCTTTGCAACCAAATCTGTGAAAGCTGAGTCTTAAGCAGTGAGATATATGCCATGACCACTTTGTATGTACCACGACTGCCACTTTTACTGTGCTGTTTCATCATTCACGACAAAGCCAGCATCAGCATCTTCACTGAAACTGGGTTATGAAAACAAACCGTTTAAATTTTGCTCAAATAATTTCTAGATCTGCCCTGCCATGGTGGTGCAGTGGTTAGGGTTCTCGGCTGTTGTGGCCAAGGATGTGGGATCAAATCCCGACCACGGTGGCCGCTTTTTGATGGAGGCGAAAAGCATGGCAGCCATTGCCCGTGTGCTGTGCGATGTCAGTACACGTGGAAGATCCCCTGGTGGTCGAAATTTCTGGAGTCCTCCACTACGCCGTCTCTCATTGCCCGAGTCGCTTGGGGACATTAAACCCCATAAACAAAATAAAACAAATTTCTAGATATGTAGTTACATACTTGCAAAGCCATCTGCTATTGCCTGCTGTTGCAAGATGCTTCCAGACAATTGGCGAAATTTTGTGCAAAGTGCGATGAGTGAAGGTGGTTTGGTGACTACCGGCCCATGTGTCAAGCCATCATACCACTGGAAAAAAAATAAAGGAAGATCAGATAGTCTGCAAACCTTGCTTGGCTATGCATTGTTTTAATTTACTGCAGCACCTTAGCTCTGCGGCTTCAAGAGCTCGACTGACAAAGACAAGTTGTAAGTCATAATGTTAAGGCGAAACTCTCTATATGTTCATGAGTGGGGACAGGATTTGTGCGTCCGCAGAGGGTGTCACACCATCATTGCCGAGAAATGAATTGATTGATGAGTAAAATAATGGTTGTATGAGGTATAGGGTGAAAAAATGTTTTTCTGCAAAATTTTGTTCATGTGGAGTGATTAGTAAATTGGAGCTAAAACGTCAATTGGATGTCAAAATAGCCAAGAACGTCGATATAATGTGCAGATGTTAAAACAGCCACGGATGTCAAAATTGTGCAAAAAACATGGAAATAAAGAAAAAAAAGAAAAGCAACAAAGAAAAAAAGCAATTGAGTGCAAAGAGTGACTGGAAAAACTTTTGCCTTACCGCTTAAGAGAAACCTAAATGCCTTCAACAAATTTTTGCTGTTTATTTATGCCTAACATTACCTAGACACACATTAATTACACGTCATGTCAGTTGTTCTAATTGAAAAAAAAAAAGCACGAAAGAATGTGGACAAAGAAACGCACACAAATGCAGGATGGGTGCTGACTGCCAGATCTTTATTTTTTGTGAACCAAACAAGTTAAATACCGTACGTACTGAGCCATCTGGTGGCCCTGATTCAACATCGATCGTTCCCTTCATGAAACTGAAACAACATGAGAGCGGAAATTCAGATAAAATTGATTTAGTATTCGTATGCAAAGAAAAATTGTGACCTATGTATTCTAACTATTGTGCAACTAAAATTGAATGTCTTTACATAGTAGCACGACACATTTGCCCCACTGGCTTCAAGTGCCAGCAAATGGACAGTGATGCACTTTTGTGCTTATTTTTGCATGTTAAATACTGCCAAACTGTCAAACAAGCAATTAAGTATATTTTTGCTTTTATAATAATTTTTATCTGTTTGTAGTCATTCATTTAGTCTAAACATAGTGCCAGCACTTCCCTGTGTTTGTTCCAATGTTTTGCCATTCCTTTTCCTTTGGCTACTGCATGTTCAGCTGTGAAATTACACCAGTGCCTGGCTTCACTTGTGAAAAGATGGCCGATAGTGCATTGTTTAAAAATGCAGTTAAAAAATGGTGGCCGAATTTTGGTTGCATTTTCATCTTGATAATACATAAGACGTTACTGCACATAGATCTCCACATGGTTTTTATTTGTGACTGCTAATGATTAATAATTGAACATTCTTTTCACCTATTTGGTTTTGGTTTTAACAGCTGAACAATTGCTGTGATGTCATTGTCAAGTCTAGCTCATGTGATGGTATAAAAAAAATCTTCATATAATAGTTACTTTTTCCCTTATTGCAATTCTTCTTCTTGAGGCAAGCTTAGCTTTGCAGTGAATTAAAGCAATGAAGGAGGGATTATATTAGTTTTTTGATCCCTCACGTGACCTAGACTTAACTCCGACGTCATAGCCATCACTCATCTGTTGAAACTGAAATTAAAACAGGTGAGAAAACGAATATTGTTACAGTTAGAACTCGATTTAACGAAGCGGAGGGGAGCCGCAAAATATTTAGTTAAATCGGGAACTTCGTTAAATCGAGGGAGGCATTTCTCGGTCACCGATACAGTCAGTTATTATATGGTGTCGCGTCTTCAAGCAAGTGCCATGACATCATCATATTTGCGAAGTGTAAATGCACTGAAAAGGAAATTGTGTTTTGAGAGGACGTAACAGCCAACTTAAATGAAGGCCCAGAGAAGCTCTACTGTTACATCATATTTAAATGCAATACCAACTTGCCCACTATGCTATGTTGCTACAATGAAACTGCGGCCTGCGCAACCACCGACACTGGCAGCGCATATGAAAAGTAGCTATGAAATTTTTACATCAGCAAGAAGGGTCCCAGGGGATTGAATTTCTTTCCCAGCAAAGACGTCGCGGATCTTTGCTTGCTTGCGGTTTGTAAGCAACATATGCCCTTTTTTTTTGTGCGTTCTTCCCTCATGGGTTCCGGTAAACTTGTGCAGCAGATTAAGGGCAACCATAATTTGTCCAGGTGTTGGCATACGGACACAGAGTCGGCGGGCTGGCTTTTCACTACTGGTGAAGTCTCGTGAATTAAAACCAATATAACTTGCATTTCGCACTTTGCAGTTTGGCAAAAGTGGTACATAGTTGCTGCATGATGTTATCATTTGCTCGCAGTCAATACATTCTTGAGCATTTTGTGCAAAGTAGACCAAAAATACTTTTTCACATTCATTTTTCAGCAAAAGGTTCTTTAAATTGGGATGGATAGTGAAATTAGTTTCGTTATTTCGAGTTACTCAAAGCATTGGACCATATGAGCGTCTGAGGGGTAATCGGGATATCTTGGTTAAATCGAGACTTTCGTTAAATTGGGTTTCGTTAAATCGAGTTTTGACTGTATAAATTATTGAACGGTCCTACACAAATTAGCACACAGTGGTCCATGTGTAGCAGTGTCTTATGCATAATGAAAGAAAATATTACATGCAACCAAAAATTAGGTGTTCATATATTTAAAGAAAACAGAGACAGCAAAGTTTGGTTGCGCGTTCTTTTTAACAAGGCACAAGGCATTACAAGTAAACTCCATGTGGAATTCATCTGAACCACCTGCACCTAATAAATAATATATGATTAAATTTCTTCAACACCTATATAATATATGATTAAATTTCTTCAGCACCTTAATGGCAGCTGCGACATCACACTAGTCCACTGATTGTAAGTCTCGTCGTGGTGGCCCAGTGGTTGAGGAACTTGCTGCAGCAGTTCGATTCCAGTTGCAGCGGAAGCATTTTGATGGAGGTGAAACGCAAGGCACCCGTGTACTGTGAGATGTCAGTGTACGTTAAGGAATCCCAGGGGGTCGAAATTATCAGGAGTCCTCCACTACAGCATCCCTCACAGCTTGAATTGCTGTGGATGTTAGACTCTATAAATCAAACCAAATCATGAACAAGAGAGAGTCAATGGGAATAGAAGGCGCTATATGTGGGAGACTGAATACTAGTGCACTTGCTGTTCTTTTCAGTGTTGTGAAAGCTATTATGGACCTTACCTCTGTTTCCTCTCCAGCAGCTCTTGTCTTAGTATTTTTGTTCTTGCATTACAAATATGTTAAAATTCCATTTCATGCTGACCTTACTTACGTGCCATAAGATACCGTACCATATACCATACCGTAATTCTGATTTCAGTGAACACAGTTGTAGTACACGAATGCGTGATACTTAGTAGGTTGCCTTGCACTGCTGCGAAACCTTTTGTGAGTGCTTGGGATATTTTAATGAGCGTGCACTGTATCCCCTCAGGCATGCTCGGATAGTTCTAACAACATGAACTAGGCAGTTTTGTGTGAATTATGTTGCTGGTATGTGGTGCAGATTTGTTTGTAGTCAAAGGCAGGCAAGAAACAAATAGGCCAGTAAGCTTTCTTGGCAAGCTTGCTCTCTAGTACCATTTGAGGCACTGGAAGTGGGTGAGCATTAAAGGCAAAAGCTCAGGCCAGTTGCTAACAGCTCGAGCTGTAGTCATGAGCTCAAGATTGCAGCAATGGCAGGTTAACCAGCCTTATCATTGTCGGCATTTTCATGCGCACCGTTGTTCAGCAACATGCACAGTAGTGGTGCCATTCTTGTAGGTCAACATGGGAGACAAATTTGCCGAAGTGATGGTGGAAAACCTGAAGCAACGCAACTGCCTCCTCGCGGGGCTGCAGGCGTGCACCAGCATCAAGGCCCAAGAAGAAAGGTTTGCGGTCTTTATTTTTTTTTTTGTGCCCTGGCTCTGCTAACATTGCTAGATAAAAGGAGACTAGTTGTGTTTGTTGGTTGCTACAAAGCTTACAGAATTAATATATCCACTAATCATGTGCACCGCCTGGTTGTTAGCGTAGACAAATAGAATGTAAATGAAAATAAAATGGAAGAAGAAGAAGAAGAAATGGAAACAATGTTTTATGTAGTTTATAGATCCCCGCTTACAGGAAGCATTTGCACATATCAGAGGAAAGACCAGCCATAGCATTATTTTGCATTAATCAACAAAAACTTGTCCATTGTGTGTGGGAAGTCCCAGGTCCCTGTGCATGGGCATGCCTTAATCACTGTCGCTAATCGCTTAATCCGTGCCTTTATTCTCTGACATAACTGTTGGAGTTCTAAATACCACGCTATGCGAATGACCACCCAATTTAGATATGAAGCTTCGCTTCAGCCATGCCGTAAAAACACCTGTGTGACCTGTGAGTATCGTGCCTGACACTAAATCGAAGCGCGAGTTCAATCCCCACCCTCCTATTTCAAATTAGCTGCCCGAGTTGCCAGCTCCTGCCATGTCGACTATGTCAAATGGTCTCGTGATGTTAGACTGCTTGTTAACCAGTAAGTGCCTGGCTCTGTTACCTTCCAGCTACCAGTTGTCAGAGTTATGCCCATGACTTTTTCTCTTACGGCACTGACTCTGGATTTTCTGTGAAGTGAAGCCTTTAGTGCCATCATATTAAAAATGTATAGCATTGCTGTTTGCATATATCAAACTCCCGTTTGCCAGAACCCCTTTATAGTAAAGTCACTCAGACTGACAAAAATATTTACTATATCAGGGTCTTCACTATGTCGGTTGTTGTGATGACATTGCCCTGAAGATGCTGTCTGGTAATTACATGGTTGCTTACCATGTCTTGTTGCTTTATGAAAACACTCTAAAATATATTTCATCCTTCTCTATTATCACTGTGCAATATTCTTTTTTTCAGTTATAATTTTTTATTTTTTTTGTTTACATCCTGTGGAAGTACCTCTTTAGCATGAATGCAACATGGCCTTGAATGCGACTGAGTTTGATTTCGTGTAAAAACCAATGCCTTGCGGGAACATGGAGTCGTCTTCCACTGTTTGTCATTTAAGAGTCAATAGATGACAAATGCGCATGGCAGTCAGGTGTGGCAACGCACGCACAGCACGCCTCCCTTTCTTGCCACTGTTGCTTTGCGCTTGGCACTGCACAGTAGTGCGAATGTTTGGCTGTGCCTTCGCTTCTTTATTTCTTGCTGCACTTTTATGCTCACTTACTGACCAGACCGTGCCGCCTTCTTTCCATGTTCATGGCCAGCCTTGCTTTTTTTTTCCCTGTGCAAAGCGTGCTCTAAGGTCAACATAAAGTTGGCTTCTCCTCATAGCTGATGAGCCTGGTGGTAATGCCACTTGAAACACTCTCATTGTTTTGTCAAAAAGAAAAATTTGATTCGCGATTCTAGGTAGCGTGCATGCGGCGATATCATATCATGAGAGGTATGTCGCCGTGGCTAGACGCACTTTACTATGACCAATTTTATCAAAAATGCCTTTACTATAAAGGGGGAAAAAAGGCACATTTGTCTATCGAAGATGAACTGAGGCTTCATTTTCCCTTTAGTATATCCAAGTTTTCTATAGTTGGGTTCTACTGTACTACATCGAATTGTGCACCATGCTCCTTCTCTTAATGTCATTCTTGCTGTAATTCCGTATATTGAGGAAAAAATAGTGTGCTTGACCTTGAGTCTGGCATGCTTATTTTCAACGCCAGCCTTGGTGACCAGAGGCTCACAGTGGTTGCGGTGACTCTCTCATGGGATCTTTGGCTGCTGAAGGTAGTGAAGAAATGACATTATTTTTAATTGAGATAGTATTGTTGCAGGGTGGCAAGCCGATGAACACAGGAAAGGTGAACAGGGAGAAGACGTCCGATGATGATGAGATGAGTTTAACGAATGCCACAGGGCCTAGCGTGAGCACTCCTGCCAGCGCCACTGCCCGCTTCTTCTTCTTTGTCCATAATAGTATAATGTACTGGTGACAGAATTAGACCTCTTGTGGTCTGTGGCAATCTCTCTAGAAGCAATCCATCCATGCAGAGTGGGCTATGCCTAATGGACCGAATAAGCAGTGTGCTGCCAGTAAGGTGATGCTAGTGGGCAGCACGTCACTACCTGAAAAGCACTGCTTGCATGGGTGCACCATATTCACATGTCTGGGTTACCTTATCTGCTGCCACTTTTTTTGTATATCAAATTATAAACATATCAAACATATCAATATAACCAGGATTGAGCCCCGCCTTGGTTGATTGTTAGGATACTCGACTGCCGGTCTCAAGAATGATCCCGGGCAATGATGAAAGTGAAAAGCAAGGTGCCCGTGGACTGCGCAATCCCATTGCACGTTGAAGTGCCCCAGGTATAGTCGAAATTTCTGGAGCCTTCTGCTATGGCGTCACTCATAGGCTGAGTTGCTTTGAAACGTTAAACCCTATGAACCAAAGCGAGCCAGACCATACCTGAGAGTGAGTATGCTTTTTTTTTTAACATGTTCACACGAAATAAACACTATTCTGAATCTGTTCTTATTTTTGCTTTGCTCTTAATGTTATCGTTGGCTTTAATAATGTTTATACGGCATCAGTGAAATTGCCACACCATTTCTTTAGGTGAGCAAAGGGCTGCTTTTTTTATACTGTCATGTGGAGAGTGCGGTATACTGTATGAGGAGCGATACCTCATTAGCAGATCAGGGAGCGCAGTGATGTTGTGTGGTTAAGCAGGATCAAGCCATGGCTACAGCAGTTATATTTTGCTGCCGATGATACCTGTGTATAAGTGCCTACGTGCTTTACAGTGCTAACGTTTAAGAATTGCAGGTGGTCATCATAAACTTAAAGCGATGCAAATTTTCACTTAACACCTGTAGCCCTTGTTCTTACTCTTTTTAGGTGTGACACACATATACAGATTCACCAGCTGGTAGCCTTGAAAGCAGGTGTAATGTGTGTTTAGTAAAAGGTCCTGTTGCTGACTACAGTTGAGTCACTGTGCTATTGCTCACTTTCACTGACATTTATTTTTCTAAATCGCCAGTAATTTTATGCAAGCGCTTTTGTGGTTGTCTTGTGGTGACTGAAAATATGAGCAGCATTTTGATGATATATGGTGGCCAAGTTTGTGTCATCAGCTGTTGTGCCAGTTTTGCTACTTAGTCTGTTTGCAGGTATGCACGGCCTTTAGAAGGTGACTACCCTGTAGTCTTTGCTGGTTTACTTAAAGTTTACTTATTCAGGTGACTTGCAGAAAACTTGTAAGGGCCTGCTACTTCAAATTACTTTTGCTGCAGGATTTGCCATGCGGGCTGGGAAGTGTGTAAAGTCTGGACTATGAACCAGGTGTACCAGTCATTCCCTTCCATGGAATTACACAGGTGAGTCACACAGGAAGAGTTACTGGTGCTCTTCTGAAGCTGTTGACCAGTGTAAGCAGCCGCCCGGCCGGCTGTTGAGATATGCCATTGCTTAGTTCGGGCAATTTATTTTTTGCCACATTTTTTTTTTTTTTTTTTTTCAAAACTGTTGGCCAGATCTTTCCACAGAGGTGTGCTGCCTGTGGCATTTTAGGTGACAACACAAAGCCTTGTTGTACAGTAAATCCGTTGATGGTCAGTGGCTCTTGTTCAATTAAATCCCGATTTGTTAGTGCAGAGTTTCATGTCACATTTGGTCATCGAGGAAGATATAAGACCTCGTACTAGAAGTGAGATTTGAACCACGGCAATGCGAACTGATCACTTTCATTGGCTGCGGCAGTTAGACCATTACTCCGTTGATGTAATCTATCATCTTCAAAATTGCGCGAATAAGACAGGACAGCAGAGACGCACACACACAAAGCACAGACTTCCCAACTTTTTAATCAAAAAGGTCACAGGCAGCTTTTTGCTCTGCAGTCACCAGCTCAAAAAAAAAAAAAGAAAAGAAAACTTACACTACCAAAACATAACTATTTGAGAGCAGCACCAAAAATACGGGTGCATTATCTGCACGTAGTGTCCAATCCACACTTGATATCGATAAGATCTGAATGGCACAAAGCAAACAACGAAAAACAACCCTCCCCAAATGTAATGCCATCCAGGCAAAGCCCCTGTGGCCTTGACCACAACCACCGAGCTCACCAAGAACCTTAGAAGAGTGGGAAAAGTGGAAAAGACAACGTAACCATTTTTGAACAGCTGAAAAAGACCCCAAGGCAAGAAGGCTCTGATACCAGACAAAATGAAGGGAGAATAAGCATGACAATCCCCTAGAAACATGAAAACAGGCCTAAGAGGCCTATCTTACAATAGGGTGAACAAGGTGAATCCAACCGAGAAGCAGAGAACAGGGTGCATCCAACATAAAAATATAAAAGCATGTATAAGGTCAGTAACAAGAAACAAAAGGGCAGGTGGAGAAGCTAAAACCTAAAAAGAATGGCAGCAGCAACCAGTAATGAGAGAGAGGGTGAAATGCTAAACAGGTTAAAACTAAAAGGCATGAAGCAGTAACAACCAAGAGTTAGGGTGAAGTGAGGAATGAACCAAAAGTACTCTGGATGCCAGTAGAAAGTAACAAGTGCTAAACATGACTGAATCCTAAAAGAAAGAAGGAAGACAGCACCAAGAACGAGAAAAAAAAGCTAAAAAACTAAAAATGGCAGTAGGCATTCCTCTTTTCTAGATATTCCATTTCTTTATCTGAAAGAAGAATGGACGGCATGCTCGCACAGTATTCTGCATTCTTGGATGTTGAGGAAGGCTTCAATTACTTCTCTTTCTGTCATGTTTCGAGCGTTGACGAGGAATTCAGGCTCTTCTAGAAACACACGACAATCCTGTTTTTCACACTTCATGCAGTGTGTGGAAGATTTCCACCTGAATTACTCGACAAATTGCGCTCATGTTCGCTAGCCCTTTCATTGAAGGAATATCTAGTGTGCCTAATGTGCATCCTACCACGAGATACCAGAACTTTTGTACTATATAAGTTCTGTGGCACATTCCATATTCATGGTGCTGTGGTCTAACAACCTGCATCCTCCTTGCTTACCATCATTTTTCATCTTTGTGGACACCCTAGCCAGCTTACATGGCACATGAGTCGGACACCATGCTTGCAATTCCCTTCCGATTATGTGACACAATGTATGTATGGCATGACCAACACTGGTTTGCATTCCTTTTTGCTTTTTCTGCATTTTACACCTTTTCTCCTTTGTAGCAGGCCTTTGCAAACACTAGTGTGTAATTGCCGTGGATAACCTACCGTACATAGTCTCAATCTGCACATTATTAAAATGTGTTGGCATGATTTATCCAGCGCAGAATGACAAGCAAGTTTAACAATCACTCTTTTTATCAACTTAGAATGAGCACTGTCATACGGTAGGAACTGCTTTTTCAATCTTGGATTGTATAACCAGCATATATATGAGCACGTGAAATGCAAGCTGATATCATGAAACTTAGGCAATTCATGCAGGAAATAAAGCCCTTTACCTTCGGAATTGAGAACATTAAGAACGTTGCTAACTGCTTTTGTCAAGTTAGACATAAAAGGAAGGTTAAGCATGAACAGGTAGTCATCGATATGATGAAAGACGTGCGTAACATGTAGGTGAGCAAGTCGATGTTCCAAGCATCGGTCTAAGGAAGAAAGGAAAATATTGCATAGCACAGGTGCCTCAGAGGACCCACTGCAGGTACCATTTTTGTGAATGTAAAACTATCCTTGATGAGAAATCGTGGTCGAGGTAAGGTAAAAGTCCGACAACTCAAGGAATCGATCCAATGTATCCCAGCATACCACGTTAAGCATCTTGCGCTGTGCTTTCCTATCAATAAACCTATCTATCTTGCATGTTGTCTTCATCAACTTCTATCCGCGTGCATGTCAACCCAAAAGCTAGAGCATGTGAGCACTTTTACATATGAGCCTAAGTTCAAACGCGCGGCCAGTTTCATGGCAATAAAAAACGGCATATGGAAGCGCTGTCTGATGAGCTATTAGAAAACCATATGGAGCGATGGGAGATCGAACCAAGGACTGCAGCTATCATCGATGAGCTTAGTTGAAAGGCCTAATGCTGTCGCGTTGTCAGTGGGTAATGGGGGTTAACCACTTAAGTGCTTTATTATTATTATTCTTTTTTAGAAATTTTAACCAAAAGTGCTTATGTTTTTTACTGTTGATTTCGATTGGCAAGGAAGTGCCTGAAACTAAAGAAAAATATTTAACAAGAAACTTGCTGATTAGCAAAAATAATAAATTGGTTGAGCAAAGCTTCGCAGCTTAAAGGCCCACTGTCCACCCTCCGGTCGAAAATATTTTCTTCCCCGGTCACTGTGAGACTTCGCCCCTAGAACGCAAGGCCGCAAAATGTTTTTGAAAAGAGTAACTAATAACGCAGTTACAGCCACCGCAATCACCCGATTCTGTCATGCCTCTCTCCTTCCATTCCCTCGCAAAGGTTTTTCACTCTCCTGCCCGAGGTCGTCTAGCCTCCGCAATACAAATTCCCCTTCCTCCTCCGCGTTTGGCGGGAGGTGGGGCGTGGCTCTCCGCGAGCGCGAAAAAAAAAAAAACGGTCGAGGGAGCGCGCGCCGCTGGATTCAGTCTGGACGTGGCGAGGGAAAAGCGCGCTGCGAGCGGTAGACACCCATCCTTCTCCCGTCAGGCAGCGAGACGGACCAATGGACGTCGTTCCCGATACGTACGTAATTATCGGGGGCCGTCGGGCCAGCGCAGGAAGCGGTGAAGCTGGCTTCTCAAAGGAGAGCATGAGGGAGCTTTGAATTGTATTTTCGATGCTTTGCGGCGCGCGTGTCGCTGTAGAATTTTGCACAGACTATCTCCGGTACCTGATCGAAACACTGGGCTCCTTTTCTTAAAAGGGCCTTCCCTGGACAGTGGCCCTTTAATGCATCGTGCAGCGTTTTTTTGCAACTGGCATTTGCGCTGAAAGATTTGACTCATACAAAGGCTGCGACCATGTCATTCTATGGATGCCCGCATCTAATCAGGAAACAAACACCTTTACTTTGCAGTCTCTATCTTACTGTTTCCCACAGCAACGACGCAGTGTCCGCAGCATGGCCACTCAGGTGGCTCGGGTCATGAGTTTGGCTGACAGATTCAAAGCCCTCGGGGCGACCGACCACTGCGCAGAAAAGTCGCTAGCCAAAGGGAATTTCTCGAAAGAATAGAAAGTAGAAAGAAGAGCAACACGCTCACTCATGGCTCTCTCTTCTCTTCTGAGAAATTATCTTTGGGTCATGAGAAAAATAAAACTGTTTTGTTGCTGCACATACATACGTATGTATGTACAGTGGTTTTCAAAAATACACGGCCCACGGCTTCAGTCCGCGGAGCGACTGGCGGGCCGCACCGCGGCGCTGCTGTCTCTGCCCGGCGCTCGGTACGAGAGTGCCCTATGTGACGACAGCTTTCTCCCTCCCTCTCGCGCTGTAAAGTAACACGCCTTCGGAACTCTATGTGCGGCATTCGTCCGTTTCGCCTTTCTTCCTATATGGTTTTACCGCTGCCGCTTGCTTTGAAAGAGGGCGTCTGGACTCTGGATATTTACATCACCGGTCTCGGCGCGGGTTTGCAAATACTGGCGCCCTGCTACCTTCCTCCAACATACGTTCATAGCCGTACGTGCATCGAGACGCAAAAAACGAGTGTCGTGCCTCTCTCTCGCCGCGCTGTTATCGGGCCTATGTCGACGGAGCGTTCAGATGCCGCGCTCTGCAGTGGCGAGACCTTGCTACTCAGTCCGCTTCTCTTGTGCAGTTGTGGCGAAACTCAGTATGACTTTTAAAAAAAAGTCTGCTCTCCTCAATGCAAACTCTTCGAAAGAAGAAATACCAAGTTTAAATGGGAACAAATGTTCTACCATTGGCCATTTTCTCTAGTACAGTTGCACTTGACAAATCGGAGACCTTAAACGTCTACTGTGAATTATGTCAGTGAGAATAAATTTGAACATTATGCTACATTTAATGATATATCACTGGATAGCTTGTCAAGTATGATAACACTGTACTAATTGTGGGTAATAATTAGTTGTCACTAATTTGTAATTTGCGAATAAATACTTCGCTATGCTTTTAAGTCATAAATTGTTGGATAGCTATGCAGAGTATAATTGCGCTGGACTAGCTAATTGTATTTTGCAATTAATAATCGCTCTTTTGTTAATTGCAATTAAATATGACATATGCTATAACCATGAAGTCATGCATGGTTGGAAAACTTGTATGAAGTATTATAGCAAATAATGATTGGTCGTCGCTAAACTATTATCGCTAATTTGTTAATTGCGAATTAATATATATGGTGCACTACTATCTCAAGTTACTTATTATTAAATAGCTTATATCGAATATGAATGCACAGAACTAATAATAGGCGTTAATTATTTAGTGCTAAATTGGTAATTGCGAATAAATATATATGTTACACTAAAACCTCAAAATACGTATCATTAGGTAGCTTATGTCGAGTATTATTGCACAGAACTAATAATATGGGTTAATTATTTATTACTAGTTTGTTAATTGCAAATAAATATATAATACACTACAACCTCACCTTACATATAACTTGATAGCATATGTTGAGCATCATTGCACAGATCGACTAGTAGGTGTTAATTAATTACTGCTTATTTGTTTATTGCGATTAAATATATACGTTACGCTACAACCTGAATTATTGTATTTTTGGATAGCTTATGCCGAGTATTATTGCACAGAACTGATAATGAGTGTTACTTAATTATCGCTAAATTGGTAATTGAAATTAAACATTGAGTGCCATGCTAAATGTTCAAGTTATATATCTTTGAATAGCTTATGTTGTGCATAATTGTATTCCACTATCAAGAAAGATCAGTAAGGATTACAGTACCTTGCTCTGAATTAGGCTAAATCTGGTGTATTGTGACGAACTGTGTCTATGGCGATAACAAATTAGCGATAAATAATTAACCCATATTATGAGTTCTGTGCAGTAATGCGCGACATAAGCTATCCAATGATATGTAACTTGAGGTTGTAGTGTAATATATATTCGCAATTAACAAATTAGTGATAATAATAAACGCCTCCCATTATTTACCTATTATAATATTTTATAAAAGTTTTCCAACCACGCATATTGCATATTTAGTTACAATTAAATAGAGGGCGATAATTATTTGAAAAGTACTATTAGCTAGTCCAGCGCAATTACTATCCAACAATTTATGACTTGAAGGTGTAGCAAAATATTTATTCGCAATTTACAAATTCGAGACAACTCATTAGTACCAACAGTTAGTACAGAGTAATCATACTAGACGTAAGCTATCCAGTGATATATCATTAAATGTAGCATAATGTTCAAATTTATTCACACTGAGATAAATCACAGTAGATGTTTGAAATCTCCGATTTGTCCAGTGCAAGTTTACTAATGGTAGAGCACTTGTTCCCATTAAACTGGGTATTTCTTCTTTCGAAGAGTTTGCATTGAGGAGAGCAATCTTTTCTAGAAAAGTCATACTGAGTTTCGCCACAACTGCACAAGAGAAGCTGACTGAGAAGCAAGATCTCGCCACTGCAGAGCGCGGCATCTCAACGCTTCGTGGACATAGGTTCGCATAAAGGCGCTGCGAGAGAGCCACGGAACTCGTTTTTCGCATCTCGATGCACGCCCGTCTATGAACGTATGTTGGAGCAAGGTAGCAGGGCGCCAGTATTTGCAAACGCGCGCCAATCACCCACGTGGTGAGTGCCGAGACCGGCGATGCGAACACCCTCAGTGAGTGACTGAGTGAAAAACTTTATTGAGTGGAGATAAGGGAGGGGGATATGTAGGTGGGGGTCCCTAGTCCAGGACTCCAGCGGCTGCCGCTGCTATCCGCGCCCGTGTCATGAGGGCTCGTTGGGCCTCTAGTCCAGAGCTGGATAGGGCAGCCTCCCGCCCCTCAATTGTTGGCACTGTATTTGTGTCATCTGGAGGCCACAAATGCAAATATTGTGGGGAGAAGACAGACCTGCACCACATGGTGTGGACCTGCTTACACAATCCTCCAGATGACCTGAACATCCTACGAACATCCAGTGTCCAGACGCCCTCTTTCGTAGTGAGCAGCAGCGGCGCCACAAACGGACGAACGCCGCACATAGTGTTCAGAAGGCGTGTTACTTGACAGCGCGAGAGGGAGGGAGATAGCTATCGTCACATATGGCACCCTCGCGCCGAGCTCCGAGCAAAGATAGCAGCGCCGCGGTGCGGCCCGGCAGCCGCTCCGCGTACCGAAGCCGTGGGCCGTGTATTTTTGAAAACCACTGTACATACGTATGTACCATACACACATACATACATACATACATACATACATACATACATACATACATACATACATACATACATACATACATACATACATACATATGCACGCACGCGCACACACACACACACGCACACACAAATACATACATACATACATACATACATACATACATACATACATACATACATACATACATACATACATACATACATACATACATACATACATACATACATACATTACATACATACATACATACATACATACATCAATCACTGAAATTCTTTGCCTCAGTATATTGCAAAATGAATATGGGAGAGGCCTTTGCCCTGCAGAGGGTATAGTCAGGCTGATTATGATGATGATTATTGCAAAATGCTTAAATAGCTGGCTCAAAATTCTTATTAGGGGAGTATTGTAATCGTCCTGAGAGTTTTTAACTATTTTTTGCTATGGCTTCATTTCGTGGCACCCCTGTTTATTCCAGGAAGCCTCTTAAATATAATAAGAAATGCAGCTTCATGCTGTAAAAAGAGATGGTGCCACTGGTGCCATCACTGTGGCAGCAGCAGATGCAGCGCATATACGCAGAGCACAAGAATGCGTGCCGGCGAATGCACTGTACTGTCGCGCATGCACAGAACCCAAAGAGAATGGTATGGAGGGCTTCACTGGCGCTCTTTACTGGCTTGCCGAGGAGAGCCCCTGCAGCCCATGCTGCAAAATGTACAGGAGCACGGCTGCAATTTTGGCAGCTTTTCCACTGATATGGGGCATCCAAATTTCCTTAAGCAGGTTGACGCGCACTTAGGATAGTCTCTTCTGATTTTTCATTTTCATTTGAAGAACTGTCATGCCAATGTCATCAGTGTCATCGTTGCTTTCCGAAAAAATGTAAAAATTGATGTCTGAAACATTTTCTTCGAATGATGAGGGTGGCGACGAAGGAAAAGCTTCTTTTCCATGGCAAAGGGCCAGTATTACATGCGCTGCCTCCACCAAGTCCCATTTTTCTCATCAAGGCGGTTGTATAAAAAAAAAGGCTTCAAGCAGTAGAACAAAATGCAATTGACGAGTCTGTGCCGTCTGTCGAGTGGCATACAACCCAAGCCACAGACGGGCGCCGCTCATCTACGCTGCAAGTGTTTGATTGCGTGGTTTTATGTTTGAAAGCATTTTAAAAGTGAATAAAGCAAGATTAAAGAATAGAAGTAGCTCTGATTTATTGAAATAGAAAAAAGCAAATGAATGCAAATACCTGTCTGCACAACGCTGTGGCATAGTCATAAAATATACTATGTTCACTACAGATGCTCCAAACAGATGAGGTGTTAGTAGCAATGAAAGGGCACAGTATGGCACCACCATCTGCTAAAACCTTACTTTCCTGATCAATTTAAATTTAGAAAATAAATTCCTTGTTAAACTGCGAGTTCTTCCCTGGACATTACCATGATGTGGTGAGATCTATCAGAATATGTCAATATTTTTATACTTGTCTCCGGCAGCAGACTGTCCCTTTAAAGGGCTACTCCGGGGCGGAAACAACTCTGAGTAATATGACCCTGTTACCAAGCCATATCTTGACTGAAATTTTGAGTTTCCTCTCTTTGCCATGGCAACCAGTTTTCCAGACTGATGAGCAGGCATTTTTAAAATGACAGAAACCAGGAAGCCGAAAGTGAAGCTGGGTTTTGACCAAATTCTGACATCACGGCAGACCTAACTGTGACACTGTGGACACTGCCTTAATGCTGAACATGTGCTTGTTGCTTGGTTAAGCTGGTGACTGTAAGTGAATGCTTGGGTTATTATTCAAAAATGTCTGAAAACAAGCTCAAAACTTTGTCCTTCAACAAACAAGGCGTATTTTGACGAATGTGCTGGTTGGGATGTCATAGTACAGATAAAGCTGACCTTAGAAATCACTGTGACTAAGGCCAGACTACAAAATGGAAGAATTCAAAATTCAAGCTGTGAAACTTGGCACAAGAGAGTTCATAGTACTGCGGAGAGTATGCCATGAGCTTTAGTAAAATCTATGCCACTCCCTTTTTTCACAAGCGAGGGGGGGGTGCTTAAATTAGAAAAATTTTAAATACCCCCCCCCCCCCCCCCCCCCACGCTTCTTTTTTTTTTCTTCAAGGTGATATCTTGACGAGACGGGTGCGAGAAATAACAATGTTTGGCATACAAATTTGGCAAACGTCATCGACAAATGCGATTACAGTTCACATCACGTCGTGGCAGATCTCTTCAAAGTGATTCTAAACTCCATTGTGGCATCAAACAGTGGAGAATAAACTAAGCAATGCGGGCCCGCAATGCCTCCGAAACTGCCGAGCTCTGCCGAACGGTCGCAAATTCCAGGTTCATGTAAGAGCACACTGATAGAGTTATCGGGGCTGCTTTTGGCCGACCCTTGACATTTTCGTGCCGCCAGTTGTCTTGTGTCAGAGCACAGCAACACAAGGAGCTGGAGATTGCGCTGCAGACACCGCACTGCCTCGGGAGTCCGACAGCTCCGGCTGTACGACTGAGTGAGCATGTGCATTGACAGCTTTGTCTTTGCGCTTTTTCTCGCCAAAAGGGCGATGCTTAGATTCACATGCAAACATTTTGTTTAGAAAAAATTTCCGAAGGGAAGACGGGAGAAGGGTGGGGGGGCTTAGAATTGCAAAAGTATGGTAAGTCTGTTTTCGGTTCATTTTCTCTATTACATTCCAATCCTACTTGTGCAAAAAATGGTATGAAGTATTATGAAGTACTATATGCTATCATGTAAGAAACAGTAAAAGATCTGAAGATTCAGAAGAAGCTTACACCTGGTGCATGTGCTTCAGCATCACAACATGGTATTCAACTTGCAGGGTAGAGAAGCTGGAGATGCTGGATGAACGGGAGTTGCTGGACCAGTTGCTGTCCCACTACTGTCTATGTGTGGCCTACAAGGGTGGCGGTGTGCCCTCCAAGTTTGAACAGCTGTCTTTCCCCCTTGACTCCCGCTGATGTGCCAACTATTGTGAATGGCAGACAAACTGTTTGGTGCTTTATCCTGTCTCTAGCACCTTGTGCAACGTGCATGCTGCATAAGAAGAGCAAGTGTTGTGGCACCTGGAAGAGTGAGGGCGCCATTGTTCAGTGCCCTAGCAGAAAACTTGTCTGCAATGTTAATTTCATGTCATGTGTAGCTTTGTACACTTATCACAGCATTGGGTGTGCGAAGGTATGGACTCATTTCTACTTACTCATAAGAAATAACAATTGAAATTGTGCTTAACTTCATTACGTTCTGTCGTTATGGCAGATGTGATTGAAGCCTTTGAATATGAACCCATGATTTAATCTTAAATCGAGTCTAGTATGTGGGATAAGCTTGTTCGTGTTTTGAATGGTTAACTGCCATTGCAGTTAGCCCCCACGTTTGTCTCAGCGTTGCACTTTGCGCTGATCACAGTTGTCCACACATTGAGACCCGCCATTCTCTAGTCCTTTATTTCCTGGTACTTGCAAGAACAAGTGTTTCGTGTTTCCTCTTATCATGTCTAATCTCTGCAAAAGTATTAAAATTGCTTTCTTCATAGTGTTTTATATTCTTTTGGACATTGCATGCACCTTGCATGCATTGCATGCATCTTGTTGTGTTCACAAGAAAAACTTGTCGCTTTTTTTTTAGCCAGCCTTGTGTTGACATCCGATGGATGCTCTACAGCTGCTTTTCATTGTTCATTGTGAAAGGCTGCCCTTGTAACTTAAATTAAACTGGGGTGAGACTTTCTATACGGCTTTTAAAGATTGGTTCCAAAGTAGTCAGGTAAAAGTTCTTGGTATGAAATTTGATAGCAGTCTCATAGGTGCAGCTTGCATTAGAGCTCAAAAATAATTAAAATTGTGTGTTTTACTGCTTCTTTTTTTTTTTTCATTTGTGTGCCTTTACAGTCTATTAAATGCAGGGTTGTGAATTTTTTTATAGAAGTAGAAGCCATTATTACAACTGGAGTCATTTTTAAAGGGCCACTGAACATGGTTGGGACATCTTAACAAACAAGCCTGGGCAAAACAAAGCGAACCCGCCACCCCCAACCTACAATGTCTCAAGCTAAATGAAAGACCCGAGGGGTTGCAGGCTAGGTGCATGGCTTGTTTGCTTTGTCTCGCTGCTTAGATAGCTCTGCTAACAAGAACACTTGCCATCTCGCCTCATTCGTGCTGTAGGCATAAAGACATATAATCCCACCAAACTTATCATGCTGCAGAGCATTCTGCTTATGATAGTATGTAAGGGCACTTGAGGAAAATTGTCTTGAAAACATATTAATGTTAATCTTTATCATAACCGGTATATGAAGTATTAATATTAACAGCTGGATTGAATGCCACTGCACCTTAGAATAAAAAAAAAGTATTATTACAGGATAGAATAAAAGCTAAGCTGTCACTTGCGTTTTCCCATGAAATGGCAATAAATAGTGAATTTATTACATTTTAAGCAATCATCAACACTGTCAACGAGCAGAAAACGACTTTATAAGCATTGAGAAGATTTTAGATATTGCTTGAGATAAAATGTAACTAAATTCAGCAATTAATGAATCAATTTTCTGACCCCTGCTCGTTAAGAGGAAGGCCTGCGCAATTCTATCAAATAAAATTGTGCTCAGTTTTATATTTTATTGCGAAAGCAATACTACTTTCACTTTCAAGCCTTTGCGGTGTGACGGCAGTGCACATGAAATGACCTTTCGCATGACCTCTGTGTGACATCACGCCTCAAAGCTGGGCGACCAACTCGCGCCGTCTGTGAGAGACGGCGGTGCGCATGAACGGCGGCCTAACTTCCGCTCTCTCCGCCAGGAGCGCCACAGGTGTTATGACGTCACGCCTCAAGGCTGGGCGACCAACTCGGCCTAACTCCCGCTCTTGCCACAGGTGTTATGATGTCACGCCTCAAAGCTGGATGACCAACTCGTGCCGTTCGTGAGAGACGGCGGTGCGCATGAACGGCGGCCTAACTCCCGCTCTCTCTCCGTCAGGAGCACCACGGGTGTTGTGACGTTATACAGCTGTATAAAGCGGCGACTGACTCGCGCCGTCCGTGAGAGACGGCGGTGCGCATGACTACGATGCCGCCTACTGTTAAGGATGCTTTCGCAACCTACCGGGCTTAACCAAGCTAAGCCTCTGCCAGTTTTTTTATATTTTTGTTTTAGATATGGAATACTTTTTAGTGCCTGATATATTTATGAAGAACTGAGTGTTGTTTTGTGGTGTTTTAAATGAAGACCGAAGATGGTGATGTTCTTTACATTCGAATGTAATTTGTTCTTTTTTTGACATTTTTAAATGTTGGCCAGTTTCGAAGTAATATGAAGAACGAACAGACAACTTTGTAGCTACAAATTTTCGCAGCAATAAAGACCAAGGCTTGTGTAATACCAAGAAAAATTTTCAAAGCCAATAACTTATTGGATGGTGGCAGAATGTAGTGCTAATTATTGACAATTTTCAGTGCAATCTCTCAGTTCTATTTCACTTCTTTAATTTTACACAATATAATGCAACACCTTTCCAGTTAATAATTATTCTGAGGCACTGAGGTTTCTTTAGGCAGATTTTAATAAATATTGAAGATGGTGATATATTTTTTTAAAATTTGGAATCAGAGTTGTTTCTTTTTGCTTTTTCCAAATTTTGAACGAATTTGATGCGTTGCGGAGAAAATACCTAATGGTCTAGAGCCTCAAATTTTACCTGAAATTAAGAACATAGCCTTCATAATCAAGAAAAAGAAAGATTTAATGAAAACTCAATTCTTCATGCTAGATTGTAAGGTTGAAAATAGACTTTTTTGCAGCGTGTTGCTCCTAGAGCAAAGTTTGCGATTTTTTACTAAAATAATTGCGGCAATGAAAAATGTTTCTAATAACTCGTATTAAAATAAAAGTTGCATAGATTTATTAAGTAAAAAATAATGCACGACAAAATTTTGATGTGCAAGCAGCAGGGCTCCAAACTTGCAACTCTTTGAAATGAGAAAAATGGCATTTTTCACCTATAGTGATACAGTCGTGCCTCGTTAATACGACCCCCGTTAATATGGACGGCTTGAATTATGGACAGTTTTTCTGGGGACCAAACATTTTCCATGTATTTACGTCACGTTAATTTGGAAACTCGCTGTCCGGACAATGGACTAGGAAAAATCGGACAGATACCATAAGGGCCCATGTATTTTTGTCACATTATTATGAACAGACATGAAAACCAAATCATTACAATGCTTCAAAGATTAGTTCAATTAGCCTTAATTGGCCCCTTGGCCTTAGTTGGTAAGTTAGGTTAGTTGAGTAGCCTTAATTGGATGCCATTTTACATCTGCCACATATCATGTGTAGACAGACCCGGTCTAAAGCCAAAGCATGAGGCACCAGGCTGTTGTGTTTAATTAGGATGACGTGCTCCATTACTTTGCTCAGACATGAGGTGAGGGAGATGGGGTGGAGGCTTCCCAATTCCAATTTCTTACCAGGTTTAGGAATAAAGTTGATCTGGGCATGCTTCCAGCATGCAGGAAGAACACTTGGACCAGGGTGAATTTTTTTTTTAACTAGTACGAAGTTTCCGAGAAAGTTGTATAGCTTTCCCTTGTAGCCGTATGGCTGCGCTTGGGTGGATGTCAGCAATTACTCTCTTATTACCATTCTTCCAAACTCCATTGAAAAGATAAGTGATCTCCTTTATTGACTGGTTCTCCATATTTCATAGCATCTTGTTAGTAATACGATCCTCATCTGCTGCAGTGGTAGTCTTAATTGTGTTAAGAAGGCTTTGACTTCAGATTGATACCTTTGTCAAGATCTTCCCTTTGGGGGAGTTCTTCCCCTGATACCCCTGTGGCAAAGGAATGTCAGTCTGGGTATTCAAGTATATTTATCTTTAAGAGTTGCCATCAAGGAGTCTTGTCCCTCTCATACGCATGCATGTACGATTCTTTGTACGTCTGTTTGAGATGCTGATCTGATGTTCTCCGGATCCATAAGATGCTTAAGTGTCAAGTGCTCTTACATCCAAGCTGACCATTCAGGTGATCACAAACTTGATACCGATGCTTTCGACTCAATTCTTGAGTGTTGTTTCTCTATTTCCAACTGACTCTGGTTTTATGAGCCAGCGATGCTTGAGCCATTGTTCCTTAAGGCCGTTTTTATGTTTCCCACTAATCATGTGGGACTGGACCATCCTTCGTTGCACCAAACCTGTAATGCACCAGTGATAGCTGCAATGAGGATTTGTTCAGTGCGTGTTTGCTGTATGTGCGACGGGGCCTGATCGCGATGTATTTTGTCATTTGTTGTCTTTATGTGCGAAGGGGCCGGGTAGCGCAGATATCACAGGCAGCTATGTGCGTTAGATTGTAATATTTAGCATGTTTTATCGCGACTGCTGCCTAACAAGAAAAAATACGGCATTTGATGTGATGCATCGCCGTTCGCGAGCCGAGTGGTTAAGCTGGTCATGAGCGTGCAAAGGGCAAGGATGTGCCTATTCCTGCTACTCCCACACACTCTCTCCACCAGGACAATAGGGCGGCAGGGAAAAAGCATAGAGGGAAAAAGTTCAAAAAGACTTACGGTAAGGATGATAAGGTTGAGATGGTAAGGAGGACTAGATTGGCAGTACATAGCCGTGGCGTAAATTTTACGTCATCTTTGTTGTCACGTGATCCTCCCCAATTGACGTGCAATAATTGAGTCCCTTTTTGCTGACACTTCTAGTGCCGACACAGCTTAGTGAGGCTTTCGCTTTAATAACTTCAGTTCAGCTTAGTTCATTTCCTTTCAAATTGTCTTCCATGTGCAGCTCGCAGCAGGCAAAACTTCCTGATACATACAAAGGCTCGCACGCAATATGTGCAATCGGTATTTGTTGCTGCTGCCAGCCACAGCCGTGCGGCCTTGTTTGCATGCACCGCACAGAAAGATCTTGTGTTTTTTGCTTAATTACACGCTGTGTCGCCGAAACGCGACTTTTTATTTGTCACGCACGATGCACCGAGATGCATCTTGAATAATTACAGCCACTCGCGTCTGTTTCCACAATGCTCTAGTTTTGTTAGTCATCTCGTGCAGTTTTGTCCAGATGTTTATTCGCCAACTTGGGCATTCTTAGTTCGACGGCTGACGAGCACGATCGCTGCTGTCGATGCTGCTGTGTTGCTTAATTTCTTGCAGGGTATAGTCATTCTGTGAAAGGGTGAGTACTGCCCAAGGTTGTGCCGCCTTTCGACCGGTGGCCGCCATTGCGCTCGCCACGCTTTGTCGCGGCTCGCTGAGAGGCATGGAAACGGTGTTTTGTAGCGAAAGCTACACTCCGCTAGGTTTTCAAGCCGTCGCCGTGGCACCGTGTGCCGTATAATTGCCTGGAAATTGCGACGCGATATAGACTGAGAGCTGGGCCAGGAGTTAGCAGAGGAAAGAAGAAGACGAAGAAGAAGAGGAGAAAGAAGAAGTAAATGTAGAAGAAGAAAAAGAAGAGAAAGAAGCAAAAGTAGAAGGAAAGAAGGAGAAGAAGACAGATAACTCGGTAGTTGGTAGAGGCGAATGACAACAGCGAGTTGCTAGGACAAAAGGTTCATTCGAACGTTGTGACGACAGCACATTAAATTCAGGTGTCTGCAGAAAAATTCGCTGCAACACACACAGCTTTCACTTTATCACTGTTCTTCAAGTCATGCTTAAATCCCCTCAATTTTTTTGTGGGGCAAAATGCCCAGGTGTTGCGTGCCCCAGTGCACGAACCAGTCGCGAAGCGCCTGGGAAATGTTCCAATTTTCGAAAGAACCGCGAAGATGACTTCTGAGGCTGATAAAAATCAAGCGCGACAACTAGCAGCTCACGAACTGCTCGTTTGTGCAGTGTATGCCATTTCTGCATTCGTAAAATTAGTCATTCATTTGTGTGCTTTTTAATGCAGTCTTTATCCGTCTTGTATCTTTGATGTCTGGCACGTATGCTTGCGTGTTTAACTCGTTTATTTCTGGATAACACAAAATGCTTACAGTTCCTAATCTGTTGTCTTGCACAGGTATAAACATGTACGCGTACGTTGTGCAACTTTTTATGCGCTGAGGAATGGGTACGTGCAAGGAGTAGAGCGTAAGGTGGGCTCTAAGCTTGCCTTACGTGTGCTTAAGTACGGAGCGCGTTGAGGCAGTTTCCCGGTGTAGTTATCTTGTGCTGCTGTCCAGCTCTGATGGTGTGCGCGTACATGTTGTGTGTATGTATGAAGCGAGGCATATGACCAAGCGTGATGCATGTGTGGGAACAGATATGACAGGCATTTCAGGACTCATCATGGCTGATTTAATGATGGTGAATTAGTAAATACCGCTATGTATAAAAGTATAAGGGTAATAAGCCATGTGATCATGCATTGCCTAGGCGTTCGCTCTTCTTTCCTCACTCGATGATCGACGAATTATTTGAACATCTGAGATAAGTTACGAGGATTTCATGGCTACGTGGCCGTTCAACAACAAAAAAATTCTTAATGATGATGACAAGCGGGAAATGCGAAAAATAAAAACAACAACACGATATCTAAATAACCTTTTCTGCATTAAAAAAATCTTACAGTAACGTAAAAAAGCAAGGAAATCCATAATAGCTATGGAAACAGTTTGCTGAAGATGTCTATAAAATACAGCGATCTTTAATGTGAAATGAAAGGACATGGCTTCATTACAGGCGATGTTGCGAAATCACAAAGTAGGGCCTTGAATGGGACATTGGTTGAAATATGTGATGGTAAAGATTGCTCATATATAGGCAGTGCAGAGCTTCAGAGTAGGTATCGAGCAGAGCCAGAAGATAAAATGAGATTAGCAAAACAGTGTGTTTGCGACCTTTCTCATGCCTGAAGTCCTACAGCTATCCGAAATCAATTTTCGCGCTTAATCGGAGGATAATGCAAGGCAACGCAGCCTCAGACGAAAAAACTGCTACCTTCACTGCAGTTTCCGTGACACCGAAAACAACCATTCAATACTGCTAGAATGGCACTTATACATGGCCCAAATAAACCCAGTCAAAGGCTAAATATTTTATTATCATGGCCATTGCATTCTAATCAGCGTTTCAGTAGTCAGTAAATAAGATAGCAGATGACTGATTTGAAAACAATGTCTTTCAGCCAAAAATGCGAGAAAGACGCACACAACAAATGAGCACGGGGCGGGACTCGCGTTTGGGTGTTTCGCATATTTAACCAAGATGAATAATTACCAACTGCCCCAACAAAACTTTCTTTAAGGTCTTTAGGTGGCTGGCTTGCACGGTAGTTTTCTGCTGCAGTAAGTCCAGTTGATAATTTCGCTTTAAAAACAGATTACAGGATATTAATCTGAGATCTTCGCATTGCCGGTTCTAAAATTTTGTGTTCCTGCCATATTGCTAAAACATCACGTGTTTTATCACAACAGTCTCTACTTGTCTCTCTGCTCGACACCTGCTGGTAGAGTGCCTCGACGCACATATTCACCTGCGTTGCCTGTGACTGCCTACGGAGCGGGCATCATAAATGGCGGACATTGTAGCAGACAACGCAGTTGACTCCACCCTGTACGGAGGGAAACGAGTGCATCGAGGAACCCTAAGCTACGGTAGTTAGAGACCATACCTAAGCGTTGTGGTCACCACATGACATCTGATGGATGGTCAAGCCCTCCGGAGTGGCGCGTACATTCAGGGATGTTGTCACGAGCTGTGAGTGGTGTCCTGACGATGAACGGAAGCACCTTCACTGCAGCTACTCATTTCAATACACAATGCAGATTGAAGATAAACATAACTTTTGCGAAAACCCAAACTCATGAGAGAGTATGTGACAGTGCATCGGGGAGAAAAGAAGAAAAATGAGTCAGTGTCTAGCAAAGAAAACGAAGACTCATGTTTGGATTCGGATAAGTGTACCTATGCACTGAACATCTTCTGTGATCATTATAGGAATGCTTTGTACACTACTTTGGGGGACTTAAATGGTAACTTAAGATCGATGCTGGATTCATGAAGGTTAAGTAAATTTTCTACTTCATGGTCAAGATCTTGTTTCTCGTAATTGGTTCTGACGTTTCTTATTTTGTGTGCATGGGTTCGAAAGCCATAATTTGGAAATATATCTGCGTAATCTGTGTAACTAATGTAAACCTTTTTTTATGCATTATTTGTATCAGAAGTAATACGCCTTAATTGTTGGCCGGTAATAAATTGTACCGAGGAAAAGTGGTTGGATTGGCAGGTCGGTTATTTATTTGGAGATACTGTCAATTCATTAGGAATTCTTTATAGTGGTCTTTATTAGTTATGCTGCCCTTATAGTTGTCAAATAGACGTAGAGTGCTTTTTTTACAGTAGAGCAGCCTGTAGTAATTTCCTTCAGTTCTAGTAGCCCCCACACTAATATTACATAAAGTAGCCATGAGTAAAATGGTGTGTACTACATTGAATTTTTGAGCCAGAGAAGAATGGGAGGAGCTATATGGCCTATAGAACCTACGGCACGAGAAAAGTTAAGCAGGTGTATAATATGAAGCGTTAAATATAAGACTTCTCTAAACGAAACACAAACTTTCTTGTGCAGATACCTTCTAAATATATTAGATTCTCTTGCAGCAGCGTGTGCCGCAGGTGAACAAGCAACCAAAAATTCAGCCCCCTTTTATTTCAACATGCAGTTACTTATACACAGACTGACTCTAGGGCTTCTGGCGGCAGATGATCATAAACCAGAATCAAAACCAAATATATAACATTCTGTATTTAAGTATAATGTTTTACTTAATAACTTTGTTTAGCTGGTTTGAATAGCATGTTTTGTGCGTATTCAGCTGCCAACTATTGTCATGGAGCCAGACAGACAGCTGGAATAAGTAAAGGTTTGTTTCCTTTTTATCTATTGCACACATTCGCTTGTGAAAAGTAAACTAGTGTCATCAGCAAAGGTGTGCGTTTAACCTCCGTAATATCATTCATATGCAATGGGAATACTGTGGCACCTAATATGAAACCTTGTGGTACAAAGTTTAATTTTTAGACTTTCAGGGTGCTCTCCGTTAAAGATTATGAACTGGTATCTTGATTACAAGTAGCTTTTAATGAGGTCTGATACAATGTCTCGAATTTTATAACTGTGGTGCTTATAAAGCAATAGTTTCGTGGTCAACTGAATCAAAGGCCTTCAAAGATTTTCATAGTTTACTTTTCTGTTTCGAAAGTTTTCACAATGATTTTATGTTGAGCAGTACCTCATCGGGTGTTTTGCTTTCTTTTGAAACCAGTATTGAAATGGTGAGATTATATTGCACTTTTGCAGGAATACTGTCAAACGATTATATTTAGCTTTTTCTTATATCTCTGAAAAACCGGTAGAACGGAAATCGGTTTATAATTGTCAAAATGAATTCGCTTTCTCTTTTATGTATGGGTACATTTTAGCTATCTTAAGCAGACCTGGAAATATTCCCGTTGAAAAGGATACATTTATTTCAACCACCTGGGGTTCTCTAACACTGACATCGCACAGCACTCAAAAGCAAAATGTTAATTGCCTCCACCATTTTATTAATGGGCGATTGGGCTTTTTTTGTCGAGCTTTTAGGTCATTTCGGCGTCGTAGCTGGATTTCGTGCCATATAGGCCTGCCGAATTAAGATTGGCGAGTTAGATATTTTTTGCTTTTGCACTCGACTGAGTATTTTTGATTCTCATGTAATAAAACTATCCTTGCACCACACAATTTTTTTGTAAGAACATTTCGTCGCGAGATTGTTGTCAAAATTCTCCCACGAGGAGCATGTCGAAGAAGAAGGACGGCGCGCGCTCGCGGCTGGGCAGAAGAAGAGCGAAGCTTCCAGCGGACGGCGGCCGCCATGGCGTTCCCCCACCTCGGGCTGATGCTGCACGACGCGGACGAGAGATACAACACCGCCCGCAAGCATCTTGCCTTGAAGGTGAGCGAGCCGCGCGTAGACTTGAACACTCTCCGCCGAAGAGTTCAAATCGCTGTGGTGGGGACAAAGCGCTTTTCGTGCCAGCAGGGAGCCAAATTCGGATTGTGGGGTTTAACATCCCAAAGCGACTAAGACTACGTCGTAGTGGAGGGCTCGGTAAATTTCGACCACCTGGTCTTTTTTTAACGTGCACTGACATCGCACAGCACACGGCTATATTTTCGCCTCCATCAAAAAGCGGCCACCGAGGTCGGGATTCGATCCAGCATCCTTGGGCACAGTGGTCGAGCGCCCTACCACTGCACCACCCCGGCGGGGCGAACCATGGCGTTCGCCTCCTATGCCGGTGAACGCAGTGGTTCCCGAGAGAATTTCACGGCCTTAACCCAGTGTGCCCATGCCGGCTTATTGACAACCTTCACTCGCCTGTGATAGCGGTACTACTGGCGTAGAATGTACCGTTATGTTCGTCGGTTCGTCCAGTCCTGCCAAGAGTGTCAGTGCCGAAAACGCCCACCTAACCAGACCGCCGCTCCTCTGCAGCCGCTGACCTGCCCAGCTCATCCCTTTGAGCGCGTTGAAATCAATCTGTAGGGCCCTCTTCCTAACACATCAACAGGAAATCGCTGGATCATCGTTGCAATTGATCATCTCGCACGCTACGCCGAAAAGCGTCTTTGCCATCTGTTACAGCCCAAGACATTGCCTCCTTCATCCTCCATCATATCATTCTTCGCCACGGGGCTTCCAAAGAATTACTGAGTGACAGTTCTGAAGTTGTCGGAGCTCTTCTTAGAGAATGCGAAATCGTTCACCGCGCCACGTTCGCGTACTATCCGCAAAAAAATGGAACGGTAGAGCGTTTCAACCGCACCATGGGCGTCATGCTGGCAATGTGTCGCTTCCGACAACTTCAACTGGGACCTCGTTCTTCCATTCGTCACCTTCGCTTATAACTCTGCCACTCAAGCAACAACTGGATTCTCGCCATACTTGCTCCTGTACGGTCGTGAGCCCTCTGGACACCATTTTCCCATACCGACCGGATTCTTCCGAATTCACGACTGTTTCACAAGCTGCAACTTATGCTGAAGAATGCCGCCAGCTTGCTCTGTCCTTCACTTCTCACGCCCAGCAACAGCAGAATTTCACCCGAGATCAATCTGCACTTCTTCCTGCTTACCGTACAGACTCTTTGGTCTGGTTATGGGTACCTTCCTCCAGTCCCGGCCTTTCATCCAAACTTATGAGCAAGTATCAGGGCCCCTACCGTATCGTCAAGCAAACATCCCCCGTCAACTACCTCACCGAACCCCTTAAGCCATCCACTGACCACCGTCGCCGCAACCGTGAAATAGTAACTGCCTGAAACATTAAGATTCTTAGTTGACTAGATATTAAAATTTATGCTGTATTTTCAAGTCCTACATTGCTACGTATCTTGTATCGGGTACGGTTTCACTAGTATTATGTCATTGCACCACACTGAAGTCTTAACTTCTGATGAATAATAATTATGATTAAAATATAACCTTATGCTACAAATTGAATTCATTATCGTTGAAATTGTCTCGGCGAATATAATCCAAAATCGAACGCTAAACAACGCAAAAACCATGTAAAACAGAGCTAATGCTCGTCTAACTCGGTTCAACTGAGTTAGGCGGCCATTTGTTTCATTATCGGCACCAGCATGCAGCTTCCTCGATCGGAATCTAACACATTGCCTTAGGATTAGCACGGGAATGCCTTTGTCAAAGCCCACTGCAGCTTGATTTACAAGCTTCATCTAAGGCTGAAAATAAACAGCCTGGCCTAAGGTTAATATGCATAGCAATTTGCCTTTCTTCATATTCTTTTATGCACTTTCTTTAGATGTAGAAGCGAAGTCATGCAAGTTAAAAAAAATAACGTAGTTCAAAGCATGATAAATAACTCATGTAACAAATCTAAATAACTATTCAATTGTAAAAAAAAAAGCAATAGGAAAAACATAGATTCTGATGCTTCACAAGAACAATCCTACTGCTGTAAATATTAAACTGGACCATCACAATGATACAGGCAGCTTTCTAAGCTTAAAACGCTTAAGAAACAGCTGTAAAGTGACTCCGAAATTACTGAACACGCCAATTTGCGCTTTTCTACGATGCATATATATATATATATATATATATATATATATATATATATATATATATATATATATATATATATATATATATATATATATATATATATATATTATTATTATTATTATTGCTCTTTACCTTACAATTTACACAACAGCGTCGTAAAAGAAAATGCCGTTGACCAAACTTCAGCTTCCGAGAATTTTTAATACACTACAGTGAACCTATAGCTGTATTGCTGTATTCATCGTGAATAAATACAGCTCCTCAGGGTCCTACTCAACTGGAAATGATGATGTCATTATAATGTATCTCCTATATAACTGTCTCTTAATGCGCAGGCGATGGTATGATATTACAGTTAGCCGTCGGCTCCATAAACGGCGCGGGATTGAATGGAATGATCCTGATGGCATTTGGGACTAATTTCATAGTTTCTTTATTACGCAAATTGTTTAATGTTACTTACTACCATCAGGGACTCATCCAGGGGACAGCTCCTGTCCGGGTCGTTCTCTTTAACATGGTCCCCAGTAACATTTATAGGGCTGAATTAACTTAGTTTTAGGCGATTCTGTTAAAATTTTAGGTATTTTGCCCGACCATATAGGATTTAAATAAAGAATTGATTGATCCATCGGTGTACTTACAATAACACTTGGTCATAACAATTCAGAAATACAGATGAATGAACCTTGAATGATCCAAATTTTAGTAATTTATCTACGAAGCCAGAAGATATTTTTCTGATTTTTCACAGTAGCACCAGAAGTCAGCAAAATATTCCCTTGAAGAAATCCTAAGAAATAATTTTAGGACTTTAAAATTGATTTTAAGAAAATGAATTTAACTTCGAAGTTCGTGAGGCTTATTTGCATGGAAAAAACAACAGGCAAAGTGGTTCGCGAAACATCCGATTTTTAATCATTTTGCTTTCCAAAGCCTTAATTTCTTAGCGCCAAGTCGCACTCTAAATAGGGCTAAAATGACCAAAAATCTCCATTGGAAGAATATCTGCCGCAAACTCTGCTTTTTCTATGAGATACAAGAGCGTGAAAATTTTCAGGCAAATGCGAAATTATTGTGCGCTTCACATATGCGACGTTTAAACAGAGCGAACCTGCGCCGTTTCTGCTCTTCCCAAGATGGTGGACGTCGGCTTCACTTTTTAGACGCCACTTCCAATCCAGCAGTTTTGCTAGACATCCTTCGTTCAGGCGTCGTGTCTGTCTGCAACATACAATTTCGTTTTTTTTTTTTTTGCTAAGCGAACCAGCCATCACTCTCCTCCCTGTATCTTTTTAGTCAGTTTCTTTCGCCCCTCTCGAAAATGGCTGAGTTTTAACCATGCTAAACCCAGTTGGGTGAACCGAAAACGTCATTTTATTTGGTTTTCCTTTGGTTAGGTTTAAGCTTAGACGTGCGAGAACATGGTTTCGCAGCGACTAAATTGGTGAGACGTGGAGTCGAAGTCGCCGTCAACTACGAGATGGAACACATGATGCTGTATCTGCCATCAAAGATCAAGTGGTTTCATGATTAGGCTGTATATAGCCACACTGTGACCTCTGGCTTGTTGAAGGTCAGGCGGCTTGCCAGGTTGCCCTTGGCCGATACGTGACTTTGTGAAGCTTTCGCATCAAAAGCCGAGGGTCTTGAGTTGGCAGCCCCTGCCAAATCGATGATGTCACGTGGCCGCGTGACGTCGCACAGTCTATGCGACCGATATGTACCCGATCTGTTCCCGATCCTATCAGCTGCCAACTGCCACGGGCCAGAGTTATGCCTGTAATTTTTTTGTTTTGCCCACTATTCCGACGTCTGCTTTAGCGCTATCGTGCATTTTTCTTTAAAAAACAGAATGTGACAGCTGAGGCCCTATTCTCGACACACATGGCCGCCGTCGGGCGCCATTTTTTTTCTCTGATTGGTTCTCAGAACAGTCACGTGTTTCAAATTTGTTGCGCGAAATTTTTGTGTGTCGAAATGGCTTTTTGCGGTGACGTAAAAATGACGTGAGCGTGAAAACGGATTTTTAGCAGTGGTATTCATGATGCATGGAGGGTGTATATAAGGAACCGTGGAGGGAAAACAGGTATATATGATAGAAAGGGAAGCATTTACGCTTGTATTACGAATGGGCTGAAATGAACCGCCCACTTTCAAGAGCCGACTCGTGAAATATGATTCGCTGACGTTGTGTGGCGGGAAATACGTCATATATAAACATTTAATGACGACGTCAAAATGACGTTTCATTACGTAAAGGATGTTCTACCATTGCTGTAAATGACCAAAGTTGGGCGCCGCATTTTGAACCACTTGAGGCGGCCGTGAGAAAAACATGGCGAATTCGACATGCAGGATAGACGGCTGTTAGCTCACCGCGGTTTGGCACAGAGTTTGGTGGGTCGTGAAGTAAGCTGACGCATCTTGCTGTAATTGCAAAATCACTGAAACGACGTTATAAGGGAACTTATTAGCTGCATCATCTTTTAGAGGATTAATAATGAAGACGTAGATTTACAGCCGCACGAGGGTCGTACCTACCCTCCCGTTGCGAATGCTTTGCTCTCGTAGAGAAACCATCGATCCGCGCCGTCGTTGCCAAGCGCAGCAATGCGGCCCGCGTTACTCAAGCGCTCGATCTGCGCGTGACGAGGCATTTCAGAGAGCAACAGAAGGAGAAGTTGGGCGAGTTGTAGGTTGTTCATGATGGTTTCGTGGACGCTCTTTAACACAGAGACAAAGAAAAAGAAAAGAAATAAAGGCATCAGTCCCGTGTTTTCTTCTCTTTGTCTCTGTGTTAAACAGCGCCCACCAAACCATCCTGAATTTCAGAGAGCACCGCAATGCTTTCTAATTATCTGTCTGATCGGTTCGTGAGTACAACCTGAGGGGTCATATGATTCGATGGTTGTGCAGGATCACAAAAGACTTTCTTAAATGTCGGCCCTAAACACTGCCTCTTTTGCCTTGCACTATGCACTCACTGCAACGTTAATGAATTGAAAAGTCTTTCCATGCTGGGCAAAGCAAGCAAAATACTCACAGCTTCTATTTCAATAAAGGAATGTATGTTTCATGTACATGGCACATGTTTGCTTGCCACATGTGATGTGTTTCATATATAAAGTTTTCTTTTAATATGCATGTGGGCTCACCATTTGCTTATATTTTAGAAAAAAAGTAAGCACTCTGGAGCACGTTATGACGGTGCGCTCTAATCATATGATGTAGTTGAGTGACATTTTGTGTTGATTCCTTTTTTTAATACAGCCTGAAAATAATCTTCCTTTATTGATTTGCATTTTATCGTTTCGACAGTAAGGAATACGCGCGCTCGGCGCCGCCCTAGCTTCACACCATGATTTCCTCAGTCATCTTTCGTTTTCTTTCCTTATTGTCCGTTTTTCCCCCTCTGCACGTGTACGGTAAGCTGAGAATCGCCTAATTAACCTTTCTGCTATTCTTCTGTTTCGTTCTCTTTCTCGGACATCTTTTGCGTTTCGCAAGAGCTTATCGCACGCCAGCGTATGTAAAAATTTAACCGACTAAGTGTAAGGCCCAGCGTATGCCTTTCACTTCGTGTGTGTGTGGAACACTCTCTTTTCCTCTCTGCGCTGCTTTCCGGGCTCTAAACAACTCAAGACGACACAATATGTTAGGACCTTAACCAGACTTGTGACCTGACAGTAGCTGGTCATAACGCGGCTTTTCGAAAAAGGTGGATAGCACAGCCAGTATCTAACAGTAATTGATATTTTGAGACTGCGAGCGTTGTCCTCAGAGATGGACATTACCGGCTGCGCCGGCGCCTCTTCATCAGTGCTGGAGCTACTTTGGAAATCTATCGATTCCTTCTGTTTACGACCAAGTCCTTAAACGTTTTAGTTCCTGCATTTAAAAGCCGCTAAGTGAATGTGAGAGGTCATCGGCGCTTATGAACAGCAATGCTACTTTCCGCTCCCATTTTGCACCAACCCACTGCGAATATTCCATTGCCGTTCTTGCTCTTCAGCTGAAACTCGCGTAGCCTCTTCGTGCGTAGCTGGTGCCAAATATTCGACCGCAAGTATGTCATGACACACTGATACCACAACGCCATAACATACTTCACTAGCCTCACTGTAGCCCGATGCTTCCGGATCAAGGAATGCACCGCAGAGTATCGGTTCCTGCAGAAGCATCGTCGTTTTTCATACTTGGCACCAATATATAGTAGCAGACGACAGCGCGCTTTTTTCTGTCACTTTATTTCTCTTTTTCTTCAGAATGCGTAACCCGATTGTGTGCTTACGTAACCTGGCACCGTCCTGATGCACACGTCACGCGTACGTCATAATTTGAACAAAATGGCGAATTGTCGAGAATAGGGCCCCTCTAGGTTTCTCGATGTTGCGGTGTCGATGTCGACGCTGCGCCGGGTAACTGTGAAGCAATCGTAGAGATCCTTTAACGCCATCGCCCCCCCAAGGAGGTTTAAAAAAAAAAAAAAAAAAAACCTTGCTATCGCCTCGTGCTCTTAAGGTGAACTTCCGGAAGTGTTCGGAAGTTTTGTGGAGATGATTGTAACAGCCGATCTACGCGCTAGTACCTGAAAGCCTGAAATGCTCAAGTCTGGCCTGGGCATCTTTTAAGCTGCAGTCGAAGGGGGCAACACGTCATATTTTTAACGTGAGAGTTCACCGGCACGTTTATGTATGTACGCAGCTTTGTCTTCGTGTTTATCCTAGCTCGGTCTGTTATATCGATACTCCGCTGAAAATACGTTTTGTTATATCGTGAGTTTTGGTTTTTGTTTCGGTTTCATGGATTGGCAGCGTGCTTGAATACATTGGCTATTTGTATCACAGTTTGTGTCACATGTTCTGACTTTATAACTACGTTCACTAGTTCAATATACGCCAGCCTTAGTTGGAGTCGGAGTCTGGTCACGGTCACTTTGAGCCTCGGCTCTTTTCGTCACGGCCGCCCCGGTTGACACTGGTGCAATAGAAGTTTCCATAGCGTAAAGGGTGATATTAAAAGTTCAAGAAAGGTTCACTTCGAGGTACGCACTTCGCTGTGTCTGTTGTTAACTGTATACGAAGTAACGCGACGTCTTTTTCGCCACTTGCAGCCTGGGGCCGTAGCATGGAAGTTCGGCTCCATGTACCTCACCGTCCCGTCCGTCAGGGTAAGTGCTTCCAATGTAATTTCTATGCGCCCCTCTTAATACTGGGTTAGTATATAATTATTTACCGATTAAAATTAAAGATGCGTCTGTGCGGCCTGTACAGGTGGGTTGTACAACCAGGCCGACATGAACTAGCACGTGATACAGCATAATTATGATTCATCATCATCATCATCATCAGCCTGACTATACCCACTGCGGGGCGAAGGCCTCTCCCATATTTCTCCACTTAACCCGGTTCTGTGCTAGCTGCATCCACTTGACCCCCGCGAATCTCTTAACCTCATCCGCCCACCTAACTTTCTGCCGCCCCCTGCTACGCTTTCCTTCTCTTGAAATCCAGTTTGTTACCCTAAGCGACCATCGGTTATCCTCTCTTCACACTACATGTCCTACCCATGCCCATTTATTCTTCTTAATTTCCACTAGAATGTCGGTAACTTGAGTTATTTCTTTGACCCAATCTGCACGCTTCCTATCTCTTAATGTTACGTCCCTACCATTTTTCGTTCCATAGCACTCTGGGTTGTCCTCAACTTAAGTAGAACTCTCTTGGTTAGCCTCCACGTTTCAGCCCCATAGGTGAGTACAGGTAAGATGCAACTGTTGTGTACTTTCCTCTTGAGCGATACCGGTAAGCTGCTAGTCATAATCTGCGAGTGCTTGCCAAATGCGCTCCATCCCAGTCTCATTCTTCTTATTTCCTTTTCATGGTCCGGATCTGCGGTTACTACCTGTCCTAAGTAGACATAATCGCCTACTACTTCCAGTACTTCGCTACCTAATGTAAACTGCTGTTCCTTTATTATGATTGATTAATTATGATTAATTAACCACAATAAACTACTCAAGTTTTAGTATGAAAGCACGCACGCGATCTGATGAGCCGAGAAGAAATCTTGCTTGTGCCTCACTTTTACTTATGCCCTGGCTTTTTCTTTCACATTCACAGCGTTTCATGACTTTCCACCCTTTCACATAGTAGCCATCCAATGTCACTCTCTGGCGCTCTTTGGACTCAGATGGCCTTGCACCAATAAGCGTTATCAATAATCATTCAATCAGTTTATTTTGCACTGAGGGAGACAGTTTCAGGCGTGATAAAGCTTCATTGGGTTTGAATGGCAACACCTGGCACCCAGTGGAAAGTTGCATGCAGTGCTTTGCACTTATATAAAAAAAAAAAAAAAGAGGAAACAGAAGTAAATATAAAAACTTCCTCCTGTTCTTTTTGTCATATGCAGGTTCTTTCAGTTGCGGATGCTACATCCTGCAGCACATCCTACGTGTAGCAAATTTCGCCTAGGAGATGACCTTAATGATTAAGGAGAATTTAGGTCGTCTGACGATGAAACTAATCACTGACCCGTCAGTGCAACGGTTCGGTGCAACTTCATTTTCCTCAAGCATATCACCCCAGTAGGGTCGAACACTAGGCCGGATGAAATCTTGTACACATTGGAAAATCCGGTAGCACAAGGAATCTAACCTGGTACAGCCTTTGTCAAAAGTTTCAGCATTAGTAGGGGCCTTTCCCATTGGAGAGGGTAGGACAAAAATATTATTACTGTCAAGAGATTTGAAAGAAACACTGGAAATGCATTGCAAGGTACACGAAATGTCTCAGAAGCAGACTTCCTGGGCTCTACACTTTTGGCGAAGACTATACCTCCCGATTGCGAGGTGAATGGATTTTGAACCAGACTGCCGATGAGGAAAATTTAACAACTGCGCTCACCTTTCATGTTGACCGCCTTCAATTCACTGCCTGGGCCAAGAAATGTGCGGTACGTCAGACGTGTAGCCACACATTACCATTTTGAGACAATCAGCTGCCTTCAGTACAGAGGAAGCACATTGCGACCGCATCGCCATTTTCCTGTGCTAGTTGACCGATGCCAAGCATCGACTTAGCGACATGTAGGGATTTCCCCCTGTGGCGGGACAAAGCATCTCTCCTTGCCATAGCGCCTTCTGTCTATTTACGCAAATGCGATGCGCTTGAATGTGCATCTCATTTTTGCAGGTGATGTTCGTGTTCGACACAGAGGACGCGCAGTACAACCTGCTCCTTGCGGCCGCCGAGAAGATGCACTATGAGTGCTCACTGGCGTCCACTTCGGAGGAGGCCGTTAGCTGCTACCTCATGCGGCACCCGCACTTGGTGTTCGTCGACGCGAGGGGAAAGAGCGACATCGATCCCCTCTCTCTCTGCAGGCAAGCCACTCATTTTTACACGGTGGTAGTATACTGACAGTAACAGTCACAAGCGGGGCCATATAGTAATTAACGTTAGTATATTTCGAACATACATATCTTTAATCTCTCACTGGCGTTATTACGCGTCTGGTGAGTGCTCCAAAGGGGCTGCTGCGCTGCTCTCGTTGCTG